>NC_140664.1:45448019-46168853 GCF_054131305.1 Coturnix japonica
AGTGTATTCTTTTTTATACTGTGTTAACGTGCAAGCTGACAGATGTATATATATATATGCATATATATACACACACACACCACTGATTTCAGGATTACTTGGGAATAACATTCCTTCTGTTTAGCTTTTCTGAACTACTGAAAACTTCAAAGTGGGTTCTTTCTTTTTTTTTTTTTTTTTTTTCTTTTGAAACAGCTGCAGACCAAACAACTCTTTGTTTCATATTTTAGCTGGGAGTTTAATCCTCTCAGTAAGAGCATTTCTGATAAGCTTTTTATATCCTATATTAAAAATCTGTGCATTCCATTTTCATTCTGTGTTGAAGTTATTTAACAACACTTGTAAAGTTATTTACAAAAACTGCTGAAAAGGGAGGCACACAAATCAGGTAAATGTGACAAACATAAGGATGATAATGCTATTTAAGTAGCCTTAAGGTATGGAATCTCTCAGCTATTTGTATAATTGAGAGCTTTTTTTTTTTTTTTAATCATTTTTGAGTAATCTCATGGCAGCTAAATAACTAGCACAGCTCCTCGACTAGCTACAACTTCAGCCACTATCACTGAAGGGCACACTCCAAAACTACTATCTTCTCTTTTTTTACTAATGGCTACTACCATTAGTAGCCACACAAAAGGCTGTTGTTGCAGATTGATAAGACTCCTCATGTGAAATTAATGTTTTATGAATGTGCTATCAAACCACATTTAGAAGAAAGAAAAACACCAGGTTGCTTAACAATCTCAGAGATCTGTAGTCTCACTAGAGTGGTCTGCCAAGTCAGCTGGTATAATAACGCCCATCTTTGTGTGCACAGTATTAATACCATGCTGAGTTTTGCTTTGTCAGCAACCCTTTATTTCAGACATCTTTAAATATAGGAGTTTGTTTGATTAGGTTTTGATTATGTCAAATAAGTGAAATAAACACACAATGAAAGGTAATAATTACACTGTGTGTGCAACTCATGAGACTACTTCTGAAACAAAACATTCTTTAAGTGACCAAAGCATTACTTAAGAGATTTGCAGACATGAGAATGAAAAGAAAATGGTGATACTTATATTCAAATTCTGACTTATTAAAAAAAATCAAATTCAGATTTGATTAAAATCAGACATAACTTTAAATTTGATGTTCAGCTGGTCTGATTTTCCTTTTGTTTATTTATTTTTCCTCTCTGCTTGCTATCACCAACTAAACTACTTCCCTACTTATTACACAGTTGGCTGAACAACAAATGCTCTACTTCTGATTACATGGAGATTTTTCGAGACCCATTATATTCTGCAGCTGATGTAGCTAGTTTTAAATCCAGTTTCAACCAGTAATAATGAGTTTTCTTTCATCACAAACTAACTGCAGGCACTGCTACAGAAATGCTTTTACACAACACTATGTAGGTTGCATTTATTTTAAATACTGAATTTCTTGATGAGGGAGGGTACAGGAAACAGACAGTTAAATATAAAAGTATTTTTTAGCAACTCCTTGGGCAGTTCATTCTAATGTTGCATCATTTAAAGTCAATGGTTTGATGGGGGGCGAGAGGGGTCAGAAAATCGGCAGATGTGTTTGATGTTCAAGACTTCAACAGATTGATTTTTCCTGTATGTCTACAGTTCACCAAGAGCTGAAATGAAGATACTGGAAATCAAGTGCCAAGAAAAGGCATTAATGAAACAAGAAATTGTTCTGCGAAAAATGAGGTATGTATAATCAGCCTGAGTAAAAAAAGTCTTGTTTTCCCCCTGAATTTTCTCAGGATTCTTCCACACATAGACCACAAATACCTAATAGTACTTCCTAAGTAAATTCACAGGATACTGAATACCAACAGCATCAGAATGATTTGTCAGCCTCTGAAATTGTGTAGAAGAATGGATATTGCGTATATAAATGAAAGGATACTGCATGAGAGCTCCTGTTGTCAAGAAGTCAGAATGCAACCTTTCAGTAGGTGTTATATCCTCAGAGATTATGTTCCCAAACAAGAAGTTAAAGCTGGAAGAATGGATTCAGGTGTCCCCAGTGCTTGCATATTAATACATTATAAAGAATGTCAGCTAGGGCTTGAGAGACTTCACATCCCATAGCTTCTGCAACCCAAACAGATCTGAATCAGGAACTCCATGTAAAGCAAACTGACTTTCCAATGCCCTTAGTGCATTTCCTTAAAGATTTTGTACTTTAATGACTTCTCCATATCTGAACATCACCAAGGGCAGTTTCCTACTACTCAGTCCATTCATTCACTGCCCATCAACAGGCCACATGATAAACCTGAGCCACATGGCAAGAGCTCATGATTTGCATGCATTAATCTAACTGTACAGCTTTCCCAGAACTTGTTTCCTTATTGAGCTACAAGGGTAAAAAGGGCAAGTGAAAGCAAGGTAGCAGATACCAAGTTGCCATAGATTAGAAGCATCATTCTACAGGCATTTCAATCCTGACTATAAAGATCATCCAAATAAACTTATACGTCTTTGTAGTAGTAATACCAACTTAACACATCACTTCTGCTTTACTTAGCCTTCCTAGTGACCTTGTTTCCTTTAAGTCAAATCCTGCAATTTCAAGAACTTCGTTCTTGAAACACATTTGTAAATGAACCCTTCCCCCATTCATCAAGCAGTTTTGCATTCTCTTTCCCTAAACATTTAGCCAGCAGTGTCCACACAGCAGATGCTAGCCAAATGTTCCCTTTTACAAGTACATGTTCAATGCTCTAAAACCTACATAGGTTCTAACAAGAACAATTTTCCCGTTAGTCTTTTTAGATAGTGAGCAGTAAGTGAATATGCTGTCTTTTCATAACTGTGAGTATTTGCTCTTGCAGCCAGGAGGGCAAACGGTATCCTGGGCTCCATCAGGAGAGGGGTGGCCAGCAGGGACAGGGAGGTGATTCTCCCTCTTTGCTCTTGTGAGGCCCCATCTGGAGTACTGTGTCCAGGTATGGAGCTCTCAGTACAAGAAAGATGTGGAGCTGTTGGAAAGGGTTCAGAGGAGAACAACAAAGATGATCAGGGGACTGGAGCACTTCCCCTATGAGGACAGGCTGAGAGAGCTGGGCTTGTTCAGCCTGGAGAAAAGAAGGCTGCGGGGTGACCTTATTTCAGCCTTTCAGTACCTGAAGGGAACCTTACGTGTGATTTTCAAAATGACATGACAAGACCTGTGGTGAAAATGCTTATTACAACTAATATTACTCTGCACTATAATTACAAAATCATTTCTGCATACAAAGCTGGTTAAAATAGAAACTTCATCTTCTCTGATTTTATTTTACTTTCTGAATCAAAAACATCTGAAATGAATCTGTGCCAACCCTCAAAAGACTAAAAGACTACGTGCAGGGATATCAAGTATCAACCCGGGATTAAGATCCCTTAAAAAGGCCCTCAGTAAGAAATTCTGAGTCCTATCAATTGCCTGCTACATTTTGCCCTGAAAGGTTTGTAATGCTAAATGTACAGACTAATCTGAATCTTTTCTGTTTGGTTTTGAATCATTATGTGCAACCATTATTTTTCACTAAAAGATAAGTTAATTTTATTCAAGAATTGTATTATAAGAATATATAGACAAGTACACTGAATATTGTGATATCATTTTTACAGCAACAGAAGTTCTTTAAAGAAACTTGCCCCATAAAACAAATTCGTATTGGTCTACCGAAGTCAAGAGAACTATGTGTCTTCTTATATCAGCAAAGGGTTTGTCCTTACACTTATTGCCAAAAGATTTCAAGATCAAAGCACTGTAGGAATCATATTATAATATTTACTTTTTTTTTTTTTTTTTTTTTTTTTTAATATCAGAAACTGCAAATTGCTCTTATATCAGTCCCTGAGAGATAATCCTGTATTATGAAATATTCATGAGCTATGACTTACTTGCAAGTGGAGATGTTTTCACAGCTTAGTACTTGGGATCTTGCTCCACAATTTAAGAACTTAGTAGTATACACCATTGTCTTCCTGATATGTCTAGAAATAAGCACTCTTAAATACCTTTGAAAGTCTTATATAGAATAATACTATGAAAAATATTCTTAATGCTGTGATGGAGAAATATTTTACAGCTGGCTCAAGCACACTACTGATATTTATAATGGGCTGATTTATATTAATTCATTGCCATCTGCAAAGAAGCTATCCAGAGGAGAAGTCAAGCAAAAAGACTGTTTCTGTCTTTATCTACTGCTGTGGATTTTGTTTCTGTAGAATTGCCAGCATAGAAAGCATGAGATCATAAATCAAATCTTGGTGTCTTGTACATCAGTACTACTCTTTCCCTTGCTCTGGATTTTTGCCATACATTTAGTGGAAAGAAAAAAATAAAATAAAATAAAATAAAATAAAATAAAATAAAATAAAATAAAATAAAATAAAATAAAATAAAATAAAATAAAATAAAATAAAATAAAATAAAGACTATCAGACATCTGGTTCCAGAAGGAGCAAAAGACATGCCTAGTGTTTATGATATGTGAGTTACAAAACTGTGACATAACCACTGGCTACCCTTACAAAATGTTTAGTAATAATAGCACAGAAATTCTGATGGAGAAAGAAAACAGCAATTCTGATCTTGATTTTATTAGCCAGCCTTTTTTTTCTTAATGAGAATCCATCAAGCTGCTTTTCAGTTCAAATTTTCTTACACAAAATATTACTAAATGTAAGGTAGAATATTAACTGAAGAAATACTCTGTGTTCCCTTCAATACTGAGTGGAGACAAATACAACAGGGACAGACTGTGGTCAGGACATCTGGGATAAACTGGAGTCATTTTCACCAGGCAAGGGAGTCCCCTTTATTCACCAGCTGAGGCTACATTGTCACCAACCTGATCATTGCCTTGTATCTCTATGCTGTAAATCAGTAACAATTCAAATAAACAATCCATTTCTCTTAGTGCTATAATATCTAGTAATTATTCAGAAATAATAAATAATAGCTAAATTTTTCATTTTTCACAACAAAAATTGTATTCAAATATTATATATACTGTCAAGGAATGTTAAATACCATGTTTACTTTCATGCACTACTTGGCAGATTTAATGCACAAAGTCTGAAATAAAATGGAAAAGCACCAATGTTAAAGAATATCTTTAAAGGTCATAGTAGAGTATTTTTACAAATTTTCTTGTGAATGAGTTAAATAAACAGTTACTAAAATCACTGAGATCCTTCTTATACTTTTTCTTTATTCCTTTTTACTAGTGCTGACTTGTTTAAAGTAAGCACACCAAGTCAGCTCCAATAACTTATTGACTTCAAGCAGTCTTTATTAACCAAATCCCTTCTTGAAGAGTAGCAATTTACATTCGAGTTGCATAGCCCTACATGCCTTCTCTCTCTCAAGCTCTCTATGGAAAACACAGAAGAAAGGCCCCTTGGGGGAAACATTTCAAATCAAATTAGTGAAATTGAGTGTGGATCAGGAGAGGAAAGATATGTGTTTGGAGAAACATCAACAGAACTAAGATTTAGAGAGCGGCTCAGCTGGTCTGTTTCCAAAGTAAAGTCATTCTAGGAGGGAAAAAAATGAAGTCATTGCCCTCTCCTTCATTCTTCCTTCCTGTTTGTCCATTTAAAAACTAACAACAAAATCAACTATTCAAATGAAGGAGTCCTATCCAAAACTTCTGTCACTGACAAAAGATCCTGTGATTATTTTCCTGATAATTCTGCTTTCTCATTAAAGAGGAAATTAGACACTTGTTTAACTTGTGCTTCATTTCACAACATGCTTCATTTTAAACATCAGAGTTAAACCTTCTTTTTTAAATTTAAAATTTACCACCAATCAGGATCTAGTGATCTTGCAAGAGCATGTTGTCAGCTGTATACATCAAGCATGCATTTCTTATTTGCATAGCTTCTTCAAGAGACTGGAAATATTAATCTCAGTTTATACTGGAATTCCTGTTAAGCTGCAAAAACTCATGGATTTCTTAGCTATGCTTTTCATATACCTTAGATCTGTTCAAAGAAACATGAAACAAAAAAGGAAAAGAAAAAATCTAGAAAAATACATTTTCTTCAGAAATGATTTTGTCTTTTCTAGGGATAGTGGAGGAGACATGATTCTTCCATGCCTAACAGAGAAACTAGCTAATCATCTGTTCGGTCTAGCAACCTTTTGTATAGGAATTTTACCAGCTAGAAGAGCAAATACTTCCAGTTTTGCCATTAAGTGCCAAACACTGTTTGCTTCTTGAAAAAAAATCTTTAATAATCCATACCTCAAGCAACTTTCATGATATCAAGAGCAGAGAAAAACAATATAAGAGGACTACTAGGGGAAAGTTAGCTGAGACAGAGTAAGGTTATCAAGAAAAAGGAAACAATGGTGTAAACTCTCATCCACTTAAGTACAACTGTTGATCTGCCATGAATTACAATGATCTGTGTTTTATATACTAGAAGACACAGCCATTTCCACTACAGGCTGATATGAATAAAATCTCTAAGATGCTCTTTAAAAACAACTGAAAAACAATGGAAAAAGCACATCTGTTTTAAATCAGTTTGTTTAAGGTTTAACTATCCAGCTTTAGCTATTTGCTGTTAAATGACTAACTATAAAAGTCCCACTATCTAAACTCTAGAGAGGTAGAATTAATTACGGGGATTTATATCCTACATTCAGGAAGTGACCCTTAGGTAAAAGTTACTCACCTGCCTTAGATCCAAGGTGATGGTGACCCAGTGGTATTGCCTCCCATTCTGAATGCTGGGACTTTGCCACCAATTATTTGTACCATCAATTGCACTGGAGATTGGGTGCTGCTCTGTTTTAAAGGAAAAAATAAATAAACAAAAAGAAACAATTTCTGGAAAAATCACCTGAAACTGTTTTCTCTGATCCAGCACATTTATTTCATGCAGACTATAACATTTTACTGCCATAAAGCATTCTACAGTGCTCAACAGTGATTTCTGTCAGTCCTTTGCTTAAAGACAGCTTCAGTCATGTAGTAGGCAGACTAAGACCAAAAAGTATTTGACCTCGACATGCTTTGTACTCATGAGGAAGAGTCAAAGAGGAGAACCAATGAAACAAACTTACCTTTGGGATTAGCACTGTGGCGGTCACAAACTCGGCACTGGGCATTGCGCAGCGGCCGTCCTGGGACATGCTCAACCAGTTTGCAGAACATCTCTGGTCCTTTCTCCCCACAGGTGGCATTGGTGGAGATGTGAGCATTGCTGGCCAGGTTCAAAATGGCGGGGAACAGACCTTGAATTGAATGATGATTATAAGTTACAGTGTTAAGGCAAGCAAAATACAGGCATGGTTACGAGACAAATCTCTGAATATGCAGGGTATCATAATTAGCTTCTAGCCTAGAGATATAGATGCAGAATAGTACATTAGAAACAGACTATTCTGTGAAAAGATTATCATAGCAATCTGACACCAGCACATCAATCATCATGGTCCCGAGGCACTGCTAGAGAGGTTCCCCATGTCTGCCCTGCTCCTGGCTGAGGGGGTGGGATATGCCTTATGTGTCAGACCCTGATGGACATGGAGAACCCAGTAAGCACAGGGATCCCCTAGCCCTCCTGAGAAGTATCTGAAAGAGCTCTCTTCCAGATACTAAACCTTCTTGCTGCATTATAAAATGATTAAAACCAGGCAGTAAGCTGGCCTTCTGCCTGTGTGGAAAATGGCATTTAACCTAAGCTCCTCGGGGCAGAAACACCACCACACTCCTGCATTTTAAGGGCTGCATTTTAGACCTTTGCTCTGGGCTTCTCTGAAACCTGTGTAAACTCTGAGGGAAATCTGACTTGCTGGTTATTAATCTTTACATACTTTGCCATACTTTCAAAAGGTGCTGCTCTTTTGCACAGGAATAAGGAAAAACTGCTGTTACTGGCATCGGAGCTCTGCATATCTTCTAAAAGGAGATCTGAAGGCTATGCATAAGATTTAAGGAATACTTCAGGTGGCAGAAATAAATTATGCAAGCACAGCCTCTCAGAAATTTTGTAATCATTTTTCAGCCTTCTTCTTGAGCTAAAAAGCTGTTATTTCTGCATGGTTAGGTTTGCAGCCATCAGTACAACAGATAATCCATTTCTGCTGGGAAATAATTCAGAAAAGGAGAACCAATCTGGGAAAAAAACAGACCTATGTGTTGAGTCTGAAAATGATGTGCTGAAATCGAAGCTAGAGTTTTGGTACAGAGTATTGAGAGTCCTGCAAGAATTGCTACTGTTTCAATCATGATGGATCAAAAGCACATTTTTGTAAGTTTTTTGTTATCTTTCTTGTGTTACAAGGAGTATAACAAAATCTGCCATATTAGGGCACATTTGTGAAAATATTTTTTTGAGTGTTTACAACTACACAGATTATTTTCCTTCATTAACCTTCAATGCATATTGCAAGACTGCAATATTAATGTTTTGATATTTTTTTCCTAAGCTATCCATGTCAACAAGGCAGAATTTAATATTCTTTTGATTTTAAGTGTCTTTGTCTGCCCAGTAATTGCATTACTCTGGAAAGCCTGGAGAAAACTTTTAGTGCTATTCAAACGCTGACTTCAGCTTTAAAAATGTGGTTAAACACTAACCTCCTTCACTATGAGTAATAAAGAGTGTGTTTTCAATTGTGCTGTGTTCAAAACTTAGCAGGAGGGAGATAGAGCTTTTATTTATTTACTTTTAGTCTTTGCTTCATTTAAGTTAAATCTGGACTGAGGCATGCACCTTGTTCTCATTATACCTAAATGTAATTGAGATGAAGACATGGAGGATATACAACTGGTGAGGCTCTTCTCCCATTAACATGCATCCTGCACACTCACCTTCTGTTAATCACATTTACGGCTGTCAGTAAACAGAAATGCAGCCCTCCATTTTGTTACTAGATAAAGAAAGCTAACATTTGGAAGAGGGTGCCCTCTTTTTACTTTAATCCCTAACTATTTGAAACCTTCTCTACTCAGTATTCGTTACTGTTCACATAGACATCTATCAGCCAGCCTTCAAGAACTACCAATTAACTTTCCAAGTCATTCATTACCTTCACTCACATTACACAGAAGCACTACTGTTTGTTTCCAGGGTTATTTGTTACGGTGACGTAATTTGCCTACAATAACCTTTAGTCAACAGATTCATGCCAAAAGTAATAGCGAAACTCTGGAGTAATAGTGCTCATGGCAAGCACTATCTTGGGTAAGTTCCATTCCAAAATCCCCAACTCAGATCAGGTTCATATACTATAGCATTCACATTGGACTGAGCCCTTCTGTCTGCTTGTCATCAAGAATCTCACCGACATTTATCAAATGTACTGATTGATAATGAAATTAATACTGGTATGAAGCCATTAAGATCTCATGACGAGTATTTTGGGTCTCACAGAGACAAAAAGAAATGACATTCCAATCCAATTGAACTGCATTGTGGTTTTGTCCAAGGATTGGAAAAAAAAACCAAACAGGTTATGAGCTTCATGCTGAAATAAGCTAAATCTCTTCAGATGCTAGCTGATTACACTAACCTCCAACTCTCTTTAATGCTATCAAATTTAACAGCAGTTTGCAGAATTGTGTCCGCTTATCTCAGTAGAAACTGAGAGTAGCCTACAAGTTGATTTAAAAAGGCAAGTATCTGCAATAAACTAAACAAAAATAGGAAAAAAAAATGAGACAAATTTAAAAGAAATGACTTGCATCTTTACAGTACATTTTCCTCTTCAGGTATCCAGCATGCCCTTAAGAAACATTTTAGAAAATTACTTATTACTGACAATGGTGACATCAAGACTCTTAGATGCTCCTCTGCCACAAAAGAGAGGGAGAGAGAATAAAAAGAAAAAGAAGAATGTAATTGTGCAGTAGGTATGATAAAGACAAATCACCACACAAGCAGTCACTTAAATAAGCCACATACAGATAAACAAGTGTCTGTTTTTACACCGTTATTTAAAATCCAAGTGGCCTTAATCCACACACAACTCTGACAGAAGATACCACGTATCTGTAAACTAAACTTTTGGCAAATTCTATTTGCACTCCTAAAGACATTGATGTAACTTCTACAGTTTGCAATCTGAAGTCTGCCACAGATGGTTGATTGAATTGGATTTATCATACTTATTCCCACTAGAAAGGATGGGAAGTACTACGTACAAAATTGTCACTGCTTCACTACTGAGCTATCAAATCCCATTATCACATTAAACAATCATAGCTAAGAGGCTTTGAAAGAGCCTTGAGAGACATCTATCTGGATGGCAATGATCTGTAGCATTCAGATGCAGCTTCTCATGTCACTAATCTAGTCTGATTGAATATATTTCAACTGTTAAAATGCTTTGGAGTGAATTTTGCAAATAGGCATTTGCTATGTCAGCTTTTTACCATTGAACTCTTCTCTGTTTCAGAATCACCATCCATAACCTTGGAAGAAACTAAAAGTCCCAAGATTGAATTTTTGAAGAAACTCAAGCATGCAGTGTACTAGGGAAAAGAAAGACAGGCAAAGACTTTTAAGATAAGTGAGGTAATCAACATGTGCCTGCTAATTCTAATCCTTCAGAATGAAGGATTGGAGAATGCTTCTTGCTGGGGTGGATGGACTGAGATACATCACTGCATAAGTAAAAGGGGTATGCAAGCAGGGCACCTATCCATCTCTCCATTGTAAAGGTCATGGCTGGTCATACGGCTTGCATTTCTTTGGGAATTATTCTACTTGAAACCTATGTCTACAGGAGTTCCCTGCTGCACAGATGAGTGCCATCATCCACCTTTCCTGCGCTGTTAATTCTGTGTGGTTTTAATAAGTTTTCTTCACCATATTGATTTCATTCTAGGTGTAGGCTACTGAGCAGCCCTGATTTTTTCTCAACAAAGAATTTCAAGGATTTGGGGCACCGGTGGCGCAGTGGTAGGAATGCCGCTTGCAACACCATAGACCCAGGTTTGAATCCTCCTTGTGGCGCAAGTGGTAGAAGTGCTGCTCTGCTACACAGGAGGCTCAAATCCCGGGGGTTGGACTCAATGATCTCTAAGGTCTCTTCCAACCCGCACCAGACTGTGATACTGTAATGTTTCCAGGGTTCTGAGTTTTTAGCAAATCCCAGTAGACTTTACAGCCACTCCATCTGCTGCACAGCTAGATATGAATGAAACCTCAACTCCAGTCCTCATTAATGATTTTTTTCACTCAGGAAATCAGTCTTTCATCACAGGTCTGTTACAGGAGTAGAGAGAGTGGTTTTGTGCCTTTTGCCAAAATCCATGGGTTGTCTGGTTTTTATTATATTTGCCTTGTGTGGATTCTCACAATATGATCAATAGGCAGTGTGAAACTATACCTCTTCAATTTTAACAGATGGCATGTGGAGAAACTGAAAGATTCATAGAATAACAACTTTCCTAAAAGACTCAAAGCTGATTCCGTTATATTCATTTATTTTACAGAGTTATGCAAACAGAAGGATACATATGGGAGTTCTGCTTTATAAGAGCTTCGCTATGCCAGCAAATACATTCAATAAGCATGATAAAGATAGTATTACTCTTCATATCTTGATAAACACAGCAAGGATGGTGAAGTTTCTCACAGGAAGGCCACCTATAAAACAGCTTCCTGTTGAATTCAAAATAACTAACCTGATATCTATCTGACATCAGATTAACCAGTATGATAACCCCAGAAAACTGAATAATTTAGGGAGGTGATTTCTTCTTTTCTAAGAAATCAGAATACCAAACTGATAGGAAGTATATGTAAAAGGTTATCTGAAGAAAGCCAATAATAGAATCCAGAAGGTGGTAATATTTTCTGCATTGCTCAGCAGCGTACGCACCAAAGAATGCCAACCAGACTCAAGTGAGCAATTTTGCAGAGATATTCAGCAAAGCAGCAGCTTGATTTTTGCCCTTTTTTGTGTGTGTGTGCTGAGGATAATAAAGCAGTAATTCAAGGGAATAAAATAAATATGACTTTAAAAACATAAAGAGCTGATGTGTGCAACAACAGTAAGCTTTTTATTGCGTCACATCTTGGTAGCAGAAAGGAGACTAATCTCATTTACAAATTAATATTTTTTAAAATGTAAGGCAATCCTCAATTCATGACAAGCAGACAATGTTGAAGTTTGTTCACTAGCAATAGATTCGTCATTTACTGAAAACATTTGCAGAGGACACAGTAACAGTTGTTCAGAATAGTTTGGTGCACTCCAGGAAAACACAAGGGACCAGGGACAAAATACCACTGAATATATTAGAGTATATAAAACATATGATAGTTTTATACTACAGAAGTTGAAGTCACATTCTTTATAACATTCTCTGCCAGTTTTCAGTAGAACAGTTTTGTTTTAGTTATTCTGTCTTATTCAAACTCAGGATTAGGCAAGTTTACTAAATAAACACCCTGGAACTATTACGCTTGGGTTCAGATTCTTCATGTGCTTCATTTTACTTCACCAGCAAATGTCCCTACCTTAACCTTTTTTATATATCTACATCTAAATCCTATTCTGAAATCACAATGAAAATGTGGAATGATTTCCCTAAAATAAATTGGCTTAAATTAACTGCTGGAATTAAGGCACCAAATCCATTCCTATTTGTAGTCAACAAAAAGGTTGTGGTGTAGTACCCAACTTGCATTATAATCCCTGTTGTGGAATTGTTGCATTAAAATATGTATTAGCCACGGCAACAATCCACATGAAGTTACACAACAGACTTCATTGAGCTAACAGCTTAGAAATCATCTGAAAAATGATGACTTGTGTATGGGAAACTGATAATCACAGCCTGAACCTCTGATTAATCAGCTGAGGCAAGTGTTGGGTAAGCTGTGGGAGCACAGGTAACACAGCTGTGCTCCCGGAAGGGGTGGAGCTTGACTCCACCTCTTCTAGACTTCATTTAAGAACTGACCAGCACTAAGGCAGCATCTCTTTGAGGTTGCTCCTCTGTGAAGACTGGATAGCCAATCTCAGCATTTTCCAGTCATGCTGAAGGTCATCCATATTGGTGAGTTTTTCCTATATATAACCTTTTGGATATCTATCACCATCCTTCTTCTGTGGTGCTCAGGGATATGATTTAGAGGTTTTTTTAGAGTTAGGGTACTATGGTTAGGCTGCGGTTGGACTTGATGATCTTCAAGGTCTTTTCCAACCTGGGTAATTCTATAATTCTTGTATTATTACCATCTTTTGTATTATTCTATCTTACAACTTGTTTCTTCTATAGCTATACGGAGAACAGAATTTCTACAAGCACAACACAAAATTTACATGAGCTAATTAAGATGTACAGTTTGATTACCAGTATGTCTACAAATGAGTTTGCATTGTTATTAGACTCCTTCAGATTAAGGATAAATCCTCACCACCACGACTGACTACTGTCTCCCCCTAGAACTTTTTGTTTCCTTATGTTGCTGAGCAAAGCTGACTTGTGCATCAGTCACAGCAAGACTACTCAGGGACACTAAGTTTTGTAAATATCACAGAATCATTTAGATTGGAAAAGACCTCTGTGATCATCTAGTTCAACTCTCAGCCTGTCCCCACCATGCCCACTACCTGTTTTCCCTCAGTGCTATGTCTCCAAGATTCCTGAACACCTCCAGAGAAGGTTACTCACCAAATGCCTCATCATTCTCCCTGAGAATAATTTTTTTCCAAATATCCAGGCAATTTACATTATTTAATTCAATCCATTTTGAATAGAAGAACATAGTAGATTTGCTTAGCAAAGAGCTCAAGAACTCCCAGCTAGGGAAATTCCTCCATACGAGTGCTTCATCACTTGAAAAGTTACCAACTTTTAGTTATCATTGCTCCATTCATGATCTGTCATGATCTTGATCACCCAAGAGGCTGTTATCACACACAGTTTTCTCCAAACTAAAGAAACAATATTATAGTCTTTCCACAGTCAATTTTCTAAACCACTTATCCTGAATTCTTGGCAGTTTGCATCTCTCCAACAGTTACTTCTCAAACCACATCAGTACCAACTGGAGAAGAAAAATATCTTAGATTCTGTATAGTTTAATTAATGCATCCCAGAATAAGATTTGTTTTCTTTGCCAAGCTGTACAGTTGAGTTTGCTTTGCTAAGGTAATGATCATTTTCTGTCTTACAGCTGCCTAGTCAATCACGAAAGAAAAGTATACTCCACAGAGGCCCACACCTTGAGATCAGATTATCTGTAAAACAGCTTGCTTCACAGCTTTTTGTTGAATGCCTACAAACCTTTGTTTAAAGGAAGATTCTGCTGATCATTTTGTACCTCTGATTCTGTAAACATTTTCCAAATGACAGTTTAACTAAACAAGCACTAGAAGAAGTTAATGTAACCAAAAACATTTTAATTGAATCCTGCAAATTTTCAGAGAACAAAACTGCCAAACACCAAATTCTGTCCTTTCCTCTGTCCAGACAGACAAGAGCTTCTCTGCCAAACTTTTTCTGCTGTGGCTTATGTGCATCCACCATTATTAACAAGAGCCTTATTGCACTACAAGCAAAGGAATTTAACTCCTGCAGTCTGCCCTGGGCTAATTAACAATCGGTGTTGAAAACCACTATTGGAAAAAAAGTATAACACTGAATATTTCTTCTGTCCCATTGTGTCTTTTAAATATAGATTATTTTTTTTTTGCATTATATTAGCCTATCAAGAACCTGCCCAGAAGTTGCCATAGTATTTGCACCAAACAGAAAGAGCCAAAATTTGACAAATATGCAGTCTGCCAAAGAACAACAAACCTGCTAGACCATGAAATTAGTCCTTGCTCACAAAAATCTGGTTCCACACGTTGAGGAGTCTAAATTGTACTCATTGGCTTGGGAGTGTATCATTTTTGTTTTTCTTTTATTTAATAAGTATTTTCCTGAAGTCACTTTAATCTTAGGAACAATTTTCACATTAACTTGAGGATAATATTATTAGTTATATTAGTGTCTTGACAGTTTTGCTGACATACAGCCTAGGAGACATTAGCTTAGATGAATGACGGTAGCACTGACAAAGTGATTGGCATGTCAAAAATTTGAGACCTCAGTCATTCACCATTTATGACATGTCCTAATTTCAAAGAGGCAAAACACTGTTGTTCTTATTAATGTTTGATTTTCACCAAGCTTATTTCCAAATTTACTATGACTACTTTAATAGATAGCTCATCCACAGCTTCTTTCCTATAACTCATTTTCAATCTGAGGAGACAGCCTTCCTTATAAGTGAAAATCTTGTCTGGGTTTGACCCTAATTAAATCTGCATGCATAAATCAGCAGCATTAGGCTTCTCACTCAGTATAATAAAGTGGAAGTTATGACCCAAGTACCTGTTAGCTCTCTCATAATTTTAAATTTATAGTTATTACTTGCAAATTCTAAAAGGCTTGAGACTGAAAAATAAATAAATAAATTGATGGTGTAGTAGACCAAATCATTTCCATATTGTGACCCAGCATCACAACTTAAAGTGTGACTGCATCTTTTCTACACTGTTTTCTATTACCCTCACCAGGATTGAACGTACCCTCATCTGATGGTACGCTCTTATGACACTGAGCTGAGTGATGCAGTTGACACAACAGAAGGGAACCATTCAGAGGAACTTGGACATGTTCAAACAGTAGGCACACAAGAACTGAATAAGGTTAAACAAAGGCAAATGCAAGGTGTTGCACTTGGATCAAGGCAATCCCAGATACCAGTACAGGCTGGAAGAAGAATTCACTGAGAGCAGCCCAAGGCCAAGAGTATTCTGGGCTGCATTGAACAAGGTGCAGCCAGCAGAGGGGGAAGGGATTGTCATCATGTGTTCCCCCCTCCACCCCCGTACTCTGCCCTTGTGAGGTCCCATCTGGAGTGCTGCATCCAAGCTTGGGGCCCACAGTGCAGAAAGGATGTGGAGCTTTTGGACTGGGTCCAGAGAAAGGTAATGAAGATAACTGAAAAGTTGGAGAACCTCTCATATGAAGAAAGGTTGAGGGATTTGAGATTTCTTAGCTTGGAGAAGACTCCAGGGAGACCTCACTTAGCAGTTGAAAAGAGCTTACAAACAGGACAGGGGACCAACTTTTTACATGGTCTGATAGTGAGAGGAAAAGGGGGAATGGCTTCAAACTAGAAAATACAAGATTTAGGCTACGTGTTAGGAAGCAGTTTTTACTTAAGATTGTGGTGAGGCACTGGATCAGATTGCCTAGTGAGGTTGTGGATTCCCTATCTCCAGAGGCATTCAAGGCCACATAAAAATAAAGAAAGATAGCTTGAGGCTGCTGGCATCTCGTCATGATCACAAACCAAGCCTTACCACCAAGCAGTAACACTACAGGGTGGTGGTGAAACATTTTTCACTTTGTTCATTAAAGCTTGTCAGCATCCATTATATACAAAAACTTAATGTATGTACATAAGGCATTTCTTTTTCTTTCCTAAAATATATGCACTCTTTTAATATTACAGCGTACAACTATATTAGATAAAGTTAAACACAGATTAAAATTAAGTAGACATTTTTCCATTAATTGAAAAGCTATTTCAAGTTGAAGAGTTTTTGGCACCTCAGCACTACCCAGCTTCCCTGTTTTACAAAGCTATGTGCTTTTCTGAGACACATAAGTAAAATATTTTCTTTTAAGCAGGCACGAAGCCATTATAGGAGTACACACAGCCCTGTATCGCTGCCAAGTCATCCTGGGTGGAAGGGAAGCCTTTCTTTCAGCTTGATTGAATGGGGACAGTTTGCAACTAGTGCAGCACCTAAGACATGCAAGACTTAAAAATCTTGTCAGCAGAGATAATGGAATGGTCCTCTCCAATTTAAATGATCAACTGGGAAATAACTTCTGTACCCTTTTTGTTTGTTTCTTTGTTTCTTTCCCCTAGTTATAACTGCTTAATACACAATAGAATACACAATAGAGGTGGTGTTCTGCTTTTTGAAAAAAGAAAAAAAATACACCCTACTAACTTTTTGCGTAGGCATTTTACTCTGAAAACAAAAGTAAAACTGAATTGCCTTCATTTGTGTACTTACTAGTCTTTACTCAGAGGTTGGGATAAACACATGGGATACCTCTTGCATCTCCATACTTCAAAATTAAAAACAGCTATGGCACATTTTCAGTGTTTTAAACCCTTACACTTCCAAACCCTCCCTATTTTAAAGCAAATATCTTCATGAAAATCAAAGCCATCTGTATCACACAGGGTAAGCTCTTGAAAGCATAATTTCAAGGACACAAAATTACAAAAAAGAAAAACAACAATATAACTACAAAAAGTTCCTTTCTGTGTTACCATTGATGCTCAATAACCCAGCCATCCACATGGAATTTTAATCAAGTGTCCTGGAAGTATTTTGCCTTTGGCTTGAAAACAAGAATGTTGGATGTACTTCAGCCCAAATTTCTGCTGAAGTGGAACCCAGCTTTATGTCCTTCTGTGGGCTGTTATATGACACTGCAGAAACATCCCTCACCCCCAGCCTTATTCAGGCACCTGTCCTGGCTCTGCCTCGCACCATCATGGTGGTAGCTTTTCCAATTCAGCCTCCTGGCCTGGCCCCAGTTGTGCTCCCATCCTTCAGCAGCAACCAAACATTGGTGCACTGCAAACACTGAGCTGAAACAAGAATATATATTTTTTAAAGAAAATTCCAACAGCCTGAAGACCTGAGAACTGTATCCTTTAATTTACAATTCAGCAACCCTACAGTGAGACACTTGCACATTTTGCATTCCATCCTGAAACACCCCAAACATTTTTGTTGATTTACTATGGGAAATGAAACAATTATTTGGGTGCAGAGGTGCAGAGTGTGAAGTACTTGTTTCTCATTGTTTTCAAGAACAAAGGAAATTAGAAATGCTGCTCAGCTTATAAAGAAAGGGCAGGTAGCATTGGTTGGTAGTACATTGTAAGTAGAAGGGTTTTTATACTTTGAGGCAAACATCTCAGCCTTTTCCCTGACACTACACCACCAAGTAGTCCCTTTTTGTCCCCTTTTCCTATTAGCACACCACGAGTTTCAGCCTGCCAGATAGGATAAAACCTGTATTTCTCAGCTTCCACTCTTAACTGTGGAAGTGGTAGCACAGCAATAGCAGATCCTTTCAAAAAGAAGCTGCAATAAAAAGTTTCTGAGTGAGTATGTGCATATCACTGACACATCACTGTGGCAACCTGTGATCTATGCCAAGACATGCCAAATTCAGTTATTCCCCAGCAGACACTGTTTGCACTTACTGCTTGGGGCAGAACAGTTGGAAAGCTGAACAAAGGAACAGGATCTGGGGGAGTGTTAGCTGAAATCCAGCTGACCACAAGCTCAGGTGGCTAAGAAGGCCAACGGCATCCTGGCTTGCATCAGAAATACTGCTGTCAGCAGGAGCAGAGAAGGTGATCACATCCCCTCTATTTGGCACCAGTGAGGCTGCATCTTGAATTCTGTGTTCAGTTTTGGCTCCTCACTATAAGAAGAACATTGAAGCCCTGGAACATGTCCAGAGAAGGACAAGAAAACTGGTGAGGGATCTGGAGCTCAAGTCTTAAAGAGAGCAGCTGAGGAAACTGGGAATGTTCAGTCTGGAGAAGAGGAGACCTACTAAGGTCTTCCAAGTGCTCCCTACAATTGCCTGAAGTGGGCCACCTCTTACAGGTAACAGCAATAGGATGGGAGTTAATGGCCTCAAGTTGCACCATTAGAGGTTCAGATTAGATACTAGGAAAGATCTTGTCAGAAAGAGTGGTGAGGCATTGGAACAGGCTGTCCAGGGAGGTGGCATAGTCACTATCCCTGGAGGTGTTCAAGAAAAATGGAGATGGGGCACTGAGGAATATGGTGAGTGGGCATAGTGGTGGTGGGCTGATGGTTAGAATGGATGAGCTTAGTGGTCTTTCCAACCTTAATGATTTGTGATTCTACTGATACACTATGTGAAGATGGTCATCATGCCACTCAGCTTGAAGTTGCAGACATTTCTTCCATTAGATGCATCCCCATCATTATTATGAATTAGAAGAGGAAATCACTTTTAAGTAGAGTGTTTATCCATTTGACTCAGCTGTTTGTATTTTCTGCATGACTTTAGTGTGATGAACTTTTGGTGGGTATCAGCAGACATGCTGTAAACCTGCTTAAAGACAAATTGTCATAGGACTTGATACTTGCCAGCCTTGCATAAAATTCATTTTTCCTTTTTCATGCTCATTTCAGAAAGAACTCAGTTCTGCATGAACAGAAGAAATGTATGTACTTTCTGAAATTCTATCAACATTTAGCAAGATTAGCAATTAATATCCAAAAATAAGCCTTAGCAAATGTGCAGGTTTATTCATAAGTCACAGACTTATAGATGCATGGTAGAATTGCTTTCCACTTATCAAGATTCTTTTTATACTGTAAATTTTATTTCCCCCATAAATGCAAATTGAGCAACTTGTGCAAATTAAAGAGTATATTTCAGTGTCTTACTGAATGATTACATTAGTTAGCAACTACTCAAGGAATAAATGAACAATTGTCTGGAGATAAACGCAAATTCACAGCTAATTCTCTCGAAGTCAGGGGGTTAAACCGATCCCTCCTATTCCCATCAAAAAATTGAACTCCGTCACATCTTAAAGGGTATTTTCTGGTAGAAGTCATTTAGCATGCACTTTAGCAACTCAACAGGATGAAGTAGATGGATGGAATCCTAGAAATTTCAACAGCATGTATTTCACAATCCCAATTTAAACCAAAGTTTCCACAGACCCTGACAAATCAAAGAGCCTTCACTGTAAACTTCTGCTATCTAGCCACTCTCAGCCAATAAAGTAGAAACAACCTAATCATCGGAGGCATTAGCAGACAGTTACAACCCTTTTTTGTCTCCCCTCTTGCAAAATGCAAGATATGAACAAAGGGGA
The DNA here is from genome assembly GCF_054131305.1 of Coturnix japonica. Classification (NCBI taxonomy): domain Eukaryota; kingdom Metazoa; phylum Chordata; class Aves; order Galliformes; family Phasianidae; genus Coturnix; species Coturnix japonica. The sequence goes on from NC_140664.1 coordinate 45,467,969, forward strand.
GCACTAGAAAACCAAGTAAAATATATGAATGGTGTGGGACAGAGGATAACAAAGCAGGCATTAGTCACTCATGCATTTGAATGAGGAAAGCTTGTAAGGGAACATAAGAAAAAAGAAAAAGAAAAACCTAGTGGGCTTTTTAGCCATATTATTAGTAGTGAAGTGACTTCAGGAACAGTTTCTCCCTTCAGTACAGCAACTCTTAAACAGGGATGGTGTAATTTGATTGACTGACCTTCCAGGCATAAGCATTATGCTGCAGCTGGACATTCATCAAAAAAAAGTGCTTTTTGTCTAGATACTTCTGGTTGGATCCAGAATAACTGTGAGAGGCCAGCAAGGACTGATTGCACCCTCCTGCACTCTGGGCAATGACTGCCTGGAGAGGAGGCAGGGGAGGAGCAGCACAGGAGCAACATGATTTAGCAACACTTAATCAGATCTACAACATCTAACAATTAAATAAAGGCTAGAGAAGTTCTTTCAAATAACTTGTATGGGTTCTGAACCACCTTTGCAGCCATTCAGCAAACAAAAGCTTATACAAACAAATACGATAAAGGAGGCATAGGACATAGGCCTGTCTTCAGGGTCATTTTGGAGAAAAACAGAACAGCAGAAATGCAAGAAGAGGCAGGGGGAAAATTAAGTTTCTACTTCAGGAAGACCCGTTCTTAAACAGCTTTTAACATTTATACTCATGCGGGAATCCAGAGGGGGACTGGATCTCACAGCACAATAAATGAGCTCAGGGAAATAAATTATCTGAGGCTAGAAAAAGAACTTTCAACCCTGAGATGGAAGAACTGAGCAGGGAATAACTCTGATGGATTCATTACTGTATTAATTGATAGTTAAATTTAAAAAAAATAAAAATAAAAATAAAAAATCAAAAGCTAACAAGTTTTTATAAGCTTTGCTGAAAGCTCAAATCTACTTTGCCTACACGAAACAAATGCAGGATCTTCATGGGGATAACTGGTAGGAAAAGCACAAAGAAAAGAGAGAAACCACAGAAAAGAGAGATAAACCAGCTGAGGCCATTCCCCCAGGACAGCCAGTGTTTTCCATAGCCTGCAAAGTTGAGCTGCTCACAGGGAGAAAAGATCTGGCCCAGCAGAGGATAAGACTCATTGCCATGCACCACCCATCCAGTTGCCCTGTGAACTTGTGTCAAAGCAACCCTAATTTTCAGAGAGGTACTTCAGCTACTAAAAAGAAAAAAAGCACAGACATACCTAACCTTTTTTTGTTCTGACTTAAAGCTCCACCAGATGAAGCGTTCACATTACAGCTCAAAGCCTGAGTGCTATACCCATCATAAAGTGCCTCTGGGTGCTGGGATCAGGCTCTGAGACATTACTCAAATACAAATAAATATATATAATGGGAGGTTTGATTGATGTGCACCTAATATTCATGCCAACTAAGAAATTATGATTCCTGCAAGTTGACCTAACCAATATCATCTTGTAAAGCTTGAACACCTTATTTCTCTGTATGGTCAGAAAGAGATGCCTCGAGGACAGCAGGTGTCTATACCTTTAGAAAAAAATTACAGGCATAGAAAAAGGCAAACTCCATCAGAAGAAGAGCCTTGTGTGAGAGTGCCATAAATACCAACAACCGATCCACATAGTGATAGTTCTGAATTTCCAGAGATGCATTTTCTAAGCCCTCAGGGAACAGGGAGAAATATTTATGACAGACAAATGTTTTTACCTTAATCTTCATCTATTTAGCATGCTTTCATGAGATTTTTCTGTCACATACCTCTGCATTCTGAGGAAAGAAGAAATACTCTAGCTTTTTGGCACTAACTTTCTATCAGAAGTAGTGAGGGAAAAAAAAATCAAAATCTAGGACCCTTTGACCAATACAGAGATAAACATTTTCTCCACAAAATGTCTAAGATGTTCTTTGCAGATCACCAGAAAGAGAAACAAATTTTCCTCTGCTTCATTCCTTTGCTGTCCCATCATAAATGTAGATTTCAACCATCAGAGTCTGCACCTAGTCGTGATTTGTTATCTTTTGCACTAATCTTTACATCACAAATTCTTTGATTATTATCAAGCCCCATTTCTTTTTGATGGTCTTCTAAATATATATGTATCCTCTTAGGAATTTAGTGAACTGTATTACTTTAGCACAATGGTACCTGCAAAAGCAACATATCTGGATACATGCAATGTGGCTTCTGTTTAAGGAGACTTGCTAGATGGGTAATCTGTTGCATATTGGGTAGGTGGTACCTGTGTGCACCTGGGGTGGAGTCAGGGAGGTCACAAGTGTCTGCCAGGGGCGGTCACCTGTACCACTATATAGGGTTTGTTGTGAGGCATTAACCTTGTACTTTCGGCATTACGCACCATGTGTGAGTCCCATCTGTTCCCCATGCACAGAGGCACAGTGCAGTCACTAGGCAGCCTTGATTTGTCACCGGATCAGGAGGCGACGTAATCTAATATTTAATTTTGAGTAGATACCATATAGAACTAAGTCTACTACACTAGGGCTTCAACAGCTCACATTTATCAGAGAAAATGAAGAAGCCACAGTTCCAGACCTAGAGCTCCTACTACACAATTACTGTGTGCTGAAACCTGCTGGGCAGTAGAAAGGAGATTGCTGCAGTTCCACTCTCCCAAGTCCAGTCCATAGTAAAGTTGAATATATATTCCCAATGAATATACACAAACATATATACTCAGAGATACAACACATATGCATATACAAATTGTCAATCACTCAGATCAAAAAAGAATGACAGACACAAGCAACACTAACAGATTTATCCTGTTAAGTGCTCCAGCTGATCAGAATGAAACCTGTAAGTGGAAAATTAAAATTCAAATACATACATAAATGCAATGTGAATTTCTTCAGTAGCAAGACACTTAATCTGTCTAGTAACTAGCCCTTGGATCTCAGGTCTCCCACTTTGCTGGCATTTAGAGCCCCTCAGGTCTGCAGCTCCACTTTCAAACACACACACACACACACACACACACACTCATTAGGGACCCCTTCAGCAACTGGCTTAGACTCCCAGCCTACCCAGTAGTAGGCCGAGTTCTCATCTCTATTTGGCTCACCAAAAGTTACACTCATGTAGTTAGTGTCTTAGTCAACATCTACACCCCACACTGTCCCCACTGGATCTCCTGGTTCCTCTGGCATCCAACTCACTGACATTCTGATCTCTACAGTATCCATCCCAAAACTATGGCTGTTTTGAAACTTGGCTCCCAAGTCTCTCATCCTACAAGCTAGCTGGTCTGATCACGCACTGACATACAGACCCACACAAAATGTATATACTCCAGTCTCTCCAGCCAAGCACACAAGACACACTAGGTACTGTGACACATGGTCCCCTATCCATTGGTTAGGGCCTTCAAATTCAAAGCATACAGATCCCATCCCCCAGGAAAGCAGTTTAGTAAGAAGACAATACAGGCTATACTGATGAGACACACAGCATGGAAAGACAAGCATACTGACTGACTACGTGTTTACAGCCAACTGATCTCTTCTTTTTGTTGTTATTGTTTTTTTGTTTGTTTGTTTCACACTATGCTTGTTTTCTCATATCACCTTGATTTCTCCCACTCCAGTCCCCCTTTTTCAACCTTTGTCCTTCCTCTTTCTTTGTCTTTGGCCCTTCATCTATGGGGTCCTTCCCCATAATGTCTTCTCCAATCTCAAACCATTCTTCTCTGCGACCCAAGCAAGGTTCCACAACCACTTAGGCAGCAATGCTGGAGAGCTTCTCCCACAGCTTTTAACGATGGGCGTTATCCCTATCCCATGGGCAGATGGCTATCATGAAACACCTCTTGGAGGGACTAATTTTCTACTGAGGTTGCCCCACCCTGTTCCTTTGTGCCTGGGGAAAGGAAGGTTATCACATAGCCTAATGGGCTGAGTATGGACAGTTAATAAGTATCTTGTGCCCTGCTACTTAACCCATGTGAAGGCACAAGGTGTATAGATGCGCTGTAACTGTTTCCAGACCAGGGAGAAAATGTAAACCCAAACTTTACATTTATTAGTCTGCTCAATTTTGCCAAAAAATGGGAAATTCTCCGCATACTACAACATTAAGTGATTGTCTCAATACTACTTCCATATTTCCAGCTCAGTCTCCTGCCTTTTGTAAATTGCAAACAGCATAGTCTCCAGGCTTTCCACAAGTTGCAAGGGACTTCAGTTTTCTTTTGGTGTTCTCTCGTCAGCAAGAAATATTCATATCACTGGAAGCATAGCAGAGATGTTAAAGGAAAATATTTAAGAAATGAAAATCTTTCTAGGGTATGGAAGCTTTCTCATTACAGAAAATGCATCAAACACTGACAGCAGGGAATCAGGCAGAAACTGATTGTAAGAACAGAGCATCCCCTCACTCTTTGGCACAGTTTTATTACCCCTGAACCTACACAAATCCAGCAACAGCTTTTTCTCTTACCCATTCTTCTTCTCTACCCTTTGAACTTGCATTCTTGACTACACAGTAGCTGGATCTCAGAGCTTTAGGGAGATTTCATAAGTGCCTCTCCCCCCATTGCCTGTCACAGCAATCTGGCAATAAGGCATTCTATTCAGAAACTGGAGATGTGGGTTCAGACCATCTCAAGCTAAGGAGATTAGCCCAAATCTCCCACTTCCTGTGCAAGTGCTCTAACAATCTGATTTATAAGCAAACCTTTATCACTTTACCTTTCAGGAAAAAAAATGCAGTTGCTGACCATAGAGTTGTTATTTGTGCATTAGTCATAGTCTAAGCATACTTATTGAGCCAGACTCTTAAAGTACAGTAGGCTTGAAATTCAAATGGTAATTAACCATTTTTTTATTTTATTTTTTTTTTTTAAATTACTAGAAAACCACCTGACAGTAGTAGAACTAAATATAGCAGTTGCAAGCAATATTGTGCAGTCATTAACTGGATTCCCCTTCTCCTTCCCAGACATACAGCACTGTTACTCTCAGTACAACAAAGAACACATTCCAGTGGAGCAAAGATGCTACATAAGCCTCTGAAACGGTTGTTTGCTTCTGAGGCAGCAAACCAGTTCTCATCTGGATTGAAACACCAGTGATACGTGCTTCACCAAGAATAACAGTTACAGGATACAAAAACTTTATTGAAAAATCAGACCCAACTTTTCAACAGGATGGGGATACCTCAACCACATACCTGCAATTAAAATACCAACTAAATTTTATAGGTATGTAGATATCAATCTTTACGCTGAAAGAACCAATCATTAACCTTTAAAGCTGTGCGCTGCACTAACTTTACTATTCTAAGCTGTTCTTTCTTTGCCTGGACTTCAGCACTCACTGAAAGACCCCAAACTATTGTATGCTCTATTTTCTTCATCTGCTGACAGGACAAAAGCACAGACAGAAAAATAGGAAATGCTGAAAGAGCTCTACCAAGGTTCTCTCCACAAACATGCCAAGGTGCATTTCACCCCAAATTCTATGTTAGCCCAATGTCCAAGAAATCCTTCAATTCCCACAGCAGCCTTTTTCTTTTTTTAACATCATTGTGATGCTTGCAAGTTTGAGCCCTAGTTGTTTACTTTCTGCACAAGCGACATGGCTATTCTAATCTGCATCGCATTCCTTGCATTGTTTTAGGTTCAGTTATCTGGAATTCTGGTTTTGGAAAGGCAGTTTTCCACTGGGGGGTTTGATGCCCACTACTTCCTCTGTGAATCTGTGTTCTCATGCTGAGAAAAAAAGAAAAACATCTCTCAACTTAATCTAATAGAAGGAATGATCTCCTGACCCAATCTTTCATGTAGAAAAATATCGGGTAATTAATTTAAATAGCCCCAGGAGGGGCAGCTTAGGCACAACCAAACACACTGCAATCTTCAAACAGCAATATTAAAATATGTGTTTTATCAAGATGACCAACCATGTGAGCTGCTACACATAGCAGCTGAAATAGCAGCACTAAACTCTCTAGAAAAGCCACAGCAGATTACAGCAGTAGGATCATTGCAAGTTTATGTTAGGGGAAAAAAAAGAATAGTTGCGGACTCTTTGATCAGCTCTTAGGACAATTCTTAATAATAATACTAAATGTTAGCTATGTCCTAGCATACCATGAACCATGTGAACCAAGAAGTAAGATTATTTGAGGAAGAGAAGATGGTACCATGTGGAAAAAAAACTGTGAAATGTAAGTTTTGTGCCACTTCATCTTTTCATTTGTTTCCAAGATTGAGTTCTCACAAGCAAGGCATGGTTTCTTTATCTACAAGCCGGCATTTATGGACTTAGCAATTCACCTGAGTTCGATTTTGCCATCCTGACTTTGAGGATGACGTTTTGTACGCACATATTAACAGCCACACTTGATTTTATGGCAAAGCACAAGCGGCCAGATGCTGATCTGCATTACATCCATCTTGAAAGCCACGCTTTACCTTAAACAATATCAAGCGACGCATCTGCACAGCACATGCCTCCCAAATTGGATTTTGTTATACCGAAAACAACCGCGACCGGGGACTAAAGCCTGGAGCGGATCAGTGGTAGATCAGCCTCCGGAGCCCAACCAGAGGAATACACGCGGTGCGAGTCAGTGCCGCACCTCTCAGCCCGCACCCGGAGCCGGGGCTGCTTCCCAGCCTCAGTCCCGCAGCACAAACCCCGCTCGCCGCTCTGCGAACAAAGAGGATGCGCACAGCCGAGCTGCTCGCACGGAGCTCACCGAGAGCAGCGCACCGGGCAGAACCACGTGCGAATAAAGAAAACTTTTGCAACTTGTCTCCATTACATCCACACGCTTCCCCTCCCGAGATTTGGAACCCTTCTCATTCCTCGATCTGGTTCGCATTAGCTCAGAGCGCGGCATCCCTCGACTCTGTCTTTCCCTGGGATGGGGGCACCCAGTACTGCGGCCCCCGGGGGCTCTGCCGCTACGGGGCGGCCCCAGGGAGCGAGCACCGGCCATGTCCCCTGCCTGCCCCGGCTCCGAGCCTGTTCACGGCCCCCATAAAAGGAGAGGGCCCCCTCCCACAGCAGCCGATGGAGAAGAAAAGGCACCGGGAAAGAGGGAAAAGAGCGAAGGAGGAAGAGCCGACGAGAGGATGGCCAAGAGGAGGGACAGGAGCATGCCGCGGGCACCCCAGAAACTCTCCCAGCACCGGGCTGGGGTGCGAACAAACTCAGCCGCACCCCCCGCCCCGCATGCTCGCGTCCTCACCTCGGGGCTGGCCGTGTCCCGGCGCCCCAAATAGTGAAACCCCCGCCAGAAGAACCAGCAGCAGCCACCGCCCGCCGCTGCCCATCACCATCGCTGCCGCCGCCGGGAGAGACTCGCCACTGTTCTCCCTGCCTAGCGCGCCCGTCTTATAGGCTCCCCCCGGCCGCCCCGCCCCGCCCCGCTCCCTCACCCACGCACACCCACAGAGCCCCACCGAGGTGCCCCCTCCCCGTAGCTTTCCCAGCTGTGGTCGCTGAGAGCCTAAAAAGTCCGGGAGAGTCGCAATGAATGAGGTGGTGCTCTGCGGGATGGGGATGGGGATGGGGGTGGGAGGTGGGAAGAGTGTGAAGTAATGAGGGAAAAGCGTCTGTGCAGCGCGGGGGAGGCACTGCTAAGCCAAAGTACTGCGCAGTGTTCCCATGTGGCTGACATCGCCAAGGGCTTGAAAAATTCGGCTTGAGGCTTTACTTGCGAGTGTGTCCCCCCACTCCTGTGCGACGTTATATCGTGCCGATGCGTTCCACCCCGCGCACACACAGCAGTGCAGCCATGTTTGTCAACTAAAGGTTTATCTCTCCAAAGGGGCTGCCTGCTTTTGTCCTGCGGAAAGGCTTTGCAGCTTTAGTGATCAGCTGCCTCTGGAACCTGCACGGAAACAGGTTGACGAAGTTCAAGACAGAGCTGTTCCTGCTTTCTTTGTTTTAAGGACTATCACACAGCTCATCCGTAAAGCACCCCATAAGGACTATCCTATATACACTGCAGCAAGCAACAACATTTTTCAGGAAAAGAACTGAGTGCTCAAAATGAGTTAGTTTATTTGGAGAAATTTTAGAATCACAGTCCGGCTTGGGTTGAAAAGAACCTCAAAGCCCACCCAGACCCACCCCATGCTATGGGCAGGGCTGCCCCCCAGCAGCTCAGCTGCCCAGGGCCCCATCCAACCTGGCCTTGAGCGCCTCCAGGGATGGGGCACCACAGCTTCTCTGATCAGCCTGTTTCATTCTAACCAAAAGACACTATGCCTCAAATGCAAAGCATCACTGAGAACATATGCTGGTAACTTTTTAGGAAAATATTAGATTGCTCTGCAATCTACATTGTAAAATAATCCCTATGGGTTTTATGGACAGACTTAGGCTGCAAGTGTTTTCCTCCCATGGTGAGGAGCTGTTAATGGATATCCGTATTTATGTTTATTTACCCGTATTGATATGGGTAAATAAACTCAGGAAAATAGTAGTAATATATATGTTTAACATAAAATAAAGCTATTTCTTATTGTGTAACTCAAGAGTTATAAGTTATACTTGAGAATGCATGACAATGTTTATACTCAAAACACATAAACAGGAAAAATCCACAGGTCAAGGAGATAAAAATGAAAATGTTCTGCCATAAAACGGTATCAAAGGCCCCCAAGCCTACAAATAAATAACACTCCACATCTGTCCCTTCCACTAGATCTGTCCTCTGCTTGCTCCAGGAACTTCTTAAATTTCAGGACAGGCAAGAAGGAGGAAAGCAAAACATCTGTGGAAAGAAAAGTCAACAAATTTCAAGAGCCAATTGTCTTTTTTTTTTCCTAAAATTGTTGAGGTCAGGTTAAGAAACCCTCTGTGAGGAACTGCAAGTACCAGTTGGGAACCAAGTACAAAGGGAAGAGAAAGAGGAGCATCTGTGCAGCATAAAATCCCACCAGCTTGCAGCTTCATAATCAGTTTAACCATTCTGTCAAATTCCAACACACTGAAGTGTACTTCCTTTCATGCATCCAATGAGTAAATGCCAGTTCTTTTCTATGTGTGTTTATCCTCATCAGAATATTCTGCAAGAAAGACATGGAGGCCCTGGAGTGTGTCCAGTGAAGGGCAACAAAGCAATGAGTAGTCAGGAGCAGAAGTCTTATGCAGAGCAGCTGAGAGAGCTGGGATTGTTCAGACTGGAGAAGAGGCTCAGGGGAGACATTATTGCTCCCTATTGAGGGAGGTTGCAGTGTGATGGTGATCGGCCTCTTCTCCCAGGTAACAGCTATAGGACAAGAGGGAATGGCCTCGAGTTGTGCCAAGGGAGGCTGAGGTTAGATATTAGGAAAAACTTCTTCTCTCTCGAAGTGTGAGGCAGTGGCATCAGCTTCCCAGGGAGGTGGTGCAGTCACTGTCCCTGGAGGTGGTCAAGAGCTACGTGGATGTGGAACTGAGGGCATGGTGGAGATGAGCTGATGGTTGAGCTAGATGATTTTAGTGGTCATTTGCAACCTTCAAGATTCTATAATACTTTGATCCAGCCTTGGACTGTACCAGCAGTTTCATTTGTTAAAGTTCAACTAAACCTCTATATACAAATTGTAACAGAAAATTATACACCGCAAGTAGTCTGTAGAATTACATCACTTCCAAACATATTTATTCAGTCCCCAAAGACCATGTGTTAGCTGACACTCTGAGCCCTGCTATGTCATATATGCCCAACATAAATAGTAATACAAACAGTACAGTAACATAAATAGTGCAAATTAAAAGGGCCAAGAGGCTTTTGTATTTTAAAGCAATTATTACTGCTCCAACTTTATTCAAAGAAAGACAAAAACTGCACTCATGTTAGGAAGGAAAATTTCTGAGTACCTCACTGTCACCTGTTTTACTAACAAAAATTAACTCCAAAATAAATCAGAAAGAAGTTTGTCATACACAAGAACATAATAAAATAAGTTATTTCTAAATACCCAGATAATGGTCAGAGATGTGATCACAGAGAACCTCTTAAAATCTTGTTTTCTCTCCCCGTAACTTTTATGAGTTAGATTTGCCTTAAGCACTCAGTGTTTCAGTTGTGAAGGAACAGAAAACACTAATATTTAAGATTAGGCAGCCCAAAGTGAGTGTGTTAATTTAGCCATCTGTGGATAACAGCCTACTGAAAAAAAATATGGCCTTTGGCAAAAAGAGAGTTTTGGGAGAATTCAGGCTGAAGAAAGACCAAACACACAAAGTCTGAATGGAATCTCTGCTGTCCTGCACCAAAGCAAATGCCCAGTGAACACCAAATATGTTTTTTCAGCCTTTGTCTGGGTTGCTGTTTCTGTGTTAAGGCCAGGCTATTGTGCTGGGGCAGGTTCCCTCCAGGCCCCTTGGGAACCCGAAGTCACCTCCTGACCCTGAGGGCAGCAGGGCACGCAGATCCAGCAGCAGTGCTGTACTGTTCCTCAGCCAAAGCAATGCTTTGATAATGTACACATGCCATCATCCCACATTTGCTCCCCACCCTACTCCCATTGATCCTTCTTCTCCACTGCAAACAACCATAGAATAGAATCATTAAGCTTGGAAAAGATGACCAAGATCATCCAGTACAACTATTGGCTCACCACCACACCCACTAACTCATATCCTTCACTACCCCATCTACACATTTCTTGAACATTTCCAGGGACAGTGACTGTACCACCTCCCTGGGCTGCTTGCACCAGTTCCTGACCTTTGAAGAATATTTGGTACAATATTTGCTCAAAGTACAGCAGGGAATTTTGAATAGCGTGGCAAATAAGGTACATCAATCTAACCAGGTGATAATCCTAACAAAAAACTACATCAAATGGCTGAGTTAGGTTTTTTTTAACAGCTGTACTGAACAACAAAGGGTCTTTCTGGTTTTTAGCTGCTAGATTTTGTTGGGCTTCTTCACACACACGCTTGTAATCTGTTGTGTTTCTGTCTCATTAGCTCAGAAGCACCACCCAAGTGCTCTGAAACAGCTCTCTGAAAATAATTATCACTTGTCATCAGAGGGAAACACAGTTCAGTAAACTGCCTGTCTACCTCTAATAAATATTCACTCACCACTAAAAGCTGGTTTAGATAACTTATTTTTTCCCCAGAACCCTTCAAGTGCTTTCCTCCCTCCGTCAGAAAAGCATGTCCAGAGGTTAATAAATCTCAGCTGTGACAGACCAAAGTGCAGACTAAATTCAAAGCAAAAGGCCCCTCACAGCACACCCTGCCCACAGTTTCCTTGTAGCACAGAAAGCCACCTCTGCAGAGTGACATGTGGGAGTGTGACTCCAGGACAGCTGGCCCAGGCAGGTCCCAGTACCCTGCTGTTGTCCCTCTGTAGCTGGCCAAGAGTTCTGCTTCAGCAGCAAAATATTTTGCCCTTTCTACTTCTGAAAGCGATTTCAAGTTGTTACTTGAAATCTGCATTGTAATAATTTGGCTCTGAGATGACAAAGGCTTCCACAAGGATTAAAGACAAGCTGCTGTTTTGATGGAAGCTGGGAAACAGCTGCTGCAGGAGGCTGCACAGAGCTGACATGGAGAAGTGGACAAGGCACAGGCAGATAGGATGGCTCCGACCTGGGCAGGAGACCTTGTGGGATCAACTGTGCTGAAGTTCTGCCTTGCAAAATACTTGGAGTTGTTTTCCTGTTGATTGGTTTCTGCTGTTGTCCTACTGGAATGGACTGAAGTATTGGCTCTGAAAGACGTTATCATAGAATCATAGACTATCCCAAGCTGGAAGAGACCCATAAGAATCATCCAGTCCAACTAGTGGCTCCATACAAGGTCACCCAAAATTCATGTAAAACATTCCTTGTATAGGGAAAATTGAACACAAGTTATATAAAATGCAAAACCATCACCATTGGTAATCAGCAACAGCAATAATGCTGTTTCTAGTCTGGGTATGGTACTTTCCCTTGCATTTTGATTAAACTACTTGCAAGAGCTTGAAGGGTCCAGTAACCCATGCAGGCAAAGGAACAGCCCCGGGTAAGTTTATGACAGACATCTACAACATGAAGAACAAGCTTAAGAGCAGGAAAAAAAATTAACTCTTACTGGTCATCTTCAACTTGATCCTGCATGTGTAGGAAAGACTTAGGAAACTTGCATGATCCAAACCCACCACTTTCAACTTTATATTAAAAAGGAGAGAGAATGTAACACAGACCTCCCAGAGATGAGCAATTTGAATGGCATTTAATTTGTGTTCCTAACATCTAAGATAATTCTGATAGAGAATTTATAAGTTAGTTTAGCTCAACAAAAAATCTTTTATGAATGAAGATTAAAATTTGTCACTTTTTTTTTTTTTTAATTTCCTTATTATTTTGCAGAATATATTAAACAGGAATTAATCAGTTAATCACAGCCTCTGATCATTCTTTGGTGAGTCTGGATTTCTTCTCAAGTGCAATGGGGTATGCAGCTGGGAAAAGTTCTGTAGGATGTCACACTGTTCCAGTGGTTGAGCTTTTAACAGCCACCCAGACATATGCCTGCCTATGCAAAATCGATGTTAAAAGAAGTCATCTTGGTATGATCTTAGCATATCTAGAGATAATTCAAGAAATAAAACTTCTATAAAGTAGAAAATGAAAGGCGAGAATTTAAATATGTGACCCCTTAACAAATTATGGAACAATCTACATCTGTGGTTGTCTTTTGTAGCTTTTAAAATGTTGCCATTTATTTATACCCTTAAACATGAATTTAATGTCAGCTTTAAGCTTCTGTTATAGAAATTTGTTATAGAATCTTATTCAAGAGCCAATATAGCTTTGTTAACATGGGCAGAAATACGCACATAATGCCATTATTTAATCTTAACTGCCATTCTTGTTATTGCAAGTAAATGCTTTACACGTATCTGGAATGCCATTCCTAGCAAAGTGAATAATTTATTGCATTGATTTCTCAAGAAGTTATACCTGCCTCAGACTCAAATCACTGGAAAAACAACAATGCAGTAAACAATGTCAGGATCCCAGTTTGAGAAATTATAGCAGCATCCTACTGTAAGCTTCAGTGAGCACCCTGTCACAGCCAGCGCTCAGCTTTCCTCTCTATGAAAGCAGGTGGAGGTGTCTTCCTACTGCCTGATTGGTATTCGTATCTGCATTTCAAATGAACTTTCCTAGGGGATTCAAACAAACAAAGACAACATGGTCTGGAATTCACTGTGCTTCACCTTTCTAATGCCATTTAGGGATACTCTCAGAAGAAAGGAAGCAGAGTTAGGGCTTACAGTTTATCTTCAACCTTATCTCTGCGCTGTTTGAACTGTAAGAGGTTGAGATAAGTATACATATATCAAATTAATGCAATCATGCTTTGCACTGTGTGGAAAGTATTGCCTGACCTGGAAAATATGGGAATTCAGATGCCCCATTAACTCATAAACACATAAAGAATAACAAGAAAAGGGGAAAAGCACATGGAGCTGTCTTATTTTAATTAGTGTCAAGTTAAATTACACATACTAGAACTTACTTTCTACTTTCCTTTATACTTATGAAGTCATACATAGTGCAAATTCTGTGTTAGATGCTACCGCATCTCACAGTAGCATTTTCAGTCTCTTTGTGCTGTGTAAACAAGCACTCATCTGGGCAGAAGCAGTCTAACTTATTTTAATATCTAGCAAAGTATCAGCCTCACTTTAAAAACAATTATAATTAAAAATTCATGAGACACTAGAAACGTTTATATCTGAAATTGCTCAGCAGGAAAAAACAACTGTTTCTACATAAATATTATCCACATGATGGGTGGATTGTCAGGCTGTATTTACTAAGGTAGTGTTTCTGTGTAAACACAGTTGCTAATTAGAGGTTTGTTTTGGAGAAAGAGACACAGAGCCAATCAGTTTGATGAGGGGAGAGCTTAGGAGGTGAGCTCACTTGCTCCTCTTTGACTTCAATCAAGAAATGCCAGTTTGAACAAATGAAAACATTACCGAGTTGTAGTCAGTCCTTATCTGCAGAGACATTTCAGTGGTGTATTTACCATCCCTGAATACCTTCCTGCACATTTCTGGTTGTCTCCAGGAAGCAGACAGAGGTGCTGCTCTTCAAGCAGCAATTAAAATTCTTCCCCATCCACAAAAACTCCCTCCTCCTTCTCCTTGTATTTCGGTGCAGCCTGAGATGACTCTGCCGCAGGAACTCCCAGGAGCAGGCACCTTTCTGGTCAGGGTCACATCAGTCCAACCATAATGTCTATGACCAAAATTGAGATACTGTGAAACTATCACATTCTCCTTCTTCTAGTTTGTGTAATTTGTAAAAGTCACTTAATAAATAAATAAATAAATAAATAAATAACAAATAAATAAATAAATAAAGGTATTACACACCCAAAATAACCTGGCAAACATTTGGCTTTTGCTTTGAGACTCTCTTGTTCTTGCTAGTAGGGGACAGGAGAAATAGCTCTTCTCGCAGTAGGATTTTTAGGAGAACAATAGGAAATGAATAAAACTGGAAGCTGATGTATTGGAGATTGAAAGAGAGCCAATTATAACATAAACAAGACAACACAGAGTTTACACAGTGACTTTGGGTGAATATTTTACATTACAACATTTCCAAAGTACTCCATAAACTCTGCAACATGACACAAACAGCAGATATGTAATTCAATTAATTAGCATGGTAATGAAACCACAAACAGGACTGTAGCATAAAATGAAGTGGAATAAGAAAAAGTGAAATAAAAATAAAATAATAAATAAAAAACTAGATCACCAGCATGTAGGATAAGAAATACTAACACTATTTCAATTTTCAGGCATTGTTATTTGTGATAACGCTGTGCTTTACTGTATTGTGAGCTTACAGGATTTTTTTATTTGTTATTTAACTACCTTCTCAATACTTAACAAACAATGTTTTTGTTCTCTGGATACTCAGATCATATTAAATACTTCTAATAAATATGAATCATGGAATCACAGAATGGTTTGGGTTTGAAGGGACCTCACAGCCCACCTAGTCCCACCCCATGCCGTGGGCAGGGCTGCCACCCCCCAGCTCAGCTGCCCAGGGCCCCAACCAACATGGCCTTGTGCACCTCTAGGGATGGGGCACCACAGCTTCTATGGGCAGCTGTGCCAGCACCTAACATCTTCTCTGTGAATATTTTCCCCCCAACATCTAGCCTAAATCTCCCCTTTTGGTTAAAAGTTGTTCCCCCTCTTTTCCTATCACTATCTATGTGTGTAAAAAGTTAACTTCCCTCCTGCAAGTGCCTTGATTATGAAAAATAGCAGCCATAAAAACTGCAGATAATTCGAATAAGGAAGTTTCTTGGTTCAGTAAACTCAAGCTTTCTGCATTTAGTTTTGCAGCGATTTAAAACATCCACTGGATGGCAGTGCAGACCTGCAGGTTGGAATGTTTAACTTCTTTCTCACCGCATCCTCTCTAACCGCTGAAGAAATCGGTGAAGCGGTGTTTGCAATGTGAAGCCATCAGCCTCTCTTTACTGTGACCTTTTTGCACTTTTCACACCTGTCACCATGCAGGTCACAAAGATCAGGCTGAGCTGTGCCCAGAGCCTGCTGCAGGCTGCAGCAGAGTGGAGGGAGCAACATGCAGGCAGTGCCTGATGGCAGGATGGCCAGCTTGGGATGCTTCAGGAAGACAACACGTTCACTCTCATGGAAAAAAAAAATAAATAAAATAAAAAAAAAATGAGAGACAGACAGTCTGTAGCACAGTCTTCCTGCTCCTGAATGGTTTAGCACTTGCTTATTTCATAAAGCATAGAATCACAGGATTACTAAGTCATTTGAGTTGGGACCTTTAAAGGCTAACCGGTCCAACTGCCCTGCAATGAACAGGGACACCTACAGCAGATCGGGTTGCTCAGAGCCCCATCCAGCCTGATTTTGAGTGTCTCCAGGGATGGGGCATCCACCACTTCTCTGAGCAGCCTGAAACCATAAGCTTTATGAGTAAGTTTTTCACTTATTGACTGCATGAATGTCTTCATTGTGCATACAGCTCCTGAAGATTTTCAGTTTCAGGCTCACTCCGCATTTTGTTCAGGCATTTCTGAGTAGAAGAGAGCTATGCAGATATTATGCAACATGACTGAAAATTAACGTGAGTACAGAGGGTACTTCTGTTTATAATGTTTCTTTACATTTAAGAGAAGTATTTTTCTTTTCATTTCTCTTAGATACCACATCTACTTCATCTCTCTGAAAATAAAAAAATGATTTTCACAGTGCATCTCAAAACTCTCTCAGAAAGTCTGATATTTGGCTCATCCTGAACTAGCTGAATAGTATTTAACAAGCAGGCATCTATGGCATCTACATTCATGAGTTTAATTATTTTGCCAAAATATGGGTTTTACTTCTATTTGCTTTCTGTGATGTTATGCAATACTGGCAAATGTGCAAATTCCATACCCCTTCCTGAAGGAAGCTGCTTGTTAAGGTCGGTTTGAATTTTATCACAGGAAAAAAAAGTCACAGGATTTGGAATTGGCTCATGCCAGATTTGAAGCACTTGCTGCAGTAAAGCAACAAAACTGGAAGAATTTTGCTTGAGAACAAATCTTTTGCTAGAGGCAAATAATTGCTAGGAATTGTCTCTGATAAAAAGGAAGATAGTGTCTGTTTAAACATCTCCTTTTTTCTCTAATACATATATTAAAACACCTGACTCTACCATAATGGTCACTTTTTGCCCATGGGAATTGGCTATGCCTTGTGGAAGAGCCTTTCCCCAAATTTCCCCTTTGTGGATGAGATTCAACAGGGCAGAAGTAGTAAAGGGCCAGTGACTTGATGAGGGTTGAGCATACAGGCTGGAGGGAATCACGTACCAACTGAATTCTCCTCTTACAAGTGAACCCCATTTAAAACTTAACCATGATCACCACTGTGTTACAGGTGTAGGATACACACACCAGCTGTCTGGGTCTATATATGTTTTAAAGCCTTTGCTTATACAACTGATTATTTCTTTCAATATCTCCTGTGTTCTCTTAGGATGCGTGGCGGTTCGGAGCAGAGCAATCTCACACACAGCCACAGTGACAAAGCCTAGCTCTTATGACCCAGTGTCACTTGTATGTTTCTCAAAAGTCCTTGAATTAATAGCTTAAATATTTATATTGTTATTCTTTTTCCTATCTTCTGTAGGGAAATAATGGGCTTTCAGTTACTAAGTTGGATCACATGTGTTCAATAACATCAGCTCTGCGTACAATAACTTGGGCAGAAATGTGTGCACATGTTTGCCTTCACTGCCACAACAATGGAATGAATGTTCTGTACAGTTATTATACAGTTATTTCCCATTAAGATGTCAGCAGAATGTTTAAAGAAGAGGGAATTAGCTGCTCAGGTTTAGTTTTCTATTAATCAGTAGACAGAGGCATAAGAAGACATATCATGTGATGGAAGTCTTTCTTGGGGTACACAAAAAAGTCTTATTTCTAGAACATAATAATATTTGTAATAATCCTGTAGGATTATTATACTGCTATACAGCTCAGCACAGTGTAGCTGATCTATACAACATATGAAAGTCACAGTCAGCTATAAAGAGATACAGCTGGATGTTACAGTAACATTTAGAACTGTTTTTTAAAACATTGTTTTGTCTATATCACTGTATCGCATGTATGCTTCACATCTGAGACAGCACTCACCCATGAGCACACATGCTGGAGGCACTGCAGAAGCCAGATGGGTCACTTGTTGCCTTCAAACCATCATGGAGTATGAGCCTGAGCTCTGCCTTCATAAGCACAGTGCTGCCAAAACTTATGTGTCTGTTGCTTATGACCACAGGCACTCAAGAAGCACTTCCCACAGGTATGAGCAGCATCTGACCTGATTCAATTTTTGCAACTTTTTAAGCTGTAATAGTAAAATTTAAAGCTTCCTTCAAGCTGTGCATAAAGTAGAAGAAATATAGACTTGTTAGCAATGAATAACACAACAGTCTTCCAGAAGCTATTCAGGACAAAACCACCTTCTCTCTGTAGCCACTGTGATGCTGCTGGCACCACTCTGTGTTAAAAACAGTGGGAATCTGTGAGGCTTCCCTAAGAGCAAAGTAGGAGAAAATGTTTGCCTGGGTGTGAAAACAGAATAGGCTGCTAGACTATTGCAGCTGATACTCACAAATCAGTGGTGCAGATCTGTGTTTACAATGTAGCAACTAAATCCCTTGCAAAATTAGTTCCCAATTCTGCAGCAGATGTTCTATGCTGCATACAGACAATCCAAACGACAGTCTGTCTTCCCGTGTCTGTGGCTGTCTGGATAGTTTAATAAGTTATACAGATAACCATTTCTGTAAGGATGTATGTTATGACTGTATGCTGTTTCTAATGGAGAATTCCCCTTGATTTATGACTTTTACCTTTCCAGCATTTTTTATTCAAAGCACTTATTTGAAAACTAATAAAGCATGTAAGCATTACAGTAATAGCTAAAATTCACATTATGAGATTTATTGGGGAGAGTTGGGGCTGACAGAAATAACATCTCAAACAAGCAGATTATTGTCCTTCCCAGAAGAGTGATCAAGGAAAACATCAGTGATTATCAGTATTAAAAGACAACAGTGACACATCCAGCACTTTCTATCTTATCCACACTTATACTTGTATACATCATTTTGTGAGTTAGAAACAGAGAGGACAATTTTACTCCTTTCTGAACGAGACCTACCTGGTGCACAGCCCTTCCAGTCCTGTCCTCTGCAACAAAGTAGCAGGAGATGCCACAGAGAAAGGCAAACTAACCAGACTGACAGGTCTGTCAGGGCCGTGCTCTGTCTGACAGGTTCTTCATCCCCAAAAGCCACAGCCTAGCTCAGACCCTATAGCCTGAGGTGTCTTCTAGAACCTAACACTGCTTAGTGAAATCATCCTAAAAAAAAAACCATGCAAGTCTATGTTTTGCTCTATGCAACAATTTTGCCCCACTCTTTTTGCAGCTCCTATCTGCGTGCTTCTTCCTTCCTGCACTACTTACAGGCTTCACAGCTTTGTGAAGCACAAAGATCTTTCCCTCATATAAATGCTGATTCAGAGTAATTATTGTTCTTTAGTGGGTATAATTTACAAGATAATCACACAGCCTTCTGTTTCTCACATTCACCTCTTCCCTCTTGTTTGGGAGGCAGCCTTGTTCAGCACAAATATTAATACAAGTCGTATATGAGAGGGCATATCCTTGACTTATCATCATCTGTGATTTTTTCCCCTGACAGGTTGAAAAATGTGTACACCTATTTACTCTGATGATTCCCTTATCACCACAAGCCTTCCTGAGGCTAAGTCTGCTCAACCATTCAATTTTGATTCTGGAAGCAATGTTAAGGCCATTAGCAGCGTCTACATAAGGATACTCTTATAAAACTTGACATGCTTATTAATCATAAATTCAGCAGACGTTCTGCTCCAGTCTTTCCAGGGACGATTTATGCTTCCTTTACAATAAACAGTGAGGGTTGGGGGAGAGGTAGGGGGGTGAGGGGAGTTGTTTTATTTTTAGATTAGTATTTATGCCAGGTAGCAGATGATGTTTGGTATTTCCATATCAGAGTTCCCATCCAAGGAAGAGCACTTAGGCCTTTTCTGCTTATATTACACACAGCATGCTCCAGAGTGTGCAGTCAGAGAAGTTCAATAGCATGTGGCAGCAGGCAAATGTTCACTCTGCCTTATCAGTAGCATAATATCATTCTTACTTTTTTACCATATGTTACCAAATATTACTCCAGCATTATGACACCATCATTTAAGGGACAGAAAAAACAGAAGACTATGAAATTTCAGACTGATTCATTACACAAGTGTCTCCTAAAGCAAAGCTACCAAAATCTGTATTCCTGAACAGGTTTACACAGGCTCTGTGTAAACCCACAGAACACCAGTGGTTTCCAGACTGCTGATTAACTATAAGTAGCAAAGATTGTACATGTATATTCATTTTTTTTTCTGCTGTGCTGACTTAAGACAGTTGTAATGTACTGAAGATTCAGTGTGGGCTCATAAAATAGGTTAGCAAAGATCATTAGCCTTGGCAAAACTGAATCATCTTGTGAAAAATGCAACATTTCTAGAGTGGATAAGAAAGGGAAATGTTCTGTAACTCTCTGCTAGCATTGCCAGCACATTACTCTGATCTCACCACCCCATGCTATGCCTGCAACTCATCCCTGGCTACAGAGAAGATTTCTTATCACTTGGAAAACAACTGAGTGCAACTCTGTTATAATTGCATTTTCCTCTGATTGCCTACATTTGTTCAAATTCAATAAACTTAAACTGAAATGCAGAGATGCAGAAAACGTGTAGATCATCACCAAAGATAATGTGAACGCAGTGGCCTGTGAAACAAAGCTCCTGGATTTTGCACATGTGGAGAAGCTGAAGGCAGCAGGAGAAGGGGTCAGATTTAAGACCATTTCAAGACAGGAAACAATATGGGTCACCTGGTCTGGTCTCCACATATCACAGGCAACTATATCATAGAATACCTTTCATCGGTTTGTAGAGCTCTACAGTAGTAAGTTTTCAAGATAAATGTACAGTCTGGCATTGTAGTTTCAAAATATTACTTGTGATAATCCTGGAACAAGAAAGATAAGATTCAAAATAAAATACTCCCATTCTTTCCCCTGCTCCTGACCAAAATTCTGGTTTAACTTCATTCCTAAATTCTTGTGTTGTCATTCACGTTCCTTTCAAATCACACATTTTCCACCTTCTCTAAAAAGCTCACCCTGTTGTTAGCTGACTCGGCCACACATCACAGCACTGGTGCTCACCATGCTTTTACCTCCACAACTGTTAAACATGCCATCCTTTCACCTCAGGTGGAATCATTAACTACACTACTCTGTGCTCCCACAGTCCAATAAATGTTGAAACCTTGTGTTCTTGGAACACAATCTTTTGTAATGTTCAGACGCAGAACAGACTCATATTTGATTCTTTCTATTGGAAAGTTGCTCATTAGAAGCTGTAAAATAATAGATGCCCTTATGGGTGGACCTTTCTTCTCTCTGTTATCCCCCCCTGCCTCTTGCCTGTACTTGAAACTGAAGATCATATTTGCCCTTTGATTTGCTCTGTTTTATTACTTTTAAGGTCATTTTTAATGCGAGTTTCCCTTCGTTTGCTGTTTTTCACCTATTGGTCTGTACCTTCTGTCTCCAGGCTATGCCCTCTGTGATGCCTGTAGCTCCTTTTAAACGCAACTTGACTCAAGTCTCACCAGTCTCTGTCTGACCATACAGTGACCCGTATTATTTCACAGGATTTTAAATATCACTGTCATACTAATAATACCTAGATGCATGGCTTTACTGATTACTTTAGAAGTTTTATTTGTTCATTCAAGCCCTTTGAAGCTAAGCATTCAATACATTTCCTTAAGTTAGAGCTCAGAAATTTAAAAGTCAAGCTATTAATTGTCAGTATTGAGTCTTCAAATGTCTAGAGAGATGCCTGCCCTTTCATTTGATAGTCTCTGATAAATCTCAAACTGAGACACTGATATGTGTTTTAGGGAGTTTTAATTAGATTCTGTTTTATCATCTATCAGACATATGAAGGTAAATGTAGAGTTTCTTCTTATATCAGAAAAAATTGTGTAAGAGTCATGGATCTGGGATTAAGGCTCCCCAGTAGCTTTGATTGAATTATTTCCTAAGTTCTTTTGTGCATTCATTATTCTAATGGACTCAGGTGGAACTACCTAAACCCTTTCACACAGGGTCACATCGATTTACAGAGCAGATTTGCCAGATTTCTTGAGGACTAAGATAAAAAGTACTTTTGCTTTCAATTGAAGAACACATTTATTTTAAAAACAAGATCAGTAATGGGGAAAAAAAAAAAGAAAAAAAAAAAAGAAGGATCTTTGTGTATGATTTTAGTTCTAAAATAATTTTAGAACTTCCATATAGTTTTCCCCCTTAAGACCTTATGAAACAACATTTTCAAACACACTTAAGTGACTAGAATAAAAAAGAGGGACATAAGCACAGCAGCCATGAACTTTGAAACAAATAACTTTTGGTCCCCTGGTCTTTACTGTGGCATGCAGAACACTACTGAGCAAGGATGCAAACACAATGACATCAACAATGTCTGGAGATAATTACTTATTTAGAAAACAGTCTAACAAAATCAGCATATAGGCATATAGAATGAACATGGAGAATCTGTAAGACTCTTAATAGATAATGCTGAATTAATAGGCTAATTTAAATATAGTTTC
The DNA here is from genome assembly GCF_054131305.1 of Coturnix japonica. Classification (NCBI taxonomy): domain Eukaryota; kingdom Metazoa; phylum Chordata; class Aves; order Galliformes; family Phasianidae; genus Coturnix; species Coturnix japonica. Next base: position 45,490,245 of record NC_140664.1, read on the forward strand.
TAATTATAAGTATTATACTTAAACTCCCATGGAAATGCTTGTCTGGAAGCCACAGAATTGTCTCTGCCTTTTGTATGAAGAGCAGAACATAGATTTTCAAATGCGAGAGTAGTAGGTAACTACAGTGACCTGCGAATGTAAAATACTTAAACAGTCTCTGCTGGAGGGACTGGGAGTCCTGCCAGCAGACAGTAGAGTCATGCTTATTTTTGGACACTCTCCACACCCACAGACTTTTAAGAAAACCCTGCAAACTTCAGTAGCATCTTTAGAAGAGATATCAAAAGTTTCTCATCCCAAAACAGTATATAGCCCTTGGGTACTGCATGCTTCATAGTGAAGAAGGTTTCACACCAAAGGCAAATGAACTGAATGCACTCCAGATGCTGACAGAAGGCTTGGAGGAATTGTAACCCTCAAGGCAGCAACAAATACAGGAAAACATCAAAACATTTTAAATGAAGACCAACCTAGTAGACTGTGACGATCACTTACATCATTACACAGGGCCCCAAACACCTCTTTCTTAGGTCAGAAGAGATTTAGGCAAGAAGAATTCAGGCCTCCTACTTTCAAAGTACTACATTTTAGATGCATCACAAGAAATGAAACAGCACAATGCCTATCAAAAGCTGTATGAAAGAAGAAACCTGCAGCAGAGATGATACGGCAATAATTATACAAGAATAACCTTCATTCATTTTGGAGAATGCAATGCAATGGAAAGCAGAGCAATGACAGCAGAGCAGCAAGGTCCTAGGCTGCAGAAAGTAAGAACTTGCTCAAATGCAACAGCTGTGAGCACAGAAACAAAGAAACTACTTACTCACTCAGCTTAGGTAATGCCAGGATAAGGCGCCCTCATCTCCACAGCCAACCCTTAAATGAGGTCTGCGATGCATGCTACCTGAGCTCCCCTGGGTTGGCCATGCCTTCCCCCTGGGTGCTCAATCACTGGTTCAAGCTGTGACTTAGCATTAGAATGCACATAGCATACGAAAGTACAGGCTACTCAATAAAGTAGGACAGGGTTTTGATGTTCTGCATCAAAATCCACCACCATTTTGATGGTGGTGGGCTATAGCTCATATCTATGCTTTGAACTTTTCTTTCTCTGGAAAGGAGTGGATATGAACCTATGGAAAGCCTACATACCCACTGGTCCCTGGCTCTGCTGGGGAGAGCCCCTGTGGGCATGGGACAAGACAGCACATGGTGACACGCATGGAAGCATGCCCTGCCTCTGTGTAGTTTGCTTGTACAGTCATAGCCAAACAGGCCAGCTTTTTGGCTTGTGTACAAACAGGGAAGCTGCAACAGACGTGAGAGTTGACCAGCCCATCATTCATGCATTTTCTGGAACGTCAAGATATTACTCCTATTTTTAAGAAAAGACATAAAACTTCCTCCACTTCCATGGAATATGAGAGTCACAGCTGGCAGTCAGCTAGTGAGAGGAATTGTGCCTGACATTTCTAGTCCACACAAGCACAAAATAAATCTTTTCTCTTTTTATTCCATGCCATGGATAGTTTGAGCTTGTCTTCTGTCAGGAGGTCTGCAGAAAGACTTTGTCTATCTGCCAAAGAGCTTGTTAAATAAGCTCCTGCAAAGGCAGTTTTCACCTTTAGGTCCAGTTCTTCATGGGTCAGATGATCCACAGCTTTGCCCAGGACCCTAATAAAACAGTCCTCAAGAGCTCCATGGACACATAGGTGTTAAAGGCTGCTAACAACATCATAATTAAAAACAAATTAACAGGAAATCTGAAATTGCTGTAAGAAATGTTCCTGTCTTGTGTAACATCTCATAAATCTCAAATTACCTTTGAAACTTGGCTTCTTATTTCAGAATAGCTGCAAGATCAACAAACCACTACAAAGTAGTAAAACATAAAATTTGCTTCTAAGGCCAGAGGATGTCTTTGACAGTTTGCATGGCACTGAAACTTACTTCAGAGCAAAGAAACAGCACAGAGAAGCTGTACTGGAGGTCAGTAGCTGCAGTCGCATTAGTATATTTCTCCTGTACGACTGTTGCTTCCTGTTGAACTCGAAATAAATACACTCTTTTTAGCCAAAGCATTCTTGTTGTCACAAAAGGAGTTATTTAGTATGCAGTCTCATTTAAACACATGTTTATAATAACACTTAGGTACTGAGTAAAAATGAAAACCTCTACAGGAAGTGTGGGTTGAACCTCCCACAGTGTCAGAAAAAGCTATGTTTAAAGGTTTAACCTATTCCTCATTTTATTTATTTTTCTATCTATCTATCTATCTATCTATCTATCTATCTATCTATCTATCTATCTATCTATCTATCTATCTATCTATCTATTTATTGTAAAGCTGATTCAGGGGAGCTATATAGGATTTTGATTCCGGACAGAACATGAAATTTCCTTCAAAGTCATTTAGAAAAATACAGATACGTTCTGATGAAATCATCAGTATGTATTGTGTGTTCATCAATTCAAAAGGCAATTACAGACTTGGGTTTTGCAAGAAAGCACAGATTATCAAAAACTGAAATTCCCTGTGTCAAGATGGCTATGATTTCAGTAGAAGTCTGATGCCATTGAATGTTTCATTAAGAGTTCAAATGCTATGCAAAGAAATTATGTGATGATCTCAACTTTCATTTTGTTTAAAATTAAATTAAAATAAAATAAAATAAAATAAAAAAAGAATAAAATCGTCAAACCCATCACTGCTTGCAGAGAAAAGCTTGAAAAGATTTCCCAAGCATATTCTAGAACTTCCAGATCTGCAGGCAAATGAAAGAGCCAATAGATAATAGATTTTAAAAATCCATGTCACAGTGAACTTGTCTTGCAGTGTTTTTCAGGTCTGACAATCCTGCTTCCTTCAAAAAAAGTCTATTCATTTGTATTGGCAGAGAACTTCAGAAAATATAGCCTGTCATTTTTTTGTCAATTTACTGGGTTTTTTTTGACACTGCTTGTCGTGCAGCTTCTTTTATTATACCAGTTAGGCTTTACAGTTGCTCAGCAAGTTTTGGAACATTTTAGTTAAATCAAAGAAATGATTCTCAATTACATTGCATCAGACAAATCCCTGATCTGGTCCCACTCTTCACTTCTAAGCTTGTAAGGAAGGAATTTGTTCTCACTGGCTGAGATATATACAGAAGGACAAAACAGCTCAACATGCCCTCAGAGCACAGCACAGCAGGCAGCAGCAATGCTCGGTGGCAGTACTGTGGGTGAGGCTGGGGCTGGACCAGCTCCTTCACGTACAGCTGCCTCAGGTGGGAGCAAAGGCAGATGCACAAAGACAGAGAATTTGGAGAATGCAATCAATACTTAAGAGCTGAATTTTGCCTTAGGTGGGTTTCTAGTCCGGGGGTGCCTCTTCTTGTAAGTATTTTCAACAGAGTATATGGCTATCAAAAGGCAAGAGGAATCAAATATGGCTTAGTCCTTCATTCTTTTTGCATGTCCTGGAACTTGACATTCTATAAAATGTCTTTTGTGCAGGATACAATAACCTTTGCTTCATTAGAGTTGTTTTGTTTTTGTTTTTCCAAGTGCCAGCATAAAAATCCTTTGCAACTCAGAAAAGAGGAAGCTGAAAACTGTTTGAACAAAAACAGTGCAGGACACCAACAGATAAGGGGCTTGTTTTGTTCACACTTTCAGTTCCCGTGATGCCCAGATGAGGCCACTGTGGTTTTATTCTCCTTACTGAAAGAAAGGAATTTAGTTTGATTACCTCAGAGTTTCCCATCTCTACAACCGAAAGCGTTTTTCTGCGAGCCTGTTTTTCTGTTGGAGAACAAAGAAAAGGAAATGGCTATTTTTTTCCCCACACACAGTGGTTACATTACTTGCTGTGGCAGGAAGGGAACTGGACAATGGAAGCTGCAGATGTGGAGCTATTTTTTAAAACCCTCTCTGCTGCTGCTGCCACACAGGCAGCAGAAGTATGGCAATGCAGGAACAGGAGATGTTGGACCGAAGCAGATGTTTCTGTTTTATAAAGGCATAGCCTCCACTGTGCCGTGGCACAGTCAGGCAAAGCTTCCCAACCCGAGCTGGGCCACAACAGAGGCTGTTTCAAATAGACAGTGTAGCGCAGAGCCAGGAAAGGGCAGCAAATGCTTTGGCTGAGTCAGGCTGTTAGGAAATCTAGATTTCTGCAGGGAGAGGCCATTGTGGGCCCTGCCAAGTCCGCAGGCAGTGAATGCAGTGGAGGCACTCTCATCCAAAAATAGCTGACTGGACATGTGGGATTGTGACTACAGGCCAGCCATGCAGGATGGCAGCAGGTTGTCCCTTTCAGCTTTATGATCCCAAGAAAGGAAGCGTTACTGCATGTAAGCCCCCTGAAAGCCTTTTTTTTATTCCTTTCACCTTTGCCACAGCCTACAGGAATTGCCTGTTCAAATCTGAAAATTGGCATGTTTCTAACAGCAGTCGGGCAGATAGCTCAGAGCCAGGGTTTGTGAGGGACTCCAATGTTTGCATCTCAGCCTACTTTATCTGCAGGGCCATGTTTTAGGCTTCATTTTACGCCATGTTATTTAAGGCCCAAGTGTGGCCTGTGGCTCTGTCTACCACACCACTTCAGGCAGCACGCTAGGGTGATGATTAACAGGAGCACTGAGTCAGAGTTGTGGCTGCAATGGGATGTAATATAATGTTTGTTTGTAAACTGACAAATTCTGGCAGAAGGAACTTTTGAGGGAGTGATCCATGGCTGCCAGTCGGGTTGTCAGCATGCTCTGACCAAACAGCAACAACTGGCCTCAGTCCTTTGCAGACTATTCTGGGGAATGCAGTATTTCACCTCCCACCTCTTAAAGGACCAGTTGTCCTTAGACCATGCAGCCCTGTTAAGATGCATGCTCTAACTGTGTTTGTCATCATGGTCCTGGCTGTTCTCCAGGCACACAGATGTGTATCCCTTCCATCCCTTCTCCTCTCAGAGAGGTGGTGCTATGCGAGACTTAAAACTGAACAGGAATTGAGCAGTGCTCAGCAGCAGGAAAAGCCTGAGGGGACTGATTCCAAAGAGGCTGCCTCAGGGCCATGGCTCCCAACAGCATCTTTGTGTGGAGTCCTTTAACATGTGAACTGCTGCAGGGCTTTGGGGAGAGGTCCTCTGAAGTGGGGTGGTGGGGAATACATACATCACCAGATCTGCCAGGAAGCAGCTAAGTGTCTTTGTCATCACCAGAGGAGAAAAGCACTGAAAGTTATGTCCTGTTTACTGGAATTTTCACCTAGTTTACACAGTGCCTGAAGTCTTTAGATATCCTTTCTAGGGTCCCTTTGAGTTTGAACTCACCACAGGTTCCTGTAGCAATACAATTTCCTTTCATCAGCAGAGCCAGCTTCAGCTGTTGTCGGGTATTATTATACCTCATTGCTTCCTTCCTCTCCCGTCATTCCCTCCACCTGGACTTAAATGTCATGTATAGTTTGAGTTATTTGACTTATAGTCCCTGTGTACTGCAGGATATCTCAGAAAGACAGGAAAATTCCCTAGGAAAAAGGGGACTTCAAGTGGCTACATTTTCAGCAGCACATAAAAACCAGACCCCCAAACATCACTGATAGTTGCACAGGGCATTTAGGACAGAGTAATTTGGGCAGAATTGCACAACGTGACTGCTCACACTTGGCAACGTGGGTAGTAAATGATCATCCAAGTGGGCGCAGATACCACTGGAAAATGTCACTGCTTCAGTGAAAGTGGTATTCCTTCTGCAAAGAGGCCTATCTCCATTGCAGAGATGATATATAAGGTAAAATATATAAGGGGTAACTTTTTAAAAAACAAAGCAGAAAAAATGAACTTACAGGAAGATTTGTTACCTGCATTCTTGCAGAATACAAGGTTTTCTGGTGGACTGGTAATTATTTCAGTGAGAAACATTTTCAGTGAGGAACATTAAAATAAAAATGAATTTAGAAAAGCTGAAATGATGTTTTTTTTGTTTGCTAGTTTTCTCCAATAGTTTTCTTGTTTGTTTTTTGAAGTCACTCTTGTTAATTGTCCTGCAGCCATGGTATGTACTAGATAGCCAAGAAAGCTGACATGGGGAAGTTATATACAGCATCCTTGTGACCTTTTTGCAGTGAAGATACATATCTGTCCAATAAAGCCCAGGCCAAATGACAGTGACAGCTGCCTCATGGCATTCAGTTTGAATTGGACAGGTTTGCTCACAAGTCTGGAGCAAGTATTTCATTACAGACTGTGCACCAAGAACAACATAAGCCCCCAAAAGTGAAACTTTCCCTCAGCAACTATGGAAAATGCCCCGGTGGACTGAGATGCACTTCACAGGCTCCTCCTTATCTCCTTGCTTTGACTTTCCTGAAAGCTGTCAACCTCTGGTGGTATTTGCGTGTTGGTGTAGCACTTGCAGGAGAAGAAAACCTCCCTTCATCTATCAGGAGCGATCCAGGGTGTTATGGGAACCAAGCACTCAAAGAACGAGGGACGAAGAAGCATGCTTTTCCTGAGGAAAAGTTCAAAGTTGCCTGCATGGGAAGATGCTCTTCTCTCAGGGAAAGACCCCAAGTCACTGCTGAAACGGGGACTGCATTATATTAGCTTAAGCCTTATAATGAAAGGGATGACCAGTGCCCCTGACTTCTTGTGGGGACTGCCTGAGGTGCAGAAACTGAACCTCTCACGTAACCAACTGGTGGCAATTTCTCCTTCTCTGGGAAAACTTGACCGGCTTGTAGTGCTGAACCTGGGTGGCAATCGCCTCAAGTGCCTGCCGAAGGAGATTGGACTGCTGAGGAACCTGAAGGTTTTGTTCGTTAACATGAACTGCCTGACAGAAGTGCCAACAGAGCTCAGCTTGTGCAGGAAGCTGGAAGTTTTGAGCCTCTCACACAACTGCATCTCACAACTGCCTTCAAGCTTCAGTGACCTGACAAGTTTAAAGAAACTGAACCTCAGTAACAATCGTTTTGTGCATATCCCCCTCTGCATTTTCACACTGAGGAACTTAGACTTCTTGCACCTGGGGTCCAACAGGCTTGAAAACATTGCAGAGAGCGTCCAGTACCTAGTCAATTTGCAAATTTTTATTGTAGAGAATAATAACATACGCACTCTGCCACGCTCTCTCTGCTTCATCACAGCTCTGGAGCTGCTAAATGTAGATTACAATTCCATACAGACTCTTCCTGATGACCTCTATCTGCTGCACAGGCTGCCCCGGATTGCATGGAACCCAATGGACAAAGGCCTCCACATCTCCCACAACCCTCTGTCCCGACCCCTGCCTGAGATCGTTGAGGGGGGATTGGATGTCCTCTTCAACTATCTAAAAGAGAAGAAGGAACACAACTGAGTTTCTGCCGGACTTGGGATTAAGCCTGTCATCACGACTCACTTGTGCCAGAGAACTTCCCCAACAGTCACTTCCACTTCATAACATTTGGATTTCCAAGACTGTGGATGGCTTTAGTAATGGCTGGCAGAAAGCAAGTAAAGTGTGATAGTCCTGTTTAAGTGAGTGAAGAGTAATATTTTCTAAAACTATCCACTCCTGTAGTCTTAAGACTTGGAGTGTTTGGGCTATTCTGGAGGGGAAGAAAACAAGCAAATAATAAATGATGATAAAATGTTTGCTCTTCTTTTGATAGAAACAAATTAAGGCAGACAGCTAGAAGTTTAGATATGTATATTTGCCAGATATTAGATTGGAAAATATTAATATAATTTGGCTTTGCTATATGTGATTGAAGTTGCACTTTAACTCCTGCTCATTTCTTCATGTGCAGGTATGACTGCATAAACAAACACTGCTACCTATGTGAATCTCAAGGAAAATATTTAATTCGCTTTCAGCAGTGTATATATCCTGAGCTATATTAGCTCAAAGACTGTATATCACTGGCCAGTTCAATATTTCTTACTGTTTACCCTGCAGCTGTGAGCTGGATACTATAAATTGCAGGTGAAGATGTCAGCAGTGGAGAGATTCTCCAGCTCTTTGGAAGAAGACTCCAAACATAGCACCCAGTCTCATTCCTGATCCATGTGTCTTTTCCCAGTGAGCCTACTTGGGTATCAGTAGAAGTGTATCAGGATCAGCCAAGGGGAGAAATGGAAGTGGGTCCTTATTCCCTTAAACAGAGGCTGCCAGATTAAGCTGGTCATTATGAGATGAACTGCATCTGTTTCTCTTTTGATCTTCCCTGTATTTGGACTCATGGAACAAATTGACCCAGGAGGCAGTATGACTCCTAAGGGTGAAGTATTTCTATCAAGAAAACCAGCAGCAAACTAATCATCAGCTTAAGTAAGAGCTTCAAAACAAATGCTTATTTCTGTGATTTTCAGTATCAGCCAGTAGCAAAGAAGTCAGGTCTTATGTGATTTCTTATATTGATCTTCTGTGTATGTCCTTCATCAAAGTTTTATCTAGTAATAAAGAGGCAGTATGAAAGAACTGTTATCAATTTATGCAACTTGATTTTTTTTCTCACCCCAGAGAAGACAGAAGCAACTCTGTTGAAATCAGTTGAGATAAATGCTTCTAATAGCAGCATAAAAAAGAAATGAGCCTGTAATTCTTGAGCTAATTAAGAATATCCAAAGCCACTTTTAAAGTGCTTCCTATTGTATGTCAAATCTCAGGAATCAATGATTACTTTTTAAAATGTAATTTGCTCAAAATTATGGAAGACTGTGGAAGGTTGATCCATCTTCTAGTGAGGCTAATGAACAGCTGTGGACTGAGGGAAAATCTCTTCCATCAGCAATGGTAGAAGTAGTCTGGTAAGAGCAGACAGTTATATAATTCATAGGAATATGCAAGTAAATGCTACACCTTTGGCCATGTTAACATTATCAGTGCAGTACTGAACATAGCAATGAAGAATCTGTGCTCACAGACTCTTTCACTGTAGGGCTGCTCACTCTGATATTTTGTTGTGTTGGATTGTTTTGCATATCATTTCTTATTGTAATAGAGAATTTCAGTGCTGTGCTTAGGAACTGCAGTTTCTAGCAAAAGAGAAACATTTTTGAAGGGCACTTTTGCTGGAGCATAAGGCAAACAAAGTAAATAAACAAACACCAAAACACAGTTGTTTGTGTCTTTAATTTAATGTGTGTTTTAAATGTAATTTTTAATCCTCCTTTGCATGCATTTTCTTCATCCATGCAGTGGGATTTATAGCAAGTTCCAAGCTTTTTAATGCACAATACATTGAATAAATTAATATGTGATTCAATTAGCGACAAGAAATAACCCTGCAATTATTTATAGAAATACCAACAGATAATTCTTGGAGGAGATTAGACACAGATTATTAACTTCTCTAAATGCCCATTTCATATCCCTAAGTCTTGCATTCACGTAAACATTCTACTCCCTCAGCAGCACTTTGCAGGAAAATTAAATGCCTATGGCATTAATCACCTGAGAAGACTTTCCACACATCAGCATCCAGGATTACGTGACACCGGATAGCCTCTGATATGTTCTGGCTAGAAGAGGTATGCTTCGTAATTTACATGGGAGATGTGAGCCCAGACGCTGTGTGTTCATTAGGACACTACTACCGATGGTGAGCAGCAGTGCATGATTGAAGAAAATGGTCTCCCGACAGGGGATTAAATGGCAAATTTGACAGAATCAAATGCATCTGGAAAAGCAGTTATAATATGAAGTGCAGTAGCAATAATTTAAAATTCAATTATTCAATTGAATAATAATAACTTTTTACTCAAGCTAATAAACCTTTGCAGGGATACGAAACACATAAAAGTCTCTGCCTTTTTAAACAGAATAATAAAATTCATTGAATAAATGGTACTTTAATGTATAATTCAGATTTTGCCACTAAAAAGATAATTTCTACTGAACTGCTTTAGTCTTTCTTTCATTTCTGCATTAAGACCCTTGTAAATAGGTTTCTTAGAGATACAGAAAATGAACTCACATGAGCAAAGGTAGTATTCTGAATGCATACTAAAGTAGGAAAGACTGTATATCACTGTTAATCTATTAAGGTGTGCATAAGGGTCAAATAAATGCATATGTGTTTGCATCTGAGAGGGTATAAGGGGCACAGGAGGGAGGCAGAAATCATGATGTCACATGCTGGCTCTCATTTTGAATAGGGCATTAGCAAAGAATTGGTGGATCTCAGCAGTGCCATCTGACACCAGTTGTACAGACTACAGGGGGGATAAAAGGAGCTGCAGTGACTGCAGACATGTCTCATATGGAAACTATCATTTCTATGTGTATATTAAATGATAGAACTTTGATGCAAACCCTTCCAGAGAGCTGTATGCTGAACACTGCACTTCTTTCAGTACTCACTGAAGTTTTCTCACTATGTAGATCTCCTAGCAGTATAATTTTCTGTGCATTTATTATTCTTGTTGTTATTGATAGTGGTGATCTTCAAAGGAACTGAAGCAGGAGAAACTCATGGAATAGAATGTTCTTAGGGCAGCATGACTGCTGTTCTATGGCTACTGCTCAGACAAGCTTGCATAAAGCTGAAAGGTAGAAAAATTCTAGGTATGGATGAAACAAAGGGCAAAGCGCAAGAACCAAATGTTTGAAAATCATGTAATATGCGATGGGGCTATACAATATTGAAACTGATAAGCACACTGATGGCACGTTTGGTGAGGTGAACAGCTTTAATGCATTTTTGTCTTGAATCAAATGGAAACTTGCATTCTGTGAAAAGTCTAGTAAACACACAAGACTTTCAAGAACTAAAAGGATTCAGGATGTTGGTGTAACCCTAAAGTTACTTCAACCTTTTATTAAAATAAAAGCATTTTAAATGGAGACATTGCTGTAGTATCTCACTATAAATTCAAGCTGAAATGTGTTGTACCTACTTCTCTGCAGCTACTGGCATACCTGCTACATGGACAGACTTGCTCATGCCATTTGTCAGAGAATCAGAATCATTGAACTGTCTGAGTTGGAAGGGGTTTTTAAAGGTCATCTAGTCCAACTCCCCTGCAATAAGCAGGGAAACTTACAGTTAAATCGGGTTGCTCAGAGCCCCCATCCAGCAGAACCTTGAGTGCTTCCAGGGACAGGGCATCCCCTATATCTCTGGGCAATCTGTTCCTGTGCTTCACTAACCCTACCATAAAAAACTTTGTTATATCCAATCTAGATCTTCCCTCTTTTAGCATGAAAACATTTCCCTTTGTCCTATCATAACACACCCTGCTAAAGACTCTGTACCCTTCTTTCTTATAGCCCCCTTTAGATACTGAAAGGATCTAGCGACCTGCCAAAATGCACTGCAGTGTCTCAGCAGCCCCCTGGAGGATCACCAGGCACTAATCTAGCCAGGAGCAAAGCAGCAAGAGCCTAAAAAGATCAGTTTTCAAGATGCACTCAGGTGGCACATCAAAACAGAATTTTTCAGATTCCATCTGAAAACTTTCAGAATTCAAGTTAAGTATTCTATTATTATAATTTTGAATGAAAAATGTTTACTTCTTCCCCTCCCCCCCCCACCTAATTTGCCAAGAATTTATCAATATTTTTCTTCATTTTCATCAAAACTTCTCATTTTTTTGGTCAAACACCACAACAGTCTCTAGGTATTTTTATTAAAAGGGTATACATTCCAGAACTTAAACATTTTAGGATGTGAATGAGTGAATTTCCTGCTATTGCACTGTAACTTCAGGAAAATCCATATTTCGGTTATCTTTGGTTAGTATTTTAAAGAGCTCTGCAGTTTTAACTGAATGTGAATGCATTGAAAAATAACATATTGACCCTGGAGAGCTGGACACGTTCTTTACTCCACTGGACTATCACACTACCTGAAAAAACATATCAACATGTAATTTTCACAAGTAGAAAAATCACCCATAGTCCAGTTTATTTCCTGAACCAAATAAGGAAAAGACCAAATAAGAAATGTAATCAGGCTTTCCAGTGTAACCACGTGAAAGACAAATGAAAAAAAATCAAAGAAAATAAACTGATCATCCAGTCAGTATTAATTCACAGAATTCCAAGGGATATTTTCCTGCCAAGCCTTTGGGCAGCAGATTTTCAGTAATTCAATGAGAGTTTCATACTGCCTTGCAGAGTTATATTAAATATAATGAACACAAATAAAAATAAATATACAAACATAATATTTAATAACATATAGAATATGCTTATTATTATGTAATGTGCTTTCGCAGTCCGCACACATAGCACCTGAATTCCTGAAACAGTCACAGCTGAAGGAGAACTTGCACTGGGTGTAAAAGCTCCTGCACATGTATATAAGAATACATTTGTTTACAGTTCTATACACAGCAAAAAAAAACACCAAGATGTAAAAACTCAGGAGATGTTTAAATGCATATGAAGCTTTAGATATACTGGGACAGGGGTGTACTTTAATACTCACATGCGGAGTAAGGCTGAAAATCCTTTTATAAACTTGCATAATCCTTCCTCTATACAAATAAGACGCAGAATAATAATTTTTATATTAAAATATAAATAAAATATAAATAAAAAAGAAATAATTATTTCTTGTTAAAAAAGAGACAGTGAGACAGCTCCGCTTAGGAATGTATTAGGTTATCTGAACACCCTGAATATCCCAAGAGGAAATCAAATTCATATAAAGAATTTTTTTAAGTGGAAATTAAATATGAAATGTTTTTTCTCCCTCCCAGCTATTCAAAGAAGAGCCGAATGCTGACACTATTAGTTTTAAATTCTTCATTTCCCCACCCAACACTGACTCCATGCACCTATCTCTCCTGCAATCAAGGCCAGCCAGCCTTCAAGAACCAGACTTTATCACCGCCCCCTGCAGCACTCAGTGTAGCAGTACCAGTGAGTTCCTACACCACTGTGACCACCAGCCCCACCAGATGACTTTGCAGGATTTGGTGACAGAGCCTAAAATTTATTCCTCAATGTGTGTGGAGTCATGTCATGCATGGCTAAAAAGGTATTTTCCAGTGAAGCAGGAAGAGCAGCAACATATTTAGAAAAGGTCACTGCAAATTATACTGCCTCATGAAGGGAGCTTACCCGGGCAGGCTGAAATGAAGGCCAAAGTTCAAAGCTCTGTTTTCACAGGGCTTAGAGGAGTTTCATATACCATGAATTCACTGATGAATACATAGTTTTAAATTTCCACTTCCCAGATATTAAAACATATATATTTATGTTTTTTCTTTTGATACAGTTCTTCAAAGGAAATATATGTTGCTCCCTTTTCATCCTTACTTCCAGCCTTTGCATCCTGAACATATTCACAGAAGCAGCAAATTGCTCCTCACCCCTTACAAAGCCAGGTGCTGGTGGGTGTGGGTGGCTGTGAAAACACACCCAGGAGCTGAGCTCTTCCCCTTTTGTGCAAGAAGCAGAGGATGGGGGAGGGTGGTAGGCTCCACAGACACTGGTCGTAAGATTGATAAACAATCCAAACCAGGCTCCTTACCACCTCACCAAACTTATGCACTTGCTTAGCGGGTTAGGAAAGGGGTTAGTTGCTGGACAAGATTTCCATGTTCAGTAGAGAGAGATGGATAAATTCCTCTTGGGATAGTACCAAGAAGGGAGCCTGACTGAAGTGCTAAAGAGAGCCCTAAGACATCTGCAGCCTAATTCAGTCACCTCAGTAAGGTCAATGATGTACAGTACAAGTGCCTTCCCTTGCCTCTGAAGCCAGTACACACAGAACCAGAAGTGGTATACTTTAAATATAGCAAATTTGCTGAGAAGGAGTGAAACATATGGCAAAGAAATACCAAAATGCCTACAATGCCCACTGCCAAATGCTTTAAATTACAGAAAATCTTTTCTCCTTCACTTTTAAAATGCCCCACCTTAAAACAAGGGTAAACAAGGTGAGTGTAAAAGAGCTTTTGGTAGCTTTTTAGAAATGGCTTCTGCTACAAGATGTTACGAAGTGCATCATGACAAGCTGTGAGAGAAAGAATCCTTTCTACCTAGAAAACTAAGGTACAAAGGATGCCCTGAAAGCAATGCTTCCTATTTTATGATGTTGACCCATGTCATCAGAGGCAAATGTTGGTGGTATGGCAGTAGACACTAAACCTTGCCTCCAATATTTCATGTTTTTGCCATGTGACAGATGGCAGCAGAGGGGCAGTCTGACAGAATGGCATCTGACATCAAGTGCATATGTAGCAAAGATGTGTCACTGAATTCCATACAGAATTCCATGCAGAAGAACAATGCCTGCACTTTGGAAAACTCATTCAGTCAATTGTGATTTTCTAAGATAAAATCTTTTCATAGGTATTTCTTTGAACAGTAGTCCCACATACTTTCCAGTATACTTAGCTTCTCTTTGGAAACAACACTGTGAAAATTGATTGTGCAGTGGTGTTTGTACACTCTGTCCACACACAAAAGTTGTTGCAAATATACTAAGAAACTTAGAAATTAGTTCACTAAAAACATCCCTCCATGCCTGTGTATATATGTTTGTGTATGTGTTTAGAATGATTTGGAAGGTTTTATAATGACTTATGATGTAGTACCTGAGGAATACATGTGAGCTGAATGAAAAACTGCATATTCCACTGCAAATAAAATGCTGGTAATTTGGTATCAAACCAGGACTTAAAATAGGTGGTGGTAAGTTATGTTGCTTTTGAATGTTTTACTTTCTTTTGGAGACGGTGTGGGGGGGTTGTTTTTTAGTGTCAGATATCACAAAGACTGTGGGGGCTTTTTAATTAAGAAATGTGGGAATTTATGGAAGCATTCTAGTTCGGTTTGTTTTTTTCTTTCTTTTTTAATTGGCAATTGAATGTGGAAGAATTCCTGTTTGATTTGTTTCTTCTTTCTCGCATTTAATGGATCAATGATAGTGGAAGAAGATACAGTCCTTTTCAGTTCCTTAGTCACTAAACATTTAGTAGATCTTGCTACTGATATAGGTTGGTTTGTATAGTAATAGGGATTAGTACACTAGTTCAAGAACTAATATATTGCTTTAGCAAAAGGAACACGAGTGATAGTTCTAAACTTTTCCATTTCAAATTGATTACTGTGGCCTAATACACAATGGAAATTTTCCAAGTTGGGGCTGAAAGTGAGCCCAAGGTCTCAGTTAAGAAGCTGCTGGTAGAAAAAGGGGAAGAAGTAGGTGGGCATTTGACCACCTGTCTCGCTTCAATTTATAGGAGGGAGAAGAGGTTCTTTGATACGTGTATACCCAGCGTCAGATTAAGAAACAACGGTTCAAATGTTGGTCCAACCAGTTTATTACCAATCTTAATGAGGGAGATGGGGAAGGGAAGGATGGATGATTTAGGGTGATGGGGAAGGGAAGGCAGGCAATAAAAAAGATAGAAAAAGACAAGAATTGCGTAAAGTGGAGATAGTCACCACCAGGATCCAACAGTGGTCCCTTTGCAAGACATTCCAATGGTCTGAGGCAAAAGAGCAGGGGGGTTGAGCAGCAACAGTGTAGCCAGCCTTGGACAACAAATGAGTAGCAGGAAGAAGCCACAGGGTATGTCCAGGAGCAAGCAGCAGGATTCAGGTAGCAGGTCCAGAAGAGTCCATCAGAGGGCAGGACTTCTGTAGCGAGGGATCTGATGGCAGACACCTATTTCTTATTCAGCATGCAGGTGTCAGGTCATGAGGAATCTGATATCAGAAAACCTAACTTCATGCTTGCTGATCCCTCTTTTATCCTCCTTTTTTCCTGCCTATGTGACATCCCTGGGTGCAACCCCTGTGATGGCCATCTTCCTTGAGATAAGCCCACACAAAAGACTGCTTCCCAGCCATTAAACTGCAGCTTATCTCTCTCTCCTTGCCCCTGGCCTAGTCCATATGTGTCCCTCAGACAAAGGATTTCTCAGCCCTTGACCAGGACTTGCTTGGACTTGTTCATCTGTGTCCTTCAGCAAGCTTTGAGTCAACCGTATGAAAGAATAATTTCTTATACCACCCTAGATACTACTGAGTATGCCCAAAGGGACATTAACATATATTAAGAAGTCCTTGAAAAAATAACGAATATATATGTCAAAGTACTGCATATGTGTCTTAACTTTTTAAACGTGAAAACTGAACTCTGAGAGAGCACACTTGCTTGTCAAATCACCCAGTACTATTGCAAGGAATAAAGCAATGCCACTTTCTAACTCCACACTGGAGAGTTTTCTTCCTGGATTTTGGATGACACTATGAACTATTTGAAATGTATTTTTATCGCCTATCATGTAACAGTTTAAATTCTGCACAGCCTAGTCTTTCTAAGAACATTTATAGGCTTGTTTCTAAACATGGAAGTTCAATTTTGCCTGGATGATTGTAGAAGGGCAGAGTAGAGAACTATAGAGAATTTCTACGTCTAATTGCCTGGGCCGCTCCTGGAGACAAGGTTCAAAATGTGGTTCAGGTTCAGAAGAATATTGATAGCTGGTTGTTGATTAAAAGTTGATATATACTTTTTACCCCTTCAATCTCTCTATTCTATATTCTATTTTATTTGAACAAGTCAGTATAACAGTGCATAATACTATGAGTCCTTTAATAGCCTAAACTTACGCTGAATGAAAGCATTAAGCTGATGTCTCACATACTTCAGGTATTACATTTTCTAGTCAAGCTTGGAAGGTAAATCAAAAGGTGTTTATTTAGATCAGTCTCATCTAGATGGCATCACAGAACTTATGGGAGTGAAAGTAAATGAATACTTATAGTTAGGCTTGGGAAATTTTTAGTTCTGCAAATCCCATATGAGGGTTAATTTTGATTTGTTTATCATTTTGCTCAAAACTCTGGGTAGTTAAAATTGTCTTCTGTGGTCTGGCATGCAGGTGATAGACTTTATGGGTGAGAAAATTCCTCTAGCATGTCCAAATCCTCCTGAAGACTCACCTCAGAGGAAGATGTGGAAACTCACTGTGAAGTCAGGGTTTCCTCTGGTGTTTCAAGTGTCCATCCAAAAGGGTAATTAATGTTCTTTAGATAGGCAAAAATTTGCATGTTGCAAAGTGGTGACATTTCAAGACAGCCCTTAAGCAAATAGATCGTCTGAGTAAGTCATTTTCACATTTACATCAATTTAGCATAGTCTTGATTTGGATGAAGATAAGCATGGCTTTTCTCTTGCCAATGTTTCCAGGGTGATGAGTCACCAAACTGGGATTTCTGCAATTATTCTCTCTCTTCCACCCCATAAACCAGCAATTGGGTATTCTGAGGAAGACCTAGGCTTGCATCCACATTCAGCAGCAAATACTCAGCAGAAATGCCCTACATTTGCCTTGCCACATTTCATGCTAGCAACAGTCTATTTTAAAATGTGAGATAAATGGTGAGTATAAGGGGAGGGGTGAAGAATTCCCAATTTAGAGGCTAGTGTTAGACGTCCAGCCATTTTCATGAGAAACCAGGACAGTTTAGATACGGTTTCTTCTTCAGCATCTGCTGCCTTTCTCTTTTCATTTGTCCTTCCACTTTGTTGAATCTTTTCTATTGCTACACACTTTTTTTCTTTTTCTTTTTCTTTTTCTTTTTCTTTTTCTTTTTCTTTTTCTTTTTCTTTTTCTTTTTCTTTTTCTTTTTCTTTTTCTTTTTCTTTTTCTTTTTCTTTTTCTTTTTCTTTTTCTTTTTCTTTTTCTTTTTCTTTTTCTTTTTCTTTTTCTTTTTCTTTCCTTTTTGTTTTTTAATTAACAAGATTCAACATTTTTAATTTATGTTGACTGCTTGACTGATGCCAGTTCAACCCTATTTCTCTGAATTTGCTATCCAAAACAAATTAATAATTCTCAGAAAAGAAAAGAAAAAAAAGAAAAGAAAAGAAAAGAAAAGAAAAGAAAAGAAAAGAAAAGAAAAGAAAAGAAAAGAAAAGAAAAGAAAAGAAAAGAAAAGAAAAGAAAAGAAAAGAAAAGAAAAGAAAAGAAAAGAAAAGAAAAGAAAAGAAAAGAAACACAAACAGGTAGAATAAGTGAGAAATGGCTGGCAAGACTCAGAAGACAATAATGAGCCTGAAGAGCAGAATATATTTTCCACTCTGTGGCATTTTTCTGTGCCCTTCTAACTCATAAATCCTGCCTCCACTATGATTGTAGATGGACATTTATTTTAGCCAGATATTGAAACCCTATTGCAAATGTTAAAAACATAGGAGACTAGACACCACCATGTGCAATAAAGAAATACTGTCCTCACCTGACTTATTCTCCAGAGGTCCCCTCTTGTTCCCAGCAAAGCTCTGCATTAATTCACTGCCTCTGTTACCTGCGATGTGAGGGATTTCAGTTCCCCAGTGTCCTGTTGCTACAGAATGATTTAGAAACAGAAAAGATTCTCTTGCCCAGCCCCAGATACTGCTATGTGTTGCAGTTGCTGGGATTTATGCTTAGCACTCTATTTCTGCCCTATTTCTTTCTGTATTCTCTATTTCTGTAAAAATATGCCTGCCTCCCTCTAACCTGTGTGCAGTACACTTCTCATCTCTGGTGTCAGCCCTTTACAAAGGAGGCTGCAGTCCTGAGGCTGGAGCAATGATGCGTAGACACAATTACATAGAGAGGGAACAATTACACTACTTTCAGAGAGATATTTACTTTGACTTCAGGACAGGAAGAAAATGGGAAGAATAAAGGAAGGAGAGGAAACAGGATTGAGCACAGAAGCACAGAAGCCATTGCTTGGCTGGGACTGAGCTGACTGATGGACATATTAGGTGGGAAGCTCAGCACTCATGTGACCATCAGGAGATTTTGGGTTTCTGTCCACATGAAACGTTCACTCAAGCAAAGCAGTGCTGAAGGAGCTCCTCCTACAAGCCTCACCTCCCACAGAGGTCAGTGGGAACTGCAGGGCTTTATGGTATAAGATAACAGTTGAATAATGCAGTCTATCCACTAGTTCTGAGATGAATCAGAGCTGACCAAAAGGTTGTTGCTTATTGCTTGATGTCTCAAGGTGCAGCCCACTTCACGGTAAGCAGTGCTGCATCAGCTTTGCACTTAAGGGAAGGCTACAAAAACTCTTCTGCCTCCAAGGAGAATCCTGTTTCAGGATCCATAAAAACTCAGATCTGAACTGACTGCTCACAATCCATTTTAAAGTCCCTTCTTAGCCCTGTAAAACATAAATCATACCACTGTATGTTATGACTGAACAAATGTAGTTAGAGTCTTATTGCATAAAAGCAGGCAAATAGTATGACTGGAAGGCTATTTTAATACATTATAGTGGTTAGTTGGTAGTTTGATGTCAGATATATAAAATATTAAGCAAGATATAATAATCCCTCTAGTAATGTAAAAATGTTCACATTTTTAATCTGGAGATCTCACTGATGAGGCATGATTATTCAACATCCTAGAAGGCAGCTTTCTAAATTATGCTATTCCCCATGGCAAGGGAAGGACAGATCACAGACTTAATGGAAGGAGCATTTTCATTTTCCCTGGTGCACAATGGGATTTACATTTCAGCCCTCCAGCAAGCCAAGTTACACATGATACCTTTTAAATTAGTACCACCTCATGAGTTTCACCCAGGGTACCACCTAAATTAACAAGTAATACATTCAAGAATCCCTGAAAGGCTTATTATCTCCTGTCTAATATATCATTAGCACTGTATATAATTTCTGACATATTGCACCCACCTCTTCTGGTAAAAGATTCACATAGGTTAAGTATGGCAGTGTCAGTGCCCACCTCTGGTTTCAATACATGCAGAGGAATTAAGGTTAACTGCGGAAGAATCATTCCCCTGGCCTTTCAGTTTATGTCTTTTCATAGCTGCAGAATTGCAGCAGAATTGTTGGTCCATTATTTTATCATTTCAATTTGATGGTAGAAAAGTAAATGTTACATTCATAACCCCATCTCCAGATGAAGGAGAGCTGTCCTTCCAAGGTTAGGATATCTGTTTCTGCATACCAAGCCCTCCTAGCTGTTTTAGATACCTACAGAGCTGCAGTCATCTCCAAGTTGTTCTTCCACCCAGAGGTGTCACCACCCAGGACAGAGACAGGAAACTGCTGAGGCAGCAAAAATGCTAATCTAACGGTTCCCAATGGGATGTAGCTACTCATTAATTTGCTCTCAGGCTGTCATACTTTGAAATGTTGGACAGAGGTGTTTGTAAATCTTCAGCCTGGTCTGTGCTTGGAGTTTAACTCATTGCTGACAAAATACATCCACAGCTGGAGCAGATGGAATGTGCTATGTGCTTACATAGGCATGGCCAAAGCATAGAAATATCAATGGCAGCTTGCCCCAAACCCCTAACCATGTTCTAAGCTCCCCACTATTTGCTTCTATATCAGGAGTGCCTATGGCACTGGGATCCAGTTGCTTTAAAAGGTTCCATTGACTTAATGTGTGCATCAGATGCACCTGAGCAGAAGGCTGTTAGCAGCACAGAGATTAATATTCTCAGATATAGCTAATAAGCACAGCTCTAAGATGCCCACCAGATTGATGTAAATGAGCAACCAGGAATTTACACATTAGGAGTTGGTCTTTTTTTTTTTTTTTTTACAGACTCACAAGAATATATATATTTCTTTCTGGAGACACCTTTCAGCTTCCAAGTGAAGTGACAAGCAAACAAACCCATCTACAGACATCCTGTTGCTTCCTTTATAAATAGCCACCATTTGCATTATAAACATTTTAACAAAGATGCATTGAGCTAAAATTAACCCCATGATTTTGGTGAGTTTAGTCCATTGGCTTTGTGGAGGAAAATACAGTACTGAGTCTTGTTTTGGATTAAGCACACAAGTACAAAGAACTCTCTCAAAAATTCACACTGTGGGACCTCAGCCAGTAGAGGCCCATACCCAAATAATAGGAACTTGTTATCACTCTTTGTTAAGCATCTGTTGTCAAAATGTGTACAAAAATAAGTACCTCTTAGTTTTAACAGATAATCTTGTTGTATCTATTTTTAAAGAACAAAGACTCCACTCATCATTATTGAAGGTCCAAGTAACTAATTTAAATATAGTAGATTGAATTCCAGAATGACTAAATTTGATTTGGAACAAGAATCAGATCAACAAATGTTTCTTATCTCAATGCAAATGCTCCTCATCTATGTGAATTAAGAGTCTTGATCAACTCTGAGTTGACTCTCGCAAACTCCCAGAATCCAATTTCCTGAGCAGGAGACAGTATAGATTAGTTTGATTTATAATAAATTTAAAGCCTCCCAAGGTAGCTGCTACCAGCAGTATCTCCTGTGTCAGAGCTGTAGATCTTAAAATATAGGAGGCAGATTCTGAAGTTAATAATTAATGTGGAGCCTCCAGAACTTATAGCTATTCCAATCCAAAGTAATTGTATAAAGTTCCAAGAAGCCAAATGAAAAAAAAAAAAAAAAAAGGCAGAGAAATTGCTATTTAAAAGAAAGTCAGAAGAAATATGTCATTAGTAGAGCCTATAGGACCCTGTGTGCTGAGGCAGCTCTTTCACTAGTCACAGAAAGTAGGATGTAGGTTTTGAACCCATGCAGGAACTGAGCTCAGTTCTTGTAGTTTAGATCTCCACAGCACAAAAACTTCATCAGAAGTTTTACTTCTTTCTGAAGTTCCTATTTAGACCCATAGTTGCAAAGATCAGGACTACAGCATGAGGCATCTCTGAGTTATCTTGGAGCATCTGTTGCCCCAGAATTCTATACTGCCTGGTTCCAAAAGCCTCGCCTCCATGTATCACTAATGACTATGGAAACAGTGGCAGGGGACAGAGAACAGCTTGGAAGTCTGCAAATTAAGATGAAAGTGAAGTTTAACACCTACAGCAAACAAATTCTGGGGATTCTGCAGCACATGTGCAGAAAGAATGGGTCTAATGAGGAAAATGAGTGGGTGATGGAATATGTCAAGAATAGCACTTATCCATTTTCAGGGAGGGCAGTCCAACAACGGGGGCTTTTTAATGGGACCTATTAAATATAATATTGCCTGAGCTAATTATATTTGGCTAATAGGGAGTCAGCTTACCCCAGCCCTACTCCTGCTCTGTCAAAGAATCGTAGAATCTCAGAATCATAGACTTATAGTATCACAGAATCATGGAATGGCTTCGGTTGGAAGAGACCTCAAAAGTCATCTAGTTCCAGTTCCCTTGTCCTGAGCATGCTGTGGGGAGCTCTTATAAACAGTAAGAGTGTTTGATCTAAGAGCTAAAAGTACTGGGAACATGAACTGGCTTGTATGGATTGTAACCCACTTCAGCTCAGTAGAGTTTTGTGTGGAGTGGTAACGCCTGTATTTCATGAGCTGTGTAAGTTTCAACCCTTATAAATGATTGATTATTACTGCTGATTATTTTTGTAACTGCTTTAGATAATTCAATGGACAAAAGCATCCAGAGATTGAATGAATACTGCGACAAGGAATGAACATAAAAATACGGACTGAAACCAACATCAGATTTGCACAGTTAAAAGAAAACCCTTTTACAAACTTCAGGAACAGAGCACAGAAAAGACACTGGGTTGCAGCTGTTTGCTTGTTCACACATTCCTGCTCTATGTCTCGTTGAAATGTTGCTTACAGTGAGCTGACCCGTCACCAAGGGGCTGTTGTGTCAGGATAAATAAAACCTCTATTTTATCAGTTTTAGCGTGGATGCTCCAGGAATAGGTTTTCCCTTTTAAAAAATTATCATCATTGCTATTTTTTTGTTTTTTCCCAGCAGACCTGTACTCTATGCATATGTTTGGGCAGAAGGTCCGGGTCAGGGAAGAGGCTGATTTTGTTCCTGCCCTCATCAAGCAGCCTCCTGCCATAAGGGAATACGCGGCAGATGGCACTGTTGCTTTAGCAGTCTGCACCAGCTCCTTTTTCCCCGTAGGATACTGCAGGTACATCCCCCCCAGCTCCCTTCTGCCGTGGGGTTTTGCCCCGTTTGCTGGGATAGGATTTGTCCCTGCGCTGCTGCCCACACTCCTCCCCCCCACCCAGCCCCGTGCTCCCCGTGCACCGCGCTGCCTCCCAGCAGCTGCTTTCTGTAGCGAAAACCTTGTATTTGCATAATCATTTATTCCCATTGGCTCCTTTGTATGCCCAATTTAATTAGTTTGTAACATTTCGGCAGTGTTTTGCTCAGATGTTAATGGCATGCTGGGGAGGCTGAGCACGTTCCTTCCACGTCTCCTCACTCGCGGCGCACACACACTTCTATATTCTTCCCATAACTTTGCC
The DNA here is from genome assembly GCF_054131305.1 of Coturnix japonica. Taxonomy (NCBI): domain Eukaryota; kingdom Metazoa; phylum Chordata; class Aves; order Galliformes; family Phasianidae; genus Coturnix; species Coturnix japonica. The sequence continues at coordinate 45,513,429 of NC_140664.1, forward strand.
TCAGCATTTTTCGGTATATTTATTTATTTTATTGGCTTGGTTTTTCATACCGGATGCCTTGATGCTTATCTCCATACATCTTACAGTTGTTACGTAAAAAGTAAAATAAAATAAAATAAAAATAAAAATAATAATTAAAAGGCTAATCCTTCTGGGTTTCCATTACCCCTTTATCATCAGTCATTTAGATGTTAAATGAGTTTAGACTTTCCTAGACGTGCTTTAATTAGAGAGACACTTGTTTATTTACCGCTAGCTGCATATGCATGAGCTGGCTTTTAAAATGCAATCCTATCCTGAGAGCTGGTGAAAGCTTCCTCTGAAATTAACCAGAATCAGGGCAGCTTGAAAATTATTGGAGATCAGTTCATTAAAAAGAAATAACAGAGCAATTGCAACCTCTTTATGTTTGTCCTGACAAATGCTTACCCATACAGTACAACATCCTTAAGGAGTGTAGGTAGCCTGCTATCAGAATACAGAGTCCTGAGGCACCTGGCCACATGCATGAAGCCAAAGTTTGCCACTCAGCACCACTTATGCAAAAGGAGATTCCAGTGCTTCACATGGGGAAGGTGAGAGTCCTTCCTATGGAGGGGGGGCCACTTCCACCATTAATTGGGAGCCACAGGCAAAGAGGGATGCCACCTGCAGCTATTACCACCTGCAGCTATTTCCCGAACCAAGACCACTTCTCTGAGTGTAGACAGCCACATTTCATCCATCCTTGAGCAGGACGAGTCACTGTTTTTTCTGGAACATGGAAGGAACGTGAGGTGTGGGTGCTGGCACCTGCAGGGTGCTTGTCCAAGAAGTAAGAAGCCTCCCCCCAAAATGAGACTGTTCATACCAGTTTTAACCTCTTCCCATGGAAATGCTGAAATACCACAGAAAGAAAATTGACTTTTCAAGGAGAATACAGTAACAAAGCAAGCCTTTTTTGAGGCTTGAGGCCCTAGATATTTGGATCCCTATAGGTGGCTGCTCTTCTTTGGACCATAGCTTCACATCTCTTTGTTTCAAAGAGGAGTTACTTGGTAAATAAGCTGCTGTGATCAAGCAACTATGGAGCACTGAGTTCCTGGTTTCCGTTTTGAATTTAGATACTAAATCCTGTTTTGGTGACTGACATTAGGTCTATGCTATCAAATCAGAGTTTCTTCCCAACTACTTTTGTTGAAGAAATCCTTGTTCTCATACTGCTGCCATTTTGAGACAAATCTTGCCATCCATCATTCTGTCACAGAGCTCTCTTGCACCCTGACTTTATAGTAGGGTGATGCAGTGAAATGAAATATCCCAATGTGGATCTAGGGAAGGAGCAGGATTACTGGAAGTGCTACCTTCCTTATCACTTTAGCTTTGAATTGTTAATTGTTCTGGCAATTTAAACATGACAGATTTTTGTGTCCATCTGAAGCACTCCTTCTATTTCAGAACTGTCAATCTAAATGAGCCTTAAGGCAAGAATGAAAAAAAAAAGTATGATCATTAGTGACCCAAATGTGAGCAGTGGACTGATTGAATTAGGAAAGTCCATGACTGTGGGTACAGGGACCTCCAGGCTGCTAGGAGAATGGAAAGAATAGAAACTACTTATTTGGCATGAAATCTCAAAAGTCTGTGGTGCCCCTTTGTCACCCTATATATGTTCAGTTCTTCCATTTGTTACAGGACTTAATCAACATTAAAGGACTTAGTAAACAAAAGACCTATCATTATACCCTCCTTTCAGTTCTTCTATCAGTACAGCAGTGTTCCCAATCAAGGCTGAAATGTTCACCATCTTTAGGCGGGAAGTTCTGCCCTTTTTGGTTTGTTTCTGGATGCAGTTAGCATCAAAATGGATCTTATGATAGAAATCTCAGGAAAGAAATACGTGTTTTTGTGTTCTGGAAGGATGAACACTGAAGGAAAACCATGCAAAACAGAGCAAAATAAACACACAGGGAAGTAACTGAAACTGTGTAGATAGAATTATGTGATCTTTACTCACATGAACAATTAGCAGTAACTATTCACATGAGTAGATGCTGCAATATCAAGGCAACAGCTCACAGGCTTGCTTTTGTTAGAAGACAGCTGGAAAACAATGCATTCTTTAATGACATACGCATGTTAATATAAGTTGTGTACCCTCCACTAATCTAATACTCATGAAATGAGCACATCCATCATGGAAATTATACAATAACTTCTTACTTGAACAAATCCTGCAATGAGTATGCTACAAAAATAATTAAGAGATAATGTCAATGGGCTAGAACTTTATCACAAGAGAATGGTCTCTTTGTGAGATTAAAAAAGCCTAAGATGAATCACAGACAGTTAGGAAATAAAGTCACAGGCATGTTTTTTCAAACTATGAGACATATTTTTTGACAACACTTCATCATCATGACATTGTTTCTATTAAACTAATTGATCGATGGATGCTTTAGACAGCTGACTGGCAATTGTTCTCTATAACATTTTGGAAGAGCTGTGTCCTGATTGGCTTTAAGACTATTTTTACGCCCTGGTCAATAAAAAATCATCTCTGTAAAAAAAATAACAATTTCTTATTAATGTGCTATATATTTTTGAAGAAGATGGCTATTTGATTTTTTTACATAGCCAATTAGATGTGACAAGACATGCTTTGAATACATTGCCACCCACTCATTTCTTCAGCAACATTCGTAAGAAAGGAATAAAAGAGGTATTTTCAAGCATCAAAAAACCTCTTGCTAATGTTTGGTTTTAGAGACAGGAAAAGGTTGTTTTGGTTCTTATTTAACCTCGAGCTTTTTCTTGGGACAGAAAACAATGATATTTTTATTCCTCCCAGGTATACTGAATTGTGCCAGTTTTTCTTTCTATTGGCTGAATACGCTGCCTCATCTCCTACACTACAAAAACAGGCAATGTTCTGCAAAAATACAAAATGCCTAACAGCCTCTGGGAATCTGCACAGAGCTGGAAGCCAGCATTTAACTCCCAGCTCTGCCAAGTCTTGTTTATGTTTCCTGGTAGTTCCCAGCCTTTGTTTTCAACCTACAGCTACTATCCAAGGAAGCTAACAGGTTTTAGTCCCTGGTTTTACAAATAATTTAAGAGAGAAGTTGCGCAGGTTTACTTTGCATAGAGTTGGAGACAGAAATCCATATTTGAATTGTCAAAAGCCCTGATGTGATCATGAAGTATAACACCGTATAGAACGCAGAGCACCAGCTAGGGGAAATACACATTCATTTCACTGCCATTGCTTGTGAAAATCAAACTTCAGGTTTTCATCACAGAAAATCCCACTGTATGCTCAACTTAAACTGGCTGCATGGAATATCTAAGATGAAGTGAAGCTGGAAAACCTTAGCAATTGTTGGTGAAGCCCTTTCATCTTGAACAAGTTTTAGGTACCTGTAAGAGCCATTAGCTAACATAAAAAATCTCTTAGCTTGTTTCTTCTCACTCCTAGGTGACTATGTAAATGCTTCAGCATGTTCTTGTGAGCTCTTTTGTGCTCACTTTGCATCTTCTCATTTTGTTTGTGATGCTATTGCTCAACAGCAAGCGGTAAGAGAGCTTCTACCCTGGGTTAGTTTATGGGTTGGGCCAATCATTCCAGATTTTCATTTCCAAAGTGAGAAGTCTCAGCTTTAAGCATTTTATGAATGGAAAGGGAGCAGCCCAATTTATTATTATTATTATTATTATTATTATTATTATTATTATTATTATTATTATTATTATTATTATTATTATTAATGAGATAAGTGAACACGTTGGATTGTGTAGACAGGGAGACCTGGCTAATGGCAAGGCGCATTTTCAGAGTCCATCCACCACATCAAGATCACGACACAAAGGGAACTCATAGGTGCAAGTCCCCAGTGGCTTGGCAGAGTTTTGGTGTCTCTGAGACCTGATGGAGCCCAGTGTCTGATAACTGGTATTTGGACATCAATGCAAGACATAGTCTAGATCCAATTATTACCTTGTTCAGGTGTTCTGAATATTCTGATTGATAGTATAAATGCCATTAATCACAAGGACTTTTGGTGTGGTTGATCTGGTTTTTTTTTTTTTTAGACAGCAGTCATAATTGTACACAGTGAATGATTTGATACATTGTTTTTACTTTGACATAGACTTTAACTGCAGCTATAATAATGTATTTTACCTCTTTTGGAATACAGGCCTAATCTCACTTTCATTTAAGTTAATGGCTCAATTGCTATTGACTGTGGTGGGAACAGTTCTCTGTCCCTATATATTTAACTGCTGCAAAGTAATAACTTCACTGTATGGAATAGTGTTTGTAATACAAGATTTAAGTTAATAATCCATTTTATATTGCTATACATTTGAAAGGCAAACATGAAAATAATACAGTCAGTGTTGGCAATATGAAAGATTAAATCATACAGCATACATTTTTTCATAATAAACTTGCAGATTCTAATTAGAACTAAAGAGAGCTGTGTCTGTGGATTTATCTTGACTCACCAGGATTATCTTCTGCTTCATAATGTGAGTGCAACTTTTATAAATTGAAAAAGAAATAATGAACTTCCAGGTTGATTGAAGCTGCCACGGTAACTGAGATGAGTTACAGCTTGAAGAACATTGGCAAAGTGGGTTTTAAAAATAAAAATATATATCCTCGCTTATCTTCACTCACATAACCCTTCATTTGATAGACTTCACCTCTGAGAGGGAAAAGATGTGGTACATCATGTTTTGAAGAACATAAGCAGATTTGACAGAAGTCTGGAACTAAGGACAGACTTTCATGAAAATGCAAATTTAAGACTGCATGGATTTTGCTGCCTTAAGTAACCATCTAGGACAATTTTTTTCTGGGGAGAGACATTCACTGTAGTTACACTCTTTGCTAATCATTTGGATTCTTAGTTTTCTTGAATTTATAAATACTTCTGAATTTCAAACAAGCATTCCGAATATTTGATAATGTTGTGGAAGGCCATTGCAAAGGGACAAATCAGTTTACACATAATTATTTGTGTAGTCAAAGCAAGTATATATTTGACGTTGCAAATCTCAATTTATTACCAAGGCCTCAGGCATTAATAGATCAAGTGTCCTGTAACGAAGACAATATTTATCTGTACAGTTCACTGCTCAAGTACATATCCAGTAGATAAACCGGAATTAGAGTATAATAAAAAAACATTCAAGCACATATTTAGTGGGGAATACTGGGAGCTATTGCTCCCACCTGACTTCTGTAGCACAGTCACTGCTCATATGTTCAACCAATGCATTGGGGAATCCACTTGGAGAAGTACTCCTGAAGAAAAGGTTTGGCTGTACCTGTGAGAAAAATGACCACCTCTTGCCCCTCATGGAAATAGAGAAAGTGAGGACTGTGCAAGAATGGAGTCGATGGGCCTGCGTTTGCTCCCCATATACTTGAGCATGGGGTCATTGATTTCTATGAACATGCTTCTTTAAAGTAAAATGCATCCAATTGTCATGATCTAGAGTTATCTAGCCTGCAGGTATCCAGAGATGACAACCATGAGTTTGTAGAACTCCTTAATACTCATGGGCATGGAGACTTTGTTTCCTAAATATTTCTGTTTATTATAGGTATTTAGAAATGACTACTAGCATGCCATAATCAAGAAGGTCAGTGTATCTGAGTATGTAATAAGATTTACTACCAGGAAGCAAATATATATCTTTAACAAATATTGAGGGAATAGCACAAATTAATAGTAGCATCAATTAGAGGCAGTATGGAAGCAATTAGACAGAGTAATAATCAGTAATATAGCAGCAAATATAGATTAGAAATGTAACTTCAACAAACTTATTGGTATTATGGCATGGAATCCACTTAATATGGATTACGAACTTGTTAATACTTTAACAGTTGAAGTTCTTATGATAGCTTGTATTTGGCCAAGGCTATACTTCTTTTGAGGTTAAGTACATAGATTTGTATAAATCGTAAAATTACTGGTACAATGTGCATCAAATATTATAGCCAGGTCATTTTTATGTCTGTTCCAATTGCTAATACTCACTGGCTTCTATGTATGTCTTTGCATTAGTGTTTACCCAGTCAGAAGAATAACTAGTAGGAACTAATACCAGCCTTTACTAGAAGCATATATGTCTATTTGCAGAGCATAAATATTCTGAGATATGACCAAACTCAATTTCCTCCCTTCTACTTCCACGAATAGCTGACCAACCTCTGTGCTAATGAATCAAGAGATAACAAGATAAGGATCCCTTGTTTCTCCTAAATATTTCTGAAAGAAAGGTTGTCCATGCTGAATTTCAGATTGTGTCAGGCTGTAAACTCTGCGAGAAGAAAGGGATACAAGTGCTCTCTATCCACTTCCATGCTCTGAGTTACTGCAGACCTAAGGCACAGCTCTACTTATGAAACTGTTTCATCTTCCGGCATATGGAGATCTCTTCTCAGATATCCACACATGTAGGCTCTGAGAGACTACAGGTAATTCCTCACTGTATTTCAAGAACCAGGTAGTAATTAGGGCTCAAATTTTCCATGTCCCAAATTTAACCATCAGGATGCAAATCTTCTCTCAGACATAGCATATAATCAATCTCCAGAGACTGGCAGGGCAGAAAACCTAGATGTCGCCATCCTTCCAGTGCCTGGACTGACCATATTCCATGATGTTGTATTCAACTTCCATTCTGGACCTAGATCTTTATCTACCAGTCCTTTGGAGTGCTTGCCTTAGCAGAATTAAATATAGGGGTATAAATCAGGAGTTCAGAGTAGTGATACAGAAAGAGTTTTCTAATTAGATCTGTTCAGTTTTCATAGGATTTTGTAAACTTTGTCTTTTCTTTCATCCCAGACAGTTACATTTCCCATGTGAATAAATCATTTCAAAGAAGCATAGTAACACAGAAATGTTATCTCAGGCAGGACTTTTGGAGGTCAGCTAGTCCAGCCTCCTACTATAAAGCAGAAGCAATTTCAAAGTCAGATCAGGGTTGCTCAGGGCATTTACCTGTCAAGCTTTTAAAATCTCCAATGATGGAGTTTCCACAAGCTTTCTTGGCATCTGCTTCGGGACTTAAGAACTTTTGCTATAAAGAAAAAACATTTTTATGTCCAGTCCAAATGTCTCTGGACATAACTTGTTATACTCTTTTCACTCTGTGCCTCTGAGAATGTTCTGGTTTCCCTTCTCTATGACCCCTTCTTCAGCAATGGAAGACAGTCAGATTTCCTCTTGACTTTTTCTTCTGCAAATGAAGCAACCCCAGTTCTCTTTCTGCAGTCAGCTGCCTTGATGACCTCCTCTGAACTCAGTCCAGCTTGTCCGTGTCCCGCTAAGACTGGGTGGCCCTGAACAAAGCACACTATTTCACATGTAGCTTCTTCACTACTGTATACAGAGGGATAACCATATTCCTCATCCTGCTGGCTTTGCTTACAGTAAAGCAGCCCACCACAAATTCAGCCTCTGATTCTGAAAGCAGACATTGCTGACTCTTGTGCAGCTAGTGATTCACCAAGGCCTCACATCTTTTTCTGCAGATCTGCCTCTCAGCCAGTCCCTAGCATCTGCTGCAGCACAGGGTTATCTCATCTCTGAGGCAGGACTTCATGCTTTTGAACTTCATAAGGCTCCTGTTAACCCATTTCTCTAGTGTGCAAAGCCCCATGTGAGCTGAAACCATACCCTTCAGCACAATGACACCTCAACTAAATTTGGCTGTAGGCATGAATATGCCGGTGGATGTCACCATTCAGGACAGTGATGGACAACATTCAAGACATGTTAAATGGTGTCAGTCTGCATACTGCCAATTTACTTCAATTAGACTTTCTTACATACCAGCACAATGCAGCAAGGGCTGAACTTCTGCAGCTCTTCTTTTCTAAGTTCTTAGTTCTGTTTTTGCTTTTTTTCTTTCTTTTTATTCTTGTTGTTGTTTTTATTGCTTGACCTCTACAGCTCTAGGAGGAAACTCATGGAAGTGTTCCTGCCATCTTCATGCTTTATAAAAAGCAAACTTAAATCTGTGTCATGTACGACAAAAATATCTGTTCAGCAGAAACACTGTAGTAACAGCAGTAGCGGTAATGCTACTGAATGAGCTAGTAATTATTTCTTCAAGCTCTAAGTCTTAGATAAACTGTGCATGCCTAAGTACATTTCAGTGCTTTCCAAGAAAGTAAGAAAAAATTCCTTTTTACGGAAGTGGAAAATGTATTTGTGGACGGAAAGGCAGCTGAAATGTTTCCAGAGGAATGCTTCCAGAGGAAATATTTTCATATAACATATAACATCTCACAGTTCGTGTTCAGCTGCCTTATCTATCAAGATGACATTGGCAGGGTTAATAGTATGATGCATTTCTTTGTGTATTCCTGATCCACTCTGCAAATACACATAGATGTGCACATGTAAGTACATGTGCTCACACATGCATTCCCCCTTGTTCATTCTCTCTCCCTGTCAGCTTTTTTGTTGTTGTTGTTGTTTCTTGCAGTTGCTGTCGTATACACAGAAATGAAAAATGATTCATTTTCCCTGTTCAGTGCAAATATACTTTCCACTTAGTCTTGCTACTGAATTCAGATCTTCAGATTTTGGATATGCCGGGATTCTAAGCTTTGTTGTTTTTTCCAGGATTTTCTTGTTCTCAAGGAAAAAAGAAAAAAAAAAAAAAGAAAAAAAAAAAAAGGTTCTTGCAAGCTGTTCTTTTCAGCTTTTAAATACAAGATAATAACAATAATAAGGTTTTTAAATCAAAAGCCTAATGCTTTTTTTTATTATAATTATTATTTTGCGTAAAATAAACTTCTCTGCTTCCTTCTCCCCACAAAGGACAAGAATTGTAGAAGTGCAGAAATATCCTCAGCTGATATTGTTTTTATTTTCAGTTTCCTTTATTCAAAACCATTTACATTTGTAGGCTTCCATCCTTATTACCCACATTTCAAAAACTCTTACTGCTGTCCCCAGACTCACTGTGGGAGAGTTAAAAGCTATGAGAAATCCTGTACCATTAGCAACAATGCAAACTTTTGTTTGCTGAACATTTAAGAGGGAGATTGCTGAGGAGGAGGATGCTCTCTGTCATTTCTTCAGGTACCCAAAAGAACAACAGCACTGCTCAGTGCAGGCTGCATGATTTGTGTTCTGATCTTACTGAGCATACCAGTACACTGTGCAAAGCTTTGTTTTCATAGTATGGCTTTGGTTGGAAGGGATCTCAAGGAACATTTCCACCTCCTACTACTGACAGGGTTGTCAATGTTTTCCCTATGGGTGGGGTGGGGGGTGGGGGGTTGTTTCTTTTTTTGGTCTATATGCATAAATAATTTATTTTTATTTGTTTTGTTTTCAGAAACAGGTTTGAGATTCTTGTTCATTCAGTAAAGATTTCTACGCAATGGCTTCCAGAAATGGTTCTCGAGTGCTGACTGTGACTATTTCAGAATCCAAGCAGCTGCCTTGTCTCAGAGCATGTCTCTAGATCAGGAGCATCTTGTGACCATGGCTTTTGCAGCACTGAAGGAACAAACCTTCCTCTCCTGCCTTCCTCTCATTTATGAGAAATTCACTATATGGTATTTAAAAGATGAGTGAAGCTCAATTAACCCTAGTAAACTGGTTGTTATGAAGGTTTTAGTCTTCCAGATGGCTTTCACAATGGAAAAGATGGATGCTATTTTAGACTGAAAGATGAGACTTTCCACTGTACCTTTGAACTGAGTGTAGGCAGTGCAACCAAAAGGTCTGGGGCATCAGGAATGCTAGCAGTTAAAAGCTGGCATGCAGCAACAAGTTTTGTAACCTCTCAAATCCTACTGTCTTTTTTGGCTTGCTGTCAGCTTACAAAGAGCCCCGATTGCTCGTGTGTATCAATGAGGCACAGGGAAATATTAACGGTCTTCTAGTAAACGCACATCCATCAAACCAGGAGAGCAACACAAAAACACATCAAAATACACACTATTAAAAATGAAGCAAGCAATGCCACTATCTTGAAATCATAACAAAAGTAGCACATTTAAAAACTAAGAATTGAAAAACAACAACTCACCAAAAGCAACAAGGAAAACCAAGCCAGTAGCATTCAAGGAAGTTTACTGTTACAGCTGCTGCAGATACATATGTTACTGCTCTGTTTGACTTAAGTGTGGGACTGTAGCAAATTGAAAGGAAAATTGCATTGGGTTATGCCAAGTCAACCATAGAAATGCATTGTGTTTCCTTAAATGCATCCTTTTCCCTCATTTCAGCTGAATTGCACCACGGTAGTTCTTGTGCTATTGGCAGCTCTGTATATACGTTATTCATTGACTTCTGAGAAGTGGGTTACCTTCCAGGCTCTGCCCTTAGAAATGCTGATCTGCTGCTGAACACTGAGACCCTCCAAGGTACTTCTAAGTGCTTGCCCTGAAGCTGGGAGACTGAAATGCAATAAATCCTTCTAGAAATACAGGGAAGTCTACCACTGTCAAATGAGAGAGATTCAGCCAATTTAAAAGTGTTAACCCGTTTGCCATATGTTTTGTGAGTGTATCAAGTAGTATCATTAGCACTAATGAAACTGTCACAGTTACAACATTTGTGATTACCTATTACATGTGGTATTCATTTTGGTACATTATGTAGAAGTGTGGGAGTGTTTACAAAAGAATTAACATATTACCAGCAGTGACGTCTACACTGAAAGTCATTTATTTTCTGGTCCAGGCTTTCAGTTGCTTTTAACTCTGAAATCTTTTCATGTTTTTTATGCCTTAAACCTGATTTTAGAAGTAGAAGTGAGAAAATGTTTCTATTACAAAGCTCAGCCACTGACAAAGAGAATGAAGGGAAAATGTTTATTTGCCCCAGCTAAAACACTTTTTATCAAACAAAGTAATCTATTTAGAAAGTAATAATTCTATGTAGTTATTTAAGGTTCAGCTGAATCAACACATAGGACTGTCCACTGAAGAGTTGAATTCACTGAACCCCTATCCACTGGGTGAGTACCTTTCTACAAATACCTTGCTTGAGTCAAGAACCTAAGGAAAATTGTATCTGACATATATGGAAAATATTGTGATGTGTATGTGGAAGGACAGGAGAGAAGTAAGATTGGAAAGGCAACAGCATAGAACCATCCCTATTTTTTAGGCAGCTCTGGTCAGCACTTTTCCAACAAAAAGTTTATGGACTTGGCATCATGCAGAAACTCCCTGTGGAAATGCACTGGTTTTGTCAAAACTGTCATAAGCCAAAATTTATCTCAGGGCCGAGGATAATTTTTTTCATTACCAACCATCTGGGGTTGAAAAGCATCTAGAATGCATTTACTAATGGCCCATAACGAGACAGAAAATAGTTCTTCAGTGCAGAGGTTTGCTCAGATACAATCAGGCAAAGGGCAAGGTGGAGCTTTGTCTGCCATGTGCCATGGATGTACAGTCACCAACCATCCCCACAGCAACAAGAAAAAATAAGAGGCAGAATCTGGAGTTGAGTGATTACTATGAAGTGAAATCTTCCAACTCTTTCAGATGCATGCAGAACAGGTCCTTGCTCCCAGAAGTACAGGATCATAGAATATCTAAAATTGGAAGCATCATAGTCTATGATGAACCAAATGCTTGTTTCTTTCTTTTATTCTCCAGCTCCAGAAGGGGAAAATTGAAAAATATATTGCCTAAAATATGTTGTCCTTTGTTACCAGACTCTTGCATTTTTCAGTGCTTTCTCATTATCTTCCTTTCAGTCTGCTGCTTTTGTAATAGTGCAGCAGACTTCTGAACTCCACTGAAGTAAGACAAGCTTTATGCCAGTGTTCTGTAGTGACCTCAGTGCTATTTGTCCTTCTGTTGTCTTATGACTGCAAGAGGTTAAGTTGTAACCAAATAACTACGCCTTCATAGCGTCTGCAGTCGACCCTTTTTGTTTCGTCTGAGCCTGCACAGCAGCCAGAAGAGTCATCTGAAAATCTTTTCTTAGTCCCATTAACTGGTGAGTGATAAAGAGCTATGCTTTGAAAATATCATTTCTTACTTTATGAATGCTGAGCTCTTTCAGGAACAGATGGAGGTTAGCTCTCTGGGATAAAAACAGCAATTTTGTGATGCTCAATATAACAATTCTTGGAAGAAGTCTCCTTTCATATTTAAAATCATTTGCTATTTAAACAGTCTGGTACATTTAGAACCATCCAGCCAATGACAAACCACTTCTATGGATGTACTGCCTCCTTCTCAAGTGCCTGATCCCTAAGTACATCCAGGAGAGTCCCAAGCAAAATTTGATATAGTTTTACCCCTTTGCCAGAAAATAAATAAATAAATAAAAAGAAAAAGCTAATCTGGTTCTATGTGCTCTATTTAACTTTTGCTTCAGCTATAATACTGTTAATTTAAAAGGTGGGGGGTTTTGGATTTCCTAAGAAATCACATTGGATGAATCACAAAATCTGGAAATCTTTGGACTTTATAAGACTTTGGTTATGTAAAATTTACTTTTTTTCTTTTTCTTTCTCTCCTTTTCCTTCTAGATCTCAGCTTTCTGAGCAGCTGACATGAGCAAAAATCAGCCTGATAATGCTATGAATGGTAAAACCATGTTCAGTTTGTAATGCTGCATTTTCTATATTCGGTACCAATTATTGTCCACCATTCGTGTAGGTTTGCAATGTTTTCTGATTTTATTTACCCGAGTGTAAACTCTGGAGTAAATCTGTTGCAAACATGATTATTTTGGATTTGTCCCACTATCACCAAACACAGGATTTAGCCTGCTGTCTATTTTGCTCCTGTAACAACAACAAGGATTACTATAACAAAATAACAGAGTGCAATGTTTCTGATTATGCTAATAATAAAACCAAAATAAATCTTTCAATCTCATATGTACATAAACAGCAGAATAAATTTGCTTGCATGCACACCAAAGAGCTGTTTATTACCTTTCTCTTCCTGACAATTGTAGAAGGTAAACTGATACCACAAAATAACAGCTGAATCTGTAATGCCATGGTGCTGTACTACGACTATGATAGGTGTGTATATAAGATACACTGTTTTTCACTACTTATTCAGTATCAAAGGCATATCTTAATACTCTTACAGAAATAAATCAGGGTATGATTCCATCTAAAGCATAAATAATTTGTAACTACGTATTGCAACTGAGCAAAATGCCCTTTTTGGTCACTTTCTGTCAATGCATGAACAGAGGTGCTGTTCTAGCATGCTTAGCATTGAATGGGCTATAAGCTTGTCTGCTAAAATACCTCAAGCTAGCAATAGTTTAGTTTATCCTGGATTTTAACACAATTTACCACTACTGGGACATTGCATTCCTCATCACAGTCATAGCTCTTTGCATAAGTAGTTACAAACACATCGAACAAGGATCTGATCACACCTTCAGCAAGAAGCAGTAGCTACTCACACACAATTCCTGCGTACAAATGTGATAAAATTAAATTCAACCCTCCAGTTAAATCTTAATGTAACTTGGCTTGGTTTTATACTTATCCCCCTTCTACCCCCCCAGAGGAATGATGCTTCCAGCAAGCATGTTTCAATAAGTAAAAGGATTAGCATCCTCTAAAACTTCCATTCTTTTTATCCACCACCTTTTCCTAAATTGCTAATGCTTCTTCAGCTATTAAAGCTGCAATGGCTCCTGTAAATCCACTTTCTGATTATATAAGTTAAGCTGCACATTTGGGACCAAAAAAAAAAAAAAAAAAAAAAAAGAAAAAAAAAAAAAAGAGGCTGAATGAGTTGTGTCACAAATTGCCTTTAGTGCTTCAAATGTAGACTATCAACTACACAGGCACATTGTTCAGGATTGTTCCAGCATTCAAATATAGAATTATGAGGCCTTTACAGAAGTAAATGAATTACAATCTTTTTGCAGGCAAGATAAGATTTGTATGTGGGAGTAGCACTTTTTATTAGGCCAACAACTACAGCTGGATAAAGTAGACAGGAAGAACTCGTAGAATCATTGAATAAAATCATAGAATCACTCAGGTTAGAAATAACCTTAAAGATCATCAAGTCCAACTATGAACCTAACTCCAACAACCCTCTGCACCACATCCAAAAGGTTTTTAAATACATCCAGGGATGGTGACTCAACCACCTCCCTGGGGAGCCTATGCCAGTGCTTAACAACCCTTTCTGAAAGGAAGTATTTCCTAATATCCAACCTAAACTTCCCCTGGTGCAACTTGAGGCCATTTCCCCTTGTCCAGTCACCTGTCACCAGTGAGAAGAGACCAGCCCCGCTCTCTCTGTAAGTGCCTTTCAGGTACTGGAAGAGAGCAATAACGTCTCCCCTCAGCCTCCTTTACCCCAGACTAAACAGCACCAGTTCCTTCAGTCTCTCCTCATAGTGCATATTCTCCAGGCCCTTCACAAGTCTTGTTGCCCTTCTTTGGACCTGCTCCAGCACCTCCATGTCCTTTCTATACTGAGATGCCCAAAACTGAACACAGTACTCAAGGTGAGGACACACCAATGCCAAGTAAAGGGATAGGATTCCTTCCCAAGTCCTGCTCATCACACCATTCCTGATACAAACCAGGATGCCATTGGCCCTCTTGTACAACTGGGCACACTGCTGGCTCATATTCAGCTGACTGTCCATCAGCTCACCAAGGACCCTTTCCATCAGGCAGCTTTCCAGCCATACCACCCTAAGCCTCCCCTACCCCAACAGGGGTTGTCTGGAGTTGTGACCAAAATGCAGGACCCAACACATCGCAGTATTGAAACTCATAGTTTGCCTTGGCCCATCAATCCAGACTATTCAGATCCCTCTGTAGTGCCCTTCAGCAGATCAGCACTACCTCCCAACTTGGTGTCATCTGCAAATTTACTGATGGCACACTCAGTCACCTCATCAAGACTGTTAACAAAGACACTAAATAGAAGTGGCCCCGGTACCGAGCCCTGGGGGACACCACTCACGACTGGCCACCAACTGAATTTAACTCCATTGACCACAACTCTTTGGGCCTGGCCATCCAGCCAGTGTTTCACCCAGTGGAGAGTACGCCCATCCAAACCATGGACTACCAGCTTCTCCACGAGAACGTTATGGGGGACAGTGTCAGAGGCCTTACTGAAGTACAGGTAGACCACAACGACAGCCTTACCCTCATTCACTAAGCAGGTCACCTTGTCATAGAATGAAATCAGGTTTGTCAGACAGGATCTACCATTCCTAAACCCATGCTGACTGGGCCCGAACCCCTGTTAAATTTTAATTTGTCCATGATGGCTCCTGAGTTTATCCATTCCATAACCTTCCCAGGCACTGAGTTGAGACTGTAGCTACTGGGATTGTCTTTCCTGCCCTTTTTGAAGATGGGCATGACATCTGCCAGTCTCCAGTCCACCAGGACATCCCCAGTTAGCCAGGACTGCTGAAGAATGATGGAGAGTGGCTTGGCAATCACATCCATCAACTGCCTCAGCACTCCAGGGTGCACTCCATCCAGCCCCATGGACTTGTGAGCATACAGCTTTTGGAGAAGGTCGAAAACCATCTCATCATGGATTGTGCAGGGCCTATTCTGTTCCTCCATCCCTATCTTCTAGTGCAGGGGGTTGTGTTCCCAGGGAGTAACAAGTCTTACTATTAAAGACTGAGGCAAAGAGGGCATTAAGTACCTCAGCCTTATCCTGATCCTTGGTCACCAAGTTGCACTTGGCATCCAACAAGAGATGAAGATTCTCCCCAGTCCTCCTCTTGCTGTTACTGTATTTATAAAAATATTTGTTGTTATCCTTTACCTTAGCATGATGTAATTTATGCAAGGGTATAAAGCTCATGTGCCAGGGAGATTATCCCCTTTTTCCTATGGTATTAGTTTTTCCAGTAGTGACCTGCAAATTCTAGCTCGCTTCTGTCTTTTGACCAACACAATTAGAACCACAGTAACACAAGGCTTTGAAAAGCAAACAGCAAACTAAACAAAAATAAAATGAAGAGCAAGAGTACCTCAGACTACAATGTTTTTGAGTTTTCCTCAACTTCAGACTTCAGTGAGATCATAGTACTCTCTGCATTTCTTTTACCTTGCTCTGCTCTTCCTCCTTCTCCCCCTCTCTTTTTTTCTAATATCTGTCTCCTTGCTGTACTTAATTTGACTGCTTTCCCACATTAGTACATTGGCTAATACATCTTTAAAACTACCATACCATAGATTTTTATCTCTACAACCATCTTCTGATTTCTCCCACATATATTTTGCTTCTCATCTCAGAAGCATAGAAAGCAAAAAAAATAAAAATAAAAAAGTAAAATCAAGTGTGATGGTATAATTAGGCCACAGTTTCATTAAAAAAAAAAAAACAAAAACACCTG
Source organism: Coturnix japonica (assembly GCF_054131305.1). Lineage (NCBI taxonomy): Eukaryota > Metazoa > Chordata > Aves > Galliformes > Phasianidae > Coturnix > Coturnix japonica. The sequence goes on from NC_140664.1 coordinate 45,529,784, forward strand.
GGAACTGCTGTTAATAACTTGTGCAGGAGAGGGCAAAGTTCCTTCCCTAATTGTTTTTACCTGCAAGACAACTAACTCCTCCTTCCTTGCTGCCACACAACTGTCCTGAAGGGATCTCCCTCCCTTGTTCCTCTTTCCAAGATGTTTCCTCAGCCTCATCCTGGGGTTCTCCTGATCGCCAAGGGCTGAAGGCCCAGGAGAAGGAGATCATTTACTTACAGGGACACAGGCAGAGCTTGGTTCCCTGCTGCACTCTGCTCATTCAGCTTTATCAGCGAGGTGTCAGCTTCCTTGTCAGATAAGCATCTGAAGTGGCTTTCTGTCATCTGATGAAATGGGCCAGCCTGAATTTACCTTTTCCAGTGACCCTTCTGAGAAATGCAGAAGAAATTACTCCATCTCAATCAATTTGGTGATGGAGGAAAATTGTCTGAGTTTTCGAAATGTGGTAATGATTGAAGTTGGGTAAAAACCCATCTGTATACACATCACAGTGTAATGTAGCTGTGAGGAGGTCTTTTCTGTTTTCTTACCTTACCTGTAGTTTTTTCATCAAACCTGTTGGGCTACCGTGCTTTTCTGAAGCCTGGGGCAGGGCCTAATATTAGGGTGGACCCTGACTGATCCCAGTAGCCTGCGTGGGGCCTGCAGTCATCCTCTGCCTTGGGCATCTTGTTGCACTCACAGAACATCTGGAATCCCAGCATCATTTCAAGTGGAAGGGATGGTTAAAGGCCATCTAATCAAACTCCTCTGCAATGAACAAGGACACGTACAGCAAGATCATATTTCTCAAACCCACATCCAGCCTGACCTCGGATGTGTCCAGGAATGGGACATCCACCACCTGTCCAAGGAACCCATTCCAGTACCTTACCATCCTTATCATAAAAATCTTCTTCCTTATATCCAATCTATATCTCCTCTCCTTTAGTTTAAAACTGTGTATATTCCTTTGCACCATTGGAACAGGCTCTACTAAAGAGTCTGTCCCCTTCTTTCCTAGGAAGGAGGCACTGGGCTCAAAATCCAGGAGATTGCTTCCTCTTGAATGAAAGAGAAAGATATGGTTTCAGCAGCTAGTCTGCCAGATCCTCATTCCTGAAAAAGGAGTATTTCAACAGACCCTGTGACAACATGAGACTGCTGGAGCTAATGAGAGAAGAAAGTCTACCTGTGTTTGTAAAGGTGCCCTTTCCTAGCTGGAGTTGCACTGTTCCACTGTCTGTGCAAACAAAGCCAGAAAGCTTGCAAATGAAACAGAGAGCAGGGGAAGGGAACAAAGCCAAAGGAAGCAGTGTGGCCAAGACTGTGCAGGAAGCCTATGGCAGAGAAAGCACTAGTACCCTCAGCCTCATAATTCCCAGTTCTTTCCTCTTGTCATCTGAAAATGTTTTATTTTGGGCACACGCTATTTGCCGGTCTCCATGGGTCAAATTGGACCAGAACACTTCAATGAAAAACAATCATTTTTATGTTCCAAGAATCACAGTGAACAATCCTGAGCTGAGGTTTCTTAGGTAAAACACAGCTGTTAGACAGAATGAAAGCTTGCTATAAGTGATTGCTGTTGAAATGCAAGAGTGAAGGATGACTTTGGAGAGTCTCAGGAGTAGCTCAGGTAATGTGTGTCCTCCCACAGATAGAACAAGGAAATTACACAGGGACAAGGCAAAAATCATAGCTGTTTTATATTAGGCTCTGTCCTCTATTTGTTAGGGTTCTTGCCTTCACTCTTGTCAAACCATAAATCTGTTTTTCCTCTTTATTCTGTAATTACAATATTGTTTCAGGGAAATATGTAAGGGAGGCAGAAAAAAAGTCCAGTATTCCTTGCTTGATTCCTAATGTGTCTCTAATATGTTTGTTCCTAATAATATGATATAGCACAACTATCTAAAATGCATGATGGTGGTCTTTCAAAGCTGTAAACTAGATTTAATTGAACATCTATTCTGAAGCATTCATTCATGCTCTGATATCACATGACATGTAAGAATGTCAGGATGTAATTTCAACAGCAAGATGATGTTTCATTCAGGCTGTGGGTTTTTTCCTCGCTGTATATATTCCAAGGTCTGCAAAAGCTGGTACAATCATAAAACTATCATAATGATAAATGGATTGTGATAATTGGTATTAAAGAATATTTATGCTGAACTAAGTTAAAAACTTTAATTGGCCAAAGACACTTGGGCAATGATATCTAGAGAGTCCTATTAGCACTGATGTTGATGTAGATTATCCTTGCAGTTGATGGCAATGCCATACAGTGAAGAAAGTTGCAATGCAGCACGTACCAAGAGTAAAATTCCTGCCTTAGATTTATGATACCGAGTGGTGCAAACCACACTGCATTCTGCATGGTCTGAATTACAGATTTCTATTTAGCTGGACAACACAGACCTGCTGTTACAATTATGTCTACAATTACAGTACTCTAAGAGTGTGCACTGCATTGTAATGCAGTTATTTACTTTGCTTTATGCTGTACTTTTTTGCTTAAGGCAATAATAGATCAGCACACATATGAAGATTTCAGGAAGCCGTGCCTCATTACTGGAGAGCTCTGTCCTGGAGATTGATGCTATAAAACTCAGAGAAGTTTAAGTTTCTTCCTCCAGTCACTCAGTGGTAGCTTGTGTGCCAACCCAAATTATTTCTTACAGCAGTTCTTCCCAAAGTAAAGAGCTCTGTGCAACTTCTATGCATTATCTTTGGAATCTTCAGCCAAATTTGGGAGCAGGTAGCTCTAGTCTACAGCTAGCAGCAGAGCAAATTGCATCTCTCTCTTAAAAAGACCAGGTAGTGCAGCTGCCTGGCACCCCACTGCCTTCACTAGTAGGCTTGCAATCCCAGTTTCTACTGACATGGTTTATAGATAAAGCCTCATGTGTCCTGAAATGCTACAAGGTCCATTAGTGGCCTTTTGCCTCTGTCCTCCCCTCATATCTGCTGGGCAGTCATGGCCAAGGAGGGGCCATGAGCAACAAAATTTCCATTGCATTTCTTCAGCCTTTCCAGGGGAGACTTTTCAAAAGCAGAGAATGTGCCCCACGCTTAATGAAAAGAATGTGGATAAGAGACCACTGGATCCCTTGTTTACTTTAGCAAATATCACATAGAAGTCCACTTCTGCAATACTGAGGAGCTATCCTTGCAGATGATCTCCAGCACGTCAAGTTAACAGACACTGAAAAGTACAGGGCTCTAAGGACAGATGCTTGATCTCCATTTTCTACACTGTTTCTCTTAGCACCTCAGCATTTGAAAGCCACTACTTCCACATGGACATTGGCTAGAATTATTTATTCACCCTTTCTTGCTCTGGCTTGACTTTTGCATACCATTTGTTTTGGGAAGGATGACAGACATCCTGGGTTTGCTGCTCCAGCACCCATCATTGAGAGTGACACCTCAAATTAGGAAGCAATGTGTACATTATTCTGGCCTGCCAAAGTCCTTCATAGAATCACCCCAGCACTGTCATTACAGAAAATGTGTTCAGTGATATTTTGCTAAAATATAATAGAGAAGTTTTATTTTAAAGTTGCTTTATTCAAAATTAATGTCTCATTAACTCTGATTAAAAGCAGTCACACACTTGTTTCCTTAATATTACTTATATTTGACAGAAGGCAGCTGCAGGATACCTCCTCAAGTCCACTGATGCTTATCATCTCTGTTAGGACTATTAATTCACTGCAGTATACTTTAATGTACTATAACATTTAGAAATGGCATTTGGATGTGGAGTAATATTATTTTGCACAATTAACCTCTGATTCCCTTACATATAAGCCCATTCTAAAGAAATATCAGTTATGCTATGTTATTTTCAAATTACACTGAGTTTTGTGCCTTTTTCCTAATAGGTTGCCCTTTCCTTAGAGAAAAGTAACACACATTGAATCGTAATAACGCTTTATTGTCCTTGCCACACAACTCTATAAATCACAGAGATAAAAGGAGATGAACCCATTCCCCAGACTGAGATCAGACAGCTCCTGTCCACAGTCTTTAAAAGCCAGTTCTGGATCCATATGCTAGTTTTGAAGACAACTAAGTAAGGCAAAATAAAGGAAACATTTCTCCTTGAAGAAGAAAACTAAAAAAAAAAAAAAAAAAAAAAAAAAAAATCCCAAGAAATTCCAACATGAAATCTGTATCAAGATCCATTTATTATTATTATTATTATTATTCTTTCCCAATTTGGGACTACCTTATTCAAGAATGACATGATTTGTTTTGTTGTTGTTTTTATTGCAAAAATGGGAATTTAAGGGCTCTATTACAGCAGTGCAGAGGAAAGTTATGTAAGGTGGCTTGACTGATAACTTTCATCTTGAAATTTTTTAGCCTATTTCTGGAACCAGTACATTTCCAGAGACAGGGAGAACTGCAGAAGTATAGAATTAATCTAAAATCATGTAGAAACATGCTTTTTGATTTCATGAGAATAGAAACATGCCACTAGAAGGACAAGCTCCATAGCACAGTTGTGGAGACCAACACTGAAATTTCACAGAATCAGAATCACCGAATCACCAAGGTTAGAAAAGACCTAAAAGATCAACCAGTCCAACCATTCACCTATTACCATATTCAGTTTGAGCACAGTATTCAGAACGTTTCAGATAAGGAATATACTATTCTAGATTGTTCAAGATATAATGGGTGAAAATTCCAATCACATTTATTAGTGTCACTAGTGTGCAACACTGAGTTGCACACTAAGGTAGCAGTTCTCGCAGATCCGTCCTGGAGGAGTGAATAAGAAAAATTTTCTTATGAGATCTGTTATGTGACTTATTTCTTTGCTGCTCTAGTCTGTTAAAATGCACAGAACTCCTGGTAATAGGTAGGAATTTCGTTTTTAACATCAATTTTAGAGTTTCTTTGGAGTCCCTTCTCAGAGGGAGACTTCATAAGGCTTTGCAACAAACAACTAAAGTTCTGCTATTTATGGGCATTTTTAAATGATCACAACTTATCTGTGTTAGTATCTCAATTACAATAATGCATCTCAGAAAAAAATTTAGCCCAGTTTATTTTTCCAGTGATTCATGTCCCTAAAAGGAGTGCATTTGGCTCACACAAATTGTGATTTCTTCTGTTTCCTGCATAACTTCAACTGAAAACTATCATAACTGTATGTGTGCATCTTCCAGCAGACTTTTGGCCCAAGGGCTTAGAACTCCTAATATTTACAAAACAGATTATGTTCAATTTGCTGACACAAATATATAGCTTTAATACTGCAAGGCTTTAAAAATTTATACTCATGCCTAGATACAGGATAACAGTGGAAGTGAAATGAGTAAAATTTTCCTTTCATGCTGCCTGATTTGTGATAGAGTGATACAATTCAGCACATTTACTCTCATCTGTGTGTCTCATTGCGTTGATTTTCTTCCAGTGTCATGAAGGTTTTCATGAGAGCATGCTTTTAATCCCCTGATTCTTGCTGGATTTTCTAATCTTGGACTATTATGTTCAATCACATGTCAACACACTTTTCTGGCATTTGAGCTACACAAAATCTTTTGTGTGAGGTTCCAAACAAGCTTTAATGTGCCGCCAAGTTTGTTCAGTTTATGCAGTATTTACAAATGGCGAAAAATAAGTCCACAAGGCAGAGAAGAATTGTTCAAAGGCCAGTGTTTATATCAAAGGAAGAGGTTCAAAAATGTCCTCGACTAAGTTCTCCCCTCAGCTATACCTGGGAGAACACTTGAATTTGCATCCTGTAACCAAAAATCTGAGCTAATGAATTCATCCATGATTAAGAAAGCTGTCAAAGGATTAGATTTTACACAGCACAGATGTGAAGTGCTTCACAAAGGTGAGGTTAAAAGAGATGAGTAGGACGGGCAATGCAGGAGGATGCAATCCAGCAGGAGGGGATGGATATTGGATGGCTGCCAAGCTAACAGGAAAGCTCAAGAAAGATCAAATATCCTTTAATATACTGACTAGTAGGCTGGAGCTCACACAGCATTATATATACCCATCACTTGCCTGTTGGTATGTTTTCAATCCTCAGCACTTTGCATGAGAGCAATCACAGGCAAGTTCCCACATGGACTAACTCTGGGTTAACACACCTGCTGCTTGCATGGAGACATGACAGCTTGGTGTCCCACCCATCTCTATGAGAGAAGCCTCAGGAGAAACTCCTCAGGTTCAGGTTTGTAAGTGGGTCTTGGTTGGCTGAGGAAAGATACCAAAGGCATTGACTTCTGCTGCTACATGCAGAAATCTCTTCCAGCACAGCTCAGGTGTTGCCTGCTGCTGAATTATACAGACAGTTTTTTGCTATGATGTAAATGATGAAGTGCTGTGCAAGATGGCAACAAGGGAAAAACCCAACTCCTTTGGGGTTTCAGTACCTGCTCTAAAAAAGTAACATACACCACACAGACATAGGGGTGTAATGAGGGAAAATTTTCTAACAGATGGATAATGTGAATTTCGGAGTAATGTCTTCCCTGCAATATGCTAACATTCTTTTTTCCTCCAGACTCATCCACCGAAATAAAAGAATAAAGAAGAAGACTGTCATCTTTTTATTCCCTAAAACTCTCTCTGCAAGAGAATTTTTTTTTCAGGGATCATTAGAGGTACTTTTCTCTCCTATTTATCTCCCCACTGCCATCCCTTTTATCACCCACTCTACTCACCTATCTTACTTTTCACATTGCTCTTCCATTTTCATGCTTCTCTTCTGGCCATGGCTTTGGCTATCACTTCTGAAGAGCCTGGAGTGTGTCCCTGGGGTCAGCTTCTGAAGAGAGAGCTCCAGTGCTTCAGGAAGGTGACCTACCAGTAGTTTTAGGCTTGACTGAAAAATCAGCAAATAACATGAACAGTGAGATTTGTGCTTTTCAACCCTGCACACATGGTTTGGGAGTTGAATCTTTAGTAGTGATGCAGGTTTGTGCGTGTGCAGAGGGAAAGAGACTTTACCTTCAGGTCCATTAAGCGTAGACGGAGGAATAAACACATCAGTTTTGGTCAGTTAACTCAAAAAAAAAATAAAAATAAAAAGCAAACTCAACACCGTACACACAAAAATCCCAACAACAACAAAAGAGACCAAACACACACAAAATACACACACACAGATAAAACCAAAAACAACAGAGATGTGTTCGGCACATCTGTGCCTAACTGTGGACTCTGTTGCAATCATAGAGCCAAGCTTTGAGGGCTTGTTGGAAAGAGGAGGGTAAAATAGGACTTGTTCTGATGTAGGAGAGTCTCTCATGCTGCTAATCAGTTCTGTGGCCAAATTTGCTATTGTGATCTGATGGCTTAGCTCTGCCAATTCCTGTAATTATCTCTATTCCCATTCGCCATTAGTGGCCTTTTCAAAGGATATGAGTTTTCACAGTGTCAGATTATGCCATGCAGTGAGTACTGCACCAGTGCGTTACAAACAAAATACAGCATAAATGCTGTACAAATACAGACTCTTGTGTCAGTCAGAATAACACAACCATTACGTGTGTCCAGGCCTCTGCGTTATGGCTTCCTAGTGGTTGACCTTCCCTCCCTTTGCACCCCTTTCCTCAAAGATTATTATTTGGTAGTTCTACTCTGGCTTGTTAACTGTGGTAAAATTAAAACACTTGAAAAGTTAATTTCCGATATCTGCAGTTGACTGGTAGCACAAAAGTGCTGGAATGGCCAGGGGACATTGGCTGATCATTCCACAAGGAATGGTTTGATACCAGCCCAGCATTCAGTACCTGTCTCAGAAGTCCTGCCACACAAAAAGGATGTTTCAAGATGTAAACAAAACTCAAACAAGCCACATGACACAGCTACTGAAAGAGCTGCTGTAGCTGAGAGTGTGCAGGTGGCATTGTGACTGAAGATACAGTGAGATATCTTCTTTGAGTAAGGGGATATCTGCTGTTTTCCCGGGAACCAAAATATGACTCAGAGACCTTTTAAGTGCATTCTAACGAGCACAATATCTTAGAAACACAACATCATGAACAATATTTAGGAAATGAAACATAACTTTTCAGAAAATGAGAAACACCACACTAAAAATTCAAAGCAACTTTTTAATAAAATGACAACAATGAAACTGAACAACCAGATGATTCCCAAGAGAATCCAGTGATTAACTGGCTAAATCAGGACATCTACAGGATGCAAGAATAATGAAAGGAAGCGGGAGTTTTGGCTACCACTTTTTACAATTAGCAATTGAAATGATCTTAGCGGTGTCCTCCTGAAAGAGCTTGAATATTCATGTTGAAACAGCATTATGTTTCAGCTCGTCTGGTAACTGTAGGCTCTTGCATGGCGTCAAGCACACACTCAAATCAGGAAGTCAAAATGAGTGTTCCAAATACTTTCTGCTGAAAATTGTAAGGAAAGCTGTTTGCATGCAGTAAGATGGGGAAGAGAAGCACATCCAAGAATTCCTATGGTATTTTTGGTTTCCTAAGTAATTGTCCTGCTTCCAATTCTTTATTTTGTTGCAGATGAAATTCAGATTGACCCAAGAAAGTGCAAAATAAAGTTTGTAAAGTTAGACTTCATAATGTCAGCCAAGACTAAAACAGAAGATACCTGAAGTAACAGTTGCTATCTGAAAACAAGTATCCTGGATGGACTGTAAGGTTTCACAGCTCAGGTTAGCCTGAACATCTAGGTCATAGAACATTCTTTGGATTCCTACTTAATTGGTAGCTTAAAGTATATTCTGACAACTTCTCAATTTTATCATCTTTACACATAAGTAGGGTATGTGCCTGGTGGATATGTATGTACCCTTTCTCTGTGTTCATGCCACAAGGGAACACGAATGGATGAGATGTATCACCTCTGCAGAGAATCATTCCAGTAATTCATTCCTCTGAGCAGCAACAGAAAGAGTGGCCTCTGTCTGCCAACTGAGAGATCTGGAACCCTCAAAAGGATGAATAGAGCCAGGCAAATAGATAGAAGTGATGTGAAATTATTTCATTTGTTCTCTTTTGCTACTGGAAGAAGAAAGCTTGAATGGACCTCCATCAGCTTGAGTCTGCACACATGTATTTTGGCTCTGGATGCTAGACAAAGCATGCAGCAGCTCAGCCAAGGACTGACACACACTAACAAATGTCACCACATGTGTGAATTGCTCTTGGGCAACTAAAATATTTATTTATACCCAAGGCAAAATGGGAATCATTGGCAGAGTGCTGAAAGTCAGGGATCTGGCTGAACCTCTGTGCAGAGGAGCAGGCTGGCAGCTGCAGCATAGTATCTCTGGCAGTATCAGCTTGGTAAGGTTATGCCTTGGGTGTGTTACAGGCATCTGACAGGCTGGTGAAGTTCAGATCTATATTTCCTATGGATCAGGGGTAAGGCTGATTTCCTTCCATTGCCCAAGCAAAGAAGGAGCTACCCACAGAAGAACTCTTATTGTTGTCATCAAAATCCTATGCTGACAATAAATGTTTACTCATTACTGAGTTCTGTTATCCTTCTTAATAGGAAACTAAACAGGCACACAGATCCTTCTGGGACTGCATATAAAATCTTATCTATGTTTTTGTCCATTCCCTGCACAATAACTTCTGTGTACTTCAGATAGCATCATGCCATGTGAAATGCATTCAGGGAGGAGAGATCAGTTTTGAAACACAAAGGATATTTCCAATGATGCATGTTTCTTCCTGAAGTACACCGTCTGCCAGAGTGAAAGTGGTACTGCTACTGGTTTGCCATCCAGAGGTTGACATTCATCATCAGCAAGCTGAGTTGTGATGCAGCTGATTCCAGTGATGTTCTGTATTTTGGGCAGCCACAGCATTAGCTGAACTCCTCCTCTTCACTTCAGTTTTCAGTCTCAAGTTCACTTCCATCACTGTCAAGATGCTCCTCAAGCTCCATCAGTGTGAAGTTCAAGTGCCTAAAGGTCCCACTCTTAAACTTGGGCTGCCCTCCAAATCTGCCAGGTGGTGAGATATTTCTAATGCTAGTATACATCATCTCTTTCCAGAATTTCTCTTTCTAGCTCAAGGGAGTGTTTCAGCAGCACAAAGAAATAACACTGACAGCCTTCCTCTGTCATTTGTGCACTAGTGTATTACGCTGAGTTCAATTAGAAGAACATTTTAAATCATCCTAATATAAGTGAAATGCACTTGAAGCAAAGAAAACTTACCAAGTGTAAAAAGGTAACACAAATGTTGTGTTGATGAATATGATTTAGCTGGAAAGTATTGGTAATGGTTGGACTAGATGATCTTCTAGATCTTTTCCAACCTCGATAATTCTGTGATTCTGTGAAATCTGAAAAAAATAAGGTTTCATGCTACAAACAAGTGCAGAGCATTCTTTGCATCAGGATTATAAGTACCCTTTCACACACACTGAGTAGCTTGTACTAAGGTGCTTTGTCAGTCAGGGAGAAGATTTGGGGCTTTAGTTGCGTAATATTCTGCATCATCACTAGAAATTTAGCCACAACTTTTACAGAAAATGACTTAAGCGAGCAACTGTAAATACTACAACTTGAGATCTAGCATCAAAAATCTACTTTTGTAAGTCCAGACACATCTGTGGAGATGAAATTCATGTGAAAACAGGGGTGTGTCAGAGATAGAAAGAGAAGGCAGACCCTATTTCTGATTAAAAAGTTTATATTTGCTAGATTTTGTAGATTCACATTTTTTCACTTATTGTTTGTTCAAGACTTACCCTAAATTCTACAGTAAACGGAATATGATGTTTAGATCCAACTTGTGAGTTTTGGACTGCATTCAGCTATACAGATTTACAAATGGAAGTTGGACTCCTGAATACTGATGCACTGATACTGGAAGAGTTAGCTCAGGGACCTCATTGCCAGTTCCTGTATTACATGAAAGTCAATGAGTAAACAAATTAGCAAGAAGTGAGCTTATTTTTCTGTTTTGTTTGGGTTGGGTTTTCTGTTTGTTTATTTGGTTTACTGGTTTTGGTTTTTAGCCACAATACAGTTTTAATGGAGGAGAAAATAATCCAGAATTTACAGGAGTGACAAAAGCCTATGAAATATCGTATTCACCCTTAGATAGTCTTACCATGATATATAAAGCCCAGCTGAACCACAGTCACTATACTGAGAGAGGCCCCTCATCCTCAGACAGAGGCTTGGAGGTCAGTGGGAAGGAAAAGGAGGAGCATCCTGTCTCCGTGCATTTCCCCAGAAGAAAAGCTTTGTTGGCAAAGCCAGGAAAGATGCTTTTCAGTGATAGCTCCAGTGTTTATTATTTCATACAACATGGCCAGCATTTTGGAAGACAAAATCTTTGAAGAAAGGTATTGTCTTATAGAAAAGTGTAATGAATGGATCCAAGCTGATAAATGTCTTTGCCATTGTGTAGTACAATAAAATAATTCCCAGAATATGCTGCCCAATAAACATCTTTCTGCAATGAATACTAGAAAGCAGATCATGTTAAAAAGCTGCAGTGAACTGCTGCCAGTCTCTTGGATCGCTTCATTTGGGAATAAGACAATTCTGCACATATAAAGATATGGAAAGCAAGGACTGCAGTTCAAAAGATCTCTCTACAAATAATTGGATACTGCACATTTTCTGTTTAAGATTTTATTGCTAGTTTGTTTTGCATTGTGATTTGTCTGGTCATTTCTTGGTCAGGTGTTGGCAGACAGAGAAAGCAAGAGAAATGGAATTAAAACTTGATTTTTGTAAGTGTTCTGACACTGGCTCATGAGTGATTCTTGTATCACAGAATTCATACAAAAGCAAGGATCTAAATTTAAATAGAAAGCTAGTACTACTTTTAAGGTGTGGATTACATAACTAAAGACAATGAAAATAATGGGATTCCTATACCTGTGCATTGTACTTGGCTCCTGAAAGGACATGAGGTGGGCTGGAGGGTATCAGAATTCCTTAATCCATCTAGGGCTCATGTTAGGAAAGAAGTAGAGGAAAGCTGGTCCCAGAGACCCAGGTTTTGCTGCTATCTCTGGAAACCCAAGGCCAACCAGCCAGCTGATCTCCTGCCACAGGATGGCTCCTGTCTTTTGCTGTCGCCAGCAATGACAACAGTGTCTTGCAATCCCCCCAGAGTATCATTCCTGTCATACAATATGCCATTTTTTGGTTGATTGGCCTTTAAAAAAAAAAAAAAAAAAAAAAAAAAGTGATCCAAACACCTTTCTGTCAGATGGATGCATTTCCCCTCAGTCTGAACGGTCCCTTGCACACAGAGTATCTTCCACCGTGGGCGATCTTATCTCTTCCTATGCCTGCTGACATTGCTTCCTTTTGAGCATGTGTCTGCTCCGAGATGACCAGTATGAGTTTGTAATGCTTTGATAAATGGTATTGTAGCCCTGGGAATGCTCATTTACTGGAATGGAAATAGAGTGAAGGCATCACCTTGGGTAATGGTCATTGTAATACAGGTCAGTGAGTGAGGCAAGAATACTTGTGCATAATTTAACTCCCTATATGGGCACACTTTGGCCAGAGAATGCAAGAATACTTTAAGTAAAGAGAGCTCATTGACTCCAAGCTAGTCTTCTGCACAGATAAGCAGAAGACTGACATGCCAGGGTCAAAGCACAATCATTTGCTCCTTGAATTGGCATGATTTAAGTGAAACAGAATGCAAAGTGAAAGCGCCACTCTGAATTGCCTGGCAGTAAGTCATCTAATAGATCAACTGGGAAAATATTTCCGGGTAAATACTTTTTAAAATGTGTTTGCCTCTTTTTCCACTTAAAAATTGTTTATAGACATGTTTTTTGCAAGTCTTTTTGTCATTTGGAATAATCTACAGTGAGTGAAACTCAAGATTAGGCCCATTTACAGGCAGCTCACTGCAGGTTTTCAAAAAAGAAATTCAGTCTGATCCAATTTAACACGGCGATCACATGGCTTGCCTTTTTCCCTCTATTGGATAATTCTTTGATTCAAGTTTTTGATCTGAGTAGGAAATCTTCATTTGAATTTTAACATTCATATTTGATGCTTTTATAGTCATATACACTGTTTTTGCAAATAATTCTGTACAGATATTACTTGTCAGAAAATTTTTCGCGTGAAAATTAAAAAAAGGGGAAACATGGAGTTCCTTTCAAAATATAGATGAATATTCATGAAAACATTATAGTGTTTGCCTCTCTCAGATGTTCATTGTTGTTCATTCATCTGCTTTGGAAAGGATATAAGCTGAGACGTGATACTTCAAGAGAGTGGTTAAATGAGGAGCGGGGGAGATTAAGATGTAAGTTGTAAAATGGTTGTAAAATTCCTGGACATTTTGGGGCTACAAAGCCTTTATCTAAGACAAAAGAAAGTTCTACTGGGTCGAATGTAGGCATGATGTAGACAACTAGCACAGAAAGAAAACCTGGTGTTGGTGATCATGTAGTTTCAACCCCCCTGCTATCTGCAGGATTGCCAACCACTACACCAGGCTGCCCAGAGCCACATCCAGCCTGGTCTTGAGTGCATCCAGGCACAGGGAATCCACATCCTCCTTGGGCAACCTGTTCCAGCATGTCATCACCCTATGTGTGAAAAACCTCCTTCTAATATCTAACCTAAAGCTCCCCTGTCTGTTTAAAACCATTCCCCCTTGCCCTATCACTACCCACCCTGCTAAACAGAGGAGAAATCTGTATTGGAGTGATACAAAAGCACATAGAACAAATGCTGTATAGAAAAAAAAAATGCCAGGAAAGATACGGTATGCCCAAATCTCTCAGTAGGTTGCTTACATAAGCAGAGAATAAGTTGACCAACCAGTAGCATACCCCTAATGGCAAGGCCACTAAAGAATGTATTGACTGAAATGTCTTGAATTATTTGTGTTTGTTGTTGTTGTTTTGTTTTGTTTTCTTCTAAGACAGCAAGTACAGCATAGGAAGTTCCGCACAAATGTGCGGAAGAACTTCTTTACAGTGAGGGTGATGGAGCACTGGAACAGGCTGCCCAGGGAGGTGGTGGAGTCTCCTTCTCTGGAGATATTTAAGACCCGCCTGGACGCCTACCTGTGTGACGTGGTGTAGGGAGCCTGCTTTGGCAGGGGGGTTGGACTCGATGATCTCTAGAGGTCCCTTCCAACCCCTACAATTCTGTGATTCTGTGATTCTGTGAAGACAAGCTGTTTGATGCAGTTTTCTGAATACAAAGGAGTTGAGTATATCCTGCAGGAAATTCAGAGTTTTGTCATAACAAATACAAATGAGACTTTGCCAGTGGCTGCACTGTAGAAGTGTTGGCATTTTGAGCCACCTGGTAAAGGTGAAATCGCTACGCAGTTATGCACTTGGCTCACTCTTTGAAGTCAGCAGCTGAGGGAATGTCTGTTCACAGTTATCCACTTCAATACAGTTGCAAGAATACAAATAATTAGCTGTGATTTCTTTTACATATCGGGGAGCGCACATGGTAGTGGCTTTACCCCCACAGAGCAAAGAGTGTGTTTGGAAGCCCAGGCACAAAGCTGTCTCACCCCTTCTCATTCTGCTGGAAGTATTTTTTATATGCAGGAGAAACCATGGCAAGGACAGAAACACTGCAAAAAGAAAGTAGCAAACAACAAACTTACAAAGAAAAAAACATCAGGTAGAGAAGGTCAGGTAGAAAGACTTTCAGAGAAAAAGCCTGGAGAGAATTTGGGCTGGGTGCTAGTTCAAAGAGATTCTTTGCTCACTGCTCTGTGCCATTTTTTTTATTTTATTTTTATTTTTTCAGTGGCTGCTGTTTGATTCCTGCTATAATCAGGGAAAGTAAATCAGAATGCATGATGGATGCCTAGTTTCAGCATGAATTTCACTTCCTACCAGACAGCACTTCAACTAACTCTTCAGATCAGCATGCAAGTTAACCTTTTTGGAAACAAAAGGAAATGCAACTACTGTTCTGCCCAGAAGAGAGCAATGAGAAGCCATTAATCTCCCTTATGTAACCAGGCAGGTGATATGGAAATTTCCAGATGGTGTGTTAGGACCACATACTGCCCTGAATCCAGGACGTAGTTTAGAAAGCTGCTTCAGGCCTCTGCTTCATGCCATGTTTCACCAGCTGACATTTTAAAGCTGTTTTTTCACTACTCTGAGCTGAATTTGAAATTCGTCAGTTTTCTTCAGGAGACTGGACACATTAAAAACAAAAATAAGGGTCATTTAAGATGCAGAGATTTAGGCCTATGGATATGGACCTGTATCTATTTTCTGATTTTTCTCTGAAAGATTGAAGTGTTTAAATCTTGGTCTCTAGCTTGGGCTCATCTCTATTTTACTTCAAGGAGTGTAGGGAAGGCTGCCCCTTCATCTCATCTCTTCACACAATAAACACGGGATGAAGTTCATACTGCAAGCACAGGCAGTAGAATCTCTCGCTCACCAGCAAAAAAGAGATTAAAAGTGTCTCCTGGCACATCTCATCAGGGGACTTCTTTTATCCCTTGAATCAACAGAAGCTGTGGATCAACAAAAAGAACTGAGGCAGGTGTCTCTTTTACCTCATGCCAATCTATCCTTCTCTCCATCTTCAGAAAATTGTTCTTTAGCTCTCTCAAGGATACTCAGCACTTGGATAGCCATTTGTTTCTGCTTTATCTTGACAGTACAAACCAGAATAGCAATATCCTCAGAATGCAAAAGGACTCAAAATCATCTAAATTTTTATTATTATCATCATATACATGATATACTGCATTTAAAAAATCCACATGCTGTGTTATGTTGTCAGATAGCAGTTGTACTCCATTTCAAGGTTACATTTATTGTCTCTTAAATGCAGATTTGAATCAGAAATTTCTGGTTGTTTAAAAAGAAGTACCTGTTAGGTTGAGACTCTTTTATCTTTACAAAAGTCCTTTCTTGAACCATTGTTTCAGATGCATTCTAAGACTTTATGAGAGTCATTTAACCCTTTGTCCCCTCCCCATTTACACTTTTTACACTTTCAAGCCTATGTTGTCAAGGGTCTTTAGAGGCTTTGCATTGGACTGTATAGGAGAACTAGAGAGCACAAGAAAGAGCTGCATTTTTTTTTCAGAAGCAGCATTAACCGCTCACTCTACATGGAACTGTGGCTACAGGACATGCTTTTCCGGTCTGATATAAAAACAAAGCTACAAAAATTATAGCTTGCTCCTACCATGCTCTATTCTTATTGTAACAATGTAAAGCTGTACTGCACCTCTGTATTAACATTATCCTGTTGAAAGACAGGATTTGGGATCTGTCCTGAGTGGGAGTATTCTTTTTGATTCCTTAATTTTGTGGAGTAGGACAGTGATTTCCTGTCTGCTCTCCCAATGGAGATGCTTCAGGAGCAGCAAAGAGTAGGCCACTCTCCTGGATACGTGCTCTCTCCTTTTTTTATGTTTGCCTTTTGCTTGTGTATTTTTCCACCCATTCCCTAGCCTACCGTAACCTACTTCCACACTTCTGCAACTCCTTAGGAAAAAGCATCCTTTCTCCTCTCTCTTTTCGCCTCACCAACATGTTGTTAGAATCTCAAATCCTCAAGCACTAAAAGAGGAGAGGCTTCTTTTCTCAGCTAAATTAACACCAATCTGCTCTTGTTAGCTTGCTGTTCTCCCGAGAGCAGCCTTACAACCTCTTCATTTCATTTCCCCTTCTCCCACTGCTTAAGAAGTAGCACATGCTCACACCAGAGACACTTGCATGAATCAATTTGCAGTGACCAGCTTAAATCTCTCCTGGGACACTCCAGTTTCTTTCAAGAAGCCTTTCAGTGAAGAAATAGCTGCCCTGAGATGGCTGTAAAGGAAACCTGACAAACGGCAGAGGTGAAGTGCTGTTAGTATAACACGCTTGCTCCACAGCCTCAGTGGGAGCATCCTCTGACCTGCACATCCAAAAGATTAGTCTATTTTTTTTTATGATGCTTCCATTTTTATTCATACATTGGACATCTGGGAATTTGTGTAGAAAAACAGACATTTCTTCTCTCAGGATCAGTGTCGTGCCAGAAATCCCTGCCAAACTTGATGTAGGCAGTGGGTGAAAGCCTGGCCTTGGTGAAGTCAAGAACAAAGCTCCCATGAGAGCCAGAACCCAGACCATAGTCACCCTTTTTTTTTTTTTTAAGAACGAGACTTCTCATTCAAGTTTGCTGGGGACTTTCTGTCAAAAGAGGTTTTCTGCCCTCATGAAAGTAAAAAGGTCAGTAGGCAAGCAAAGTAGCCTGATGTGGTAAGGATCTTAAATCTGATATTATGAATTTTAAGATGGTATTTCCTTCTCTTGGAAAGGTGGGTTTTTCTACTTTTAAAGACAACCGCCAGGTGAAAGTTTCCCCCAGGGTATCCTCATCACCCCTAGAATGAGATTTTGAGAAAATTCTCTTCAAGAAGTACTCAATACATTTGTTTCCCTCCGTCTTTTCTTCAGTGAATATCTCTCTGAAAGGAAATAAAGCAACTTGGAAATGTTTACTTTGAAAATCATGTGTATAGGGGAGGAGCTATCTAACCTCCTGAGGGATCACCCTTTAAAAAAGTGTGTGAGGGGGAGAGAATGTGTATTTTTCCTTTTACTGTAGTTTGCTTGGATAAACCAGGTCCTGACCAATCTCACAGTCAAGCTGTGGCACTGGCAGCTATCTAATCACTCTTTAAATGTCTGCAAATCATTTGGTGTGCTAGAGATGAAAGAGTGGTCAGGCAGTGGAATGGGCTCCCCAGGGAGGTGGTGGAGTCACTGACCCTGAAGGTGTTCAAGGAACGTTTGGACACTGTGCTGGGAGACATGATTTAGTGAGAACTATTGGTGATGGATGGATGGTTGGACTGGATGACCTTGTAGGTCTTTTCCAATCTTGTGATTCTGTGATTCTGTGCAGTAGGTTGCGGACTCCAAGTTAGTGCATCTCACTTGAAAAATTAAAGTCCTCATTGTTATAGTTTTGCTACCTCTTTTTTCATCATTGCACTTTGCCATTTCTCTACATCCCAAAAAGGTAAGTAAAATGCAAAATAACATCTACCAGGTTTTTATATCATCCTGGCTCTGAAATTTCTTCAGGGCAGGGGAAGTAGATTCACTGTTTAACCACAATGGTATTTGCAGGAGAGAACCTAGGGAGGTGTTAAAAACAAACGCTGATCTCCTTTAGATACAATCTCAGGAGGACTGAAAACTGTTCCTACAGCTGGAAAATTTTCTGAATTCCCAAAGATGACAATCAGAATCATGAGATTTTCATGCCCTGTCCCACCCTCTAGTAGGAACCAGCATCGCCATTCCTGCTCTTCATCTAGACAAATAGCTTCCACAACCCACAAAGTAATATAAGCTTTGGGGGCTGCTGCTTTTGTTCGAAGCCACACATTTCCACTAACTCTAATCAGAAATATATCGGCTATCAAAGGCAGAATATTCCCCTCCCTGTCCAACAGGTTGGTTTACTGTAGGAAAACTACATAAACAAGCAAATCTCCCAGACATGTCAGACTTGGAACAGAGCTATGAATTCTCTTAACAGTCAGAGATACAACATTAATAACCACAGCCATAAAACAAATCTAAAAACCGCAGAATCATAATAATAAAAAAAAGATATTTATAGAAGCGATGCGTGAGATGCAATAGTAAAAGGGCCTCCCTTCAGATCATCAATTCATGAGTTCTGTGAGCAGGCTTCCAAACGATAAAATAAAGCACATCTTCTATTCAAAATCTCTAACTTTCCTCTTGCGTTCCTTAAAGGTGAATTGCAGTAAATGTATAAATTTTAGTGCGTTGTAACTTGTGTGTCTTTTACTACCACAGGAAGTGAATTTCACAGTATTTATTGGAAATCATTATAGTTCCTGCGCTTTTTAAAATTTAATTTAAAATTTGTCACAGCAGCAGCAAAGCTACTGCAGTCTAATACAAGGCTCCTGTACAAGGACTGTGACCAGCAGCAGATGAGCACTAGGTGGTCTAAGCAATAAGCAACTGCATCAAAATATGCAGTTTCTCTGTGGAAGAAAATTACCCTGACCTATCTCCAGTCCTCATTGTTTCATTCATTCTTTAATTCTTTTTAATAATTTAATTTGGGACTCTGAGAGTAGATGTAACTGCTTGCTCAATTATGGGGTGTTTCATTTGTATCATGAGAACTGAAGAGCCAAGAAGGTGAAAATCAGACTCCTGCCTATTCTAATCAATGCATTTTTCAGGAGAGCAAATGTGCTTTGTTGTTGTTTGAAAATACTCCTGCATGCAAAACTCACTTCAGATTTGTCACCACATTAAACCACATAAGTAACAATATATAAGGGCTGGGGAAATCTAGCCTTTATTGTAGGAACTGTTGAAAACACATAGGGTCATAATTGTAAAGTATTTGTAAGCCGAGGTTATAATTGATAAATGAAAACCAGCAAGGAAAAGGAGAGGTAGTCAAATACACATGAAATACACTAGTTTACCTTTGTCGGTACACATGTGTCCAACAGTTTCACTGTTAGTACATAAGCAAATATCAAGTGTTTCAACCAGCAATGACTAACTGATTTGTGATAGGTGTGGTGATAGAGATTATTATTAAAAGTGGAAAATTTCTTTCGTTCCAGCCTGAGGAGTGGTGAGGATTTTCTCTTTTAACTTCTTTCAAGAGATCCCATGCTGATTCAAGTAAATGGAATTTCACCATGAGTTCCATGAAGTTCCTAATAGCTTTTCAGAATGCCACTTTCTGACAAGTAGTATTCTATGACTTGCTTCTTTTGATGACATCAGTTCTACCTCCTGCAGACTGCATTCATTTTTGGGTTAAGTTTACTCAGTAGTTTATCATTAGCTCACATAGACTTAAAGAAAAGTCTTGGAACCAAATTCCCCTATATTCACAATGATTTCAGAGCAAAGTTTAGGATCCTGGACCTCTGACTAACCGTAAATAATGTTAAGGAAAAGCCAAAAAGGTAATTTGATCAAACACATGGAAACTTCAAAAACAGCAACATATGTTGCATATGTAACTGCTAAATACCCACCAAGAAATCCTTTGTCTGTCTCCATAAACCTTTAATCTAGAGATACCCCTATAAATGAGCCCCCAGATAACCTTTTAATAACAATCACACTCTAAAGAATGATCTCCACCATTTCTAATCCACATGAGGGCTTCTCAGTTTTTGTTCCTAAGCCAGCAGGAGCACTGAGAAGTGGTACAAAAATGCACACACAACTGCTTGGATTCCTAAAATCTTTAAGCACGAATGTCACCACAACTAACAAATTATTGCACTCTTCCTCAGACCCAGGCAGGCAAGACTTAGTGTGATCAAATTCAGACAGCTAAGTAGTACATACATATCAATGCAGAAGGATTACAGTCTAGGTTCTTCACTAAAAATGTACAAAAGGAAAGCAAGATCTACCAACATTTTGTTGGTTTAGTTTTACGAAGGAAGACAAGGATTAGGCAGCCAACAGAGGAAATCAAAGATTATTTATCATTTGATATTTCATAAGCTATTCTGTAACAACGTAGAAAATGTCAAATACAGAAAAGTTCGTGTGATTCTTCCTTGCAGTTTTCCTGTGAGAAATCCAGCACTGCAGGGACTAAAGCCTGACACCTTTAGATCCTGCAAGTATCAGTTCCCTCTACTATGATAAAAAAAAAATGGAGCTCAGCCAGCTAATGGGGCTAGAAAACATTGTCATTTTTCAAACATCAGGACACTAGGAGGAGCAGATCATAAAAAACTCCCCTAGTTTTTAATGAGAACAGTGATGGTCTGAACTCTTGCATGCCTTGTGTGGTGTATTTCTTCAGGGTTCCATCAGCTTCCTTTGCTTTATTTTAACATTACAATTTTGTGAGCAAGTGCTCAGATATAAAGATAAAAGGCTAGCATGAGCCTTTGTTTTTGACACTGAAACACTGATAGGAGCTGTGGACTCCATAACCTGTACCACATGTATTTCACTACAGAAAGGTATTGGCTTTCCTTTAATTGTGAAAGATTGTACTGCCTTCATGTAAGCATCCAAAGAATTTCACTAAACACTTAAAATGCCTAAAGCTCTATGTAGGGCTCTGTTTGAGTTTGGTTTTTGTTTATTGCATTGATAGAGAAAGCACACAAAGACTTTTTCGGAGATGAGTTCAGAGGAGATAATTTATTTTATGGTTTGAGCATTTCTTTCTGTGTATGTATTTTAATCATACTTCAACTTTCAAAAAAAAAAAAAAAGAAAGAAAAAGAAAAAAAGAAAAAAGAAAGAAACCATCACTATTTCTTTCAGGCAAAAGCTGGAACTTCTTGAAGAAGGATAAGTGATAAAACAATTAAGTTCTTAACATTACACTTCCATTCCAGAAGTTGGATAGCCTAAAGCCAGCTATCTGCTGCCTTCTTTGATGTGTGGCTGCCTGCCCCATTCTTTAAGGGCAGGATGTAAACTGGCTTCCAGTCAGACTTCCACAGAGAGGCTTATAGGGAAAGCATGGAGACATTTTCAAAAGAAAAGATGGCTTCAGGATGTGCAGGCTTCCAGATCATCTGGGAAAAGATGCTTGTGCTGTGGTTCAAAGAATCATAGAATCACCAAGGTTGAATAAGACTTCCAAGATCATCCAATCCAATCATTACCCTACCACCAGTATTTCCCCAGTAAACCATGTCCCTTAGTACAACATCTAAGCATTCATTGAACACACTCAGGGGCAGTGACTGTATCACCTTCGTGGGCAGCCTATTCCAGTGACTGACCACTCTTTCAGAGAAGAAATTCTTCCTGATATCCAACCTGAATCTCCCATGGCACAACCTGAGGCCATTCCCTCTCACCTTATTGCTAGTTACACAAGAGAGGCTGACCCCAGTCTTTCCACAGCCTCCATTCAGGTAGTTGCAGAGAGTGATAAGGTCTCCTTTGAACCTCCTCTTCTCCAGAATGAACAATCCCAGTTCCCTCAGCTGCTCCTCATAAGACTTGTGCTCCAGACCCCTCATAGGACGCAAGGGAATGGCATGGAGCTGTGTCAGGGGAGGGGCAGCTGGGGGTTAGGGACAGTTGTTGCACCAGACAGTAGTGGACATGGAACAGGCTGCCCAGGGCAGTAGGTACAGCCCCAAGCTGCCTGAGTTCATGAGGTATTTGGATACCACTCTCAGACATAGGGTTTGAATCTTAGGTGGTCCTGCATTTAGCTAGGAGTTGGATTTGATGATCTCTGATGGTCCCTTGCAACTCAGGATATTCTGTGGCTCTATGGTTGCTTTCAGTATGCATCACCCAACTGCTCAGTATGACATTTGACCTACCTGGAGGGCCAGCTCACAGGCTATCCTAGAGGAAGCAAGTGGACCTACTCTTAGGGTCTTCTGTCAGGTGGACATTATAGGACACATCACTCTTCCAGCTCCTCTGGAGGTCCCTCTTTAAAAGTGGGATGGATTCAGCCAGTAATTCATATTCAGGGAGATGGAAGGAACGTGAGATGTTAGCAAAAATGATTCTTTTACTTTACTGAGAGAACACTGAAATTTTGCCCATTCTAAAAGTACTTCTGTCAAGTTTTCTTTGTCTGTTGGCTAAATGAACATCGTGCTCCAAATGGCAAATTAGAAATGGCAAACCTGTTCTCTGCCTAGGATTTCTACAAAAATCTCCAACAGAGTGGTTTTGGCTTTTATTGTCTATTTACATTGTGTTTATTTTAATCCACGGGAAAAAGAGCTTTGCGCCTGTTGTTTGGATCTAGGATCTGCCAATTGCTGGAGAATCAGAGTCCTGAAATCAGTGCTGGGAAAAATAGATGTCAGGGATTTACTGCATCCTCAGCCTGAACAACAAAGAAATAGAGCAAAAAAACTGCACCTCAAAACAATACAATAACAGCAAAGTAAAGCTAATGATAATAATAATCAGCCAAATCTTATTTTGTCTCACCACCCAAAAAAGTAAGAAGAATCAATTTCAAAGTTCATCTTCCATCATCCATGGAAAATGAGACAGCAGTCCTCTGAGAATTGGCCTGGGAGGCTACTGGGACTATAGTGATCATTAATAATCCACAGTTAAAGCTTGCTGGAGTAAAACTGCACTGACATAAGATGACAACAAGCAGCAGCTAACCTTTTATAGTGCTTGGCTCTTGAACTTTCTTTTCCTACTTTCCAACTTTTTGTTTCCATTTTGGTGTTAGTCTTAATGCATATGTAAATACTGCAGCTAAGCTGTGACTCTACGGAGTTTTACTGAATTGTAATGTAGTATTTTTAACCAAGTTATCAAATGCATTCCCAAACATTTACATAGTTACTCTGTGAAAAGTTTACTCAGAGGTTTAAAATACATTTCTAAAGCAAAATGCACTACAGTGTTGTCTGTTGTTTTTGTACAACTAACGGTTTTAGTCTAGGCTAGCACTGCTAGGAGCATTGCTAAGAGAACTATGACAGAAGAGGTAACTGCCGCTGTATGTTTAATGCAATTTCAAAACTATGCTGAAAACATTAATTTGTCAGTATTAAAGCAGTGCTATGAACTATCTCTCATGATGCAGAATTATAAATACCATAATAGATTTTTCTGTGAGCAGGGCACGCTAAATATCCTAGAAATAAAAGCAGATGGTTTTGTAGTTTCTTTTCATATAATTGTCGTCAACCCATTTGCACTCTTGTGTCTAATCAAATAGCCCAGAACATGTATCCCAGTAGATAAAAAAAAAAAAAAACAGTTGATTTTCTGGAAAAGGGAAAATATGTATGTCTACATACATAAGAAGATATACACGGGTATATAAGGACATTATTTGCTTACAAACTCTCTCCTTATATAGACCGCTACAGAACCTGAGCAGCCCTATGTAATATGAGAAGTGTGATGTTACTTACTTGTCCTTCAGAGCACTGGATAAATATATTAAACTGGACTTCAGCATCCTTCTTAATAGTATTCCTGTTGCTAGGAGACAGTTATCAGAACTCCATAAGCTCTGTCTTTGGGACTGCTTTCATACTTTACCCAGATCCCTTGCTCTGACATCCTTGAAATTGCATTTCCATTTTTCAGTGTCTTTTCTGCTATTTTTCTCCATTTGTTTTTGCTTACAAAATCCAATTTTGCAAATGAGTAGATACATATCATGTAACTAACCAGCTGTGTAAAATGCAGCTCTCTTTCAAAATGTATCCTCTTGGTATATACCAAAGGTATTTCATGAACAGTTCTTCCTCCTCACCATAGGTCCTGGGATAAATGTTAGGGTGGATAGGACTACTCATGGAAGACTGCCACACTCTAAGTATTTACTGAAATATCTGTATTTCTGTGTGAAATAAAATGCTTTCTTTCTCTTCACTGATCAGATATTTATTGCACATCACTTGCTGCAAGATTATGCTTAATCGGAAGCCTCGTGGTTTAATTTGATGCTCTTTTAGATGATTCACTCTGCATATAAGACTTCCCATGGATTTACTACAAGGAAAGGGCACTGGGTTCTCCTGCTTATCAAGCTTATAAATAGATTGCACAGTTTATCTTTCAAAAATCCTGGCAAAGCCAAAATGATAATTATAGCTATATAATTATTAAAATGTGTTTCTAGCTGAGCTTGTGACCGTCTCTCAAGAATCTATGAAGGAATGGATGCAGTGGATTTGATGACAGTGTTGTCTTAGTGCTTCTTGTTTTACAAAGAGCAAGTAAGGAGGTGGTAAAAAGGTCGCAGAAGGTGGCGAAAAGGATGAATTCAGCATTCTGAGATAGAAGGCGCTCTTTAGTATCCTCCAAGGATGTTTCTAAAAAGGAAGTTTGAGACAGAAAACAGCCCAAAGCCTCTAGACCTACCCTATTTAACCTTTTACATATCCCTGATTCAACACAATCTACAGATACACATTGCCAGGACACTTTTCCCTCAGTGTATCAAACTTCTGACCTTGCAGTTGTTGTAAGTCAATCACGATGACACGTCCTGCTGTAGCATGTTATAAATAAAGGTAACTTGCTCACCAAATGCCAAAATGCTACCAGGACTCTACAGACTGATCCTGCAGTTCTCACATGGGCAAAATTGCCACTGAGCTAAGACTTTATTTATACCACTGATGGTCTCAGCTCCCTTTTATTCACAGTGGTATAAATCAGGAGTCACTCAAATTAAATCACAGTTTTAGACAGAAAATCGAGTGCGAATGTAGAGCCAAAGGACAAATTCTCATATGCAATAATCCTTCTGACTTCAGTGCAATCCTTGAGAACTTTCTCTGCGAACAATTTATCCCCCAGCTACCTGAAACCACTGGGAATATTGCCTCTGTGGAAAGTGGAACCTCAGTGCCACAGGAACTATTTTCTGATTCAGTCCTCATTTTGAACACTGCCCGCTTATGCTGCAGCCAGTCTGTGTGCTGTTTCTTTTGCTTCTTGCAGTTCGGTGGGGTATTGCAGAGGCTCTCACTTAACCCTGACACTTTGCTTTTCCAAATGGAAATTTAGCTACCCATCCCCCCCCCCCCCCCCCCACACACACACACAGAGAAAAAAGAAAGAGAGGGAGAAAAAAGAAGCTGGAAATGGAGACAGCTTGCTAAGAGTAGTTACTGCAGTCCTCCTTAAAGGAGGATCCTGATTTTCTCATTCCTGGTTATGGGACTCACATCAACCATTATTCAGGAGCTGAAATGCTTGATTTATGTCACTAATAAGTGATACAAAATTTGTGTTGCTGCCAATGCAAGCCACAGAGAATGCACAATGTGAACCAATATACATGTACTGTAGATCACAGTGGGCCCAGAGAGGAGACAGCATTGTAAAACAAATCTATCCTGCATAGTGCAGCCTTGCCAAACAAATCTCGGTATTGGTGAAAACTGTCCCCCAGTGAATTCAGAAATTGCCCAGTGAATCTCTAGCATCAAAAAATAGGCATTTTCCTTGGATTTTGCATCCAAATCAAACTTCCCACTGAGAGCCCTGATTTCAGAAAAACAAATTGTTCCAGTATTATGGCTGCCTCTGGGTAAGGTCGTTAATATAACTATGTATATATATATATAGGCCAAATCAAATACAGATTTAGTCAAATTCTTGTTTTATTGTGGCAGAGCAGATCACAACTTCATCACTTGAATTTGCTTGGCTGTCATTCATTAAAAATATGAGTACCAGCTATTTCACTTTGGGCCCAGTGACAGGGCTAAATAGCACCACAGTAAAGAATATGAGATATGCTCCAGCTGTCCCCTACAGCTCCTCCATCCTAAATATATCTCTTCGGTGGTTTGGCTGGCTTAGTTTCCAGGACGACTTGCAAAAGTTTAGCTTTACATATGGTTTGCAAACTGAATGGGCAATAAATACAACAGAGTTTCTGGGGAAAGGTTTGTTCTTGCAGCACACAGTACTGGACTTAAGAAGTGGCTTTTCTGTGCCGGTGTGCTAAAAATAATTTTTGGAAAAATAAAAAATACTTCTTTTCTTGTTTGCATTATCCTCTTTTAAAACCTCAGTAATTCTCTCCTTTTTCAATGTATCTACAAGAAGTTGGCAACAGCTAGGCTTTTGCTATCAGAGGAACGCTGTCTATCAGGCGAATGAGGGCTCTCTTGCTGCCTCCTCATGCTCTCCTGTCTCCATCTGTTGCCTAATTTCTGACATTTATAGTTTGTACAGTAGGGAGATGCCTCACTAATGTGGGACTGTACAATAGGTACTGGTCCAAGGATGAAGCTCTTGGAAATGAGTTCTATAAATACTCATAATTTTCAAGGTTTCACACCTGTGTTGGCACAGTGGTATTTACAGCAGTGACAGACGTCATTGTACAAAGGGTCACAGCACAGCTTCCCCAACTTCTCCATTGGCTCATGCCTTTCTCTTTTGCTGGGATTTCTCTGTGCCTCTGACTCCACCCATCTAGATATAGAATTGATGTGATTCCTTGGGTATATCAGCTCTTCTACTAAGGATGCTAAAACCCTTCACAGAGCAAATGCACCTAAGTGTAGTATTGGTGAAAGTACATATTTTGGAGACAGCTTTGGAGACCTACAACCTCATAGTGATAGGAGTTTTTGGGCTGGTAGTCCTGAGACTTCAGGCTTTAGGAAGCCCTATAGACAGGTAAATGCAAAGAACATCTATCAGAGGAAATGTACTCCCAGGCCATTTTCCTAGTCATCGTGGACTAAACGGGCATTTTCATAGTCCTTGTGAGTACCCTGGCCTGACTTTCTTGGATTGCAGCCACACTTCTCACTGAGATTTGCTGTTTTAAAGTCTTCCCGCCCCCACATTTTCTTCTCACTTTCCTGAGTGCCTAGAGCAGGGCTGGTGCTGTTCCTTGGCCAAACCCAAAGGCATTTTTGTCACTATAAGAATGCCAGCTCCAAGCAATTCCTGCCTTTGGCTTTGCACACACAGCTTCCATCACTTTTGCATGCTGTTATCTTGGACCTGCTGTCCGAAGTACCACAGCATTTGTTGGTACTCAGCCACAAACCCTCTCTCAAGAAAACACAGGTGGAAAGCAGCAATTAATTCTGCTCAGCAGAGCACTCATTTAGGCAGCATGGCTGCTGAAGTGATCACTGGAGAGCAACGTACTTTCTTACATTTTCCCTTATGGCCAGAAAAGTCCTGAGTGGTCTGTGAAAATCCTGGAGAAGGAGTATTGAAATAGAGGGCTGAAAAGGAAGTTTTTCTTTCTGATGCCTTACCCCTAAAGAGCACTCAGGTTAACAAGGAAAAATTCATTCAACTATGGAAGCAGAGGTGGCCTCTGGACTCTCATGAGCTTCTTCTGCCCAAATGAACATGTTTAGTGTGGCAGCTTCCCAAGCCTGAAATGTGTATCTTCAAATTTTCACTATTGGTGGGATTATAATTAAAAACATTTAAAGGAGAGATTGAGGGAGGACATAACTGATCCATTTTGATTGCCCATTTGTTTATTTGGAGATCAGCCACTGAAAGCATGTTACCCTAATTTTTAAAGGAAAGCAGACAATAAAATACCCTATTGCTTTTGTCTCTTGGATTTCTTGGTTGCAGAGCATATTACTCAGCAGGAGAAAAGGAAGCCATGGCTTTCATCTTGGCACCTAGCTACTGGCACTTACACTTATGTAATCAGCCTTTCAGAGAATCTCTTGTATTTTAACCATTTTGCCGATTGCTCAATTATCAATCTGTCATTTCTTCCAGATTTCAAGGAGGATTGACGAGTCCTGTTTTCAGCACAGATCCAATTACATCTTCAGGATCCTCACAAACTCTGTCTCTGAACCTATTGTTTTTCTGCTGGATGGTCTAGGATTTTTTTTTCTTTTTCTTATTTTCTTGAAGGCTCTTTATCTGTGGTTATTACTTTGGCTGTCTTAATAAGTAAGAGCCATCTGGAGGCATGGTTGACCGAGTTTGCACCTGCGTCTACATCTGCACTGTCTGGCCACATCAGGTGGATGTTCACTTAAAAGATCCATCTCAGTGTGAGAAAAAGGAAAAGAAAAGGGAGGGAGGGTGTAAGGCTTGTTATTCCTGCCTCACTGCAACAGCAGGTGCACCAGATGGCTCACAAAGTAATTAGGGTGAAGAAACAGTGTCAAGACTTCGTGCAGTGTGGTCTGTAAATGATCATCAAATCAAATTCTTTATCAAAGAAAGAGTTTTCTCTCTCTCCCCGCCAGCAAATCGATACACATTTTAAACAGTGCATGTGATCTGCCTCCTTACGTGCAGGCACCTGGAATGCAGACACGGAAACCTGGTCAAGAGACCATTCTTGTTAAGCAGCCATCTGTCCTAACAGACTGTCCCAAAGCATTCCCAGCCTGTTGAGCAGTTACGCCTCACTTTATTTGAAGACCATATTTCCTAAAAAATATTTTTTCAGTATTTTAAGCGGTCACGTAGAAGAAATTTCTCTGTGCAGCATGCAAGGTAAACAGCACAAAGCTTCCTGGCAGAGTTATGCTTTGGCAGCAGAGCAGGGTGTCAGGTTGATTTCATCCACAGACCTGATTACCTCTAAAGCTTCTCTTCGTTTCCCCCCTTTTCTTAGCTTTTCACTTTGTTAGATCACTTCGGCACAGGGAGGTTCTGGCTCCCACTCAGATCTGCTGGGTAGATCTGTTAGGACATGACTGGCATTTTGGATATTTGTTAACACACCATGCTGCCATTCTATCCCCATGCCTCACCCAGGGTGCCTCAGTAGAGCAGCATAGCATCCCTGAACTATCATTTTGAAAAGGAGCACAGCTGCACAAAACCTTGTGTCCTTCACTTGTTCTGCCACTCATCTGAAATAACTGCTCTACCTACCAACATCTCCCCTGATTTTTGCTGCATTGTCCACCATTTCAATTCTCGAATTGTGACCAAATAGCTCTGTGCCATCCTGGTGCAATAGAGACAACATTCACAGAGACCACAACAACTGCTGAGCAGTTTAATAAAAGGCTGGAGGCTTTATACACATTTACAAGGGTATTTCTGTTTATCTTCTGAAACCTGTCTCTGTGTCACGAACAGGATTTCATCAAACAACTATAGCAAAGCTACACCGCATGAGAAAGGGGAAGCCTAAGACCAAGCTTCAGCTGGCTTTGCAGATAATCACATCATGGGGAGCAGCTGTGCAAGGCTTTGGTACTCCAGGATAAATTCTGTTGAAAAACTTACCTGCAGAAAGAAGTTTTAACAATGTGTATAGCACTAGCCTAGGATTTGAATCTAAGAAAACAGTCTGTTGCCCTGCTGGCATTTACCCAAAACAAAATCATTTTTTATTTGACTGTCAGCATGTTAGGTTTTTATTTATTTCTTTATTTTTCCTAATGAAATCCTGCTATGGTGAGCTTACATCCCTAAAACACACAATGGACCTCATGTGGGAGAAGAAACCCCTAATGCAATGCAGCAGAGGGAACTGTGCCAGCCAAGAATGATGCCTGGTCTTGTCCTACAGAAGTACAAAGCAAAGCCTGTGATGCTGAACCCAAGAACGGTCACCAGAGTCTACAGTTGCATCATGCCGAGCTTAGGTATGCAAATCTGAATACTCAATATTTTTGTGTGTTTAAAATCACTCAGATACTAGCCAGAAATATCTAAACCTGGTGAACTCCTTCAGCCTACCCATTTTCCGCTGAGATCAAAAAGCTCACTGAGGCCAGTCTAAGCCTTTGAGGGCCCACAAGATTTCTGAGACAGGACTCTTGCTCTTGTTTTTTTTTGGAAATTCTACTTTCCTTTCCCCTCCTCTCCTTGGCTCTGAGCCCAATTGCTGAGCTCCTGCCATATAGCACAAGACACATGGTTGGCATCTTATCCTTGTACCTTCTGAGGAAGAAAACTCAGTTCTTCAGTTGAGTCACCAGGCCCTGGAGCTTCACCCTGTGAAAGGCCCAATGTCTCCTTGGACTATTTTGCAATTTTGAAGTTCAGTCTTCCTTGCTTGCTAGATGAAAGTGGGGTCAAAATCGTGTCTTTCTAGATTAGCTGGAGTTTCTGCTTGGTGAATAGGGTATTTTCTCTTTCGGACATCACAGTGCCAAATTTGCAGATTTATAAGTCCTTTATTGCTTCTAGGCCTTGGTTTTGTATAGTCAGCTGTTCAACTTAATTTCTTTACCCTTTGCAAACCTAGGAAATTATCTATCCTTGAAATTATAGGAATGAGCATTATGTGAGCACCTTCCAAATGCATTCCTGGTTACTCAGCAATGCTCTTCTTCCCCACTCGAGTAAAAATGAGCCACATTTCACCATTGATATCACTCACATCAACTTTAGAAATCTGACCTAAACAAATGAAGTAGCTCTTGTATAGTTGCTCTGGTCATATACTTCCAAAGTGGATAAAGTATTCTGGATCACTTTGTCATACATCTGGAGTTTATACCTTCAAATACAACTTTTCTGAATTGTGGAAAAGTAATCTAACTCTTCCTAAAATATTTAAAACTTAATTCTCCTCTAAGAGGCAGCTTAGCTCAGTTGTATTTTGTCTTTTTGCCTTTCTTTTTATAATACCTTCAGAGGTACCTAAAAATGCAGTTTTCCTACTGCTTTTGATTACTCCAGGTTGGTAAACAATGAAGATTAATTGTTTTCTGATGTAGCAAAAGCAAACGTGATTCTCATTCACAAGTAACCTTGGCAGTGTCAGGAGGGCACACACAGCCCTGGGAACAATGTTCTTTACCAGCACAAGGAGAGCTCACATTGTTGCAATTTTTTAGGTAGATAAAACTGTGGCAAAGAATGAAGATACAGTCCAAGCCTCTTATTCAAATTAATAGTTAATTAAGTTGAAATGCATATTTGGAAGTATTTTGCTGCTTTTGTAAAGCTCTGAATTTATTATGGAATATTTGAGGATTGTTTTCCTTTTCTTCTCTTGTAGGGTTATATAATCCTAGCTTCCATGTCTTGTTGGAAGACCAGTGGAAGGAACACAAGAACTGTGATGGAGCTGTTATTGAGGCAAATATGTATGGAACAGAAGAACAGGAATCAACCCCTGTCCCAGCCCAGCAGCTGGGAGGTGAGGTTTTCCTGGCTCAGTGCTGCCTATCAGGATTTCTGTTGCTTCCTCATTAGGCCTTGTATAGTAAAGTATGGACGTATGAGCTGGCATAAAAGCTACCTCAAGCACCACATTGTATGCCTTTGCATAAGACATATGCTAGTTAAGCATGGAAGAGAGGGCATGCAGATCTTAAGGTAGATATCTCTTTTTTCATGGCTGTATATAGGGAGTCAGAATAATTCAACTGCTCATAAAATGAAACAAATAGGTATATCTGCACCAGTAGATGCTAGAAAATAAAAAATGTTATTTGTTTGCAAATGTTATTTGTTATGTGCTGGCAAAGAGAAAAAGAAAAGAAACAGGGATATTATGCCATTAATCTATTCACTTAGCTCTGTTGTAATGGTTCTTCAAATCACATTATTCTATAATGACCTATTCAGTGTTTTGCATTATCTTTGAAACAAATTGTCTATTATTTTGGCTCTTACCTGGCTACTAAGAATGTGTCCCAGGTCCAAGAGTGCTAACACATAGAAGTATCACTGATTTGTGTTTCACAAATGAGAAACTGAGACATAGTGATCCTAGGAAACTCAGTCACTTGTAGAAGCAGTCACAGTGAATTTCTGAGTGTAATTTTTACAATAGCAAAGCCTAATGCAGAGACATGATCTAATAAGAACGATGATAGGACAGTGTCTGAAGCTAGATCACATCATGCTAAGCTTGGACTATCCTTCCTGAGTTGCAGCAGGAGTTTTGCCTCAGTAAGAACTATAAAATTAGATCTCTATAATGTTAGCATTTTTTAGAAAATCCTTCATTCATAGCAGTCAAATGTTCAGTATTTAATAATGGAATACTTACTCACTGTCAGCATGGGTTCAAATGCCCTTTCAGTAACCTAGTTTTGCACTGTGAGGATATTGTGCCAAAATTTTGAGTGAAAAAACAACTGTGCTCCGTATAACTCAGTGCAGAAATTACTGTAGATCTAAGCCCTATGTGCCAGTTACACTACTTGAAATAAGAGACTCGTTAGAATATTTTTGCAGCTTTTCTAATTAAAATAATAATTATGTAGTGTCTATTAGCATGGAATTCCAAGTGTAAGCCTCAGGGTCAAATGAAATTCTCTGCTCCCTTTGTAGCAAAAAAGAGGGAGATGAGCCTGTTCATTTACATAAGCTACAAACATTGCTTACCAATAATTCCCTTTGCAGAGTTCTGCTCTTTAGTTGGAATATTTCTTCATAAAGGCTAACAAATTACTGCTCATGCACCCTAACAGCATTCACCCCAGCACTAGTCAACCACTGTCATCAGAAGGTGATGGTGTTGTTTGACTGAGCAGTAGAAAGAGACCAGTTCAAGAGTACATGGTTTTTATTACAAGAATTGTTAGTATTCACAGGTCTGGTGCCCTGAGGTACTACAGGCAAAGCACATATAACCTGGTTGGCAGTGAGACCGAAGAGACTGCACGGTCAAGACAGTTAGGAGACCTCTTTGGAAGACCACACCAAACCAGCAGAACTACATTTGAAAACACAGAACTGAGTCCATTTAACTCCACATCGGAGTAAATGCTGGTGAAATTATTTTCTTGAACTAAAGCTGTATGGTGGAGGATCAATCAATCAATTTATAAGCACCTCGAGGGTAATAATAGTCTAGTGAATGAGAATTTGTCAAGGACAAATTGTATCAAACCAATCTAATTTCTTTCTTTGACAGGGTAAGTGAATAAGGGGTAAGCACTAGATGTGATATATCTTGACTTCAGTAAGGCCCTTGAGTGTTCTACATAGCACTCTCATAAGCAAATTAAGGCATATGATTAAATCACTGTAGAGAAGGCTCACAGCTGGTTGAGAAAACAAAATCGAAGAAAAACTATCAACAGTTTGTTGTCAGACAGGGAGGGCGTTTAAAATGGGTTGTTTCTGAGCCCAGTTCTACTCAATCCTTTGCTAATCAATGATCTGTATGATAAAAATATGATAATATTTTTAAATCTCAAAAGAGTTCCAGAAGCTGGAAAGATTTTCCAAAATCAATCTATGGAAATTTGAGAAAGACAAATTTAACTAATATAACAAGTGCTTTGCACACATGAAATGGAGAAAAACTCTTTAAAAAACAGTATAAAGTAGAAAAGAAGTTTTCTACATGTGTCACATATATTGTTAAGAAACTAACAATTGCCAAAAGTGTGACCCTATTTTAAGAAAGATTATTATTATTAGACATGTATATGCTTTCATTTGTAATGGTTGAGCGGTCTAGGGGGCTCTAGGTGGCCCTCCTTGGGTAGAGAAGGTAAACCAGATGACCTCCAGAGGTCCCTTCCAACCAGCCATTTCTGTGATTTGGTACAAAACAAGGTATTCCCAAGACAGGTGATGCTTCAGTTAAAGTATTACATTCAATTTCATGTTTCAGCCACCAAGAAGGATGTAAACAAATAATAAAAGGGCAAAAGGAAGATACGATAAATGAGAGAGAATTGAAAAACTTGACATCTGAAGTAGGCTGAAGGTGAAGTAGGCCATCTGTGTATCATTTGTTGCACTGGGCAGAAAACGTCCTGCAACCTCGTTGTGTCATTAAAGTAAATAGCTAACATTTGAAAACCTGGCATTCAACAGACTTTGGATGCATGTTTGAATCATTTTGTTCTGTATTAAAAGCACAGACATTCCTTATTTCTTTTTCTCCAGGTGAAACTCCTCACATTCATTAAGTTTTCTTTGCCTTCTTGGTTGTTTGTTTTTGTGTTTGAAAGTATATTTAGTCAGCTGAAACTCTGTCCTTGACACTGCTAAGATCTTCAGTTCTGGCTTTATTTAGGGCTTTGAACATTTTACAGTATTATTCAAATTTCTTTTGCATCTCAGTTCTACTGATTGGAGCAACACAGGTGAACAAAGTGAGTAATGTTAGTCAAGAAAACACTGTGGCTTTATGGAGTAACTATTCATGAAGAAAAAGCCTTGAAACCTTTCCAGAACTGGAGGCAGAGAATTTATTGTTCCTGCTAGAACCCAGAATAACTACTGCTTTGTGTCATCATTTTATAATCCTTGTCTGTCAATAAACATAACTGTAGCTAGCAATAAAAATGATACAGGCTCAGTCAGGCTATGCTAGCATGGTAAAATAAATTTATGAGCCAGTTAATATTTTTAATCCTGTTACAGAGATGACCTCAAAACCCAGACCATTTGTCTAAGTCTCTATATCCTAAAGCAGCACATATGAGTGTCAGATAAGTGAAACCTTCTTCTGAATCATGTTGGTCTTGGGTTAAGTTTGGGCACCAAGAGGGAGAAATTGTGGAACTGTAGACAGTTGTCTACAAAAACAAAACAGCCCCATTAGCTTGTGTCTCCTATCTAGAACAGAGCTGGTCAAACACTCTTGCAGACTCAAAGAAAGATGCTCATCTGATAACATAAAATTCAGCATGTCATATTTTTCCCTTTTCCACATCAGTTACATGCCAGCAATTATTCCAGTTCCACCATTGATCCAAGATGACTTATCACAACAGGGAGTCGTTCTGTTTACACTACTTTAGAAATCTCTGAGACGTTATTTGATCTATAGCATCCATTATACACACAGAATACATTTCCCTCTTCACAGTTTCATCTTATTAGCAAGATATGGCAATGACACTGTCTGCTAATTGCTATCCAACTAGAGCTTTGTGTCTTGTTAATTTTGACTAAGACATTTTTCCCACATAATACAGTGTAGATATTATTAATAGAGGAAAGACAGGTAGTTAATTGGTGTCTTGAGTATTACACAGACAAATATAAATTGACTGATAATCAGTTTTTCTCTGATGGAAGGGTTGAAGCTTGTCACCAGCTTCTACTGTCCTTTCTTTCTAAGCTGTAATGTCTTATCCTTGTAAAAGGTGCTGAGATTCATAATGGCTACAAGAAGAGTACATGCTGCTGTCAGCAACTTATAACAAATTAATACAAAGGAATACTCACTTTTTAAACATTGATTAGGTACTCTCATGAAGGTGAAAGCTGGGGGTCTTAGATTAGAACACATTTTTGCACTGATCATCTGAGTCTCCTGGAAAGTTTGCAAAATATCAAGGGAAGATACAGGGTCTTAATGATCAGTTACAGGATCCACCAAATATAAGGTGAAAACAGCCATGAAAATGCTTTTTTTCCACTTGAGTAAGTCTGGAAACAGAGGTTCTGTTTCTCATTCTAGACTGTCATATAATGGAGAAAATTTTGATGTTTCTTTACAGTGATCTTTTGAGTCCTGATAGAAAACTTAAAGTGCAAAGAAAACATTTTTCTTTCACCCAAACTACTTATAAATTCTATTTGCTCTTGGACTTAGACCCAAATCTAAACCTGCTGCACTGCCTCATCAAAAATACAGGTATGGTTCAGTTCTTATGTCTTATATATATCAATGTCTTCTACTTCACACACAGAGATACATCTGAGACAAAACAAATAATGCCTTTAACAGAGTACCAGCTAATTGATGAAAAAAGAGCATAGGAACAGTGTTCAAAAAGCCTATAAGAGGAGATAATGAAACCTTTCTGGATATGAGGAAATATATTACATATCTGTAAATATGTAAGTTAGAGTTTCATGAGGAATTGATGTACTACAACTCCCACTGAATCCAGGGATGTTTGGATGCAGCATTTCTGAAGTAAGGATTTCTGATTTTGGATGCCTGCATCAAAGACAAATTTGTTAAGCATGTTGCATTCAGTGTCTACCTGTTCACTACCAGTGTTTACCTGCCAAAAAATGTTCTGGTTTTGCTGTTCATTTTGTTGAAATTTCTATATCTGAAGAACTACCTTTGGACATATAATCAGTTAAATGTAGCAACAGAAAAACAACCCTAACCAGATCATAGTATATAATAATTATATCAATATTAAATACCAATACTTTCTTAAACATTGGAATTGCTCTCTGGATAACAATCAGACAAAGCTATACAAAAGAAATGAAGAGGTATGAGAAATGAAAGGATGAATACCACAAGAAGTACCAGTTGGTTCAGTACAGCCTATTGACAGACAGACACTGAATTGATCTTGCAGGACCGAAAGAAAGCAATCTGGGATCTTCACCATGTGCAGTGTTACGGATAACACTTTTCATTCTACCTAATGTGCCAGTGCTCCAGCACACAGAATCTGATCAGTTACAACTTCTCAACCACTCTCCAAACTTACAGGTGCTATCATTTTAAAACCCACACTTCCATCTGAAAATTTTGTACTTATGAAGAATGGGAAATGAAACCTAATTTTTTTGTTGCTGTTTTTGTTTTGTTTTGTTTGTTTTTGTCTTTTAGGTTTTTCGTGCACTTGAAAGCAATCTGTATGTTGTCTGTTTCAGTATTTGCTCAGTCTAGTCACTCTGTTACCCTGGGTGCAAGAGGATAGCAAGGGGGTTAGGGAAAAGCATCGCATAGCAACAAAGGAAGGGATTAAAAAGAAACAGTGTTAAGATTTTAAAATCTGAAAAAAAAAAAAAAATTAACATAGATATTTTCGGATGCATCTAGAGAAAGATAGAAGAAGTGTATTAATTGACTGAATTTTTAGTTAAGAGGGAGAGCTGTAACAAAGTAGGCACAGTAACTAGAAGAGGAAAATTGGAGGCCCCTTCCTTCCTGCAGCTGCCAACCTGAACCTGCACTGAGATGTGTGTGTTACAAACAGCCTGGACAAAATGACAGGTGTACTTCTCTGTTTGTGAGGGAGAAAGAACTATCCCAATCAGTTTGCTTCTCTTCTGTATCTCAGTGCAGTTGTCAAGCTTAAAAATCAAAGGTATCACATAAGTTCAAGGAATTGCTAATTCACACTTCTGATTTCCCTCTTTTCTTCTTTTCAGTGTGTGGGCAGTATTCATTTTTCTCATCCAGTATCACTCCTTATTTTCTCCTTTCCAATGTAACAGTGATGTAGGAAAGTAAATAAAATGAAGACAACAAAAATAAAAAGAATACCTCGTTTGGTTTCGTTTATTATTTTTGCCCTTTCAATTCCCTTACAGAGAAAACTATAGATTTAATCTGTGGACAACTCAACTGGTAAACTGCTACTGAGCAGAAATTCAGCTGGAGCAAAATATAATGAAACAGAGTCTGTTTTGATAAGCCTCCTCAGATCCCTTATCCAGGAGATCTTTCCTTTCTCTCACATACAATACTTGGCACAGTGGCTTTTGTAACACTGACTCCTCTAAAAGGCCACCTTGAAATTCATCTCACAAAATATCATTTCCAAAACATGTTTTCCAAACTTTATTTATGATTAGAGAGAGGAGCTGAATAGTTAACCTCTGATCTTGGCAGAATAACTATTTGCTGGTTCACCCTGAGCTGTCATTTCCACCAAATTGACTGAAAGAGACAGAAGATGTGAGAGGAAAAAACTTGCTATCTGAAAAATCCCATGATTTTTCCAGTGTCTCACAGACAACTTAGAGCTAGATAATATCAAGCTGCTTTAAAAATTGCTTTCTATAGTATTGCAATATTTCTTCTTTTAAAACAGAAATTGTAATGATGGATTTCTGAGTGATAAAGGCTGCCATTTCTCCATGCCCCTTGACAAATGATGCCTGACTCTTTAGCTGATGACCCATTGCAAGATGCAGGAAGAGCCAGTTCCAAAATTTGGTTTGGTCCTTAATACACTCACAGAGCTGACTGATCCCACAGGATGCATTTAATCTCCATTCCTTTTGCAAAACTGCATTTGGGCAAGTGCTCCCAGCCTCAGATGCTGATGAAAATGTTTGTCTACTCAAGCTATGGGAGCAGGAAGGGTCTTCTGATTCACCAAGAACACAGGGGGTCAACACAGCTCAGGAAACAAGTCCAGGAGGGAGATGGAAGATTGGCAGATTTGCTTTCTGTCTCTACAATTGACACTGACATATCAGCTTTGCAGGATGGAGGCCTGGCTTGCCCTACATCTCTGTAAAGTGCTTAGCACATTTTGGACCCTTTGAGCTGTTGCATTAATAATGACCTTGTCTCCCAAATGACAAAGACCCTTAAGCTTGTCCCAGACAATATTTGACCTGAGCTGGGAGGGAAAAGACAGTAGAACGCCAAGCCCTGCCCATCTGAGTTCCCAAACTATGAGGAAAAGCTCTCAGCAGTGGGCAGATGCTCACACCATGTTTTGCCTGCTCCTTTTCTCCTTAGTGCTGAAAGAGTTAATGGGGAGAATTATTTACAAGACACTGTAAGTGTGGCACAAAGAGTAAATGCTGTACCTCTTTGTACAAGGGCAAGCCAGGCTGGGCTGGGCTGTTTCTGTAAGGACTATGTACTATTCAATAACAAGTCATTTATCTGATGTGTGTTTCAGCAAGTGGAAATAATTATTGAGGAGAAATAATCCTAAAAAGGAGAAAATGAAGTCCAAAATAGCAATCCGTATTCTGGGCTCTTACAATGATAATGTGACAAAAGTCATAGGAAAAGGATATGATGATACACAGAATTTATGAGCCACTGGAAACAAGACAAGATGGTGCGATAATGCAAGCAATAACAATTAGTGTCTTCTAAGTGTTCAGTGCAGGGAGATGATAGAAAAAGAATGTAATACAGTTTAACAATCAATGATCTTTTGAAGTTAATATTCCTGAAAGGTTTTTTGGTGGGTTTTTGTTTTTTGGGTATTTTTGTGTGTGTTGTATTTTTTTCTGAGAAGATTCTACCCATGGTGATGGAGAATGAGGGAAATACTCTATATACTAGTTTTAGCTTTGTACAGCAGTTTGCCTACAAGGAATATGCTACTGAAAGAAAGATTAACATTTAGTCACATTTTGTATCTGTTAAATACAGATGCACTACAGTAATACAAATTATTCTGTTTCTAATCATAAAATGTTCTAGTATTTCAGATACATAAACCTTCTTTATCATTACAGGTCAGTATGGATGAAAAAAATAATTGACTGCTAAACAAACAAACCATAGTCAATAACTGCTTTTGTACTTCCAAAAATGTTAGCCAATGGTTACATACCTGAGAACGTGTATTTTGTAATTTATTTCTGCTAGCAAATCTAGTTTCAACAGAGATAAGTTGGTTCCTCTCAATAGAGACCAGGTAAGTGGAGACGCATAATGTGGGGGGTGAGCTGATCTGAGGGGGTGTGTAGGGAGTGGTGTGAGGTGGCGACAGATACCACTTTAAAGTAAAATACCTGTATAGAGATTTCAATTATGATTTTTTCTTCATGAAGAAACTTTCTAATGAAGAAAATGTCCTTTAAATTCAATGCAAAGTGTTGCTAGGCCAAAGCGCTCATTATAACTTCAATTTAAAGGCTAACGCAAGCTTTAACTTTAGAAGAAAAAGAAAATGAAAAGCTGTTTTTTTTTGTTTTGGTTTGGATATATATTTTTTTTAGTCTGGCACTAAGTTGGTGCTTATCTACAGTCTGTGTTCTTAGCGAAAATATACTTTAACCTTGACACAATGGTGGAAACTGAAAAAAGAAAAGTGACTGGCTGAATGGCCCCATTTCCTTTCAAGGGCCTAGTGCAACAACACAAGGCATCTTCCTGTGTGACATGTAGGGAGTTTAACAATAGCACATGTGGAAAACCGTTCAAGTGACTTTTTTTATGGTTAGTGATGGATTTCTGAAACAATGAATGTCCAGCCCTTAACTTCCTTCAGCCCCCTCTGCTGCCTTGTCCCCATGGAAATTGTCTATAGGATGTTTGTATCATAGCTGAAGACTCAGTATTTGTAAAATAAATCAGATGTACAATGCACTGGGTGTCAACAGAAGCATGACAAATCAGGGGGGACTAGACTGTTTTATTTTAAATCATTTGACTTAATGCTATGGGCTATCACTGATGTATACCTCTTCTTGATAGTTAAGTTTTGCAGACCAAGGAAAACTGAAGTACTTGAAGATCTAAGTCTTTATATGTAGTCAGTAAGGGAGGTATTTCTAGTAGGTAACTTGGCCTATTTTGAAACTTGTGAAGGTTGGACAAGCCTTTTCTCTCACTCACCACCGCTGAGGTGATCGCTACATGAGAAGCCTAACTGACTTGTTTATAACATTTCCAACTTAGTTTTGGATGTGATTATAGTTATTCTAGTAAGGTGAAACAAAAACCATCTACAGTCTTTATTCCTTTTTAAATATTTTTATTTTTATTTTTTAAGTAACAAAGTAGTTCTGCAGTGTAGCAGTTAAAGCTGAAGCTATTGATGATTTTCTTGATTTTCTTGGGTCATGAGGCCTTCTATGATGGAGGGGTGGATTCAGTAAATAAAATAAAAGCAACTGATATCATCTAACTGGACTTCTTGAAAGGTCTTTGCCATGGTCCTGCACCACATTCTTATCTCTACTTTGAAGAGACGTGGATTTGAAGGCTGGACTATTCCATGGATAAAGAATTGGTTGGTGCAAGAAACAGCATTGTTATGTTAGTTGTTATATTAAGTAATTGGTTGCATGGTCATAGCCAGCAAGTTGGCAATGGCTTTATGTCCAGGTTGAGATATCCCTCAAAGGTCTGTATAGGGATCAGTGCTATTCAACATCATTATCTATGATATAGACAGTGGGATCAAGTGCACCCTCAGCAAGTTTGTTGATGACACCAAGCTGAGTGGTGCAGGCAATAAAACAAGAGGAAGAGAGACCATCCAGAGGGATCTGGATGACTTGAAAAGTAGGCCTACATGAACCTATTGAGATTCAAAAAAAGGTGATGCACTTGAGTGGGAAATCTCAGGGATGTGCACAGACTCATTTTGGTCTTCCAGTACTTAAAGGGAACTTATTAACAGAAGGAGGACTTATCTTTTACATGGTCTGATAGTGGTAGAACAAAGGGGAATAGTTTGAAGTAATTGAGGGGAGATTTAGGTTAGATATTAGGAGATTTTTTTTTTTTTATTCAGAGAGTGGTGAGGTGCTGGCACAGCTGCCCAAGGAAATTGTGGTGCCCCATCCCTGGAGGTGCTCAGTGCCAGGTTGGATGGGGCCCTGGGCAGCTTGAGATGCTGGGTAGCATCCCAGCCCATGAAAGGGGTTGGGACTGGGTGGTTTTTAAGGTCCCTTCTAACCTAAGCCATTCTCTAAGTCTATGATTCTTGATGTCCATTGCACATGGTGTTACTGAAAAGGACAATAGTGACGGAGGAATTAAAATCTCTTTGTGGTCGTATAAACTGCCATTGAATACAATACTGAGCAAGGAAGTCAGAAGTATGCCTCAGAACATTGAAAGGATATCCTACCTCCGGTGATCATGTCCAGATGACAAAGGAAACGGGATTTGACTGAAATGGCACAGTTAGTAAAAATAGCAATATGGATATTTACAGCAATATAGTTAACATATAGAGCAATGTTGAAAGACTCTAAGCAGAAACATCAGGTAATACACCTGAGAACCAATCAGATGTTTATCATGATTTACGATTACTTTAGTTTTTAATTTTAACTGAAGATGAGTATAACACTTTTTGTGAGTTTCACCACTGCTCCCAGCTTAATCCATTCTAATTAAAATGCTCAAAATGGATTTTCTTCACTCTTAAAAACTGTTATTTGGGGTTTTGTCCATTTTCAAGGTATTCTTCCAGTATTTCTGTGTTCTCTGCACTGGCTGCATCTCTTAGAGATTTTGCAGTGAAGCAAAAATGTTCCTTTGCTCCTAAACATGACCATGGGAAGCTTCAGAGGTTTCAGGTTTGGAGTTAACTGGCTTTTGAGCTTCCACAAATATAAGGACCTCAAGCTGTATCTTCTCTAACAGAGAAATAAAATACTTTATTTCTCAAGCAAAATTCTTCTGCTTTGATGGGTCACCTCACTCTGTATAACAATATGCTTCTTTTACAAATGCTTCTTTAATTCACATTCTATGCTGAGCATAGATTAAATTTCTGTACTACTCCTTAGTTACATATCTGTTTTTTTTCTAGTTTTCCCTGTCCTATTTGTTCCCTCTTTTTCTGTGCCTCTGTGGTTTCTATTCCTTATGAAAATATCATTGGTGTGATTGTGGTTAATGGGAACACTTCTTAGAATTAGGAAGATCTTCTTTTGATGGTATTTTTCCATCATTTACTATTCCAAGAGCTGAAGCAATACCTAAAGGAATACTTTTTAATTTTATTTTATTTTTTGTTATTTTTCCTTGCATCATCCCCAGTTTCAGCTGCTCATTGATTTCTTCTGACCCAGGATTCTAATATGCTGGACTCTTATCCTTCTGGCTCCTGTGGATCCTTATGCTGCCATCTGACCAGGGCCCCCACTGCTTTCATCTGTTTTCACTCCAAATCCTTCTTCTAAAATGTAAAATGATGGCCTCTAGCCAGCATGTTGCCTTTTACTTATGCTGTGGCCCAGACCTCAGTTAAAGGTTTAACAAAAGCAAAAAAAGTGCTGTTTCAAGCCAAATAAAGGAACAAAATCTGAAAGTTTTTCCAGATGAGAATGTTGGACCTTTCGCAGACAGTCGTACACTTTTAAGCAATTGAAGCTTCACTCAGATAACAAAACTTTTTTTGTGACTAATTATTATATAAACTTTTCCTGGAACTTCCAATTTTTAACTTTCTCCTTCAGGTCACCTTATTTTATACTATCTACATGAAAGATGAAAGCAAATGAAACTTTGCAGCAGCCATCCTGAGTTATCGGCTCTAGTTTTGTACTTGGAGTACAGGATACAGGCAGCTGCCTGTGCCTCAATGAGAACCACTCCAAGCAGCTTCTGCTTGCACGTATGTTATCATCCCCTGCCTGAGCATATAGGGCTATGCTGAATGTTAGATTATATGTGCAAGGTCCCTTCTTTCCAAGGACTGCCACTCCCAGCAGAATATCTGCATCTTGTAAACTGTGTTCACACCAGCACAACAACATTTGCTTTTGAGCATCACAAAAGCAGAGCCCACATTTCAGCAAAGCACTCTGATAGAACAGCCTGATGCTTAGAGGATTCCGCTGTTTAAAATCCAATGGGGGCTGAGGCACTGAAAGCTGATTTTCTTCATGCTTACAGCACTGTGAGCTTTTGTTGGCTATTGACATGAATTTACAAGGAGAAACTCAAATGAAGGATAGGGGTGGAGGAGAGGGTAAACTATTTCCCTCCTACCTTCCAAATGACAGGCTTGCTGCAGTGTACTTATATACCATACTCCTGCTAAGCTTTTTCACAGCACAAAGTACTTCTCACAGGCATGAGGAGTAACGAGTGATTATTACAATTTCCTCTCTTTGGCTCGCAGATGTTTTATCCATAAGCATCTCTTAATTTGCTGCTTGCAATGCTCCATGCTGGACAGGACTTTTTTTCTGCAATTTCTTTTCTAAGCAGAATTTCCCCTTCCTGAGCAGTTGCAGCATGAGTGTGTCAGCTGGATCAAGGCTCAGGGAGGCTGGACTGCTCTCAGGCTGCTGAAGGCAGACCTGGATGTGCTGCTGGGAGAGGCGCTTCAAGGGGAGTCGTGGTATTAAAGCACGTCTGTCCAAATGTATGATACTTACAATTGATCTAGCTAGATGACTTTAAACAGAAGATGGTGAATACTTTATTTCTCATATGCCTTTCAGAGAGAGCTTTTTTTCCTTCCTCCTTAATTCTCAGAACATCATACTTGGCTTAGAGGTTTGTGAGCCACTGTTGCAAAACTAAGTTTAGATCATGAGAACAGAATCACAGCATTCATGGTGACTCTTCTTTGTTTCAAATAGCAAAAACAAGCACATTTGGTTATGTGTTTCTTTTTTCCCCATTACACATATTTTTCATTGAATTTGTTATATCTAATGAAAATAAAAATTCTTTCTGCATTTGGAGGGATTGTTTTCTTCTGATTCTGGCAGACACTTTTGAAGTCTTAACATGAGAAGAATTAATGTGTTGAATCACATCAGAAATTACTGTCTGTGTTCCAAGTGCTGCTATTGTCCTGAAGTCCCAAATTCATATGCTTCCTGTGAGGTTCAAGGGTGACCTTTAATTAAGCTGAGGAATGGGCTGCCTGCTGCTGCCTAAAGCCTCATATGGTGGTGGCAAGCAAGGAAGAAATTGAATGCACAGCCAAGTGTTGATGGGACAAAACAGGTAAGGAACAGGTAGAGATGAGTTGAAGAGGAATGTCAAGCAGGAATGTAGGTGTGCGGATGTGGAATGAAAGGCAGAGGAGGGCTAATTGACAGTAAAACTTAAAAATGCCCTGTAAAAGGAAATATAGTTGACAGCTGACTAAACAAGAACCAACAGTGTGCCCAGGTAGTCAAGAAGGCCATCATCATAAATAGTGC
Source organism: Coturnix japonica (assembly GCF_054131305.1). NCBI lineage: Eukaryota > Metazoa > Chordata > Aves > Galliformes > Phasianidae > Coturnix > Coturnix japonica. The sequence continues at coordinate 45,574,673 of NC_140664.1, forward strand.
AGTCAGCAGGAACAGGAAAGTGATCATCCCTCAGCTCTGGTGAGGCCATACCTCAACTACTGTGTTCATTTCTGGGCCCCTCACTACAAGAAAAACACTGAAGCCCTGGAGCATGTCCAGAGAAGGGCAACAAAGCTGTGAAGGGTCTGGAGCACAAGTCTTACAGGGAGAGGCTGAGGGAGCTGGGAATGTTCAGTCTGGAGAAGTGTCAGGGGAGACCTCATCACTCTCTACAACTCCTGGAAAAAAAGTTGCAGTGAGATGGGGGTCAACATCTTCCCCCAGATAACAATGATTTGTTGAGACATAATGGCTTCAAGTTGTGCCAGAGGAGGTTGGGGTTGGATATTAGAAAAAAATTCTTCTCTCTCAAAGTGGTGAGGCAGTGGCACAGACTGCCCAGGGAGGTGGTGGAGTCACTGTCCTCTGTGGTGGTCAAGAACTAAATGGATATAGCACGGAGGGATGTGGTTAGTGCGCATGGTGGAGATGGAATTATGGTTGGACAAGATGACCTTAGAGGTCTTTTGAATATTAATGACTATATGATTCTATAATTTTATTTCTTCTTATGAAAAAAGAGTAGAAGATGTGGCATGCAAAGGTTAGCCAAACAAGGACAGTGTGGACCTTGCTACTGTCTATAATTTCATTATAAGGGTATGTGCCAGATTGAGAATAGCATTTCTTAACCTATAAAACTGGACTTGCCTAGGAGCAAGAAATCTCACTCCAGATAAAAACTGAGTGGAAACTGGATTTTTAATTCTAAGGGAGTTTTCTAGCAACTCGGATAGGTGGGAATTTGGAGGTAAAACCTGTACCTCATTTTAAAGTGGTGGATGATCACTCTGAAAGCAATTACATGACATGAATCTTCCAAAGCATTCAGTTCTATACTATAACAAATTGACACACACATACTCGTAGAAGTAGATGAAACATGAAACGGATAATATGAAAGTTTACATGACCTTCATTGGTGTGATGGTGGAAACCCTCATAATATTGCCATAGCAGTAAGTGCTCATTTCATTTGTATTTGGAGGAAATGTTTCTTGACAATATTTATTGTCATGGAGTATTTCACCTGAGACATTCCCAGTAAGAAACCAAATGTTTCATAAGCAGAATGGCTTCAATATAGCATTGCTTTCTGAAACTGAAATATCTTTGGAAATATTGTTTCTATAGTAATAAGTTGCACAAGAAAAAAATGCCCTGAGAATGCTGGGGGAGGAAGAAGCGGGATGTGCTGTTGGATTTCCTTGTTAAATTCAATGAATTAGTGAGAGATGTTGACAAGGAAATTAATGGAATGAATTTTGTTGTTTTTCTTTAGAAGATGTATTCATAAATATGAGAAACTCATTTCAAGTGGAAGCCTCCAGTCTTTGTATGTGCCAGTGACTGGCTCTTTTATGTTTCAGTGCACAAATTAGAAATGCTTCCCAGGGTCTTGGAGACAGCTCCAGATTTTTGGCAAAATCATCACTGGAACAGTACAGTATGTTGGGACAAACAAAAATTAATTCATATCCTTAAGATTCCATTTGTACTGTGGTCACCTCGCCTTCCTGCTCTTTGTTTTTGTTCTCTCAGTTCTCTGATTCATTCTTCTGACATTACTTCTTTCCTTCATAAACCATTAATTTCCATTGTCTTGGAGACTAGCATATGCTGGCTCACTTTCCACTTACTCTCACACAGTTTACATAAAGCTGCCTGCACTCAATAGCAGTCCTTAGCTTACTAAGTGCAAAAGAGGAAGAAGTAAACACTGTATAAAAAGGCCTAAAGAAAAATAGTGACAAAAGTATTGCACTGATTCCACAAGCACTACTAGCCTTTCACTTACTTGGAAAAAAGCGTATGAAAAGAACGTGACAAGTAAAATAATAATCATAGTAATAAAACTCCAACAAAATGAAGGAACAGCAGCTTTAAGAAAAGAAGGCTGCTTAGGATATTCGCGGTAAAATGAATGTAGTTTTAAAAGCAGTGCATTTTGTACTCATCAAGGGAGATGGTAAAATAAATACTCTTTGAATCATTTCAAATAGTTTATTATAGCTCCTCTTCCCAGGGCTTTACAGCTTCTCTCTCACCTCCACGGATGAGTATAAAAGTATCTCTAATGCCTTGTTTTATGAACAAAAAGTAATACATCTTAGATATCCAGACCTTTAAAGTATCATGAATAAGCACTTACAAATGTCTTCCTAGCTGAAAAGAATGAAAAAATACCTAGATTATAAATAGATCATTTTCAGTAGTTGTAGTGATTAACATCATATTAAATATTAAGAAAAATATCCTTGTGAAAGTTCCTGCCACCTTTATAGGCAGTCTTAATAATAACTTAGTCTGAAAAATCTCAACTGGAAATTAGTGAAAGCAGATATTTTGCAAGCTGTTTAAGTGCGTCAAATCCTGAGCCAATAGCAGCAGAACTTTTGAGATGCTTTTTTTGGCTATCTTAAATATTTTTTCAGTTTGGAAGAGAACAGTTTAATAAGCATGAGTCATAGTGGTTTTGTGAAAGGTAAATTGTTCCAGACAAATCATAGTACTTAATGAAATAACTGTTGGTATAGATGGAAGAGGGAGGTAGCAGATTTGACATAGTTGGATTTTCACAAACCTGTAGGCAAACTTAGGTATGATAGATCATTGTGTCACAATCTTTTCAAATATAGGAGAGGTAAAATAGAATAAAATAAAATAAAATAATAAGGCAAATTGAAGAGATGGAAAGAAGGTATTGATATTTCAAGGGCCTTAGCATCCAAGAGGGATCTCTACTAAGATCAATGTCTCTTAGTACTAGCCCACACTATCTTTAAATAGTGATGTTTTCTTACAGAGGTTCAATAGAAATTTTATTGTTAGACTGAGAGTCTATCAAGTTATAGATTACCTGTTTTAGGATGACCTAGTATGAATTATCAAACCAGAAAAAAACCAGAATAAAATGTAAAAAAATTTGAACATGGCCAATGGGATCCTGGGGTGCATTAAAAAATAGTGTGGCCAGCAGGTCAAGGGAGATGATCCTTCCTCTCTTCTCTGCCCTGCTGGGACCACATTTAGACTACTGTGTCCAGTTCTGGACTCCCCACTTACAAAAAGACAGGGATCTCCTAGAAGGAGTCCAGTGGAGGGTCACAAAGATTATTGATAATGGATCTGGAGCTCTTCCTATATGAGGAAATGCTGAGTAACCTGGGTCTGTTCAGCCTGGGAAAAAAGAAGACTAAGAGGATATCTGATCTAAAAGATGGTGGGAGGCAAATGGATGAGGCCAGGCTCTTCTCAGTGATGCGTAGTGATAGGACAAGAAGAAATGGCCTAAAACTTGAGCATAGGAAGTTCTGTGCTAACATACAGAAGAATGTCTTTACAGTAAGAGTGACAGAGTACCTGAACAGGTTGCCCAGAGAGGCTGTGGAGTCTACTCCTATGGACATATTCAAGACCTGGGTGGACACCTACCTGTGCGACCTATTGCAGGGAGCCTGCTCTAGGAGGGGTGTTGGACTTGATGATCTCTTGAGGTTCCTCCCAGCTCCCTGACTCTTTGATACTGCAACCTTTGAATATAAATGGAGCATTTGATGTTGCTATTAGGCGTCATTCAGGTAACACTTGATTTGCTAATATGATTGAGGCAAGGGCTACTTATAGTACAGCAAGTATTTTCAGGCCCTCACAGGCCACATGGGTTGGCTTTAGCCATTCATACATTTGTGTTTTCAGTGTTGCCACCTTGCACCTGTGGGTGTAGAGGCAATTCCTTCCTGAACTGTGGTGAAGGAAAAGGCCCTTTGGAAGCAAACCAATTTACAGCATAAGACTGAATATTTTTAAAACCTCCAGCAAGAGATTCACACTGTATATCTTTAGCTGTAAGTGACCTGAAACACTGTCTGTTGATATGCCTAAAATATATAGGCTTGACTGCATTACCCAACATGTCCCATACTGCACGAAATAGATGGTGTGAAAGCCTCTTCAGGCCATTCAATATTGATTAGTAAGAAAATTAAGATTCTTAAAGTTATATGATAATTATAACATGTAGCCATTAAGTAAATTCAAAGTTAAATTCAATAATTTTAGACATTTCTTTTTGCACAGATAAAAACTTGAAATAGGCACAGTACCTATAAATTCAGTATAATAAAACATAGAAAAGTTTTCTGTGTATTACATTATCTTATTAACAGTGAGGTACCAAAATAAGGAATTTTCATGTTTTAAGAAAGGCATTACAAGATTATTAAATTTAATCCCCTATGAATGTACTGATAGATTGATAGGCAATTATTGACTTATGTTGACTACTGATTTGAGTAGGAAAGTAATGAGAGTATTAGCTTTTAAAAGCAAACATACACAGTTTTGTTCTTTGAGAGAGTCATTTAACCTTTCTATTGTTCAGTTTAGCTCCTCTTGAAATGTTTTTAGATTAAATGTTGGGGAAATTTTTTACTGAGAGGGTGGTGAGGTGCTGGCACAGCTACCCTGAGAAGCTGTGATGCTCCATTTCCAAAGGCACTCAAGGCCAGGTTGGATGGGGCCCTGGGCAGCTGAATTGCTTGGGGGCAGCCATACCCATGGGAGGGACTGAGAGTGGGTGGGCTTCAAGATCCCTTCCTACCAAAGTCATTTTATGGTTCTATAGTGTATTATACATAGATGGCTTTAGATTCACCTTATGCAGTAACAATCTCTTTCTTCTTTCTTTTTCCTTGTTTTTTAGAAATTTACATAGAATTCTGTGCCATAAAAAGTGAAAATGTGAAAGTTTGCTTGTGAAGGATAAAATATTTTTATACATAAATCATTTTAAAAAATCTTCTAAATGTACAGGTTATTAGTGGCACCTAGAGGAGGAGGTTAACACCTTTATAGAGAAGCTAATAAGGGCAAAAAGACTTGATCCCACAGAGATGAAGAAAGCAAGCAAGCAAATATGTTAAAAATACAGTCATCTTATTAAACTATTTATTCATATAAACATACAATTGACAACAGCAGCTGTACTCTTCTAAATTAAACACAAAATCATAAAAAAAGAGAACATTTTGCTTATGTTTATCTAACACTACCATTAAAAAATCAGTTGGAAGAAAACCAATTTAAAGACATAGTGAAAGCAAGTGTTGCATTATATGTCTCATGTAATGCAAACACTTAGATTAACTTACATGCCACTGGTATTACATTACCAAATACTTTATATTTAGATTAAATACTGTTCTACATGGTTCCACACAACTTCTATGGACTCCAAGCACAGGATAACATGGTTCATTGAAAGCTTTGCTTTGATAACAAGTAAGTAGAAATCAACTCAGCTCTCAGCACACTGCCTTCATGGGTGGTTGAACACCAGTGAATGTGGCAGGATTCTGGACAGGACACCAGGCCCACAACACTGAATTTGAATGTGCATATGTAATAGATGTGAATTTGCAAACATCAAACTGCATCAGACTGCATTTTTAAGTGTGGTATTTTTTTTTTTAATTCAACATCTATAAAAATGTGTCTATTAAACCCTGTTTGTGTGGTATTTCACAGAAAATGTCAATAAACATCAGCTCTAAGAAATTTTCCTCAATATCTTGTCTCCAGGAATCCCACAGCCGCTACAGGGTGAAAATCAGGATAAGTGGATGTGATTTGTATATGCCTGAAGGTCAGCAAACTTGAGCTTGGATCAATTAGCAGCAGGATCATTGACCATAAACACTCTCTCCCCTGCTAAAGATGCTGATTTCTGATTGCACTGTCAGAAGCAGCAATCTGAGCTGCAGTCCTGCTACGCTTGGAACAGGGCACCCTTGAAATAATGAAATACTATATTTTTACTTCATCATTCCCAGAGAGTCCGAAGTTCATCACAACAATGTGCAGTTGAAGCTGCCAAATAAACAGCCAAGGTTGCCAGACACTTCCTGGGCAATCAATGGACAAGACCTGAAAAGGCTATGTTTGGCACCTGTGTGGGATATAAACATACTCTGTCTGTAGTCCAAGAAGGTGCAAGCTCAAGGTACTACTTCAAATAACATTTTATGTGAATGTGGATGATACAGTGCTCAGAATGCATGGCCACACACAGTGCCTGTTGGATTTTCAGAGTCTCTAAAGAATGCATAATGGAAAAAGCTAAATCTATAAATGCTAGAAGGGTATAAATTCCTCTACTTTAGGAAGTAGAGGAAGTAGCTATAAAAATAAGCAATAAACAACAAAGGTAGGCAATACTGAATACCAATTTTCTAATCATTTCTCTCCGTGTTTTAAAATTGGACAATAAGTCATTCAAGAAATCCAAAAGAATCTTCTACTACTACAGTACTTTATTTTGCATTCTGCATTTATTTTATCTTTTCATACTTACATCTGGAAACAGCTAATCATTATTTTTCACTGGTGCTTTCTCTCTAAGTAAAACTTTCACTGTTTCATAGCAGTTAGAATTGAATTCTTCTAGTTGTCTAGAGAATTGCTTTCATTTTCCAGTAAAACCTTATGCTGTCAATATTGCACTTTGGATCTTTAGAAAAATGTGCATAGAATGTCCAATTCGTTTATAGTAGATATTTGATTATCTTGTAATTTCCTAACATAGTCTTCTGCTAGGAATAAATCTGGGTTATATTGGCTCTATTTCTTATGATTTCCTGGATAATGCCTTCTCTACAGCCTAAGAAAACAAAACAAAACACAATTCATACTTTTCTTGCAATTTGGTGGAATGCTTCAATCCAATTTCTTACACATTATTCATCTTTTACTTGGGAACATATTTTAATGATTTCTGAAATTAATAACTGCAGTATGCAAATTGTGATAAAGAAGAGACAGATATTAGACTTATTTCAATTCATTGTGAGCACAGCCAATAAATTTATTCACATATTTATTCATCATTATAGCTGCAGAAACCTATATATGTTACAGGATATGTTTCTGAGAAAAGGTAAGGAAATACGGAATGTTTCCAGCATAACCTGCTATTTAAGGAAAGGTAGAGTAAGAGAAACAAACAAATGAAAAGAAAATTATTTAATCTATCTGTAGGTACTGAAACATACTACTGCTTCAAATCTAACACATCCTTTTGTACAGCTACTGTTTTCCTTCTGCATATATATGAAAAAAAATATATTGCCAGAATAGTTTTCCTTAAAAGGCAAAAAAACTTACTGCTTCTTTCTACTTTGAATATAAAGCATGTTCATGATGGCATAACTAGTTTTCAAGTAGCTTTACTTTATAGCATGCTTTGAGTGAATTAGAAGCTTTACTTTATAGCATGCTTTGAGTGAATTAGATTGGTCTTGATTCACTAAAATACTAAAATATCTCATCTGATTACAGATCTTGCTGCTTCAGAGGAGAAATTGAGAGGTGTTTCTTGTTTTTCGGAGCTCCACCATAGAGACCAGGGAAAATTCCAGTGCAGACCACTCAGAATGTGGACTACGTTACAGTTCCACAATACAGAGAAGTCTTCTACCTTGTCCTTTTAAATGACAACAGTAGTGGGATTTTGACAATTTAGTCTTTGCACTTGTGAAAATATGAATTTGTATATGGACTGTGCAGAAAATCTTCTCAGTTACATTAACGAGGGCACTGTGTAGCCCAGGTTGATATTATCAATGCACTAGTAATCAACAGTCACTTTGCGATCCTGAAAAGCATACAGTTTTAATTATGTAGGTTAGATTGCACATTCAGATCACTAAACAAGAGACCAGAGGTAGCAGAACCCTGAGAAGCCTTGAACCTTGGAGATTCCTCTTGTTGCTGCAGTTCTTGTTCTGTGGCTGTGTACTGTCAATACACAGTCTCCCCGAATATGATGCTGTCTCAGTAACATCAAGTCAAGATACAAGAAGAAGGGAAGAGCAGAAAGCGTGTTCCTTCCTACTGCTTCTCACCTGAATGGGCTGGTAGTCAAAGCCTTCCCTAGTCTTAAGCTATGTAAATTGCTCACATCATTATAAACTCCAGCTCTCAGCACTGTATGTTGGTTTTAAAGAGCTGTTAACACTCTCTAAACCCACATACCACTCAGGATCACACTTTTTCATTTTCTTTCCTTGACTCTAAAAATGCATTTGACTTTGAGAGAGTTAACTTCAAGCAGGGGAAGATATGGAAGTTATCTCATAATTCAGTGTAACCAAAGCTGATTTATAATACTATCAGCTCTATTGAAAAGTTCCTTCCTAACAAATAGAAAAAGCTGGAAGACACTCACAAAAGCAACTTTGCTCTGTCAAATGAATTGTGTCTGTTTGATGAAAGCAACATTCAGTGACCTTAGTGAAATAAACTAGATTCCCATTAACATGGTGAAAATGCATTGTTCTTTTCCTCCCCATTTTCTAAAGCCAAACCATTTTTGAAGTGAAATAAATTCTTGGTAACTTGTTTCTTACAGTCAGTCATACTCTTGTAAATTGTTATGACCTTGAATGAAAGTTCAATGAAACCGCAATGAGACAGACTATTCATTCTAACAGTTTCAGTTCCCGGAAAAAAAAAGAATAATAATAAAAACAAACACCGAGCATCCAGATCTTGCTGCATTAAATAAATTAAAGAAATAAACAAGATCATGCAATAAATATTGAACAGCAGGCAAAAAACGAACTACCCAGAAGTTAAGCAAAGAGCTTACCCTATGCAAATAAGTACCAACTATTGTTTATTGAATCTGAATCAAACAAGGACTTCTTTTATATGTTTCATGCCAAGAATTAAATAGGATTCTCTCTGCTACAGGGTCCCATAGGCAAAGTCCCACAGAAATGCCTTTCTTCACAAAAAAGGGACAGCCTAGTTCAGACTCTGAATACATGATGAAAAGAAGCTCTTGAAAAAAAATATACAGAGAATAGGCATTAGGCTTAACTTCTGTTAAACAAGCAGTAGAATGAAATGCTGGTAATTAAGGATGGAGACCAGTGGTTACATGTGATAAATTATTTGGCAGTGGTTATTTGCTTTAAAGCGTATCCCCTTAAGGGGGTATTTATTATTCTTGAAAGCTTATCTGAGAACAAGGAGAGGCTTGGGTAGGAGGCTGGATGTAGTAAATGAAAGAACTTGCTAAATGATTTACTACATAAAAATTGTGTACAATTTTGAATATGTACTGTTACATCAATTTTGCAAAGCAATTGGTCTGTGCATTTATTTTGTTCGTTATTACTTTCCTTTTTTGACTAAAGAACTTCTATCTAACTTCATTGTTTCCTCTTTTTGAGAGATCACCGCTATACAGACATGAAGATGTTTTTCTAAATATGAGAAGAATGGAATGATCAGATAAATTATTTGGCTGCCTGTTACTGAAATTTGGCATGCTTCAGATCTGAGTCAGCAAAGAAACATGAAGCAATGGAGTTAAAGCCACATTCAGCTGCCAAAATGGTCCACCAATGGAGCAGATAGCTGGCATTCATTATGTATAAGAATCATTTATTTCTCTTTGCTTACAAACAATATTCTATTACATAGTATACAAGAAGTTGCTTTTTTAATTGATATTGAAGGGAGGATTTGCAAACAAGGGAAAGCAAAATATCTTTCTTATGTTCAGAGCAGTTTCTGAAGAGACACAGCTCTACATTTTTTCTCACCCCCACCACACACCCTGCTCCATCACTTTTGAGAAAGCTGGGTCACAGTGAGGGCAGAGTCACTCTTAATAACTTTAAGTAAGATAATTTCCTTACTATTACCTAACACACAGAAGCTGAGGCTAAGCCTTGCAGATTCTCCCAGATGTTACCAGCCTTGCTTGTACCCTGTGCATGGTGGTTGGTGAGGAAGCCAGTTAAGCAAGGAGCTGCTTGAAGCAGCTGCACGAATCCTAAGAAGTTAGAAGAACAGTGATGCATCTCCACAGTGACAGGATGAGAGGGAATGGCCTTAAGTTGTGCCAGGGGAGGCTGAGGTTGGAAATTAAGAAATAAAATTATTCTCAGAAAGTGGCACGGGCACAGGCTGCCCAGGTGGTGGTGGAGTCACTGTCCCCCCAGAGATGTTCAAGAACCGTGTGGATGTGGCACTGAAGAACATGGTCAGTGGGCATGGTGGGGATGGGCTGATGGTTGGACTAGGTGATCCTAGTCCTTTCTGACCTTAATGCTTCTATGATTTTATGATCCATCCCCTAAACAAAAAGTAACATATGACAAAATATCTCTGATGTTTCATTCCATTCATGACCCAGGCATCATTTTAAAAGCAACACAGTGAAATTCAATCAGCTTTTAAATTATCTAATGTATCTGTGAATGGCACATACTAATTCTTCTCTGAATCACATTAGAGAGATAAACTTCCATTCAAGCTCTTAAAGGCCCTGAGTGGCTGATGATTTCTTCATACATGTTTGTTTACCACAGAATGTTGGCAAGACAGTTCACAGAATGTGCTTTTATGCAGCATTAGCTGTAGATTTGGGGCAATAAGACACATTGCATCATCTTTCTATAATAACAGTTTCGTTTTTCCCCATGTAATATTTTTACCATTTGTTCTCACGATGTAATAAGGTTCCGTGACAGATCTTAACTCTTTTGTCACACTGAAACTTCTGTATGTCTATTAAGACTTGTTTTCCAATTGCTACAAAACAAATACAAATCCCAAGATCCTGACTCATTTTGAACATTACTTTAATGACTAAAGTAGAAAGAATAATTTTCTCCTCTGCTACCTGAAGAGCAATGTGTGTATATGATCTTAAAAATACCACACTGAGCTATGCTAATTTTACAAGTAAGGAAGCTGCTGGAAAGAATTGAACACCAAAACAGTTTTTGCTCAAGAACAGTCTGTTTATGAAGCAGACATTGTTCTGGGGTCAAATTAATAAATTGTTGAAATGTCTATTTTCGACATTTTCTAGCATAGGAACAAACTCCCTGCATCTCTCATAAAAACAGAGGAGAAAAAACATCACCAGATAGGGTATCATCTCACTCTAAAGTGGGGTTGTGTTCCAGTCTTTGCTCAACAAAATATCTCAACACAGAATACTGATAGATACAGAAATTCTGAGTGTGAAGTCTCCATTTTACTGGCTCAATCCAACAGTTTCTTTACGTGGTTGTGAAAATCTTTCTTTGAAGTCCCTTGAAAGGTTGTGCTTAAATTCATAGATAATATTTGGCTCTAAGAGCAAGTCAGCATTCTCTGTCCTGTTTGCTTGTCTTTTCTTTGTATTATTTTAAAGAAGGAAAGAAAGTGAAATTTATTTGGTCAGTACACAGAATTGGTTGCCGAAATAGAAACAGCTGTGAAAGTGTTTAGATGCAACTTTCTTAATATAGATATCCAACTGACATATTGTATACCCTAAGATCATTATTCTTTTGCTATTTTTCCTCCTGGCAGTGAGAAAAGAAGGCCAAATTCAACTGCTAATTAATTTTCCAGTAATTGAAATAACCTGTGGTGGTTAATATGATTTTTCTTTTTTTTTTCTTTTTTTTTTTTTTTCTGACAGTGATATACTTACTTCTCCAAAATATTCATTAAGTAGGTGAGATGCATGCCAAGTCAGGATGCTGTACATGAGCACAGCATACCTATGTAGGGGAATGTTAATGAAGAAATGACCTGGGTAAATGACAGTACCATCTCAAATGTGCAGGAAAAAAACAGCATTATGCATCTCTTAACATTCGGGACAAAAGCCAAGTTCCTTCTTTTTGCTGTGGTTTTCTTTTATTTCCAAAACATAAGCAACCCGCTATGTAATGAGTAGTAACATACAAGCAGTGTATAAACAGTATGTGGATTTCCTATTGAGGTGACCCTTTAAACTTTGACAGTGCAAGTGTGTGAAAAGAGGTTCAGTGGAGAGGAATCTGGAGTTGTGTTAAACATATCAGGAGTGGCCCAAATGCACTTGGGTTCTATGCCAAATGGAATTGAGTTCAATTAGGAAATAGTGGGATGTTCTCAGAAATCTTTTCTTAGGGAACACAGAACCACTGCAATGATAAGTGAAGAAAAGAGAGAGAAAAAAATGAGGTGACAGGGCATAGGGGAAAGAAAGTTAATGAAAACGAGTAGTTAATATAGCAATTGACTTACAGCCTTAAAGAAGGTTAATATAGCCTTACAGAGAGTGATCATTTGGATAAAAAGATGGAGATCAGTCTTACTGGTTATGTTTAAATTGCCCAGCCATTGCCATCCACTATCTTCTGCAGTTTTCTTTCCAAATTAAAGCAAGCTTAGATAGGCACAAGTGGTATTATACTGAAGCTGATTTGCTGCTGTGAATCCCAGAAGGCAGAGTGTGCCATGAGCTTGCTGTCTAGTTGTAGGCTCAGTTGTGTTTTAACTTATACACATCTACAAAGGTGAAATTCATTGCACATTCCTACTCACATTGTTTACACAGTAGTGCTAGACACCAGGATGACCCACAAAATATCCAAAACTTAATGTTCTATAATAATATCAAAGATATTAGAACTAAAACAGAATCAAAGACTCTTGATGCTAATTGAACTGGAAAACAGGCCTTAAAATGTAAAACCTTATTATCCTTACTATGAGGAGTAGTTCAACATTGTGAGTCATCTTGACTCAAGAGCACTTCTTTTAACATTTCTGACAACTACTCTGAGAGCAGAACAGGAGAAAATGAACTATTCTTAGTCTCTAACCTGAAAATATTTAGGACAAAATGAAGATGCATCCTATAGAGGCTTTTTTGAGGTTTGCTCCCAGAAAAGGCATCACTTGGAGAGGTCAGCCTTCTTGGCATGGCAGTGGTTCCCTCCCCAACCAGCTGTTCCTTTAGGAATGTATGAAGCTCTTTTTGAATGCCAGCATGCCACCTCCATAGCTGAGAGATGATGCCTGCAGCCCAGGATGTAGCTAAAGGTATCAGCTGTGGTGCTCAGGATTTACCAGTCTTGGAAAATTTTATAAATGCAACCGCAAAAACTTTAACACTAACTTTTCTCCTCTTCCTCTGATTATGTAAATAGGCTACACAATAATAACTAAATGAAGTCCTAAATAAAACAGCTTGGTTCTGGGTTCTGACTGGAGAATGTTTCATTGGTTCCCCTATTAACAGCTTGCAAGGAAGTGAAGGAGTAATGCTTCTGGAGGCAGAGGCATGGTGGGAAGGGCTACAGCTGTCAAGACAGTTTGGCAGAAGACTACAATTGAACATGTCTCAAGCTTCAGCAAATATTCGAGTGCTCCTGCCACCATAGCCCTGTGAGGCTGCATCTCAACCCCTAACCAGAGGCCACTGGGTCCCGATGAACAGAATACCCAAATGCGTGGCTCCAGAACACTGCATCCTTTCCAGTTCATCTCTGAAAACCACGCCCTCTGTGCAATATACCACAGTTGTTAAATATTTAACTGTGACACACAACATGCTTATTCCACCAATATATCTTTAACTGACTCTTGGCCCATGGGGCTTGAGGCTAGATGACCATTAAAAGAAAAGTATGCATAATTAAATTCGGTCTCATTTTATGCCTTATCCTCCCTCTACCCTTTCATCTCCAGCTGCCATTAACAGGCTCCTTTTCATTCTCCCCCCTCTTATCCCTTTTCCTTCTTTCCCTTTCATCCTTGTTTGTGTCTTTTTCATTTTCCCTTCCTTTAATTTTTTTCCAAATCCTTTTGATCATCTGTCTCCTCACCCCCAGTTCCTTAACCAGCTGTGTTCACGGCCTTTTCCATTTTATATAAGCTGCTCCCTCTCTTCTTTCTTACTATATTCCTCCACATGAATTAAACCTTATCCCGACAATTCTGGGACCCTGATCTTCAGCATCGTCTATAACAAATGTTAGTGACTGTTTCTAAATGAGTAGATCTGATTGGAAACAAAGCATATGGCCAGAAGGAATACTGTGGAAAATGGGGTGATAAAATCAGTGGTAGGAAAATGAATTTAATTACATTATTCTTATCATTGTATCATCCAAGCTCTCATTTGCTCTGACAATAGTTTTCCCTCAGTGTGTGTGACATCTTAGCCATATATTTAATTCATAGTACAGTCTCATATAAAGATAATATTTCTTTGTTACTAAAAAGCAGTGAAATATTTGTCTAATTGAAAACAGAGCTGCATTCTACAAGCAGGTACATAGTCCTAGGAGAAACTGATCTTGCCAAGAATGTCTGCACAGGTCATATACTCTTGTACCTATTCTAATTATTCCCACATAAATGCGCTTGCTTTCTGTAGCTGCACGTCAGCGCATGTATAGCAGCAAGGTACACAGCAATACAGTTCAAGTTACAAATTAACCTCATTATACACTAAACTGATGCAAATAGTCATTTACTGACTTCCACATGCTTCCAGGCAAAGCACTCGAGTCCTCTCATAGTTTCCAGAGTTTTTAGTTCAGAAAATAACACTTCTCAACTTAGGTTTCTTATCTAGTGGTTTAGCATCTTCTAGAAAACAACAATTTAAAAAGCTAGTTCTCCATGCTCCCTGGCTGCAGCATCTGCATGTCCCTAAGCCCTCCAGTTAAGCACTCTAACAGAGTGATGTGCAGATTACTTTATGCCCTTCATAGTCTATAAACATGGAATTCAGGTTTAGCATTGAAATGCCTTCAAGTTTAACATGCAAGTCTTGACATCCAGAGGTGCTCTGGAATACTTTCTACTAATCTAAACTGACCTGTTCTCTAGGTCTGTTGTTTTTTGACAGAAACAGAGGCTGATCAGTCTCTCCCACCACCCCCAAGATCTTCTTATGTGATAACAATATCCTACTCTCTACTGCACAAATGACTTTTCTCTGGTCAACAATGAAGAAAAAAATTACCATTCTTCCACTTACTGTCTTTTTTTGAAGTAAGCCAGCTTATTTAATACAACTTCTATGCAGAATATGAACTCCAAGTATCCTCATGGTGTGTAGCACAAAGCAGACCTCCTGATTTGATAAAGTTACAATTCACTTTATTGCAACATCTGAAAAACTCACCCTTCTACAAATATTTGCAGCATTCAAAAACCATTTATGCAAGAAAACTTACTTTTAAATATTGAATTAGTCTTTTGCAAACACTTTTATTGGTGTATGAGTAATACTCATTACATTCATTTTTTAGTATTTGAAAGAGTTTGCATTTTATTGACCATAATTCATCATAAAACCAATATTAGGCATATACTATACATGAAAGCTCAACTTTATGATGACATTGACATTTTCTTTCATACTGAGCAGAGCCAAGAGAATGCCACTGATATGTTTTCTGATTTCTCTCACCTCGAGAACTCGGTGAATTCATAAAGATAAATGTCACTGGCTGAGATCAGCAATCATGTAACATACACACACACACACACCATCAGAACTTTCTGAGTCTTTCATCGGGTTCTAGCAGAGTGCTCTACTCCAGTCGTGTTTTTCATGGACAGAAAGGACTGTGAAATATAAGCAAGTCTTTGATATTTCAAATATTCTTTTCTGCATCAACCACAAGTATTTATTCTTTTTTTTTGTTTGTTGCTGTATTCCGACTCCTCTACCCCTTGTACCTTCCCACTTCATCAGTGCTTCTAACTATATGACTGTTTATGAGGGTGGATAGAGACAGGAGAAGGGGGAATGGTTCTAAACTGAGACAGGGGACGTTAAGGTTAGATATTAGAGGAAGGTTTTCACAGAGAATGTGGTGATGTACTGTGACTCGTTGCCCAAGGCAGTTGTGGATGCCCCATCCCTGGAGGCATTCAGGGCCAGGCTGGATGTAGCTCTGGGTAGCCCGGTCTGCTGGCTGGCAACCCTGCACATAGCAGGGGGGTTGAAACTGGATGATCACTGTGGTCCTTTTCAACCCAGGTGATTCTATGGTTCTTTGATTCTATTACACGGGTATGATTTTTGTTGTTATTGTTTGTTTGCTTTTGTTTTTGTTTTTGTTTCAACTGTGCCCTTCCTTTCTTTGATTCTTTGCTGTCCTTCCCCTCCCTTCTCTCTCCCATCTTTTGTATTTCTCCCTGTGCCTCTTCCTAGAAACTGTATCACAGAGATGAATTTAGAAAAATGAGAAACATTGTCCTCAAGGGCATCAGGAGCAGCCCAGAAATGTTCACTTCTCAGTAAAACCTGAAATGTTCACTGAGTGTGAGGGACCTTTTCACTCATATTTGTCTAAGATGGATAGACCTAATACAGCTAGAGTTCTGCTATTAGCAAAGAAAGTCTTGTGGCCACATTGTCAAAGAAGCTGCAGAAAATCTACAGCAAACTGGTGTTTACAAAGGTCAAAATATATCTTTGGATGACTGAAGATTAAAGCATTGGTTTTGGACAAGGTAACCTTAACTGGATAAAAACACTGTCAAGATATGACAGAAGGCATCACATGTAATTCTGTTCTTTTTCTTTCTTTTTGCAATGTGCAGTGTGACAGTGTTCTAATTTAGATGTAGGCCAGGCATGATGATCATTACTGAACTGTAATGCCATTTGCATTATGTTCTTGTGAAATCAATGCTCCTAATACTGATAAACAAAAATATTGACTTACACCTATGGAATTTAGATTAAGAAGCCACATCTTTTTACAATTTCACCCTCTCTCAACTCCTTTCAGATTTCATTTTAGACATATTAAATAAAAATTTATTATATTACCAGTCCACTTAGTGACTATTAACAGAACCCAAACACACGTTTCAAAACTGGACCTGGAAAAGGATTAGAACAAAACCAGATATTTGCTTTTTGTATCTTCAGCGGCTACCTCTATGCTATCTTTAAGTGTGGCTTCAAGTTACAGCCTTAAGGCCAAATACACTGTGCAGACAATTCATGCTGAATAGCTCCACAACCATTTTCAGACTATTATTCCCAAAGCTGGTGAGAGAATAATGCAAAAAGCATCCAGATCATCCCAGCTAACAGAAAGCCTAATCCATGGCACCACAAATCCTCTCTGCTGTAGCTGCAGGAGCATACTGATTTAAGCCTCCCCAGAGCTACTCCTGAGTACAAGGTTTACAGAGCCCCGGTCCTTGTTTTGTTGCTCATAGCCATCTGCAGCCCCAGCCCTGTCAGGCAGAGGACATTTTCTTTGGTAAACTGGTTAAGGGCAGACATTCAGCTGCACTTTCTTTTCCCTGACACATGGTTTCGATGAACCTCTTCTCCAGGCTCACATGGGTGTTGCTGAGAAATAAGAAGCAAAACTCAGTCAATTTCCTTCTGGGACTCCTAATTCCAAAAGATCCAAAATAGACCATAGCAAGATATTACGAGAAGGTCAGCCGTGTGGCTCTGTGGCAGCAGCAAAACAAGAAGAGGCAGAGATAAGAGAGGAGCTGTTTACAGAGGAGTCCAACAGTCCTGACTTGAACTATTCTACTCATAGATGGTGTCCATATGCCATCTCCCTGACGGTGACCATTGGTGAAATCATTTTTTTCACAAATATGCTTTCTGCTCAAAGTAGCAATAGAGTAATGAAGGCTGGGGTTTCCCACCAGACATTTGTGATCTCTTGCATATAAGCCCAGCCTTGTATGCTCCCTTACATACCTAAACACTTCACTCAAAGTATTTACAACCTCCAGCCTAAATCCCAGGCATTCATGGCACAGGGAGCCTCAATTGCATTCATTTAACAAGGCTCTATTCCTCGCTTGCAGACTTCTTCAGACATTAGAGATTTTGTGTCTTCCTCTGTAAATTCGAATACCTTCCATTCCAATGGGTCATGAGGTAAATAAAAGTGTCACTTGTTTGAGTCTTGTTACTGTGAACTGTATACTTCTTTCCATCCAGGCCAGGGATGTGACAACTAGCTGACCTCTTGGTTACAAGCGTAACAGAGGTACAAAAAAATTGCGACCAGGTCACCTAACTCCAAGACAGCCTGAGTGATCCAGGTCTACGGGCAACACTGTCTGAGCTTGCATTCAGTTAAACTGAGGAAGCTGCCTGTTTTGCTGTAACAGACATTTGTCATGTCTGTAGCAAGTTCAGAGTGAGCTCCACTGGGAACAACTTGGACGAGATGAAGTTGTAAGGAGCCAACAGGGAAAGGGCTCATGTCATTCATGCTAAGAGACATTGTCCTTGGGATATTTATCCTACAATACATTCAGGGGGGATCAGTGGAGAAACGGCTGTTCTAAAATCCCTACTGCAAGTAAAGGGCACGCATAAAAAAAAAAGTCACAAAATGTGACTTTTTCTGAAGTGGCCTGATAAAAAATACTCTTCTCTATGTGATAGGCATGTACTGGTCAGTAGGAAAGATTCCTCTTCTATGTTCATGTATGACTGGAATAAGAATCTAGGTCTAGTGAACATTTATCAAAATGGGAGAGAATCTTTCAGGACAGAAGTCAGGGACTTACAGTGTTAACATATTTCTGGAACTATGGGAGCAGAATTGGTCTACTGCTTTCACAGTGTTTTTTTTGAGGGGGGGGGGGGGGGGGGGGGCGATATAAGTAAATGGAATCCAGAAAGATACGGCGATGACAGAGAGACCAAAATAAAGGTGCTCTAAGGAAGGCCTCTACAGAAATCATGGCCTTCTGACAAAAGACTACAACACAAAAATGCTCTGAATGAAAATGGCTACCATCATTCACTGGTCAATGGTGTCTATGATTTGGGGATGCATTTAGGACAAAACATCTTTCTCTGTGCATAACTGGGCAGCCTACTTCTTCCTGCTCTCATCTTGACATCATTCAGCCAGAGAATACTGGCCATCTCCTCCAATTAGCTTCTGAATCACCAGCATGTGGTAGCACCCATAAGTCACAATGGTGAAAGCATGGTGCTCAGCCTGAGCAGGCCTCAGACTGGCCTTTAGCTTCTGTCGTTGTCTCATCACTGCATAGCTGCACAGTGAAATCAATGCAGACAATGAGGAGCTGTCACAAGGCTGGGATGGTGCTTAACATCCTGAAATGCAGTGTAAATGCTGAGGGAGCTGATCTGTTGTTACCATTGATTTCACTGGGAACAGGATTTGATCAAATAGGAACAGGACTACCGGTGAAAGTGTTAAGGCAGACAAATCAGGCATTGGCCTGTTCTACTAGTGTGATCATGATGAAAAAGCAAAACTATTATGATTTCTCCTTTCTCTCCAGCAACTCTATTTCAAATTGTGGACTTTTTTTTAATCTCTTCCAGGCATTTCAGAGATTTTTTAGACAAGAAGTAGGTAGGAGTTGTTACTTCCAGACTTGAATACAGATTATTCCAAAGCATTGGTGCTCAGAAGTGAGAAGTTCTAACCCAGGGAACTTTTAAGTCACATCTGCAAAAGTTACGGTACCATTCTGAAGAGCTCTGTCAATCCTTGTTTGCACCTGCACCTTCAAATTTGACAGAGGCAAAGACCTGAAGTTACAGAAGTGCTTCAGTCTAGGCATCTCACAGTTTGCCACTGTTTGAGTTTTAGTGGTATCCGTATTTTTTCTTTGTTCTTACTTTGAGAAAAAGAAGAGCTTGTGATGAAAACTTATAGCCGCTTTATTTTAGTGTCTGCCATTTTCTGGAATGATATAGCTTCAGAAAATGAGTGACCAGCTCCTCAACATGAGAAAAATTTTCTCAGCAACTTTGTTATCTGATCTGTGCATAAGAGAAAGAGGAAAACAGCTGTATCAAGACAGAGATTCACTTTCTGGGAGCTGTAATTGATATGTAGCTCTTTGATTTTGGCTACAGGAGATTTTTTTTAATACATCCTGGTATTGTTTTTGCCCCAAAACACACCTGTAATTCTCATTAATACCAGTGCAAGGAAAAATAAAGAAAAAAAAAAAAAGATCTACTACACAGCAGTCTTTCTGTGCATAGAATTCTCATTAACTTTAATCAAAGTTCTGCACTATAAGCAACAGCAGGATCAGCACTCATTTTGAAAATCAAAGTAATACACAATGATTCATGACATCTGCAAAACATTCCTGACTTTTATTTATCATGCTTTTATTTTCAGTAATCATTCTTGTCTCATCAGAATGTTTATTTAAACCTGTGAGAGAAATCTATCTATCTCAGCATTATCTTTTATCACATATGTTTCTATTTATCATAACTCTTAATTTAGAGTTAATAAAATAATTTAAGAGTTAGTATAAAATCAATGATTAAATAATTGATTTTTTTGGCACGATTGTGCAGAGAGCAGGAGAATCAATAGAATCCTTGGTCACAACAAATTTCATATTACCATTCCCGGTGCCTTTGATAAATCAACTGGCAGATGAATTCCTACTAATTTTATGTTGTGCATCTTGCAAAAAAAAAATAAAAATCACTGCATGCATATAAAGCCTTCTTTGACAGAGTGCATTTCTGCTCTTACTCTCCTGTGCTGCTCACACCTTTGCTTCCTCAGGGCCACACTATTTAAGTAGGCTCCCATTATTTTCAGCGCAATGGCTTGCTAGAGGGAAATATTTGTGTCCCTTCACTGGACATCTGCTGTTGGTACAAAAGCAATCAAGAGTAAAAAATGATGGTATGAAGCACATTTAACTTTCACGCCTCTTCATCATTCTGCACAAGTGAACACCAACAAGAATTCAATCATAAATATATCAAAATACATTCCTCCCTACTCTGAAAAAGCAGAAATACTAAAAAGAAGAGAGAACAAAGAATCAGAAAAAGTACCAAGTACGTAGACATTACACGCAAAATCTTCAACTTTATTGTGGCTCCCCAAACTCACACTTGCCATTTACTTCCAAAAAATATCCAAATACTCCAAAGTACACAACTATGAAATAAATCCTGCAAATGATTGCTACAAATGGCATAGTTTAATGTTGCTATCACTGTAATGTAAATTGTGTATCAGCAGCTTCATAACGCAGTAAGATAAAACCTGATGTCAGCAGAGGTAATGGTGTGAGAAACTGTATTTACACCTATGTTCATGTGCAGCCTCTTTGATGCATTCTGCATCACTGACCACTGTGTCTGCCTGCTCAGAGCTGCCTCAGATGAGATGGTATTGCAGTGTTTTGCAAGAGTATAAGTTGTTGTTAAAGTTGGCTTTGCACAGAAAAAAAAATCAATTTACTTTTCTTGAAAGACAAGTACAAGATACAAAGTGTACTTCCTTCTATTGAGTCTATCTTCCTGGATAGACTCGATCGATGGGCCAAGGTTAATGGCATGAGTTTCAATAGGGCCAAGTGTCAGGACCTGCATTTTGGTCACAACATCCCCAGGCAATCCTACAGGCTTGGGAAGGTGTGGCTGGAAAGCTGCCAGATGGAAGTGCCACACACTCCTTGGTGTGCTGATGGACAGTCGGCTGAATATGAGCCAGCAGTGTGCCCAGGTGGCCAAGAGGGCCAGTGGCATCCTGGCTTGTATCAGGAATGGTGTGGTGAGCTGGACTAGGGAAGTCATCCTGCCCCTGTACTTGGCATTGGTGAGTCCTCACCTCGAGTACTGTGTTCAGTTTTGGGCATCTCAGCACAGGAAAGACATGGAGGTACTGGAGCAGGTCCAGAGAAGGGCAAAGAGGCTCGTGAACGGCTTGGAGAATCAACCCTACGAAGAGAGGCTAAGGAAGCTGGGGCTGTTTAGTCTGGGGAAAAGGAGGCTGAGGGGAGACCTTATTGCCCTCTTCTAGTACCTGAAAGGTGCTTACAGTGAAAGTGGGGCAAGTCTCTTCTCACTGGTGACAAGTGACAGGACGAGGGGAAATGGCCTCAAGTTGTGCCAGCGCAAGTTAAGGTTGGACGTTAGGAAACACTTCTTTACAGAAAGGGTAGTTAAGTACTGGAATAGGCTCCCCAGGGAGGTGGTTGAATTGCCATCCGTGGATGTGCTTAAGAGCCGTTTGGATGTGGTGCTCAGGGATATGATTTAGCAGAGGGTTGTTAGAGTTAGGGTACTATGGTTAGGCTGCAGTTGGACTTGATGATCTTCAAGGTCTTCTCCAACCTGGGTAACTCTATGATTCTATTCAACTGCAGTGGTAGGCAAAAAAACCAAAACACCCTAACTTTAAGTTGTGATGGTACTTGATTTAATAACACCTCATGCATCTCATATGATGATCTCATCAAAGTAATAGAAGAGAGTAGTCTAGAGGTGCTGCTAATAATATGAAAGCAACACTGCTAAATAAGAATTAGTAATGAAGAAGCAGAAGGAACACTAATCCTATTATCAATGACTGTTTTTTTAAGACTCAGGAAGAGTCAAAACAAAGAGGCTGTGTATTTCACTTCTGTTTCAGAAACTCGTAATCAGCTGTGAATGAGTTTTTGGAAAAAAAAAATAATCTTATGCTAAGTCACAGATAATATTACCTGATACTAATTCAGAGATATTGATGAAAAACACATGTGACTGAACAGACTCAAGGGACGTCCACAGGCAGAAAGAAAACTAACTTCACATTAAGGACAGGTTTTCAACTGACTTTTGCTCCAGTGCATTTCTGGTGGAATAAACCTAAGATGTCAGAAATATTTTCTCCAAACTGGACACGCTGTCTAAAGGGCTCTTACAGATGTGATCAGTCAACATTAGCACTAATAGCACCAGACATTACCATTTCAGTTTTGTCTGTTTCTCTCTTCTGCATCACATGTGAGGACATCTGAAAAGCAAACTTTAGTCCAGTATTTCTAGGGATTATTGCTAATGTGAATGTTCTATCCAATGGGAGCCTGCAGAGAAACTCACTCTGGAAAAAGAGTTTATCTGTGGAGTGAGATGGACTAGAATATTTTTAGCAGAAATAAATATAATGATGTAGCTCTGTGAATGAAAGAGTGGTCTCCTATAAAGCACCGAATGTTCATTTTTTTGGAACAATTACTCACCTTGGAAGAGACAGAAGTTAGTTTACTTTGCAGTTGTTATCTTTTCAGTTTTGATTCTTTTGGTCTCATTCCTTGACACTGTTGATTATAGGAGCACTGAACTGAAAGAAAGAAAGAACTGCAACTTGAAGTTCAAATAAGTAAGGAGAGGTAGAACTGTACAGAACTTTGAAGACAATGAAATTAAGCCTAAATTTGTAATAGAAGAGGATGTTAACCCAGATGAATGACAAGATCAAAGCAACGAGTGACAAAGATGATATTACAGTGTGCATTTGTACAGACTTTGAAGACTGAATATATGAATATTTGCAAGTATTTGCATTTGATCAATCCTGCGTTTCTGTCTCCTTCTGCTCCTGACCAATCCTATTCAGCCATACACAAATCTGAAGGTTATAAACTCACAGTTGGCATAAGCAGGTGTTTGTTTAACAGTATTAGGTATTTGAACTATTTTGCTCTTGTCTCACGTACTGCCTGATACTGTTGACACAGACACAGCTAAGGACATAACACATTTTGAGAGAAGCCAAGAATCATAGTATAAGAACATTCAAAGTATTCTTCTTTACAAAGTATGGGAAGCTGGAAGAAAGTATTAAAATCCATGAAATGTACTTCAAAAAGCAAAGCTGGAAGGTGAGATTGCTCTGTGTTAGTACTAACAGCCCAGATCAGCCTAACCTTAGGCTTCCACCCTTACCCTGTGCCCATTCAGCCCAGGAGCCCCATTTCCCCTCCTAACCCACATTGTAGTAGTATTGGTTTTCAGCTGTGCCTGGCTATGGATCCTGTTGATCCAGGTCTAGATCTGTTGGCAAGCTTCTGGACTTCATCTTGGGGATGCCTTGGACCTGATTGGCGATGAGTGAACATGATCCTCATCCTGACCTGCAGGTTGACTTCCTTCAGCTCAAACCTCTCTCACTGCCATGAATTTGCCTGCTCATCTGGAGGCTTGATTGAGTTTGGCCACAGTCCCTAGGCTTGCCCTGTTTGGCTTGCCAAGGCTAGTGGACAGATCCTTCTCCTGCAGGAGGAGTTACTGCCCTCTGCTCCTGGATCTTCATCCCTTAGACAGCAGCTGGTCCTTCTTCTCCCTGTAGGAAAGCTCAGGTATGGAGAGGTCTGTTCTCATACAAAGTATGCTGCAATAAAACACAATAATTTTCTAACAAAGAACAAAAGACAGGATTTGGCTCACAAACAACAAAATGCATCAGAATGTGAGCTGGTATGAGGTACACACTCCTCCTTGTTCAAATAAATAATATGTGTGGTTGGAAGGAGACTGTACTGATTATGGAACCAAAAACCTTTGCTTTCAGGAGAAGAGACAGCATTGTATACAGAGCTATGTTTTTTATAAGCTTACAAGCTTCTACCTGCCTAGGCTTCACTCTATCTTATCCAACTCATTATAGAAAAATGTGAGATTATGAAATAGATATTCTTCCACAATGCAGCTATTTATTCTTGGGTTTGAACTAGTAGTAACCATCTCTGTACAGTACATCTCTGTTGTTCTTTGCTGCCTTTCTGACATTCAGATCCTAAAGGTGCTCACACTGCTTTCCTTGGATACGTCAGACCTTTTCTGAACTCCAATTTCAACATTTTATGATTAAAGATTGTTTCACTGTAGACTTTTAAATATATACATATATATATATATATACATTATTTTTTTCTCAAAGATCTGGCTATGTTTTCTGTTTCAGCTTCCAGCTTAATACCAAGGTCAGGAGTGATCATATAGAATTTCCTTAGCTACCATCAAAAACGACTTCTTAGCAATTTGGAACAAAGAGAAGCTTGTTTTTTACCACCAAATTGCACAGCGATCAAGTGAATAAAGCAAGGTGTCCTTGGTACAAAATGGATCATTATCATTGCTTGCACAAATCATTAACAGTGCAAAAATAATAATAATAATACAGTCATATTGCAGATGACAATATCTGATAGGGAACAGCCACAGTTGTGATTAGTGCAACTCAGTGCCAAATGAATGATCAGGGATCAATTCCAGTGCCAGCAAGCTCCAGCAGCAATAAGCAGGAAATATGATGAGCCTCCACCGCAGAGGAAACCTTTTGTATGCAGCAGATTTTGCAGCTGGTTTACATTGACCTTAGATTCCAAGGAGTTCTTTGTTGCTCCTCTGAGGCAGAGAAAGACAGGGTACAGGGTGAATATGATCTTTTAAGGACACTGCTATGTCCTTACTTTACCCCTCTGAAAAAAAAAAAAGAAGAAAGAGGTTGATCTCAGTTTTTGAATGAATGCTAGAAGATTTATTCAGAACACTACACAGCTGACTGAAATAACTCTTTAATATCAAATGAAACTTTTACAGCATTGATGGATACACTAAACATTGTGAAATACAATATGATTGAGCACAATGCAGTCAGTAAATCCTGTCACATCGATATGTGTGCTTTCTTTATGAAGCTTTGGATAAAAAAGATCAGCAGTGAAAAGGTGGAGTAGCAACGAAAATCCAGATGTGAAGACAAAACTACCTGAAGACAAACGAACATTGCTAAAGAAGAATATATTGTTCTGTGTTTAAGAAGAAAGATAGACAAATGGTAAAACCTTTGAAGTTTGGCACACTCTTCCAGGGATGGTAAGATTTTGCTTGAGCGACCCCCTTGGACTGATCAAGGATTGGCTCTGAAATTTGGCTGCAGCTGAGAAATAGCTTTGGTAAAATTAGAATTGTCTGAAGCATTGCCTTCTTTCTAACAAAACACATCTTACTTTCACAAAGGAGCTGGCAGTGATGTATTATAATGCACCCCTACCCTTTGAAGAATATTACTTATTATTTAAATAATAGTGCAATTGAAAGGCTCATGAACTTTTGTCAGTCTGTGCTTTAGGATAAGATGAAGTGGGCTAGCGATAACCATTCCTACCTGACTAGTGCAAAAAACTGATTTGAGCTGTGAGAGAGAGATATTACTGGCTACTGATCCCACATTCTTGGACACTTAATCAGCATTGTCATGGGTCAAAAAAGGCAGAACGTTTGGGCTTTCCTCCAGTACTTGAATATGAGTCTTCACCTTTCTATTTGTACTGTAACATGAGCAAGAGACTATTCCTGCTTCGTATCATTATAGGAAGGGTGACCTCACGCTATGGATTATGCACAATGGCCATGATGTCTTATGGAATCTGGGATATGTTTACTTGTTCTTGTGCCAGTAACACAGAATGAACAGCACTGTGAATATCATTAATGCCTTAAAGGAAAGCCAACAGCTAAGCAGACCAATGCAGTACATACAATTGTTAAGGATAGACATATGCCTACTCTAAGAGCCTTTCCTGGACAACGAACAGTCAAGCCCTTGTTTCTGTTTTCACATAGCGATAAGTATAAGGATCTCTGACCCCTCTAACCAGTAATACATTTCTCCATCATTTTCAAAATTTCACAAATAATTTGTCAGAAGCAGCCCAGATTCAGAATACTGGGAATGGATCTGCAGGAGAGTGATTAGCAGGCACACTCTAGGCAGCTGAGTCAGTCAGGTTTGTGCAATAAGCAGTGCAATTATTCATCATTTATCAACAACTTGTTTAATTTACCCTCAGTGGAAATATCTGAAAACAAAACAAAACCATTGCAACAAAGGTTATATGTGTTTCTTCAACGTACATCAAAATATAGAGAGCAGATAGTTATGCCAGCTTCCATATTCATCTTTCTCCTTATTCCTCATCTTACTCCTCAACTGTCTCATTGTGTGACCCCTTTCAGCAGGAGTAGTCAGCGATCCGGGGAGGGACATTTTATAAAAGCAGGCAGTGACAGGATGTGGGGAAATGGCTTTAAACTGGAAGACAGTAGATTTAGACTAGATGTCATGAAGAAATTCTTTACTCTGAGGGTGGTGAGACAGTGGAACAGGTTGCCCAGTGAGGTTTGTGGATGCCCCTCCCTGGAGGTGCTCAAGGCCAGGCTGGATGGGGCTGTGAGCAACTTGGTCTGGAGGGAGGTGTCCCTGCCTATAAGCAGGGGCTGGAACTAGAATACCTTAGAGGTCTCTTCCAAACCCAAACCATGCTATGATTCTATGATTCTATGATCTATTTTCCTGAGATGAATGCATGTATGTGGGGCGGGGGAACTGTCATCAGGTACTTTTTGAGGCAAGCCAGTTCAAGAGCAGATCATCCAAGTAACTTTTTTTTTTGCAGATGCTTCCAATCCACTTCTCAGACACAGCTTAGCTCTTAATGAACACTCCTTGAACGGCTTGGGTTGGAAGAGACCTTAAAGATTACCCAGTTGCAACCCTCTGCCATGGGAAGGGCTGCCACGCAACAGATCAGGCTGCTCAGGAACTCTCCTGAAGGATTTCCTTAGTCCTTTTGTACTGTCTCTGGGATGTCTGCATATACACTTGAGTATCAAAACTCAGTGAAAAGCAGCTGACTCCTGATTGACCGTGCATGACCTGTGTTCTCTGTTGTTGCCTTTGCTATTCCCCAGAGCTCTCTTTTTTTGTTTAAATTGTTTTTAAAACAGAATGATTATGTCTTTGAAGGTCAGTGACTTTAGCCCTCCTCCTGATATTACTGTGACCACTTGTACCTGCTCTTCCACTGAACTTGGTGACTTTCTATCTCATCTTCTGTAAACTAACATCAGATAGCAATGCATGTAGGCATGGAGTTTGCATTTCCCAGTGAAAAAAAAAAAGATGGGGGTCAGAGTTAAGGTTATATGTCCAAACATATTTTACCCCACCGTGTTAAGCCTGACATTAGTTGATCTGAGGAACATGGTTAGCGGGCACGGCGGTGAGAGGCTGACAGTTGGACTAGATGATCTTAGCGGTCATTTACAGTCTTACTGATTCTGTGATTACAGCTCCATCATGAACTGAGAGGGAAGCCATTGTTAGCATGAGCTAAATAATTTCTGGATTTTTTAGTGATAAATGTAGATACACTTGAAAATGAAATTTACTGTAAGTCAAACTTCTTATGAGACTTCATGTGGTGTTTTTTTTTTTTCTATTTTTTTTCTTGAAAGTGTTGTAATTACATGGGTAATGCTTTCAAGACTAGTTTCTAATTTGGAGATGCTATAACTGCAGCTTTAAAGAACATATAATTTGCTTAAATTATGTTCCCAGAGGAAAAAAAAAAAAAGGAATTATTATTGGGAAAAAAAACAAAAACAACACAAAAACAAAACAACAACACCATAAGCTATAAAGGTTTGTGGGTACTATGGAAACTTCACTAGGGAAGCCTAAGAAGTTGCAGGCACACAACAAACAGAGAAAACGCTCACAGTGCAAAGAAAAGTCTGACGTCAGGAGGCACAACAATTAATGCTACCCTGCCCTCTTGTGTTCCTGTCTGAGGCGGCTGCCTGCACCCCGCACATCTCCCAGCTCACATCCCTTCCTCACGCCACAAACACACCGCTAAAACACAATGGCACGGCACCGTGACAACAGGGTGGATGGAGGGTGGCGAGAAAAACGAGTACAACCGAAGGCCAAACTTTGAAAGGGGATGGATTATATGGAAACACAATCAAAAACACGCACACATCTTCAATATGTGTCATCAGTTGCAGTGCTGGGGGTGGGGTTGGATGGGGAGGGGAGGATGGGACTTAAGGCTTCACTTTGCAATGAGACTGAAGCTGGTAACTACGTGTGACAGTGCTGTAAAAACAGAGGGCCCGTTCCTGAGAGAACAGAACCCGAACCTGAGCATTTGCCAGCTCAAACCTTCATTTTGGCATTACTTCGATTCTTGTTTTCACTGTTTTATTTATAGCCCTAGGGGATAACAAGGGATGAATCTGGCCTGACGCCTGCACCTGAAATAAATAACAAAAAAGCCAGCTTTCACTGCAAGTGATAGCCAACAACAATACTTCCACACGCAGAGGTCCAAACACAACAGAACTGGTTTAAAACCAACAAACACTTATTTGCGGTGTCTGACAGGAGCCAAATCCCCATAGCAAAAAGACAGACAGCCGTACTCCGAGGGGCTGCCATGCTGACGTCACGTCCCTTCCCTCGCTGGATGCCGGTGACGTCACGCCCCGTTCCGTGACGTCACACCGCCGGGGTCGCACGGGGCAGTAGGGGAGCCCCGCGGGAGGGCAGAGCCGCCCAGGTTTAGGGTCGGTACCCGAATGTGGGGCGGCTCTTCCCGGCGCGGTGCCCGCAGTCCGCTCGCAGCTCTGCATCCCGCTCCGTCGGTGCTAACGCTCCCGGCGTTCGCCGAGCGGCCCTTCCGACAGCGCCTGTAGAAACCAAACAAAACGATTACGAAACGCACAGACCTATCCCCCCTCTGACACGCACCCTTCCCTGCCCGGCCGCCTCGGGGCCGCCCGTTCCCGTCCCCGCGACGGGCGGTGAAGTTACCGATGTTGCGGGCTGAACTTCGGGTCGAACGCGGCTGCTCTCGGGGCGGCGGACACGGAGCTCCCGTCAGCGGCCCCCGCCGCGCCGCGTACGGCCGCCTCGCCCTCTAGCGGGGCAGCGCGGCGGCGCCGGCGGCTGGGCGTGCCTTCCCCGCTCCCTCACCCGCCCGCCCGCCGGGGGGGACCGCGAGTCAGTCCGAGAGCCGAGAGGAGCGGGGCCGGCGGCGGCAGCGGGCGGGCGGGGAGGCACCGGAATCTCAGTTACCCCCCTGGGGGAGGCGGCCGGAGGGGACGGCGCTGGAGAGCGGAGCTGCCCGAGGAGCCGTCCGCACCGCTCTCTCCGCTTCTCCGCTGGCGAAGAGAGTCCGAGGGGAGCCGGGGGCCGCGGGGCAGCCAGAGGGGGTCCGGCTCCCCCTCCCCGCCGACGGGAGGGGGTCGAAGAGGGCCGTCACTCACTTTGGCGAACACTTTGGCACTTTGCTGGACCCGGAGCAGGACGGGGTGGAAATATGGGGAAAGTTGGAAGTTGCCTGGTGACTTTGGCCGGACTTTTGCTGGCGGCGGGAGCGCAGACGTTCACAGGTAAGGGGCCGCCTCGCCTGCACCGCGGCTCCGGAGCCGGCAGGGCTTCTCCTCGGGT
The DNA here is from genome assembly GCF_054131305.1 of Coturnix japonica. Taxonomy (NCBI): domain Eukaryota; kingdom Metazoa; phylum Chordata; class Aves; order Galliformes; family Phasianidae; genus Coturnix; species Coturnix japonica. The sequence continues at coordinate 45,604,630 of NC_140664.1, forward strand.
TCCTTTCTCTCTCCGTCCTCCCGGCGGGGCTGACACTGGAGAAGGTGGGGGAGAGAAAGTCCCCGACGGAGGCGGGCGGGATGCAGCGGCCGAGCCGGGCCCCAGCTCCCCGTGCTCCGCGCCGCCGTCTGCCTGGAGTTCTCCGTTGCCCCGTACGGGAGCGGAAGGGCTCCGTTGTCCCCGGCTCTGAACGTGAGCAGCGGTGATTTCTGCTCGGCGTGCAGACGGTTACGGCGTGTTCGGACCCCCCGACTGCTCCCCGTCCTGCTTCTGTGCTGAGGAAACCCGTGCTTTTAGACGGGAATGTGGGTTGTGAAATAGTTCACCGCGCTCCGTTGCAAGGAGTCGCTTCGGGGCTTTCTGTTTTGTATCTCGCACGAAGTTAGCGCTGCTAACAGCAGTGGGGGACATCTGGTGTCGGGCTCGGGCTCCGACCCGTTCGGTAGGCTCTGCTCGTCCCACAGCCCGGCTGCTGTGCACCGTGTTTGCGGTGCGCTGCGCTGCAGATAACGTGAGTGCGTGGTGTGCTCCTAAACTTTGCTGAGAAACTACCGATTTCGGGTTTTATGTCAAGTTCCACAGACCTGCTGCGTACGCGGCTGCGTTTCCCTTAGATACTCTTCGGTGTTATTCCCGCGGATGAGAAAAAGAGTTCCTGAGCAGGAGGATGCTTTGCACCGAGATGATACCTAAGAATGGTGAAAGCTTTCCTTAACACCAGTGTTAGGTTGAAGCTATGCTCCGCAGCGGATTATGAAGCTGAACTCATGCACATTAGCCCTATAACTCCCTAATATTGGGAATCTGGTGTCCAGGCTTCAGGGAGAGCATTTGCTTCATTCCAATGAATGCCAAACTCATTGCTGCCCCGCACCAACTGTCGGGCTTCTTGCTTAAAGTTGAGCTGGAGCAGCACTTCGGAAGTGACTTACATACGAGGTACTCTGATGCTCTGCTAGAGTCAGCAAATAAGTGCCATTCATGTAGACATTTCCATAGCCGCACGCTGTGGCAGCAAACACACAGTGACAGAAAGCACAAATGGTTCAGTGATGTCCTTAGGTGGTTTTAATGACCTGTGCTTAAGCTTGTGGCAAAAGGGGCGATTCCATGTCTTCCAGTGCAGTGAGTGAGGGATGCTTTGATCCATGCACCTAAGTCGGACTGTGGAGGATGTCATGGGGCGTAGGATCTGGCCTGCCCCTCTCGCTGTCTGTGCATGTGTACATGTATGTGAAACACTGAATGGAAAGCCCATTAATAGCAAGGCAGGTACAGTTTGTTCTTTTTTAATACTGATTGTTGGCACGCTGTTTTTGCACTTCCCCTTTTGAAGTGTGTGCCTGGGAGTCAGTTTTGCTTAGGAGGGGGGGGAAAAATACTGTTGCTTTTGTTGAAAGCATGATGCATCAGTGTCATAGAAATTAAATCACACAGAATTCCTCTCTCTGTGCTCGCCGTCCCCTGTTGCTGATGGGAGTTACATGAATAACCTCTAAAAAGTTTAAAAAACAAATGAAGCAATAAGAAAGGAAAACCGACTCCACGGCTGCTTGAAGCAAAGAATAGCGGCGGGTACGTTAAGTCTTTGGCATTTCTCGTTCTGTTTTTATTTTTACCCTTTCCTAAAGTAATTGATCTATTTGGCAGAGATTAGTTCTAATGTTACCTTCAGACACTGTTTTATTTGCATTTCTTGTTTAGAAAACAATCATACCGAAAGATCAGATCTTGGCTTTCTAAGGCCTGGAAGCTTTCAAGTAATCTTTGGAAAGCAGCTTAACAGTTAATAACAATGAGATTTTCTCTGAGTCCTTAACTAAGGAATTTAAAATTCTGCCCTCATCGGTTCCAGAAGCAAATGGTTTCAAGAATTTGGATTCAAGATGTGTTACTGAAAGCGTATTATATGGACAATGCTTATTTTAAGAAGTAGCTGGGGTCTTGCTGCAAAGCAGATAGCTTGTTCCCAGGAAACGCTTGCATACCTGGGTTGGCTGATTTTTGTTTATAGTTTTAGCGTAAATATGACAAAGCGGGGCCATGGGAAGGCTTACACTGCAGAGTTCCTGGATCGTGTGGTGTTGCTGTCACACAGGGTGCCACCTGGATCTACGGTGCTCCTTCTCTTGCCCCCCCCTCACCCCCTAGTGGGTTCTGCTGCTCAGGAGGAGTGGTTCATTCTTGTAGGAGATCTGGGTCAAACCAGAGCAAGTGAGAAGGGATGCTGCATGCCTAAATATTAGGTCTTCCATAAAATGTAGAGCCTGGATGTAATGAGTTCTGTCAAACACCAGAATGGGTGGCTGAAATTGAAGGCGAAGAGATGTGTAATAGAATGCAGAAACTGTGCTTTTATAAGGGCATCATGTTCAGGTGGATTTACATTTGCACACCGCCTGAATTCTGAAATTGGTGTTTCTTGCTTATAACCCGACTGACCCAGAGAGGCCTGTTATTAGAGCGCACCGTTCTCTTTTGCTGCAGAAAGCAGCAAGGATGTGTATTAGCACATTCATTTTATGGTACTCGTGTTGAAAGTTTTCCTTCTCTGAGAAGGGATGGGCCCTATTGCAGTGCTAAAGAGAGGGGGATGGCATGGAAATGTTTCTGGGGGGCTCTTCCCAAGTAACTTTGTGCCGGCACAGGAGGCAGCTGGGAGGAGAATGGGAGGGAGGGAAGGAACTGCACAGAACTGGAAACTGCTTCTCTTAGGGACTGGTAAAGGTTTTACATAGAGCACAGCAGTCCTCCAGCTGTTTTATGGAAGGAAAATACAAACCTTGTGCTCTAAATAGATGCCGTGCCTTCACGTTCATCTGTTTCGGTTTTGGGTGTAGGCACTCTTGAAAACAAGAATCACATTTTCCAAAAACAGTAAAGAAGAAATGCAACATACTGAAACTTCCTGAACACCACCACTGTCACAGTGCTTGTAAAGAGAGAGGATGGAAAGAAAGAAAGAAGAGAGGTGAAATCTCCATAGGGCTGAAGGGAAGTTCCTGGCATTCAGAGGAATGTACGGAAAGTAAAAACTTTCTGCTGTAATTAACTGTGCTTAAAGAGGTTTCTCAGAGTATTTGGGATCTGTATTGTGTAGCCTTTGATAGATACTCTGATTGCTTTGTCAGCAATGATCTCTATGCGTGTTTTGTGACTTATTCTAACACTTTCTGTGTCTGCTGGCGTTGCTTATTTCACCTGCTCTCCACCTGTGGTCCCCATCCCTGTGACATCTGAGGGAAGGAACGCTGGTGAGGATGTGATGATCTTAGTGCCTGGAGCAGCTGTCAGCCCAGCAGCGCATCTTCGGTTGAAGTGTTACAGGCTTGGCCCTATGAGCAGAGCAAGCTGTGGGAGGGGGTTCTCAGACCAAGAGCTTCACGGTCAGAGCATTGTGCTGCTCCTGCTTATGCAGGTGAATGATTTGATTTGTGCTCTTTACCTGAGAGTAATTGCATTTAAATGGATCTTGCAAATGAGTGGAAGAATGTCAAAGAATCAGCTTCTAATAGGTCTTTTTTTTTTTAGATGCTTTTGACAATTAGAAACAGATGAAATAAAGCTGCATTTTGCTATGAATTGGGATGTACTCTGGAATGCCTCGAACAGAATGAAGGTCTGGACTTCGGGAGTGTCAAAAAAGAAACTGGGTGGTGAATTTTGCTTTTTCTATTGTCATTCTGTCGTAAGTTAGTAAAGAAACCACACCAGAAATTAAAAATAAGCCTTCCAGAATATTACAAGGATGTAATAACACTGAAATATTCCTATGATTTCTTTTCAGTCTCACAACTTAGTAGTCATCAGAATCCATGAGGAAAATAAATTAGTGTCCAGAAACAATACAGAAGCATATAGCTCATGGAAAATAATCTATTTAGTGCTTGCAGAAGTGATGGATTGGCAGCTAGAGAGCAAATCACAAAATGTGTCGGCGTACAGCAAGTAAGCTTCTGGTCTATGTCTCACTAACATCATTTGGGTCTGACCTGAAGAGATGTGGAGTTTATTTTTCTTGCTCATATTCTGAGTTGGTCAGTGAGTGTGCCATACTGTGGGGGTTACTGGTGGCCCGGGCACTTGTACAGGTTGCTGCTGGGACATGGCTTCGCTTTGCATCATTGGGCTCAGCTGATGGAGATAACAGGCGGAGACCTTGTGGAACACAGTGCTGTTGTTGGGTCAGGACCTGTGAGCTCATTTTGGGTTTCACGTGTTGCATTTTGATGTGATTCACTTGAGTGGTTCTGAAAATTTCACTGGGAGTAAATTGTTTATTAATGTGTGAGTGCATCTGAATTACTTCGCTTCTGCTCTGTTTTGGTAGGGAACATTGAAAAGATCCTCTATTTCATTTGATTTTGCTGATTATTTCCAAATGTGTGTTTCTCATTTAATGTGTATAAAAAGGGATTTCAGAAAGCCAAAGACAATTTGAAGCACGCGATAACAAATTAAGTAATAAACTTTTAAAAGAGAAATATTACTGTGTCGCTTTCCTCTCTTTCCCTTCTCTGTGCTCACGTATTTATTTCTGCTCTCGTAGCGCTTCCTGAGTCTGCCTGCTGTGATCTGCTGCTGATCACTAGGTGTAGCTGCATCTCTAAATCCACTTTTCTAAGTGTAAAAAGAGGCAGGGCTGAAAGCTGGGCTTCGAACTTGGGAGGTCTGGAAATTTTCGTCCCCTAAAGAACTCTAATCTATTGGGTCGTTTTGCGGGGTTTGTTTGTTTTTTGTTTTGCCTCAGTTTGCTTGTAACACAAATGAACACTTTGTCGTGTTGTAAAAGTGCTGTTTTCAGTACCGTTGTTAGCATTCAATGGAAGGATGAAAGCAGGCTGTAATATAACAAACTGCATGGAGTTGCGAAGAAATTGTTAGTACTTTCCTAGCGGTTTATATGGAAGGATTATTGCTGCAGAGGTGTGATAAAGTTATATCTTAGCCATCTTGATTGACCCGTAGATACATTTTAAAGCGAAGCTGGGGTGTTGTGAGTATATATAGCTGCTTAATGCATTGTGAGGAGACTTATACTCTCTTCCAAGTAACTAGTTTCAAAGATGATTTTGCTGTCGGTGGAATCCTGTACTGACTTCTTAAGAGTGATTTGTAGCTTCTTAAGCCACTTCAGTGTTGCGAGGAGTTAAACTGGGTGAGTCCCCATACATGCTTTAAAAATGATGTTTATATGCCTACAATTCTGAGAGCGGTAACAAGAATAAAAGGTGTATTTACATCTCTGACAAGTATGTTCAGTAGCTGCAAGGAATAGGAAAGGAACGATTCAGCCCTTTCGCTCAGCCTGACCCTTTGCCACTGCAATGGTGGTAAACAAAGTAAAGATCACGTTTGTTCAGATGAAAGCATGGGAGCGTTAGCAGGAGGGGAGTGCTGTAGGCAGGTTGGAATTCAAGTGTTTGGGGAGGGAGGTGTGAAAAGAGTGGAAGAGATGTATATTGCTGGAAAACGTCCCAGGAAAAGCTGAACTACCAAGGCAATTAAACTGCATCTGGAAAACATACATGGATTTATAATTATTCACATTTTCATATTTTTGCCATCTTAGTTTTGAACGCACTTGCCTCCTTATATGTGCAAAGTTTGAATAGGTCTTCTGATGGTTTATGTAGCAATAGTTGATGATGTTTACACATATGATTAAATGTAAAGATGTTAATGAACCTTCAGTTTTAGTTTTTCTGTGTGGAATGGTGCAAAACCAACATTTCTCCTGTAAGCTTTTCTCTTTTTTCTTTCTCTTTTTCCCTGGATATTTGCAGTCTGCCCTGATTTAAAGAGCAGTTGGGATCTCTGAAGAAGAGACCCTTTCTTTTCTTTTTTTCTTTTTAATTTCAAGTGTTATTGCAAATATCTTTTCCAGCGCTACTTTGTTAATCACAAGAGATGTGGTTTTGCTCCAGAATAATTAATAGATAATTACCTCTTTCATCACTGTAGCTCGTCCATCTTTTAGGGGAGTGAAATAAAGCATCACATGCCAGTATGAGAGCAGTGCTGCTTTTCCCACACCCCCAGGGTTTATGGCACACTGGGTTTAGGAAACTTTTCAGAAAGATTCTGTTACTAGCTTGAATCTTAGGGGTGGCTCGGTTAGGTGAAATAATGCTTTTTAGTTGTGCTGACAAGATTATAACGTAAGATTGAGGAGGATATTACAGGGGTTTCTATGCACTTCCAAGTGGATGGATAGTGGGGCTGGTAGTGCCTTAAAGTTTTGTGAAGGAGTTGTTCTTACAGGTAAATGAATAGAGTGGCTTTTCACATCTCTGCTTCCAGTGAATGCAGACTAGGCTGAGTAAATAACTCTTATCCATTATGTGCTTTTCTATACTTGTGTGTATGCTTATAATCTAAGCGCTAGTTCATATGTTTATGTTTTAAAAAGTTGATGAGTTATTGCCCTTTAGTGGGCTACTGCATTATTCATGGTGTTCTCATGGAGAGCCTGAGATTTGCTAAACAGATTCATGTTGTCCTCCACCTACAAAGGGTCTTACCTGTGGTCTTTTCAGGTTCGTGGCTTTTCCAGGTTTAACATCTGGTTCAGCTAAAAACTAAAAACAAACACTCAAATCAGTTTCCATCTCCAGGAACTGTTGGGCCCCAGATCTGACTGTCCTTGCTGTAGCTGCTTTGGATAGTTATTCTCTCTTCTTAGGTGTTTAGTGAATTTGTTTTGTGTGAATAGAATTTCATTACTCTCCATTCCCTCTTGCTCCCACTCCTAGTAAGTAAAATCGGTGCAAGAAGTCCAGTGCTTTCTTAGAACTTCACAGTCTGCTCGAAATAGGTTCACATACTGGGTATAAACTAGCATGAGTGAGGAAATGTATCTATAGTAAGGTTTAACTCTGTTTAAATATCTATATAGGACTGCATGTCATTTATTCTAATGACGGTGATTTTTTTTTATCAAGTGGTGTAATTCAATATCAGCAGCGTCCGAGGATTAGAATTTTTGGAAGCTGTAGGTATTTTGGTAGTGTAAAATCTCTTTTCCTTCAGTGCTTTAAGATGTCCCATATAATCTTACCCAGGAAATGATGTCCTCACCCAGTGGAACTTTTTGAGCCTGGAAGTTTTTTCTGGCTCCACGTTGGGATGACATAGTGGAACATGAAGTGTACCGCTGGAGCACAGCATGCAGAAGACAGATGTAGATTTTAATTCCTGTTGTATTAGCCAGTTGCTTAGTGATCAGATCTTCTGCCTAGTGGGAAGCCTGGATTTAAGTATATGCTCTGGCATTTCACTGTGATATAGGTATCTTCATAGTTAATCTTTTCTAATCTTTTTTTGGAAGGGCTGGGGAGGGAGGGGAGGTTGTTTAGTTTTGACCATGACTGAGGAGTCTAATTTTTTCTTAACCCCTACATTATCTTTGGTAAATATTATTTTTATTGCATGAAGCAATAAAAGAGGAAGGTCAGGCTGGATATCAAAAAAAGGTTCTTTGCCCGAGGGTGGTCGTGCACTGGAACAGGCTCACCCAGGCAGTGGTCATGACGCCATTGTGGAGCCAGGAGCTGGACTTGCTGATCCTTCTGGGTCTCTTCCAGCTTGAGATGTTGTGTGATTCTATTTGGAGAACATTTGCAGCAGCCACTGACCGCTTACAACTCCAGTCTTCCCCCTCGATGGTGTACTTAACTACTGTCATGTATTTAGGAGATAAAGACAATTGTGGACATTCACAGGAAGTGTAGTACTCAGTGGGGTAGTTCTTATGCTAATTGCTGAGAACTACTATCGGCTTTTTTCCTTTAATGTTCCATTTTCTGAATTGTAGATGAAGATTATTTTACAAAGCACTGCATACAATGCAATATAAGCACTTTACATAACACATCACTTCAGCTGTTTTTCTTTTTAACTTCTGCAGAGGCAGCTATTCCTGAAGTAATTTCGCAGCTATGTAAGATCAGTTGTTGTCCCAGTAATAATTTTAAGTCACCATGCGGCTGATGCCCTCTTTACTGTGTCTGAGAGATGTCATCTTGATTCAGTCCTAGCTCAGAACTTCTCAAAGCACCTTTCTCTGCTGTGAGCACTTTCCTGAGTATGAAAGCAACCTGTTGGGGTTGGGTCTGTGGTTGTTAAAAGAAACCAACAACACTAAACACAATTTAAGTTAATATTTATTTAAAAACCTCAGAGGCTGGAAATGTGATGGGAAGCCTGTACATTGCCCAGCATGACTATGCTCTGTTTATAGTGACAGCAAAGCGTGTGGGTTGAAGACCACACATCGAGCTCCTGAGGTGTGTTTTATTTATTTTTACATTGAGAATTGTTGTTAGGATTTCCTACATACATCAAGGCTAGTAAGGGATTTATGTGAATTAGCCTAGCATTTTCGTTTCAGCGCTTGAAAATGATTGCGCTTTCAGAGTTCTATTTACTTTCAGTGTTTGAGGAAAGAACACACCCATTAGGACAAATACACAGTGAAATTGTGTAGGGCTCAAATGACATTGAAATTACCCCTTATAAGTAATATTCCTCAGCCACCTCTCTTGTATTTGCCAGGTGTAGACAAGCGTATGATTGTGTTTTTGGGTTGAAGTGATGGATCTGCTAGCAAAAAGCGCACACTTCAACCTGTACCACCCTCTGTCATGTGGTGGGCTTGGGGTCTTGAGTGTGGATTGGAACTTGAGTTGTCAGTAGGGCTGAAGCCTTAGTAATTGTGTTTTTGAATGGAGAAGTTTAAAGTAAAGATTGGGCTTGGTGTCATTGCATCACCAGGGTGGCTTCAATGGGAGTCAGTCTATTTCTACCGATGCATGCTCACTGCCTGCTTTCGGTATGCTTTCTCTCATTTCCTACAGAGAAACATTCAGTCTTTGGATATCTAAATTCTTACTTTAGGAGCTACCTGTTATGACTCAGTGAGGAATGGAAATTGTAGGCAGTCTTGTGCTTCTTCTGGTGTCAGGCAGGAGCTACTCGGGAGGTTTGGGCATGTGCTGAGTTGCATCATGGAAGCTTGCATTTTGAAAGCTATTGCTCGCTTGTCAGTTCTGTTGTGTTTGTTGCATAACTTCAGTCAGTTTCTGATGTGTAGCCCGAACTTGAAGACTTTGTAATGAAAACTGTCCGTATTTGTGAGGATCTCTATTTCAAAAATGAATGCAGACTCGCAGCTTCCTCAATTGGTACACAGTAAATCTGCCTCGGTGAAGTAGCATCTGACAGACTTGTTCCCTTCAAATCTGTTCTTATGGTGGGTGGATGGCAGGAGCTTTGGGAACCACTCACTGTAAGTGAGAAATCTCACATTTCCAGAACTGGCTCTGGTAGTCTTCACAGTCTGCAGAGAGCTATGCTAGATTTACAGCCATAAAACGTTAATTCTGGCTTGTGTGACAGAAGATGTGCATTTCCAGACTTTGTGAAGTAGAACTGCAGAAAAAATCAGATCTGTATTCTAGAAACCAACGTTGAACAAATACACGATATTCACCAGTAGCCCCATTCACATGATTTCAGTGCTTTGACTAAACACAGTGGTCTAGCAATAAAAGAAAGAATTGGCCAATTACAGTAATCTGCTAGAGCTCTGTACTCTAGAATTTTGTGCAGAGAAAGAGGGAGGGCTCTTACCTGCTCTCAGTTCTGCCTAAAATTGCACTCTTAATGCCATCTATTCCACAGCAAATAACACACATATTTAACAAGGCTGTTAACCACAGGGCCACCTCTAAGGTTGTATTGCTTAGCTGCCACATCTCACGCCCTCTCCGCCTCCTCCATCTTCCTGTCTGCCCCTCATAACTATGTTCCACACACCAGAAGGCAATAGGAACTTCCTCTGCCCCCCTCTTTCTTCCCTGTTTGGAGACTAATGTTCACATTCATGTAAGGGCACATAGCCTCTGGGGGGCTACAGTAGGGCTTAGGGGCAGAATTCTTGACTGCCTGATTATTTTTCCTACCAAGAATGTGCTGGTTTTTTTACCTTTCTCTGGTGGCAGATTAGATCAAAGTGGTCCCATGCATATGTTGTGACACATACCAGGAAAGCATGTGCTTATGTGTAAATAGTGTAAGTGAGCAGGGCCGAGGTTTTGCTTAGCTTTGCACTTTGCAGCAACAGCAGGCAGAGCATGTGGAGAACAAGATACTGAGGCCAGATCTAGATTTCAGACCAGATGGACATTATTCATAATAATATTCGTGTGTTAATGGTTTTTATCGGAGTGTGAAGTAAACTGTTGTGATTCTTGTTCTTCAAGCTGAAGAGAATCGCTTGGCACTGTTAGTACTGTCACTGTTTATATAAACACAGGCTCAAAAGTTAAAAATGAATACAGTCGGTCTTGGGCATGCTGTAAAGAACTCCCAGAAGCTTCTGACAACATAAGTACAGGTGGGCAGGCGTTGCACAAGTAGTGTAAACATTCCAATATCAGCATTTTGTAGGGCTGTATCTACAAGGACATGGACAGCCTCCGGAGAAATTCATCTAGAACTGTTTTCCTTGTGGTTGAAGTGCTGTTAAGTGCTGTGTGAGTGATACCATCTCTGAATCTTCTGTTTCAGCAGAGAGGAAGATGCGGAATTTTGTGTCACATAAATCTGCTTCCTTTCTTAATATATACAGAATAAACATTGTATACAAACGTTCAGAAAAAATGTTACCTCTTTATTCAACTCCTGCAATTAAATATTGTTATATTGGTGCTTTGGCTTAATGTGTATTTCATACAGTGTTGACAGGTTAATTTTGGCTGTTATTTTAATGTGCACTTCTAATGCATGTAAATGCACGTGGAGCATACTCTGCTATCTTGAAAATGGAGCAACAATTCTCTAAGTCCATATTTTTTTTTCCTACCAGTTTAAATTGTGCGTTAAGATGAGCTTGGAAGTTCCTACTCAGTGTGGAATGTGCAATATATTGATGTGGTTCCTGTTGATGAAGGTTCAATACAGGAAGAGGATGCCAGCCATGCTCACAGCTGCGGATAGCACAATGTGTGCTCTCCTGGGCAGATGCCGAAGAGGTTTATTAAAGCATTCAAGTTGTTTCTTCATATTGGGAGTGAAAGATTCCTTCTTAATCCTCATATGGCTGCTGTCGCTGCTGGAGTGTTAATAGATAGTCTAATTTGTGAGCTAAATTACTAATTGTATTATGAGTCTAAACCTTATTAAGCCTTTTGTGTAGAATTAGATCACAGAGCTTTGGGAAACTGAATCCTGGTTGGGTTCAGTCTCCCCTCTTCAAAGACACAGGGAAGCGTTCCTGGCTTCAGAGCTGCAGCTGAGCTCATTCACTGCCTGCTCCGTTATTGATGGGGTCAGAAGTTGGAAGCGGGGAGGCTCTGAGAATAGACCATGTCTCAGTTACATGAAAGCAACACAGTTGTGTAGATGAATACAAACTCTTTATAATGTAAGTGGAGCGAGTTACAAAAGTTAGTTCCAAAGAAGTTCATAACCCACCCAGAGATGGGCAATCACTCAGCTGTGCTGTTGTTGAGTGATGAGCCCCTTCTCAGCTGTTGCACTACAAACTCAGCTGGGTCACCTGAGGTGGCTCTTGCTCTTTGCTCTGTCTTTGCGTGGAGTCAGCCTGCTAATGCAGCCCAGCTGGAGACGGGGCCCATTGCCTCCAGCAATGGATCAGTAATAAATAAACAAAGTAGGGCTTAATGGATTTTGACGTCCCTTTCAATAAATTTTTATGTTGGTCTGTAAGCTTGTGAACTCTCATGCCTTTGATGTAGGAATGTTGTACCCATGGCAGTTCATGTTCTTTACAAGAAAATGCTCACATTTACTCAATATATTTTCCTGTATATACATGAGATACATTCCCAATGGTATTAAGTTTTTCTCTGTGGTTCTGCACTCTAAACTACTGTGAGGATCTGTTCTTCTACATCTGAAATTATCGGAAACTTATATGTTCCTAGCTTTATTATTTACTGCTGTAAGCTAATAGCACTTGGGAAGTCCAGACAATAAACAAAAGTAACAGGATATGTATTTTGTCACATTATCTTTGTATTTAAAGAGATTTTGCTCGGAAATCTAATCATTAAATGTGACACAAATAGAGTACATTAATACAAAGCTCAGTGTGTCTTCTGAAAGATGGACCTTTCAGAAGGTAATCTACGCTGTGTGCTATTACATCACTGTGAACAGAGCAGCCCAAAGCCCTGCTTAAAAGGTAACTGCCTCCAGGTGTGGCTGTTGGGTAGGGGTCTGTTCAGCTCCTACACTGATTATTGTGCTTACTGGAGCACTTCAGGAGATTAGTGCTGTTTTTTAGCGTGTTGGGATTTTTTAGGAATTTTTTTTTTCCCCTGTATGTTTTATGTGAATTTTCTAGCATTTTCTTATTCAAGCACAGTATACCTTGAGACCAGAGTAGCTGCTGTTTCTCATTGGCTTAGGTGTGAGTTGGCATGATTGCCCACTTGCCGTCTGTCTTGATTTCACCTGAAACAGCATTAATAGCACATGTTGCTGGGTGATGGGAGCACACCTGGGGCTGGGCTAGGCCAGCATGTGGGCCTGAATTGGACTGGGGGTCGTTCTGTACCACTTGATGCCATGCAGAAGTGTATAAAGCTGTGGGCAGTTCATGGGGCTGCTGTGCATCAGTAGGTAGGGTGTTGCGTTGTGTCATTTGTCTGTGAGTGGTGAGTAATCTTTCTGTAGCTGTATATATGTGGTTATTGTTGCCTTTTTGTTGCCTTTTTTTTGCCTTTTTTGCTCTTCTGTTTTAGTAAGTGGTTTCTAGCTCAACCTGTGAGTTCTGTTTTGTTTCCAGTTCTCTCCCTTGTTCCACTTGGGTGGCACTGAGCTACAGCCATGTGGTGCTGAGCTGCTGCTGGGTTAAACCTCAAGTGCCTTCTTGTACCCAATATGGGGTGGGTGATATTAGCACAGACTTGGTCTTTGTTGGAACTGCAAGGCCTGTTGTGGAGGTTAGAGTAACTTTCTAGCCTCTGGGCTGACTCCTCTGGGGCAGTCAATTCCAAGTGTACCCTTACAGGTGAAAGCAAACTGTGGCCTGTACTCTGCTGCCAGAGGCACTGAGAAAAACATGTTGGTGATGCCAGTTATGGAATGTCACTTGGCTGCTCACTTGACTCATGTTTAAAACAAACAAACTTGATTAAGTGGGTCATTCTACCGTGATATTTGTAAAGTAGTCTTGGTCATCTTTTTAGCCTGACCTTGGTTGGCTTTATTTATTTGTGAGATGTCTTGAACTTCCCTTACTCCCTGAAGAAGGATAAGTGCTAACTGCACATTCCTATGGTTTTTCTCTTGGTTTTCATTTTGTGCAGCAGGCCATGTTTTCAGCAAAAATAGGAGGAGCAAATAAGAAGGACCAGTATTATGTCAAATCACTAGCAAGTACAGGTATCCCTTATTGAGGGTATTACAACATAAACCAAGTCCTCAAGTTTTGGTTTGTTCCTGTTGGTGGCAGTGACACAGAATATATAACAACTTTCACTGTAGCTGCTGACTGAAACAAATAATTAAGTGACCTACTTAATTTGGAGAGTTTGTATGCTTGAATGTACTGTTGCACCTTTCCTGATTATGTGGAACAGAATATGGATTTCATGTCTTTGGATGGCATTGCTTCAGATTTTTATATTCTCTTTGGTACTCCTTAAAGAATTTCAGATGTGATGCCTCTTCTTCAAGGCATATCTGAAAATGACTAATGAGGTAATAAAAATAATTAAATAAGCCTCCTCCATTAAACACCAAGTAAAGTCTGTACCACTGTTTTCCACCTTTTGGGGCTAGGAGGGAAACAGGTTGGGAGTAAGCAGCAGTGGGAAGAAAGTGCTGTGGGTATTCAGCTTTGGCGCTCTGATGGTCGTGAGAGTCGCTGTCTTCACTGTGCTCTATGTGATGATTTTAATTACTCAGTGACCTGAATTAGATGCCCAGTGGTTTTTGGTGGATACACCCTTCACTGAACTCTCAACACAAGCTGCTGGTAATGTTGAGGTGTTAGTATGCTACCATACTGCTGCAACAAAATCTGTACTGAACTTGGTAAGCACGTGTCCAACAGGACGATGGTGTCTGCAACCAGTCTGTGTTGTTTATCTTGATTAGGATGTGCCTATCTGTAGTGGAAATGCTAAGTCACAGCTTGAACCAGTGATTGAGCACCTGGTCGGAAGGCAGGGCCAACCCAGGGGAGCTCAGGTGCATACAATGCCCCTGAGTGACTGGAAGGGTTGGAGCCAGGATCCACTCCTTCCTAGACCCCAAGTAAGGGTTGGCAGTGGAAGTGAGGGTATCTCACTAGAGGTCCCTCCTACCTGAGCCCTTCCAAGGGTGAGCAGATTTTTTTCCTGTTTCTGTGCCTCTGGCTTCTATGTTAAGCATATTCTCACTTGCTGCAGCCTAGGACTTTGCTATTCCACCATCACTACTGTGCTTTTTATTACATTGTAGCATTACACCATCTTTGCGTGTGGAGATGTGAAGTCTAAGATCTCTTTGGTGAGCAAGAGTTGCTGTCACCTGCTCTGTCTTTTTACAGAGCATCTGCTGCAGTAAAGCTTGCTTCTTCTTCCACCTGGCTTCATCAGTTTTCTTTATGCTCCTTCTAGCAGCAGCCTACTTGCTTCCCTTCCTTCAGGGTAGAACAGTCCAGCTGCCTGCTTTGATCTGCAGGATCTTGGTAGAGCAAATCAAAGAGCAAGTTGCCTGTGTGCCATTGGGTCATACCTATCCAGTGGGCCATCACCGCTCACTGGAGTCAGGAAGGAAGGGTTTGAATAATGTGTGAGGTAGTTTTTTTGTGTGCTTTTTTTTTTTTTTTTTCTCCCCTGTAAATAAAGTTTTCTAACTCTGAGGAAGGGGGTGGGAGGACAGTTGTGAGATAATTACCTGCTTTGCAGTGCTAATGATGGGATGTATTACGCATTAATAGGGAGCCTTCTCTTGCCACAGGTAGAATCTCCCAGTGGGAGGCACAGAAAAACTCTGTCTCAAAAGTAGAGAGAGATGGGGAAAACCTGGCTCTCAGCTTGTGTGTGGCAGCTTGGGAGCTGGAATTGTTATCTGAAGCCAGGAGAGTTGCACTCCAAACCTATGGAAGCTGGAGTGGGACTTGGAAGCCTGGTGGACCCCTTCCAGCTTGGGCTGTGCTGTATTTCTCAGGAGCCTGGGCTAGCTTAGGCAGAAAATTGCTTCTAGAACTTTCCTGGGGTCACTACTCTGTTGCTGTGTGAAATACAGGGACAGTTTGTGCATGGACAAGATGCATTATAAAAGCATTGTGAAGTAAGAGCATTTCAAGGGGTACATTTAGTTGTTGTGCTTTCCTGTGTGGATGTGCTTATGGTCTCTGTATTGCATTTGTGAGGTGGGAGTTGGTGTTTATTCCTGTAGGAGGGAACACTTGTATGCTTAGGAAGGGTGGAAAAAAAAAAAAAAGAAAGAAAAAGCATAACTATGCAGTTGTTATGTTAAATGAATTTTAAAGTTGGTGAGAAGAGGCATTCAGAGATGAGAATGCTTGGGGGGAGAAATGAAAGCGCACTGGAGCCGTTTCCCCTTGAGGGCTTAGGCAGGATTGAAGAGAAGTGGTGCATACTGAAGCCTTGTTTATAGTCTTTCACTTACTGTTAATAAAACAGGGATGTTCTAAAAGGTTTCCATAATTAAAATGCAGTGCTTGAGTGTAGTGTGTTTTGAGAATGGGCTAAAGGCCTGCTGCCTCTCCGACTGCTTAAATCACTACTTATGAAATGCTGCAGTGGACTTAGTGTTTTGAAGTTGTTTTCAATCAGAATGATGTTAGAAATGTGGGGTACTGAATATATGAAAACAGAACTTATGGGGAAGCTGATAAGTGTACAAATTTACTAATTAGTAACTAATTGCCAGTACAGAGATTTTTTTTTTCTTCTGTTTTGTTGTGTTTTTTTATTAATTGACTGTCTATTAATAAATGTGGCTTATTTCTAATGGTCTTCCAGAAATTCATAACAAAAAAGCTAAGGAATTAGCATAATAAATAATTATTGCTTCCAGGGTTTTTATTGTTAAGATAATAAAATGTTAAAAAGCAAACCACTTGAGTAGAAAGTAATTGCACTGACAAGCACCACACAGCGAGCATTCACAATAAAGTAAACCTTCCCTCAATGTCAACCTGATTTGCTATCCACATAAATGCTTCCTCACATTATGGAAATGTGCTTTTTCTATCAACGGAAAAGAATAAAACTCCAGGCATCTAATTAATCTTGTCTGACGTATGATTTCATACTCAGGTTAAAACACGAGGCAGGTAGGTCTATTTTTTCCTCCCTCACTGTGCATGACCACAGGCAAATCTCTCCATTAATGTCAAGCTGCATCTGTGTGTCTCCATCTCTGCCACATGTCAGTCATTAATGCATTAGTGTTGCCCGTATTGGATTCATATGCACCTTTTCTTCTGTCTGAGGGCCTTGTATATGGGAAGCTGCAAGGCTTGTGAGCTGTACATCACAAGCATCTCACCTTGACCCTATCTGTATGGGAAGAGGGACTCTAATGTATAGGAAAGGGATTGGATGCGGTAATTTGTAGTGGAATTTCCAAGTTAGCGTGACCAAGTGGGGGAAAGGAAACAAAACTTGGCTTTGATACTTTCTTTGATTCAGAATGTTCTTGTTAAAAGTCGGAGAACTTTTAATAGTACCTAACTGTGTTACCGGTAGTATTGTAGACTTGTTGATGGCAGAACCACTTTGAGAAAATGCACAGACAAACAAAGTGTCTGCATTATGGGTATTTTATTTTTTGAAACTCTGCTTAATGGTTTCTGCCAGAGGCATCCTGCGACACTTGAAAATGTGGTGGTTTGACCTTGAATGCTAAAAACCTGTGCAACTCTGCTATGTTTTTATGTATGTAGGTAGTACAAAGGATACTGACAGGAACTTGAGTGCAAATAACAAAACCTTGGCTTGTTCTTGAAAATGAAAGCGGTAACCTCAAGTTACTGTTATGAAAAGAAAGCTAGCAAACTGAGGAATTGTTTCATGAGCACAGTGTGTGCGTTAAAATGTTTTAATTTTAAATTTTAATTAAAATTTAAATTTTCCCTTACAGTTTACATGCAGAGTCCTGTGGTGCTGGGAAACAAATATTATCTTATAAAGTCCAAAATTAAGAGGAAGAATGTTTTTGTTTTATTGACTGAATGCGAAATAGGAATGTCACTGGTGAAGAAGATTGTGGTTTTGTTTTTTCTTGTTTTCAAAGTTATTTTCTAGGCTTTAACTTCTGTTTCCAAAGTTTGTCTCCTACCTCATACTAAGCAAGTAAGTGTTGTTTGTGACTCAAATTGCTATTCTTTGTATTCTGAAAACAGGACAAGATCCTGTTTTGAAGAACGGTTGCGCAGCAGCCCATAGCTGTAATCACATAGCACTGTTGTCTAGAAGCCCGTTCTGTAAGTCCTTCAGTGAAGGTGCTGAAGAATCCTTGTAGGAACTGTGTTGCATCAAGAAAAATGCTTACTTATTTTGAGTAATCATGAAAGTTATTGGTTATATAACAGCAGGAGGAATCAACAGGCAAAATCATAAATGATACATGTTCTCCAGAGGACAAGTGTTGTCGTGTATATGGCTGCCTTTTGTGTTGCCTGCTTTGTATGTTACCTGCTTCTGAACAGCAACAGGTCTAAGCCTTGTCAGGTGAGTTAGCTTTATACCCCCCAAAAGATTGATCTGTGATTGACCTCTTGGCAAATGTGACTTTCAGTTGTCGCTTGTGCTGCTTGACTGGGGCTTGGTTTAGTATAATAGAATCATTATGTTTGGAAAAGCCAACTAAGATCACCCAATCCAACTGTCAGCCCACCCCCACCATACCCACTAACCATGTCCATCAGTGCCACATCCACATGATTCTTGAACACCTCCAGGGTTGGTGACTGCACCACCTCTCCGGGCAGCCTGTGCCAGTATCCAGGCACCACTTTTGAGAAGAAATTTGTTTGTGGCTGTCAGGACTGGCTTCTGTTAGCCCTGAAAGACAAGACCTTTCTGTATGGATGTAGAAGATAGAGCCAGGAAATTAAGTCTGTGTCCTGACTACAAGGTTCTTGCTGTCTGCTTTTTCCTTGATGTTTCCTGGCAGTTTGCCTTTGAGAAGCAGAACTTTTTCTCGAGAAGTGCAGTAACACAGCTTTAGTCCACATTTGTAACTTTTTGCACCTCAAAGACTGGCAGTTACTGCACTTAGAGTTTTTTCAGAGCTTGTGAAATGTAGATGTGGAGTAGGAGAATGTCTTTCTGCTCAGTAACCTGTGTAAAGCCACAGATCTCCTTCAGAGATCAGTCACAACGCTCTGCATTTCTGTACTGCAATTTCTTTTCAGCTGCTTGTAGAAGGGTTGAGTGTTGCAGAGCCACTCAGGCAGGCAGGAACTTCTGCAGATCTCTTCGCCTTGCCCCTGTTTAAAAGAGAGTTGACTTCAAAGCTGGGTCACGCTGCTTGAGGCTTGGTCTCTTCAGTTCTGAATGTCCACAGCGATGGGGATCTACAGCCTCTTTGGGTTATGTGAACTTGTAAAACAGGAGCTCTAAAAATGTTCAGTATGCTAGGTTAGTACTTCTATAGAGGAGAAAAAAAAATATCAAAGACATTCCAGATTATATTAAAACTTAAAAGGTGGGAGCTTAATAATTTTTTGTTAAGGCTTCTGAATGCATGTTGTTTGAAACATGTCTCCTTCATTCTTCTAAATACTCCTCTGTTGTGTTGACAAATACTTTTGAGTGCCGAGAATGTAAACTTCTGTTGCTTTCTGTCTGGCTTTGGACAAAGTATTCATACTGAACAGTATGAGTTTGGCCTTAACCAGTAGCTGCTTCACATGGGTGCTGTTTTTCAAATAAAGTGACCTGTAACATGTAAGATATTAGACATTCCAGAAAACATTTTAATTTGATTAGGAAAGTCGCATAGCTTAAAGGCGTGCACTTACGACTTTCACAGCAGAAATGTTCCTTGTGTGGTGCCAGCATTCTCATCTAATGCTGGAAAACACTGGAGCTCTCTCTGGAGATTTTATTTTTTCATTTACAAACTTCAACAAAGAAAAAACATGCTGATATTAAACAGAAAACAAGTTGCCAATTCTCTAAAAGGGAAGGGAAAAAAAAAAAGGTATTTAAAAATTCCCCACAGAGGGAAGTTAGTTGAGGGATAAGAACAGATTTTTAAGTGCTCTGTCCCAGATAGTGCTGGCAAGGGAAGAAATGATGTTGCTTATAACTATGAGAATCTGTGGGGAATTTAACAATGCTAGGAGGAAGAAGAAGTGTTGCCTCTAGAAGTCTGTGGAAAGGGACAACAGACACAAATGTGTTTTCCTGTTGCAGGGGACCAAGAAGTTGTTACCTAAATAGGTTTTATGCTGTTTTCTTTTTTCTTTCTTGCTTTAATTTAACTGTTGGTGATTTTAACCTTGATTAGGTGTTATTTATCCTTAGTGCTGTAGAAATCTAAACTGTCCTGATTTGTGTGGGCGCATATAGTATATGTGAGAAACAGTTCATAGTATCGTATCGTAGAATGGCCTAGGTTGAAAAAGACCACAATGATCATCCAGTTTCAACCCCCCTGCTATGAGCAGGGCCACCAACCACCAGACCAGGCTGCCCAGAGCCACATCCAGCCTGGCCTTGAATGCCTCCAGGGATGGGGCATCCACAGCCTCCTTGGGCAACCTGTTCCAGCATATCACCATACTCTGTGTGAAAAATTTGCTCCTAATATCTAACCTAAACCTCCACTGTCTCAGCTTAAAACCATTTCCCCTTATCCAATCACTATCTAGCCTATATGGATACTATGTGGTTACTATGGTCCCTATATGGTTAATATGAAGAGTCATTGAAATGGGTCTGGATGTGCTCTGGCTCCCAGGTGTGCTGGTATTCTCAGAGGTGTTGGTTTCCTTGAGTCTCCATTGCTGTCCTTTTTTGTTGTTTATCTTTTTAGCAATAAATGTTTTTTCTTGCCAGCAATATGCTAAGTAATGAGTTAACACATGCTGGTCATTTCCAGGGGATTAAAGTTCATGTTTTGAGAGAATTCTAGAGTTTGCAGTCACAGTAAAAACATCTTTCTGGTAATCATTGAACAGTGAAAAGGTTATAAGTTACTCCATGTTTAACTTAATTACCATGTCAGGCTTCTAATTAGGAGTTGGTGTACTATAGCTGGAATTTCATAAATGCTTAAAATTAATATATCATCCTGTATTTTAGGAATCTCAACGTGCTCTGTAGAATCAACACCTGAGAATTCCATGTTCCACATAGAATTTTTGTGCTGTTCAAAATGCTTTTTTTTTTTTTTAATGGTCTCCAAAGACATTTTTTTGTTCTTTTTATTTAGCCAGTGCTGTTTTAGCTAGTAGTGCATTGATTCTGTCTTGTTGGAATATAGTGTAGACAAAAATATGTAGCTGAAAGCTTTACACGTGCGGATCAGTTGGTCTTTCACAGTGGACTTCACGTATTTAAAATGTATCCTTGAACATTTTAACAGAGCTGGTCTATTTGACTCAAGCCAGCGATAAAATGAAAAGAGAGACCTCCCAAATGTATATCTCTTTGTTCCCAAGTTTATTATTTGACACTATGAGAATGCAACGCAGTATGTTTAGCCTTTGCTAATACACTTTTTACCATCCTATTCTCCAGTTGCAGTTGTGGCTGTTTTGTTCTGAGCCGGCAGCTAATCCTGATACTGCTTGAAGCTTCAAGTTCTGACCAGTTTTACAGTGGTTTTACACCACATCCTCTTAGTTGCCTTAAAAGCAAAATTTATCCTTGCATAGGAGAACTAGAATAGGCACTGTAAGGCAGCTTGTGTTTTGCAGTTCCCATGACTTCACATTGGTTGTTGGCGGCCCAGGTATCCTTACCAAAGAGGAGTTAGTTCACTTAAGATTTGCTGTCCTCTTTTCCATGCTTATTTTCTTAGCAGTGCATTTTGCTTGTGTGCTGTGTGTGAATATTCTTGAGGTTTTTAGTTCTTGGGACAAAAGCTTGCGAGCTTGGGGCTGAGGAAGACTCAATGGTGATGAAGGCTGTGCTGGTGGAGGTGCATGAATTTCTGAGCACTGCCAACAGCAGTTTCATAAGGTTTGGTTATAATTAGCTTATTTCAGTGTATTTTAAATGCATTTGTCTGATATAAGATAAGGCTGAGGCACTGTATTTGAACCTGATTTGAACGTGTAGATATGACTGAAAGACATGGTTTAGTGGGCATGGTGTTGATGGGTTGACAGTTGGACTAGATAATTTTAGAAGTCTTTTCCAACATATGATTCTGTTATAAACTACTTTAAGCTAGGGGTGGTAAGGAAGAAACAGGATAGTAATCCTGGTCTTGTTGCTGTCAAGGTGCCGAACTGAGGACTCACAAGGAAGGTGTATCCCATTTTAGAGATGAATTAGCAGAAACATTGTGAGAAGATAATGAAGAACATAAAAGTAGCAAGGCAAAGTTACAAGACAGAAATTCAACCTTGATATTTCACTGCGTGGATTGTCATGAGCAGAATGCAATCCCAGCCACATGAGAAGTTGGCAACTTCCCAGTGTAGGGTATCACTGCAAAGAAATGTTTGTAGTTGGAGAGGAGAGCTCAAAACTGTGAACTGAATGAGAACTTCTGCGGATATGCTCAGCTTACAGGCAGTTTAAGTTCCTTTGCTGCTTTCTCTTTATAGGTAGATGTTAAGCACAGGCTGATTTTAGTGAGGTGCTGTGGGCACCAGTGGTGCAGCCAGTTTTCAGGTCAGTTCTGCTAAATTAGGAACACCAAGGCAAGCACTGCATTGGTTTATTGTGAGAAGAGAACTAAAGCATGCTGGCAGGCTGTGCTGGTAGTGCACTTTTCTCTTAAGTGCTGGAGGGCTGTAGGAACAATGAGATGAAGGCAAGGCCTTTTCCTGTGCCTCTTTTTCTTAGAATTCCAGTAAGCTCCACTTTCCTTTTGTAGTTTGCCTTCCTCAGCATATCATTATCTAGGTAGATCCGATGTTCTCTGTTGCTTTTTCCTCTTAGCTTTACTTCTAAAGTGAATATTAGAACTTGCATTGTCCTAGTTGTAAAAAGACAAATGAAAGGGAGGGACTTAAGGGTTTGAGCAGAACTGGCTAAAAAGGAATAGGACATACAGTATGACAAACCTTACAAAGCAGAAGAGTGAGAAATTATTGAAAACAAAGATAGGGATGAGGGGAGAAAATACGTGGTAGCATTTATCTCATTTATTACATACAGAAAAGGGAAAAATGAAGTGAAAGAGGACCGAACAACAGATTCGGTGTTTTCAGTTTACTTAGGAAAAAATACTTTCAGCATATTACAACTAACCACATGCTATCTGATGAGCTTTTTTATTTATAGGGCACCTTATTATGCATGTATTTTTCACTGTAGCAGGTAGATCTTCTGTTACGAATGTCAGGTTGATTTTTTTTTTTCAAGTTCTTGTATGCATGTCAGTAATCAGTAGATATGTTTTTTTTTCTTCTTTGCAATGAGGCTATGTAATAGTTTGCACAGATAGTTTGCCCTTACATTCTTTAAATTTAGGAAAATTTTGTTTTCTGTACCCTTCTTACAGTCTGGCCAGCCCACTGTGTTTTTAATTGAGCATGAAATGAACGTAGATGTGGTGTTTATTCACTTAGTTTGTGCTATCTAGGCTGCCAATAGCAACTAAAGTACATTGGAACAAAACTGGGGTCTACTCTGTTGCTTGTCTTTCCTTAAGTTATAATTGTGATTATAAGTAAAGGAAAAGAAACCAAAAACTTGATCAACACAAAACAACAAAAAGAAAACAAAACCACTGTGCTTAATGTGTGTGTATGTGTGTGTGTATATGCACATATATATATGTGTGTGTGTGTGTGTATATATATATATATGCAGTTATTGATACATAATCCAGTGCTCAAACAAGTAGCCTGTACAAAGCAAATAGCTGCAGTTTCAGGGTGTCCTGGTAGTTCTTCATGTATATTTTTGTGTTGTTACCGTCATCAGGGATGCTGAGGCATACTGCTGAAGTTAAGCTAATACATTCCTGTAATCATACCATTTTTAAAGAAATGTTACAGCTATTTACATTATTAAAATGAATAATTGCTACAGATCTCTATCTTTAGTACATGTTAAAGTTTTTTTAGGTAAAGCTGGAAAGCACTTAATATTATGTATTGTCACTTCATTGAAAAATAATTTGTTATGTATATATATTTAGTGACTGAAACAGTTTTGGATGCAATCTGACTGTACAATATACATGTGCCATTGCAGTATGTACAGTATAGATGTTAAACTTAATTGCTGAGGAATGTGTGATTGAGCTGTGCCTTTAATATGAATGGATGTTGCATATGGCTTTTTATGGGAGCATTTATGTGGAATGAATTATTTAAAATAGAATTCAGCCTTTTGCAGAAAATGCCATATGTATTGTGAGTGAATTGCCTCTTGGCTTCAAATATTAAGTATGTATCAAAATTTCCAGTATTTCCTTTGTTTGGCTGCTAACGCACAACATGGTGTAGTTTAAGACTTGAAGGAGCCACCAGATCACAGTCTTTTCTGATCTCTGGGGCATAGCCCAAGAAATGAAAATGTAGAAGAGGGAAAGTAAGCGTCTGCACAGTATCTGGTGTACTGTATACTGCAAACTTCACCTAGGATTTTTTGGTGTGTTTTATTTCATTTGACTGTGTATTGTATCTATTTTTTGCAGCAGACTAAGGGAACCTTTTGATTTGGCTGCGTGTGTGGTGTTGTAGATTCTGCCTCCCCCCCAGCTTCTGTTTCCTGGTGGCTTGCAGTGACTTTCCTGAGGTTGGCATCTTACTAAAGTGAAGAAACAATTACTGAAACTCAATAGTTTGGGAGAAGTATATGCAGAAGCATGTCTGTTGCTGTTGGTGTGAATTATATTGCCACAGACTGTTCAGTTAGGGGAGAATGCGTAAATACGCAGCTGATGAAATAGTACTATTTTTTTCCATGTTTAAACTTCAATGATACTTTTCTCCTTGTTGTGTTACTACTCAACCCAGTTCTCTCTTCTTTTCAAGTGCTGTGGCTTAACACTCTTAATATCCTCTTGTACACTGCATTGTTCTTAGATTTGTGCCAGGATATTTCTGAAGAGTGAATTAATGAGTAAAACACAAGCTCTGCACTGTTCTTCGTTTACTTCCTCAGAAGGTATCCAAGCAGGACTATTAACTATACCACATCACCTACCTCCCTTTGAAATTTGGACATAAATGGAAGCCAGCTTTTTGTTCTTTAATACTAGCCAAATACCAATCCATATGGTTTTGATTTTGTATATTTTTAACAGGCTCATAACAGTTGGAAAACTAACGTTAATTCCCCTCATCATTTTCTCTCATATTGTTGCTGCTTTATAGACATACATTGCTTGTTGTGTGATCTATTGCTGGTAAAGAAAGCATGCTCTATTTGTGTAACTTAAATATTTATTTTTTTATTCTATTCCTGTTCAAGTTAGGCCGGATGCAGTGGGAAAAGCTGGCTCTCTATCAGGATGGTGATTTGGGGAAAGCAGAATCCCTTGAGGAGTCCCTGTAAATATCAATTTCTGAAGTTGACAGAAATGACTTTTAATTATTTTGACTGAGCTAATATTAGCAACTAAATTGATGTATTCTGAAGGCTTCTTAAGTGTTGGCAATGATCAAAGAAGAGAGAATGGTGGTGTCTTGGTGCTTTCCAGTTCTCAGATGTTTTGGTTGTATTATTCCAGTTAAGGCAGACTGTGTGTTCATGAGCCAAATAATAAGTGTTTTGAGAGCTGGTATAAGTGGAAAAAATAAAGTATGTTGCTATTTGCTGTTGTTGTCAGTGTCTTTGTTGTGAGCTCTGAATTCACTAATAATGATTATAAGGGATAATTCTATAAAAAAATTTAACATATTCTTACTTTAAAAGTAGTTAAAGTGGTGTATTAATAAGTGCTTCTAGAGCAAGACTTGTCTGATTTTTCAAGTTAAAAATACTAAGCAGGCTGTGTGTATGTCAAGCTGAAAAGTTCTCAGATCACGAGTCAACTGATTTCACTTGCTTATTCCCCTCGCTCTGCCATCTCTTCAGTATCTTTTATCAGCAGATTGCAAAGCACTTTAAAAAGGGAGATGTGTTTCCTTATTTTATGGAGGGGTCTTGATCTTTTTATAGATTAATGCAGCACTTTTCCCCCCCTTCTGTATATGTCATAAGAATTATGAATGCCTCTTGAGCTCTGGAAGGCTGCAATAATGGTAAAGCCAGATTTTCTTGTCTGCAAGTACACTGGTACACTTCCTGTTTATGTGATCAGATACAGCCTTTCTGTAGGGCTGTCCCTTCTTGGCCCATGTAGAGATTGAATGGAAAATGGGAAAGATTTGAGGTTTTTGTGAATGCTACATTTCCAAAAGTTCATATGTTTGACCTGAAGAAAGCTCCATCCTTATGATGACTAGCAGCCATTGATACAGCCAACCCCTTCAGTCATTCCACGGTGCAGCTGTCTCCCAGAACGCATGAGGAAACTCTTCGGTTTTTCTTTGTGCCACTTGTGGGGGCTCTGGAGGAGGCTTCATCTCTTTCCCTGTCTGTGCTTACAGCCTGGGCTTTGGGTTCTGTGTGGTACTAAGTGTGTAGGTGGCTGCATGATCCCATGCAGTTATAGCTTCTGCCTGGGGATAATGCTTGTAGTATTACTTTTGTGATGTGAGTGATAGGCTCTGGTAAGCCAGAGCCGTCTTTGGTTTGGGTTGTAATTGGTAGTGACTTAGGGACTGGCTGTGAACATGTGAAGGTGTTCATAACAGAACTATCTCCTACATTTTTCCCCATTCAGCAGACATCATCTTTCTGTTTAGTGAAAAGTTGTGTGATATAAACTTCCTCAAAGCAAATTTTATTTCTTAATTTTCTTCAGATCTTCTCAACAAATACTGTACAAGGTAGATTAGCATGCTGTTCTGCTGTGTGGAGTGATCTAAGGGAGTAGAAGAAAAAATTAACTTAAATTTTGTTTTAATTAAACAGGATTTATATCAACTATGAGGCTCTTTCTGCAAATAAGCTTTTTAAGTGTTTTTTTTTACCAGCCTCAGTTTAAACCATCATGCGAAATATCACTGCCTTATAATGCAGCTAACGTGTGTTCCTAATTTGCCATTAATTCTTTATTAACACAATGACAGAGGGTTCTAATAAAATCAGTTAGGCTGACATTAACAATTTGTTATGGCTTGGATGCTGTGTCAGTCTATAAAATTTGTTTTGTTCACTTTCTTATACAAAACTCATTACGAGGATGTTGTATGTAGAAGAAAATTGTTTGTAGAAGAAAACAACCACTTCTTTGAAGAAAAGTTCTGGAGAAGTGTAATTAAAGTACTATTGATTTGTCTTATTTGAAATGGGATTATATGTAGAGATGCACACTGATGGTTAGAAAGTTTTTCTCCTTGAACTGCTTGAGGAAGAAATCTTCCTGTTATTTCTGCTCTTTGCCTCAAATGATCATGGGGAAAAAACCCACAAACCAATAAGCCAACTCCTGACTCTGCTGCATGGCTCTACTTATTCAGAAAAGTCTATTAAATTCTTGTTCTTATGGGTATTGTTGTTGAATTTAAAAGGGATGGTAACGGTTTATTGAAAGTACTCAACAATGGGAATACCTGTGATGCAGTTACTCTAAATAAAGCATTATGCTTAGCATTCGGGCTGGTTGTGAGACAGTTTTGACAACTGAAATTGTTGTTGATTCCTTTACTAAAGTAATTGTTATGCTTGGACACATGGCCTATGAGTTACTGCTGCTCTTTAGAAATACATTTGTCAGATGCTCTAGGTGCTGCAAAATATTTGCTGTCTTTGCTGTAGGAACCTTTATATCTTATTTCATGTGAA
Source organism: Coturnix japonica (assembly GCF_054131305.1). NCBI lineage: Eukaryota > Metazoa > Chordata > Aves > Galliformes > Phasianidae > Coturnix > Coturnix japonica. The sequence goes on from NC_140664.1 coordinate 45,631,656, forward strand.
GCTTTTATAGCAAATAAAGAATTTTAGTTGTGACTGCCTTAATGGAGAAACAGCTTAATTATTGATAATTTCCAAGGGCGGTATAGTGGCTGGATTTCACCCTTGTAAATTTGCTGCTGCCTTAGCGACAACTCCAGTGTATCATTTAGTGCTTAGACTGTTTGTGGACTATACAATATCATAATTATGAAAATAAATGTACGGATGTAGGGCCTTGAATATAAATGAACTGTGCCTCATATGGGCATGAATTACTTTAGAAGGGATATATACAATGTGTTTGCATCCTGCCCTCAAGTTTCTTGTTTCTGTATGGCTTAACAATGCAATAGATTACTCTGCAGGATTACTAAATCTAACCACTAGGAGAAAGGACCATTGAAGCACATACAAAGCAAGGAAGTTGCCCTGCATCCTGTGTAGGACTGTGCTTCCCATTCAGAAGCTCTGCAATGGAAGGAGCTGAAGGGAAGGGGTGAGGTTAAGATGGCAAAGAAAATGGTGAAACCAAAGCTTTGTTAGAACAGCTCTGGAAAACTGTGCATACAGGATGCTGTGTAACTTTGTGTCATTCATAATGTAGCAGAAATCTGTCAAGCAGTAAACACCACAAAATTAATGTATGTCAAGTGTGTATCAAAAGAAATATAGGTAAGTATCTGGTTGTCTATAAACGTTCACAAAGATCTTTATTTTATTACTCTGTGCTTGACTGCTTAATGGGGGGAAATACATTATCATATTGTGCAGTGATTTTAATTCTTTCCAGATGCAGAAAATGCAGCATGGAATTTTGAATATTAGGAAAAAAAATATATGCAAAGCATTTCAAGTGCAGATAGCTAAGATGTATAAATGCATATAATGAAGTATAGCCCATTCTGTTGGTGCCTACCCTTTCCACCTCTTTTTCCATGAAGGACTTTACACGTTTATTCTGCTTACTGCTATGTCAAGTGAAGTCAACAGCTTTTTCGTGTAAACTTTGCTAACGAACAAGGTCCTCAGTGGAGCAGTATTTCTCAGGAGTGATAATGAAAAGCTTGAAATACAGTAAACATATGGAAGGAATCTCAAAATACTTAACTAAGCATTATTTCATACAAGTCTTCATTAGGGCTTTTTAATGCACAGGGATAAGATGACATTTGCTATATTTTTGCTCTCTTCAAAAGGTAGCTGTTGAATGTGTTCACATACTATGTGTCATATTAAGCCTCATTGTGGAGGAGGTACAGGTTAAAACAACTGATGTGACTTAGAAAGCAAAAATAATGAAGCTTTTAATGCTTAAGTTCTTAGAACTTTTTGAAGAGTGAATGTAAAAGAAGAGCGGTGACTGCTAGGGTGCTAGCTTTTAGTCTGCTGTTCCACTCATAATGTATTCCACATTAGCACTTGCCTTAGTTCTACTTTAAGAGCAACCAAGGCATCTGTAGAGGCTTGGCATGGTGAAAAAGCTTACAAGTAATAGAATGGCTGGACTGTGTGCATTTCTTAAAGCAGCACACAACTGAAAATGGAATTTATTATTAAAGTGTTTATGGAAAGAACAAGCATTTTTAATGTGTGAATGTGTAAGGAAGAAAAGAAGAAAGCCTAATTGAGTGGTGGGGAAAGCTGCAGATTTCCAAGCTAGTAGTGGCTTTTATTCACTTCTTACATTAAGATAGGAAGATGGTTTTCTTTCCCATTAAATAGCATAATTAGTTCCACAATAACTGAATATCTTCACATCTTGTGTTTGCTTTCTTAACCTGCCTTCTCGTGCTAAGTGTTATTAAAATGACTGGTTGGCTCTGGTCCCTTAGAGAAGGGGAGAACACTTAAGAAGATAGGTATAATGAATGGCAGTGTGATAAATTGTTCAGGGAAAGTTGTTTCTAAATTCTAAAGCAAGCATTGCTTTTCAAGGCTCTGAATTTTGGATTTGACTTTCCCAGCGATGACCAGTCCCATGCCAGTTAGGTAGTTCAGTTTGTGTCTTCCTCTTATTCCTTCTCTGTAAAATGGGGTCAATTTCCAAATGAATCCTTAGATGTGTTTGATTGTCACTGACAGTAAGGATTGTTCCAGATGTACTTGTGCTGTATGTAAATGGTTTTTTGCTGTTTTGTATGTTGAGTCAAAATCCATGAAATCTGATGAGCAACTCGGATTTAGCCTTTTGTTTCTAGTGCTTAGTGGGTTGCCCACAGCCTACACATTAAATTGGGAATTTCTACAGTCTGCTTAAATAAATCCCTGAACTTAATGTTAGCTCAGGTTTTGTCTCCAGCACTGCATAAAATGGCAGTTTGAACAAATGTTTGTGCTTGAAAGGTTGTCAGCTTTTTGGGGCTTTCTTTCTTTTTTCTTTTTTCTTTTTTTTTTTTTTTAAGGTATTTTACATCATTATTAGGTCTAATACATTTTCTCTCCCTTTTTAATCCTTATGTATGTTTTTAGGGAGCATTTACACTTGTTTCAGTTTGGATCAGGGATGTCCTGAAAAGAAGGTAGCAACAGTTGGATTTTTGTGCATGTTAAAACATATTGCAAAACCCTCCTGGAGCTCTCTCATCTGGGGGTCTTTTGGGATGTAACTAAAAAAGGAGGTGCCTCACAGGTGTATTCCCAGTACAATCCAGTGCTAACAGGGGTCTAGTCCTTGGGACTGTAATACAATGACTCTGAAGCCCTGATAGCGTGATTGATTGCTCATCTCAGCTCTTCTGCTGTCCCCACCTTCAACACTCCACATTCCTTCTGAAAATTCTCTGGCTGTGATGCTGCTGCATCCATGGCTTTGACAGCTTTTGATACGAATTGCTGCTTGGTGATGTCCTTGCTCTTTCTGTCAGTGACTGCTACAGCAGAGTGCATCTATACGTTTGTTTTTATTCCATCATTATTCTTCATTTATGCTGGTTCACAGCCTTTCATAAAGAATAAGGTTTAGGCAGTGAATACTCAGACTGTGTGGGCAAAAGCACTGTACACCTCTGAAGTTTTTCAGCTTCTGAGTGAACCAGACAAAAGGTTTGAGATTTTCATTTCAGTACAGTCTGATGTGTACCTGAGAAGCTTTCTGCAATATTATTGCATATGATTAACAATGCATACTGCTAATGCAAAAGGAAGTGTTGGGGGATGTTTCTGCTCAAATAGGCTTGCTCAATCGTCTTTAATCCAAAAAGAGACAGAGGAGTCTGTAGCTTTCTTTATTTGAGTAAATGGAGAGCAGACTGGGGGCATTTCCCCCTCTAGGATCTTTAAACCCACCAGAGGTCACAGCCTCCTTTAGCTGTCTCCTGACACTATAGTGAGCCTTTTCCCTTTCCCCATTGACTAAGGTACTTGGGGTTCATGTTTTTCTTGGTTTGCCTACCGTGTGCTCATTCCCCCCATTAGATACTCTATCCTCCCCACCCCCCCATTTCCTTTGTTTATATGTACTTTGTAATCTGGATTCAGGGATTCAGATTGTTGTTTTGCCCAACTAGAGCTGTCTTTGTGTCTTTTTTGCCAAAGTCCATCCCTCTTTGTCCTGTCAAGCAAGCAAGGTTTACAAGCAGGTGCTAAGCGAGCATCTCCTGCCATGTATGTGCAAAATAAGTTTGTTTAACCAGTTTGTCTTAGCCTTCGTTCATCAGCTTTATCTTGGGTTTTTGTCTTTTTTTTTTCTTTTCTTTTTTTTTTTTTGCAAACTCCAGCTTTTCTTATTTTGCAAGGACATCTTATCCTTTCTTATCTCAGAAGCTTGTGTAAACCTACCTATGTAGTAAAAGTAGAGGTGCTGTATTCTGTAATAGATAAATTTGTTTTTTCTTAATTAAAAAGAAAAACTTGTCGAAAGAACGAATGGATTAACAACTATTTTGGCTCACCTTAAAATACCGTCTTGGGGACAAAAAAAATAACGCCCCAAATCCTTGTGTTATTAAAGTTGCTACTGCAAAATCTCTAGTGTGGGTTATAGAAAACAGTTGTTTGCTAACCAACTCTGTAGCCCTTATTAAGCTTTTTCCATTCTGTAAAGGCAATAGCTCTGAAATACAGAAGTGATTGCATTAAATCCTTGGCTGGCAATTTTGTGTGGGATTGAGTATTGAAATGCAGCAAAGCAAATAATGAAGGCATATGTTTACCTATAATTCTTTTTACCTTGGGAGAAGGATTAAATAGGAACAGTTTGGTTGTTGTCAAATTCTTAACAGTTGCTTTCAAGCATGAAACAGTCCCCGGGCTCTCGGAGGATTTACTTAGCAGTTTGAATAGAGAGGTCTTTACTGCTAATGGAACTGAGATGGCAGGCTTAAGCAATGGGGTGCTTTATAGCCTCTTTAGCCACTTGAGAAGATGTAACATCAAATAGCTGAAGTAGTCTGGGTCTCCACTGGTGTTTGGGAAGTTGCACAAAGATCGGTGAATAAATAATTCAGAGTTATAAGAATGTCTTGATGCCAGAGTGTTGCAAGAATCTAAGAGCTTGATTCACGCAAGGTTTGGTACCAGGAGACATTATGTAGTTTTAACGTGAGCCCTGCCCCAGGGAATGCTTACTGATGATTCAAGAAAATAGTAATGAAATAATATCTGTTGGAATTGACTGGGGGTTTCTGCAGAAGTATTTAAGATTCAAAGGTGTTCTTCATGAAAAGAAATATTTTTGTCTTTGTGCAAATGGCTTGCAGTTATATGGTTTTCTAACTTTTGATATAAAGGAAAGTAAAGATTTCTTACCAAGAGATGCAGCCTGTGATTGTAGATTCATCCTCATTTCTACCTGTAAGTCAGATTTTCAGTTTAGTTTTCATGTTGGGTTTTTCTTTCAAGGTTTCCTTAGTAAATGGAGTGAATGGATCCTTTCTTTGAAAGGTGGGAGCAGCAGGAAGGTTAAGAACACTGGAGGAATAAATTAGGGTTATGTATCTTAGGATTTCTTTTGTTTTCTGCCAAATGGAACAATATTTAAGATTCCAATTTTACAAAGTACAAACTCTTCTACCTTGATACTGTTTTCTCCCCTTAAACTTCGTATTAAAGCTGCTAATGGATTGCCTGTTATTCAGAAGCTTTAATAGCTACAGGAATTGGAGTGTAACATGAGAGGCTGCTTTGGTTCAGTCCCCACAAGTTTGAGATAATTTTCTATCCTTGAAGAAAGATTTTCACTTCTTCAAGTCATCTAAATTCTGCCCATGCTAATGGCTATGCTGGTACCAAAATCATAACTTGGAGCAATGCTAATTTTAATTCTGAAGGTTATTGAATCTGTATTTCATCTGTAAGATGATCCAAGAGCCAAAAGATTAAAATCTATGCATTTATAAAGGAATCTCCTCTGACCTCATGAGGTTTCCCATTGTTTTACTCTTTTTTGGGGCTTGCATCTCGGAAGATACCACTACAGAGGAACTGTCTGATAGTTAATCAGCAGAATCTGAGATTAGTTTTTGCAGTAGCAGGTATCGTCACATGAAGGATTTAAAAGAATGCCTATTTCTAGTATGAATTTGTCATAGAATCATAGGATGCCCTGGGTTGAAAAGGACCGCATAGATGATCTAGTCTCAACCCCTCTGCTATGTGCAGCTGCCCAGAGCTACATCCAGCCTTGTCAAAACTTGGAGATTCTTCCCTATTGTATCTTGTTTTGTGAGTTTTTGTAGAAATCTTGTTCCTGTTTAAGTTCTTTAGACTATGAGGAGATTGCATCTTAAACTTTTCAGTAATAAAGAATTTTTGGACTTCACAGGTATCTTATCAAAGATAGATTTTCCAGATTGCCATGAATGCTTGCAGTTTATTTAGTGATTCTTCAATTCTGCCAAAAACATCACTCCTGCCTGCATCAGGTCTGCTGATTTATCTAACCACAGAAAGTGCCACTGGATTTTTTTTTCTTGGTGAATGCTATGGTTGTAATAGCAGCAGCTGTTTTTCTGACTGTGCCTTCATGCTTTCAGTACTCTTAAGGCTGCTAGTGCGGCTTTCCGAAGGTTGCTGTGCTTTGTCTGCCACTGTACCTTTACTGTAGATGATACCTACTCCCTCACTTAACACATTGCTCTGCAATGGAGCCAGAATTAACGCGGTAAGGTTCCCTTGAGAGTGGAAAAAAGCACCTCCTCTGGTTTGGTCTTGTTCTTCCTTCATCTGCAAGAATTTTTATGTGGGTTTTGTGACGAATATCTTTGAGTAAGATGCTGTTATTTTTGAGCAGAACTTGCCTCCAAGGAGGCAAAAGCCACAGTGTGTAATGTGTATTAATCAAAATTATTTTGCTTGTTCCTGAGAGGAAGCCTTATCAATATGTGTGTGTGTTGGGGAGGGGGGGAATGACACCAAAGAAAAGCCAGACGCTTTCTTTAAAGGGTTTTCAGATAATGTCTGAAACATCTAGCTGTATGGGCACTCTGCTGTAAGGGTTCTGTCGAGATGGCAGATATTGAATTCACGCTTTCCATGAGAGAATGGGAGAATAGAGTCCCTCTCCCACTGTCTTTGTAATGCTACCTTTTAGTCGCCTCCCAGCTTTTTGTTTTTCTCCGTTGTCCCCGAGCTTCCTTCGATTAATAATCCATTTAGTGGCCTCTTGCTGAGGAGGTAAGGGCGCTTTTGTTCAGGTCGGCAGACCTGGCCCTGAGATGTTGTTACATTTAGCTTCCTTTTTAAAACTGAACATCTCTTCAGGTACTTTCTTTGCTGAACTTTGAAATGCTCTTTGGAACCTGAAGCCTGGTCCCCTCCTGTTATCCAAGAAATAGTGTACTTAGAATTCTCCTCTTGTTTTCAAGCATGGCCAACTTTTACAAGCTTCTCTTTCTGGTTATAAAAATGCAAAGCCATCTTCTGGGTCAGGTATTTGTTTTCCTCAGTGATGAAGTGAGGCACAGAAAATCAAGAATATGCAGTGGGGCGGGCAGGTTTATTCTGTTTGAATCTTTTGGGACCTGGTGCTGTGAGACATCTTGTAAGTATTTGCTGCTATTGCTGCCAAGCGTTTGGGGGTGAATTCCCTATGGATTAGAGGTTTGACTAGTGGAGGAAGCAGGAAGGCAGGTGGCTGATGCTGACCTGCCAGCTCCTAGGCCAGGTGTGATTGCAGAGGAGGCAAAAGGTCGAATTACTGGTGAAATAGCTGGACTGAAGTTAGGAAGATGTAGCGAAAAGAAGGCAATGTTTCACTTGCTGTGGAAGTACGAGCACAGCAGGGAGTTCAGTTTCTGTAAGAAATGTAGACTTCTGAAATCTTGATCTTACAAGAGCAACATCATATGTCGTCATGTTAGATTGGGCAGTTTGATGATTGGATCGTTAAGGAATAATGCCTAGAATCTGTCAGTCCCCCTGTGCTTGTAAGGGGAGGGGGAGGATCTGAAAGCCTCTGGCAAAACTCCAGTTGTACATGCTGCTGTCATTGCTGTAGATGTGGCAGTCTGTCACAATCATGACAAGCAGCACTACTGAAAGGAACCAGTTAATTCAAATATAGCAGCTATTTAGTTAAATCAGTGCATGAATACCCAACAGCTTGAACAAAGTTAAAAAGGAGGAGCATTATATTAATTAATGTAAATGAATTGTTCTTCACTGTGGCAATAGTAAATTGCTGGTGTGTGCAGGTTAGTATGCATGCTCTTGTTAACACTGGGCTTGATGACTCCCTGTGTTTCTTTACAGCACCATAAATACAGCCTGTCTGTCTGCTGGTAATCACCAATTAGGGTGAAATTTCTGTTTACGAGTTTTGAGATACTGTGTTTCAGTCCATTTCTGCCCACTATGAATCACAGCGTCATGGAAATTTATTCACATCAGCCCATTTTTAATGGCTCTTTCATAATGGAGTCTTCCAGACTTCCTATGGACGTTTTGAGCTCAGGGTCACCTGTAAACCCAACTTGACTAGCTCAGAGTCCTCTGTTTGTCACTATCTGTCGATTCATAGTCTTAGTATTAGTATCATTCAGCTTTCCTTGGTTACTCTATTGTTTCAGTAAGCATTCCATATATATTTGGTTTTCCCAAACTTAAAAAAAATACAAAACAAAAATCCCCAAAACATTGTTTTGTGTGGCTTTTACCTGGAGTTTCAACACATTAGTGTTTTCTGGCTCATTTGTTGCTGAACATTTTAATGTTGGTGGAATAAGGTCAATAGTTTAATGCTGTTTTTTCATTTTTTTTTTTTCCCCTCTGCATTAGTATTTTTAAAAGGTCTGTGTTGGAATTGCTGTAGCCTCATTACAGACAGGAAGAATGCTCAGAATACTCGGAAGCATGTGTTGCCATCTTTTTCCTGTACCCTTTACAGTCATCATTCCTTCACTGCATACATACCAAAAGGATATTCCCATGCCTTTGGAACTCCTAGTGGTTAGGTAAATATATATAACTGTGTCTTTTTGGTAAAACAGAAATTTGTGCGTATATAATAATAACACATACTTACTGCTTAGTTTTTGTATGTCACAGTGTATGGCACAAGTCTTGTTGGAAGTTGTTAGAGCTCATAAAAAATCCAGTGGATACCAATTATATTCCTGCCCATTGCATATGTATGACCTTCAGGGTTGCCCTCTACTGTAGTTCATCATTTTTCTGTATTTTCTTGCTTCAGTAGTATCCACACGTTTGACCTCTGCATTCTGTGTCATGACTTCACCGATGTTTTGTGCAGAAATTCTTCCATATATTTTCTGTAATGAAAACCTGTAGAGATTTTATTATTATTGTTGTTATTATTTGGAAAGCCAACATAATTTGCTGCTGTAAAAAGCTGTTCTTTCTAGACAAAGACCTTTCTAGTCTTTGGGGTTTAACAGTAACCTGAAACTGAAAAGAGTCTTTGAACAAGTAAAACTATAGGCATAGGAATTATGAATTGCTTATTGAAGATCAGTTTCCTCCTCTTGTTTTTCTTTCCTTTCAAAGGAAGCTAATCTAGTTTTGGGGGTTGTGGAAACTTTTGCATGGATTTTCAGATGACATTACCAGGAGGGACAGCGGTAGAGTTGCTCTAGTTACCTGTGTCCTTGGGCCATTAATGGTTCCAAAACTAAGTCTTGCCTGAACCACAGAATTTTATGCCCAAGTAGTTTAGTTCTCTTTGAGTTTCTCCAGCCTCACTGTTCTGTGAAGAATCCATGTTTGTCTAACTACTGTGTTTGGCTGTTGTAGTTGTTGTAAAGTTTTTATTCATTTCTTTTCTCTAGGTTATTCCTTCCTGTAATGGTGGTTCTCCACCCTTTGCTACAAAGAGCAAGTTTTTATATATAATTTTAACAGGGATCATGAAGAAGCCCCTGACTTACTGAATGTGACTGAAGTTGCTGTGTAACATCCTTTGTTATTTAAATGTTTCTTTCTTAGTCTTCAAACTCAGCCTGGGTATGATGCAACTTTCTTTGAGGTTGCTAACACTTTCAGTGTTCTTAGGTACTCCCAATACAAGAACACCCTGGTAGCATGGGTTGGTTTTTTGTTGTTTTTTTTAAATTACTGTTTGAGATGGCTCGCTGAATAGGTCTTAGTTGATTTAATGTGGTGTGCAGTTTTTTCTTTACTATTCTGACCTTCTGGATGCAATATTTGAAATCTTCATGAAATAACTGCATTGCATCAGAAGCAAATGTTTTGATTAAATTTACGTTTAAGGTTCCATTTCAGTCTTTCAAGGTACTCTCCATAAAAACTGGCACTGATTGATGGTTGCTCCATTTAATCAAACTTTGATGCAGCTGTTCCCTCACTGGGTAATTTTCCAGGATCTGTATAGACTCAGAAACCACTGAAGTCGTCAGCTCTCTTGGAAACTCTGAGCTGTATGATCTTAGTTCTCTGTTTGGATATTAGTCATTGTTTAATGTCCTTCTTTTCTAAAAACATACTTCTGTATCTTATGAGAAGGATCCCTCTTGTGTTTTATGACATAAACAACCTACCTACAGACTCAGCTGCTTCTCCCAGTACTCATTATTTAGAGAAGCTGAAGCAAGTCTGTAGAACTGAACCTTATTTACGTTGTCATTTAATGAACTGGGTAACATGGCATCATTTTCTAGTTTTGAGTTCCTCAGCCCCAGTAAGTTTTACTGGTAGTAGTCAGTAACTTGTTGGGATTCATCTGGCTGTACTTGTAACTTTGTGACACAGTGGAGTAATTTTAGGTGTGTTTATCTGCAGTTTGACTAGGGAAATGCAGTAGAAGCAAATGCTGGTACATGGGATTATACCTGTGTGATTAATACTGATATAACTGCAATGAGAACTGCCTTGTAATCTTGTACTCCACTGTCACGAAGCGTGTTCTTTGAACACAGAGGTTGGGAAATATCAGATGTACTTAACAGTTGTTTATCTCAGCTGTGTACTCTTGTATAAAACCTTGAGTTAGAAATAGAAATTTAAGCTTTGCCAGATGTGTTGCATCTTTACAGTTCTAAGTGTTGAAGTTCACCTGCAATTACAGCAGAGTCCTGCTTCTGTGTAAATTCTGCTTCTGCAACAGCTAAACACTGGTGTGTTACCAACGTTGTTGTCATCAAAAATCTAAACCACAGCGCTGTACCAGCTGCTGTGAGGAAAATTAACTCTTATCTCAGCCCAAACTGGGACAAAAGGCTTCATATATGTTTCACAGGATTAAATTTTGAATTAATGATCTGGCTGCTAGGTTGTTGTGACTTAAATTGGAAGGCAGAGTTCTGTGTTAAGGAGTATAGTACCACCTGAGCCCTTTGTTCTGATGGTACTTTCCACCCGTATGCTGCCTGATTGTTTTTTGTTGCAGGGCAGCTGGTTTAAGGATTGGACTTTCTAGCTTGCTTGTTTTAGTTCATCCATGGATTGAAGAACTGCTTGAAAATATGGGGGCTGTGAAGTCAGATTTATACAAAAGAAGAAAGGCAACTTTAAAGTGCTTGGGGGAAAAAAATATAATAAAAAGAGTATTCCGCTAATATTTACCTGACCAATGATTTAATGCACTGTTAATGAGATGTATTAAATAAAAATGTATGAATAACCACTGTCCTCATAAAAAGGACCAAAACCTCCAGGCCCTCTTGATCTCCTTGCACTTTAACAACCATTCTCTCCTTGAAAAGTCCTAGGAGAACCAGAATGTTTTGCATCTTTTTGTGGAGGTCAGCATTATGCATTTTTGCAGAATAAACCAATTTCAGAGTTAGGCATCCCCTGCTGAAAAGCCCTGGTGGAGTATAATACAGAAAGGAGAATGTTTTCTTAAGTAGCTGACTTCATAAATTAATTTCTGTGCTACGAATCCCTGCACCTCCTCTCTTTTGCCTCCCCACAAGTATCTTGCTGAACCCTTGGAAATCACTTGCCAGGTAGCAGAGATCTCTGAGATAGCATGAGCAAACAAATGTCTCCTGTTGTGGCCAGCATAACACTGTGACTTTTACAAGAGCTGCGTTATATAATGGAGAAAAGATGAGAAAATAAAATGTCTAAATGAGATTCTGACCAGGAGAGCAACAGCCACAAAGATGACAGAGAGCGAGGGAGCAAAGAGCAATATTCAGTGTGATGACCTTGGTAAGAGTACCAGTTGTGGAAGTGCAGCTTAATGCTCACTTCTGTTCCTGGTGTGCTTCTGTCCTTGTTACACAAGAAAGCATTTCATCTTCAAGAAAAGCAGAATGAGAATCTAAAAAAAATCAGTAGGAAACCTACCAGCTACAACAGAAAGGAAAATCCAGCAAGTGAACCAATAATTAGATATTAACTGGGGGCACTAAGCTCATCCACTAATAAACTTACCTCAAAAAAATAATCAGTAGATTAAAATCCAACTAATTAAAACATTAGGACCTCAGTACTAATTTAAAGCTCTAAATGAAGCAGAGGAGACATTACTATTGTCTCTGAAAATTCATTCGAGGTATATATCCTCAAAAATGAAATTGAATTTTTAAACAGCTTTTGCTGGTCTGAGGAAAAAGAAAAAAAAGAAAGGTTAATCTGCATGTTTTGTGGTTCAGTTTTGCTGAATAATTGTAGGTTGGTTATATTCCACTCAGAAAACTGTAAAATCAAGATGTGACTGTTCTTGTCGGGTTAGATGTAATATCACAAGTGTTACTCGGATGTTAGTAGGTGATACAGCTGCTCTGCCAGGACAGTAGCTAAATTAGAAGAAATAATAACTTTTTGGTAGTTCACAGTTGGATTTTGACTAATAAGAGTTTCTCAGTGGAAAATATATTTCCATCATAGTGCCATCTGAAAGAGCCCGAAAGAGAATTATGGCAAATCATGAATATTATTAGTCTTGAAAATAACTTGAAAATCTGGTCTTTGCGAAACAATAGATTTGCCATATTTAGCTGATAATTTCAGCTAGAATTACTACTTTATTAGATGGAAAGACTAAGCAAAATGCAGTGACACCATTTATGAGCGTTCTACTAATTTATTTGTTGAATAATAAAAAAGAGCTTTCTGAAGCGGTAAAATAGGTTGTCTTACTCAAGTATTAAAAGTTATAAAACTTCTGACTTGAAGTCCTTTTAAATGATGCTGCAAAATGTCTCTTTTCTAAGGGTTTTTTCCCCTTTTTTCTTTTTCCTGATTTTTTTTTTTTTGTCAGATCATAAATTTTTCTTCCATTTCCCAACTTTTGTGTGCTTTGTCATTCGTTATTGCTATTGTTTGTGCCACCAGACCCACAGCAACTGGCATAGAAAATTATTATAATTACTACAAAAAATAAAGTCTGGAACAAAACGTCACAGTTGGTTGTAAGTATTGAAGTGGTAATATTTGGTTGTAGGCTAGAATGTGAATTAGAAAATTGCTAAAGTATCTGTAGTTTTTAAGGCTAAATGCATGAGGTTATCTACTGCTTTCTTTTTAGAGGTTAATACATCTAAAATATCTTCAAGAGTTTTCTGTTCCTAGCCCACCAGTTATTGAAATTGCCTATCTGTCAGAAGTTCAGCGTGGTACAAAAATGAAAATCCTATTACTTCAGAATCCTGAAGGTCTGATAAAGAAGAAAGTAATAGAATAAAACCATTTGTGCAGGTTGTCCAACTGCAATTTCCAGTCTTTCTGTTTCCTGCCTGAGTAAATCTGGGCCTGGGTCTGATTCCTGCTCCCATGCGTGCTGTTGGTGTCCCTTCTTGAGTGCATGGTGGACTTTGGAGCTGCCCCATTGCTTTCTGCAAGTTGGTTTCTAGCCCAGTGCTGCATGCATGTGAGGGAGCAACTGCATTTGAGTGCTCTGGTACCTCCTGTGTCTCACACAGACTGCAAAGCAACCCTACCAGGTCATTGTTAAAGCAAAGGCTTGGCCTAGATTGTCTGTGCCGCTGTTGACAGAGCTGTCAAAGGATAATTGGAAACCAAAAATAGTTTACATATTTAGGAATGCTGAATTAAGCTCTGAAAGCAACATACGTATAATTAACAAAGTATGTGTTAGCGCCCTGATTTCTTCTGCTAGCCAAGCAAGCTGCAAGTGCAGCAAGTCCAGTGCTGTAATTTAATTCTGAGCTGCAGCATATGCTCATGTTTGTCAGCTGTTTTCTTGGTGCTCTGTTAGTGCTAGAATACCTGGGGAATAATTCCATGTGATTAAGAAAAAATAAAGGATCGCTTGAGTTCAAACCAATTTTCTCATGCTGCTAAGTTTGATGTACTATTGAGTATTATCTGCTGATCTTATCTTCGATAATCACCTGTTTTCTGAGATTTCTTTTGTAATGTGCTAACTTGTATTTTGAAGTGACATCAAGAAGTTGTGCAACTTGGACATTATTTACCTCTGGCAGAAGGCTGCCTGCTGTAATGCTGCTGGGCATTCTGATACCTGGAGGTTTCTTCTACTGTGTTGTTTCTAGGCTTTAAAATTTTCAGGAATATGTAGTTTAAAAAAACAAAAACAAAACAACAACAACAACAACAAAAAAACAACCAAAAAACAAAAAACAACCAAAAAAAAAAGAATTGTCTGAAGCTTAGCTATCATTATAAACATAAAAGTAGAATTTCAGGCTTCCAGAAAACCTTTTCAGCCTCTTATGGTGTGTATTCAAAAATGTGGTACAGCAAGTATTTGTACTTAAGCTTTTTTTCTTTTTTCTCCAGAGGAAAGCATCTTAGTCCTTTCTTAATCTTCATATAACATCTGTTCTTGTAACAGATAATTTCTTTGATGTTTAATTGATTTCTAAGATGGAGTCTCAACAACAAGTACAGCAAAATATGAGTGTAAGGGCTTTTGAATAGTATTTCAGTAGAGGGGTGTGTGGCAAGATCAATTAGTCAGAATTTCAGTATATTCCTGTATCTGCATTATTCACTTTCTTGTTTTAATCTATGGACCAATTATGTAGGCAAACACTTTTTCCCCCTGTTCAGCTTAAAATATTTCTTCAAAACATTGTCAAGAAGCAGAAACCTGCAGCCTTTACTGTGTAGTACCACAAAGAGATGGCAAATCTTATTAGTACCACTTTTTCTGGAGTTTTGACACTTTCTTTGTTTAATTCCATTGAATGTTCTTTGAGATAAGCAGGAGTTTCAGTTCTGTTGCTAAATTTAAATTCTTGTGTTGGCAGGAGTGAGATTTCTGTATAGTAATCCACTGGTGATGGAGGCTAATTTCAACCACTTGCGGTAATGAAAAACCACTAGGATTTCTGCAGCAAACCACGATAGGGGTGCTGATAAAGGATGAGAAACACCCAGGCTTTAAATGCTGTGGTTTCTTTGGCTATTTCACTTTGCAAAAGCAGTTCCACATATATGTCTTCTAAGTTTTTAAACCTAGTCAGTTGGAAGCCCTTGCAGAGGGTGGCTATGGTGTGGCAGTGCAACGTGCAGGCATGGGCTCCTATCTCTTCTCAAGAGTTGCTGCCTTTTGCCTTCTGCATCGTTTAACTGGCAAACATTGACAGAGAGGTTTCTGATTCTTATTTGTTTTTTGAAATCCAAAACTGCCTATGGTTCAGGAAGATGACTTTTATGTCAGCTTCTCATCAATTGAGATTTAAGAGAGGAAGCTTATCTGTTAAGATCGTCACATGAAGTTATGCGGAATTAGCTGGCATACGTATTTTAATAATTAATCACTACTTGCCTTTAGATTTGAAACAGCCCACATGAATGTTAGATTCGTGCTCTTCAAAATGTTGTCAAGTCTCTGAATGTAGTGTGTTGCTCGGTTTTTTAGCATATTTTAAGATACTTACACTTACTGGGTACGTTACTGATTTGTTTTTGTCCCGAGAGTGATAGCTGTCCGTTCTCTTCCCCTACATAGTTGTGCTATCCCAAATGAAAACACCTGTTACATGTGTTTCATTGCATCACAGAAAATGATTGGTATTCTTAAAATATGAGGAAAACTTGTTATATACTTCTGTCAAACGTGTAATTTCTCTCTTTTTTTTTTTTTTTTTTTGGTATGGCATCTTATTTAGGAATTTCAGTGCAAGCTTGATCTGAATAAACAGAACTTAATGAACTTTAATGTTCTTTATGGGTAGGTTGTTGAGTGTGTGGAAGTACCTGGTACTCTGATTATCAGCCACTGAAGGATATGTATTAAGGGACTTTTTCTGGTCATTGTCTCAAAACAAAACAACTCTACTGGTCTTGACAAAGGACTGTTGCTTTTTGGCTACATAAGCAGAGGTTTTTACTGAGTGAAATTGTCTCCCTGCCTTTTTTCTTTCTAATATCAAGTGTAATTTTTATGTCAGTAACTAAGTGAGCCTGAGTGTATTTATGTAGACTCTCCTGCACTTTTTCCTAGGGATCATACTCTAAGCTTTACATAGTTTAAGTGTTATTAGCCTCTTGTGTTTTACCCAGTTTTGTAAGAAGTGAAAGTTTTTCTTTGTTCTTCATCTTCTGCTTTGTGTCAGTGTTTGGCTTCCTTGCTTGCTAGTAATACAGCTGTTTAAACCAAATAATAGTTAATATGGAAAATACTTGCTTTGTTTGGGACTAAGTGATGTAGCATATGTTTGGTGGTCTTTCACAACAGGCCATAGCACAGCTGATTAATGTAGTGTTGAAGGAAGCTAGGAAGTGTTCTCCCTCTCTCTCTGCTGTTTTGTATTCCTGTGATTGCCTCAGTGCCCTAAATACTCCTGTGTCAGCAATTAGCAGTAGCAGTGTTTCATTAATCCGTCAGATTTCTGATGTGGCACATTCTAAGACTAAGAGATAATAGGGAATCATTTGTTTAAACCTCGAGATTAGCATTGGGTACATTGGGTTGCTGTGTGTTGCTAGCAAGAGCAGTAGTGCATCTGTGAACTAAAGCACTGAGTGAAGTGTTGCCCACTCTCTGAAATCAAATGACATTTTTTCTGTCCTATGCCTAAAGTTACAATATACATTTACCTGTGTTTACTTGTAGTGCTAAATAGTTATTGTAGTTTACATTACTTTAGTAATAGCTATGTGTTTTGATGATATTTTTTTCTTTGTTTTGTGAATCCCTTAATAACACTGCATTCACTAAATAGGTTTCATTATGTTGAAATAAACCTATACCCCCAAAGTAGCTTTACCAAATGACTGTGTATACCAGCAGACTGACCTTTCAGTGTGCTTCCCAGTATTCAAATTTGAAAATCACTATGGGGCTTAATTCTGAACAGTTTATGTGTACATAAGCAAGAAACATAGGTGGTTATATGAAATAATTGTTGAGATGGTCACGGCTAGAGGGTTGTGTTCAACAGCCGGGTATCCGTGTAGAAGGTCAGCCATGAATGATGTCCCTTGGAGGTCTGTGTTGGGGCCAGTACTCTTGAACATCTTTATCAATGCAATAGACAGTGGGAGTGAGTGTACCCTCAGCTTCGATGGTACAGGAAGTTGAGTGTTGCAGTTGACACAACAGAAAACAGGGGTGCCATCCAAAGGGACATGGACAGGCTTGAGAAACCTGCTCACATGCACCTAATGAGGTTTTAAAAGGTCAAGTGCAAGGTGTTGCACTTGGATCAAAGTAATGCCAAATATGTGTATGGACTGGGCGAAGAACTCATTGTGAGCAGCTCTGCTGAGAAGGTTGTGGAGGGGGGTTCTGGCGGGTTGACATGAGCCAGGAGTGTGTGCTTGCTGCCCAGAAGGCCAACTGTATCCTGATCTGAATCAAAAGAGGGGTGGCCAGTAGGGAAAGGGGAGGGGATTCACTCCCTCTGCCTCTGTGAGGTCCCATCTGGAATCCATGCCTGGTGTCTCCCAGCACTAGAAGGGCATGGAGCTGTTGGAGCAGGTCTAGAGGAGGGCCACAAAGATGGTCAGAGGGGTTGAAGCACCTCTTCTGTGAAGATGGGTTGAGGGAGCTAGGTTTGTTCAGCCTGGAGAAGAGAGTAGGCTCTGGGGAAAACCTCATTGCAACCTTCCAGTACTTGAGGGGAGATCATTAACAGGAAGGACACTTGAGTTCTAACATGGCCTGATAGTGATAGGTCAAGGAGGAATGGCTTGAGGCTAAAGGAGAGGAGACTTAGGTTAGTTGTTAGGGGAAAATGTTTTGATCAGAAGGTGGTAAGGCAGTGTAACAAGCTGCCCAGAGAAGCTGGAGGCATTCAAGGCAAGGCTGGATGTGGCCCTGGGCAGCCTGGTCTAGTGAGTGGCAGCCCTGCCCTTATAAGGGGTTTGGTACTGGGTTAGTGTTTTAAGGTCTCTTCTAACCCAAACCATTTTATGTTTAAATGTAATAGCAAAACATTATCAGATTTATACTGATCTATAACACATCGGTATAACACAACAATATCAAATTTTTACTGATAGTAGTTTTATTTTTCATAGTTGTCAGAGCATCTAGTTTATTATTATTAATGCAAAATGCTTTTAGAGTGTCTGTTCATTGTAAAACACGGCAGTAATACTAAAGCAGACCAGGTTTTATATTCCTTATGAGCTTTTAGAAGAATCTGTTTCATTTCTATGCAGAAGTAGTAGCTGCTAAAAATGAGAGTTCTTCAAAATTCTAGCAGTTGATTTAATTTGTAACTTATACAGTGTATTAAACTTGAAACTTATCGTGCCACTTATCCACTTATCGTGCAGAGGAATTTTTTGGCTCATATGCAGAGGTAGGAAAGTTGAGGTAGATCACACAGAAGTAAATGTCAGGAAGCAACTTGTATACAGTGTAATCAGAACCAGGTCGAGTTGGTGTGGAATATTAGGCCCTCTCTGAAGAAATCTGAGTTATGTATGATGGTATTATTGCGTGGTCAGGAGAGGTCATTCTTCTGTGGCCAGAATGCAGCTGCCTAATTTGTCCATAGCCCACAGTCTGTCAGCACTGCATTGGGCTGCAAGCCTGCTGGCCTCTTCCTATTTTTTGGCTGTTGAGATCAGATGTTTGGCCACTCAACTCCCTTTGGCCTTACCTGAAAGTTACTTGATGGCCCCAACTAAATGGCAGCAAATGAAGATTACTGTTCACCTTCTTTTCCTGTTAGGCCACAAAGCGTGCAAGCAAAAACTATGTACAAAGTGTGCATAGTGCAAGCCCCGCTTATGTCTGCTTCTCAGAAATAGAGGAGCTGAAGGCTTCTTGCTCATTCTCCAGACAAAATGATGTAGCCTCTAGGTCAGCCATGACCTATAAATCAGCTTGTCAGAATGTACTTGTCCCTGTTCTCCCCTTACTGGGGGAACTGTGGTGACTTAGTTGAGCACTGTTCAGTCCTCTTTTGAACAGAATCTCAGAGCTTGGGATTTGATTGTTCCTTCTGGCATCTCACAGAAAACCAGAAATCTCCAAATGAATTGGTCAGGGTCTTTAATTAAAGCTCTTGTGCTGCCTTTTGCCTTAAGTTTTTCTTTATGCTTCTGGTTCGTATTTGGTCTGTTTTTTACGCATTAGAAATTGGAACTCTTTTCTGTTGCAGATTTCCTTCACCTTCTGATTTGAATAGCCACAAAAAGGGAAATAAGTGAAGGAAATTAAACAAAAAGCTTAGGTTTTAATTTTTTTTTTCCTGGTGGACTCATTAATTCATAAAGAAGAAATATAAGTGCAAGCTTGTATAAACAGATACTGGGCTTAAGTGTTTTATAACCTGATTATAACTTAAATGGCAGATGCACTTTCAGGAAATAATTCTTGAAGTTATGTCAAGTCAGTAGGGCCCAGGTATGGCCAGAAGCCTTCCTGCTGTGCAGTGTTTTCATATCGCGTTGTGGCTGTTCAGATCAGTGAGGTTTTTCTGTCGGGAAGTGATTAATGTATTGTGCTCATCTGCTTGTCTACAGAGTGACTTTCTTTGACTGGATCTGGTGCAAATTGTGTGCTTTCAGATAATTGGGGCAGACTTATTATAGTGACTGCTTTTACTTGCATCTTAATATCGTTTATGTATGTACCACTGTGTTAGAATATTAGAAAACATCACTAGATGTAATTATATTTTAGAATATGTTTTGATTATGATTTACAGTTCCAGCTCATGTCATTCGGTTTGCTTTAGTGCTATCTCCGTGTTGCAAGAAATGTTTTAAATATTGAATTGTTGGAGGGTTAGATGCAACACAAGCATGTGGAAGTCTGTCGGGAAGTGGTGGTCATTTTGCTGATCTTCAGCATTGGGAAGCCAACTGTTGCAGGTGGCAGTGGCTCTCAGGGTGCTCATCTTTGTTGTTAGCTTGGGGAATGGGAAAGTGTGGATTCTCACAAATGGTGTCTATGTTGGGTGCTCTTCCTGCTGTGGCATTTGTGGAGCTCTTTGCAGTGGCCCAGGGGGTTTCTCTGACATTAAAAAAATGAAGGAAAGGCCACTGTTGAGTGACCTTTGTGTTAACTAGAACCTTAAGCTACTCATAGAGCTGCTGGGCTAAAAGCAACTCCAAATTTAAAATCAAACTTAAAATTGGTGCCGATACATTTCTGGTTCTTGAAGTGCTACTACATTACTTTGTGCACTAGCTCGCTATGATTTTCCTGATTGACCTATTTGCTAAAGCTTTGGAGAGGCTGCCTCATCTTGGAGAGTAGTTGAGTAATAAGAATGCTAAAATAAACAAAAAAAATTTAAGTTCTCAATAAAAATGAGCAGAATATTTTTATGATTGCAATCTGCATATAGTGGAAAAGCTATCAGGATTATTTCCCACTGGACCAAATAAAAGAGCAGCATTTCCTGTTTTTCAGTTATTTGTGAACCTTTTTTTGGCTTGCCTTATTGAAGCTGGAGAGGGGAGCTATGCCATCCAGCTCTCATTTTGCACTCTCTTGCTGTCTCAGAAATGAGCCCTTGTTTGTGCGGTTGCTGCATTTAGAAGGAACAACTGGGCAATTTGCTGCTGTCTGGTATCTTCTGGAGCTTTCTTTTTTCTTCAAATGAAAATATCTTAGTATCATAAGATCACTGAAAATTCATCTTACCTGAGGCAGCTTGGAACTGGTCAGTGATGATCATGTTATTAAGTTTGCTATGTAATTATGGTGGGATGAGGGTGAAGCTGAATAGCTGAATTACTTTTGAATTTTGGATGTTATTTTCTGCACCTGGGAATAAGCCACTAAATAAGAAACAATTTTATTACATATATTCAGTAGAACTCTATAAAGCTATCAGGCTTAAAAAATAAAATAGTCCAACCAACTTATTTCTGATGGATGGTGAATCAATAATCTCCTGCTGTAGATGAAGTGTTCCGTAAAGAAGTTTCATCTTAGTAGAGTAAATGGAGATTAGTCCTGCTATGAGAGAAATTTAATGTCATAAGTCATCAAGGCAGCTTATTTTCTTTATTTTTCCCATCCATGCTCCCCACCCCACCAAACCTGTGTTCATCCCTCTTTCCCCATAGATAACATTGTGCTGGCAGAAGGAGAGTGACAATTCTAGCCACACCAGTGCATTCAGCCTTTTATTTTTTGGTGCATGAGAGTGATTATTGAGAGTGTGGTGAGGAATACTTGGACAGTTTTGCAATAAAGAAAGAAAAAAAAGAAAAACACCTTAAAAATGATTGAATTTGCACCAATCTTCAGGTGCTGTTTCTAGTGAGATCAAATAATAAGCATAATACTGGAAAACCAGTCTGCAAATAGCCCCTTTCAAAAAATTAGACTCCTAAAGCATTTTTCAGTTGTCTAATACCTATAAGATGGTTGCACATTCTTGCAGTGTATGTGTAGGAGCAAATTAAGCTTTACTGTCTGAACACATTCATACCAAACAGCAGTACTGGAGGAATCCAGAATAGATATTCATGCTGTGTGATGGTCTTCTACCAGCGGTTTTATTTCATGTTTGTGTAGAGGTCTTAGATCAGAAGCAGTGCTCACTGGGTGGGGGAGAGGATGAAAACAGCTTACCTTGGGACAGGAACTTGTCAGAACGAAATACACAGCTTCCAATGACTGTATTGGGTTCAAAGTCTGTGTCTTTGCCTAGGTGTAACTTATGCCAGCAACCATTTAAGATCTCTTGATTCTGATACAGTTGCCTAAATGGTAGTGACTGCATGGGGTTCAACTTTCTCTGCTTTAAAGCATCTGGTCAAATGGGCACGAATCCCCAAAGCTAAATGCTTTTGCACTCAGCATCCTTTTCACCTGTTCTGTCTGTTCCTGACATGCCACCATGTTTGCCTGGGCTTTGTCCACTTCTCATAAGAGATGGGGAAAACCTTAAGTTTTGCAGTAGGCTACTCCTGTAGCAGTTCTAAACACAATGCGTGTAAACCGCAAAGGCCAGAGATCTTCCTTGACATGTGGAAGAGTTCAGACCTCAGATGCTTTAAACAGTGAAACTGTGTTGCCCCTGCACTCATTAGTACGCTTTTTGTGGAGTTAACTTTAGGAAAAGAAAAAAACAAAAAAACCACAAAATAATGTAGATCTAGGATGATTTATGAATAAAAATGGGCTTGAAATAAGGAAGAAAAAAATGAAAAGGCAAAATTCAATTGTTTCAGGTGGCTATGTAGTAAAATAATGAGGACTTTCTGTATGTTCAGTGTGAGATCTCAGTGGGGTCCAGATTTCTGTAATGTGTGTTGTATCTGAGGGTTTCTTGGTAAAATGCAGTCAGAGCTGTACTTTGCCTTAGTGGCTGTGGTTACTGAGACGACTTTGCCCATGATTTGTGATACTATTGTAAACATTCCAGGATATTTAATATGAATAATGTGCTTTCATTTATAAAATATTCTCAGCAAATGTAAACATAACTCTTTTAAATCCCCAAGTATAAGAAAGATTTAATGAAATAAAATCTAAATCACTCTTTTTCTGATGAAATAGGATATAATCCTCTCAGTGAATTTTCATGCTGTAGAAGCAGAATGACTGTTTTAAAATGCACGCTTGTACAGACTCTTCTGTTTGTCAGGTATTCAGACATCCAATATCACATAGAAAAATAAAAATACATTTAAAATGAAAGCAAAAACAAAAAAGCAGAACTAAGGTAAGCTGGGATGCGCATAACATGCTCCTGTTGGCATTGTATCAGTAGGTGCCCTGTGGGCTTCTATTCAGTACTTTTTTGTTGCTCATCTCAGAGAATGATGATGAGTATACAGTTTATCATCTCTTTGCCTGTTATAAAATGAGAGTGGAACCAACATGCAGGAACTTCAGTGTGTGTGTCTTCTCATTTTTTAACTACTTTGATTGACTTCCTTCTGTTATTCCAGTCCACTCTTAGTGACAGTAATGACAGTGCTGCTTCTCTCCAGTTTACTTTTCCGTTAGGATTTCCTTTCATGTTCTAGCCCATATTTCTATTTCATGGTCAGATGGTCATTTGGGCCAACCACTTCCAGTCATCTCTCTCAACTCAACATCAGTTGGAGTGAAAAATGGGGCAAACCAGTACGCTGCAGTGCACGTCCCCTCCCATGCTGTGATCCCCCTTGAAGATGCCTGTAATCATTGTTCTATCATTTCAAAATATGTGTTCTTTATTTTTGAAGGCTACAAGTCACATCGGATTTCAGTTCCCAAATTTCACATTGACAGGAGGCAGATTGCAGTGAAGACCATAAACTGACAGTTTAGGGCAAGCCTGCTATTGCCTGAGGCAGTCAAGGATGTAGACCACTCCATCCTTCTGACTTAGGACATTCATCCCTCCTGAGGTTCCTTGTCCTTTGTGATGATAGATTGAGAACGACAAGCAGCACACGGGTAGACAAACACCTCACCCAGGCACTTGGTGCCATTTAACAGTTTCTTCCTGCATTTGACATTTTCATTTCCCTTCTTCACCTCACTCATCACTAAATGTTTGGATCTTGTTTTCTGTACACAACACTAATGCAGAATGATGGAATACAAATACGAGCTCCATTACTCATTTTACGTGCAGTATGTTCTATTAAATTATATAGGAAACCTCACTAGCTGAACCATGAAAGGGACTTTTAAAATTTAATTGACATTGACCTTATGCAAGTATCACTCAGCATTAAGTGTTTTTAGTGGTTTTGGTTTGTTTTTTTTTTTTTCGCCACGAAGCACAGATATGCAGGAATGTGTAGGTATTCAGTTTATTGCTCCATAATTCTTCTCTGCCTTTACTACAGTCGAAGTATCACTACCAAAATACACTTTGCACATAAAGTAGTTTCCACGTTCTTGTGTTTAGGGTGTGTTACTACTGTATTTTATTCAAGTGGGATCTTAATGAAGTTGGAAAGTTCAGTGCAAAGCTGAGTCTTTTATAGACAAAATAAAGTACATGTTCATGTGTTTTCCAGAAGTGCTGTGCATGCTTCCAAAGAGCTCTTAGAAGATAAAAGCTCACATGAACATATACAGATTCTTCTTTGTACAGTTTCAAGAATTTCTGAGGTTCTTCCCCATGCCACGTATTCTATACCTGAGACATGAAGGGGAGTATCAGCTTCTCCCTCCTTCCACTACTTCCCTCGGGGGGTATCTTCAGCACCTCTTTGCTGCTGCTTCTGCTTAGAAATAAGACTTAAATAGATGGAATCATAGTAGATATAATAGATATAAATTGATGTTAATAGTATACATTAGCATAGGGCTTTGATTAACTGGAGAAGATTAACTAAGACTGCTAGCTGGGAAAGAGGTGTCAAGAGGTTTCGGGTAATTCAAATCTCTGTCCATTTTATAGGTATTCAGCTCACGCTTGGATTGAGGTTTTCTTTTTCATTTGCATCTCCAAGGACGACTTCCTTTCAAAAGGAAAAGCTCAACTCATCAGAAATCTGCAGCCAAATGTTCCATCCTATGCTGTGAGAGTGGGTGTAGAGCTCCAGCCTTAGTCTGGGAAGGGAAAGTAGTTTTTTGGAATAGGAAGTAATCTTTATCTACTCAAACCCACTGAAAATAAAATACAAATGGCACTGATAAGGGTGAATTAAAAGAAAATGAGTCTTTCAAGTGGTAATGCACTGTCTTTATGCAGTTCAGAGGAATTTAAATCAAGTTATTCTGGATTCTTTAGGGAGAGGGAGCCCACCTGCAGGCTGCAGACACGATGAAGCCTGCTCAGTTGTAAAGTGCGTGTGGTTCTTCTGTATTGTTTTATGTTGCTGGAAATAATGGGAAGGGAGAGCACACCAACTGCAGATTTTGATTATTGAAGGACTGAGCTGTGTATGTTTGCCTGCCTCATGGATTGTGAAGGGTTTCAATTGCATCATTCCTTAAGGGTAGGGTAGATACGAAAGCATTTGTTCCCTTATGTTGTAGCCTCCTGAATGGGACACAGGCATGTGATGCTGAATTGAGCTCTGTAAATTTGGTAAAGGTGTTTTGTTGACTGGAAGAGATTGTTCTTTCTTCTTTGTATACAACACAAGTTCAGTATTTTGAGGGGAGGTGAATGGGGAGTTGATGAGTGATGAACTTGGTCTCTCTGGCTGGCTGTTCATTCTCCAAGTGTGTGTGTATTTATGCCATTTTATTCGCCCATGCATTGAGCTACTGTAAGAGAGATCGTGAAGGCAGAGAAAAGTACAGATATTTTGAGTGTCTGCATCTTTCATTTATCTCTAATTCATTGCTCACAAAAATATGAAATTTC
Organism: Coturnix japonica; assembly: GCF_054131305.1. Classification (NCBI taxonomy): domain Eukaryota; kingdom Metazoa; phylum Chordata; class Aves; order Galliformes; family Phasianidae; genus Coturnix; species Coturnix japonica. The sequence goes on from NC_140664.1 coordinate 45,656,672, forward strand.
TCATATTGGCTATGATTACACTGAGAAATTCATTATTCCAGGTTGTGAAGCTCTGCTGATCAGTGGGACTGCTTTGATTCACCAACTTATTTTATGGGTATGAGATGTATGGAACACTGCACTTTCCCATAAAAGATACTGCTGTTACATGTTTAGCATTAATACAAAAAATATAAGAAGAAAGCTGTCACGAGGATTTGCAGATACTTCACTGTGAGTTTTGAAAGAGTAGGTTGTCAGACTCCTTCAAGGGGGGGGAGGAGGGGGGCAAAGGTTAATTTTTGATAATGGTCTGTAGTGTTGCTCATAATTTTTCCAATTTTTTCTGCTACTTAACTTCAGTACATTATTTAGAACATAAAAGACACTAATTTGAGAGTCTGATCTCTAGAGATAAGGCAGCTTTCCTTTCTAATAAACAATTTAAGTTACAGGGTGCCTAGCAAGAGTTGTGCAAATAATATTTATGATTGTATTAAAACAACTACTTACTTCAGGTTGTATTCTTCCAGACATTTGCGCTCGGAGGAAGAAGTGTATGTAACAGGATGTAGATTCCATATTTCATGATTTAGCACCAGATTCCCATACAGAAAATCCAAATTTCTTCTAGTAAATTAAGTTTTTGTCATCTTTGTGTTTTTGCTGCTTTGTACCACCATATTTATCTTCAAAAGTAATGTGAAAATGGGGGTTAGTATATTATATTTGCCTAATCACAGATACTTCAGTGTGCCTTCTCTATACACGATGCAGATATGCTTACTTTCGGAATACAGAAATTTATAGAAGTTACTCTGTTAGATGATTAATATCTGATTAAGAAAGCAAAACTTATCTGTATCCAAGAATGAGTATTTGGAATTGTTCTGGAGTTGAGAAGAATTGATGGTACTACATACTCCATGGAAGGTTTCAACTTTTAGTGTTTTGTAGACCCCCGAGTCCCAGCAGCTTATCCAAATATAACTTCTGTGATATCTTCAGTAACCAGTGTTGTCAGAGTAGATTTACTCTGTGACTGCCTCCATAAACAGATCTCTTATTTGATGGACAAGTTTTATATGCGGTTACTTAAATAACTTTCTACAGATTTAATGTTACGAGGCCTCTGTGCTTCATGAAACACATCTATTTCCTTATGCTTGCTAGCGTAGGAAACTGAGGGCTGGCCAATGCTTTTTCTTAAAGAATAATATAATATCAAATAAGGACCCAGTTTAGTGGGTACTCTCAGTTTCATGTGAAATACCTAAATAAGTGAAAGTCGGGTGTTGTTTCTAGAGTGGTTTCTTTCTTGCTGTGCTGGAACCTTGGTGAGATGTTAGATGTGTCTTCCACTGGATGGGTGGAATCCAGTTCCTAATTTCTTCTTTCAAAAGTAACCTTGTAGCAATTGGACATATCAGTACAGTGGGAAGGGTGTTACACTAGAGGTGTAATGATGGAAGGACCAACACAATAGGAAGGTGCTCTGAAGGAATAATTGGTTGTTCACCTGCATCAGAAGATGCTAGGTTTGCAGGGGAAAGCTCTGCCAAGAAGGGGTCTGCAGAAAGAGATCCTTCCTCAGTGGCAGTCAGCCCTTAAATGAGGTCTAAGAGAGGTACAGCCAGGCTCCGTCCCTTCTGATCGTGCAGCTGAATTGCCTTCACCTTTGCTCCCAGGGTGGACCAGATCCTTTTCCCAGGTGCTCAATCAGTGGTTTAGGCTGTGACTCAGCAGTTACCATAAAAGCCCACAAATAACCACTAACAACTTGGCTGCTCTCTTGGCCTCCCTTTGCAACTCCTTTAAGCTAAGGGTGAGGAGATGTGAGTTGGTGCAAGTAATGTGAACTAGACATGCCTGAAGAGAGGCTGGAGGCGACACATGCTTGCTGGGGAAGAGCTTGGTTTGTACTTGGACAGACAGGGTACTGCAGTGGGATATGCAAAGTTCTGTTTTCTTCCAAATCTTAAGACTTTCTGTTGGAGCATATATGCTTGCTAACTATTTTTTAACCCAAATTGTTTTAAGTTTAATTATTTCTGTAAGAAATTATACATAAGTTGGTACCATCTGTGTCTTATAAAACAGAAAACGTTTGACATAATTTGCTCTGTTTCAGTTAAAATTTTGCAGAGTGGTATCAGAGAAACAGAGATAGGCAGATCTCCTATATAGGCAGAAAAAACTTTCACACAAAGTTGGGCCAAACTCATCTGAATCATCTGTGCATTTAATGCTCTTTCTTTTAGTGCTGGCATTTGCTAGTATATGGCAGAACCTGGTGATTATTGGTCCTGCTGCCTCTTCTCTTGACATGCCTGTTCTGCCAGAAGGGTGGATACGAAATCAGCTAAGGCACCCTGTCAGGAATCACTACACAGAGCAGCAACTTTCTCTTTTTAGGCACTGAAGATAATACACAGAGATATTTTGCCTGTATTTTTTTTTCCAGTTTCTATATGTATTGCTGATCTTGCTGAAGTTTCTTGTAATGTGTCACTAGCGATGGATACCTGAGAAGGTTAGGTGCTTGCACTGCTGATGCAAAATTCAAGCGTGTAGAGCTTTTTGCAACTTCTCCTGTCCAAAATTAACTCACATAGCATTTCTCTTAATTTATATCCTAAGTATCTGTGTTTCCTCCCTTCCCATCTGTGAATGGGTCTCTAAATTAAGGATCTTAAATGTTTGTTTAATTTGTAGTGAAGAGGATGCTACAGCTGTGATTATGAAACTAGTTAGTGTACTTTAATGTTATAAGCAAATTGGATATGATGTAGCATATGGAAGGAGATTTTTATGTGAGCAATCTGTCTTGAAGAAAAATGGCGAACAGTGAAGGCAAGAAAGGACACTGAGGCTGTTCTCTGGCCAGCAAGCTTTACTTTTTTTTGTGAAGGAAGTTAATGAACTTTTCAAATGCATCAAGAGCTTCCAAGTAGGGTAGGTCCACTGCCTTTTCCTGGCAGGAGTAACGCTTACTAAGTTTTGTCACGAGTCCAGTACTAACTTTTTGTTTATAAACATCAATATTTGTGGTAGCTGCTCAGTAATTTAAAACACCAGGGTGGGAGCAGTTCTGGATGAAGGTAGGCAAAGAGGTTCATGCAGCTCTCTCCTGTGCATTAGAGTACAGCACATCCTCTAAAAGCCATGATTTTCTTGAAGGGGATTAAAAATAAATGGCAGCAGGAGATGGCGGAGGTTAGGACAAAGTAAGTTATTTTAAGGAGAGAACTTGAAGTAATTTTTGTTTTTGCTATTTTGACTAGGCACATTTTTTTTCTCTCCTCCTTCCAACTTTGATATCACATTTTGTCTCCAAGCCTCCCTTTCTCTGTGCAGAAGGAATACATGTGGTAGTCCTTGGCATGCAATGCAAGTATGAAGCACATGTAATCTTTGCACCTAATTGAGCTGGGATTTTTTAGCTGTAAACTCTTGATTCTCCTCCCTCCAGGGGTTCTCTTGCTTACTTGTCTTACTCTTTCCTCTGGCATGCTGACAGTGTCATCTGCTTCCTTCTCTGCCTTATGAGAGCTGAACTATTGAGGTATAATTAGTAAAATGTGGTGGGTGGTAGGTAGAGCTATATTACTGCTTTGGGTGGTTTTCAGGAACCTTTTCCTTGGATTTGTTTTTCTTTGTTAATTTTTGTAGAATGCCATAGTGTACTCTGAAGACATCAAGTGAAATATGGATAAAAAGATAAATTTCTGCCCATGGACTTAGAATGCACAGGCACATGGTAGAGACATTTTTGCAGAAAAGAAAGAACGTAAATATGACGATTACAGAAATAAAGCTTCTGGTGGTAGCTATTGTTTCTTTTGCATCTTGGGGGGGAAAAAACCACCTACTTCTACGAAGACATTTTATGTGTTAGAAACAAACCAAGCCAGAAAGTTTTAACTTTTAAAAGCTAACATTTATTAAAAAATGGCAGTAGCGAGTGGTTAATTTATGCACGAAGATTGAATTGTGTTTTGCAGAAAATACTTTGTTCTTGTTTATCTCTTTGTGCAGTACTCCTCTAGTCATGAAGTAGTTTTCTTTGCTGTGAGACAAAGTACTGCGTGTTTACAAATCTCAACAATGATCTTGAGAGAAAAGAATGCGTAGTCCTATTGTATCCTTGGAAGTGGCTTTTGAATTGTGGATGACTAAATTTCACTCTAGACAAAAAAAAAAAAAGGGGGTGGGGAGGGATGAGGGGCTTGTTGGGTTTTATTTTATATGTGTACCATAAATTTTTTCTTGGCAAACAGGAGCTTCAATAGCAAAACGGTATGCAGTTGTTTCCAGTGGTACTCATATGTTCTTCTTGGTCAGAAAATAAAACATGGGTGTTGTGAGTCAGGTTTTTGTTTTAGAAATGTTGTATTTTTAAAACCAGAGTGGGATATTAGGAGTGGTTTAGGTTTGGGCTGTGCACTGTGATTTATACGCTGTTGAGAAAAAGAGGATATTGCCTTTACCAGAATGTAGTTTTGAGTGCCTTAAAATTTAATTGCTGTTAAGATCAATATATAAAGTAGTTAGCCAATATTTCACAAAGCTTAAAGGAAGTTGGGAGTTACAAGATTTTAATGAATTATTGAGTGCTACTTGAGGGAGAGAGATTTAAATGAACCAAAAATACTTTTTTTTTTTTTTTTTTTTTTTGCATGCCTTGCTCTGTTAACAGAAGCTTGAAGTATCCTAAGGCTGAAAGGCTGTTTGTGCACAAGTCACTTACCAGGCATGGTTTGCCCTAGAATTATTTGGAATGATCATATTATAAATGCATAGACTTTCAGGGCTACATGTAAACTGCATGCAATCTCATAAATTATTCACAGTAGCCCACAGGTATAATTATTCAGGGAAGTGAAAATGAAGAAAATTATTTCCTATTAATGTTTGCTTATTCAGATAATTTTTTTTTTTACTTATTTTTATTCAGTTTTTTAATCCTAAATTACCTGAGTCTAGCTTGCGCTTTGTCTGTGACCTAAAAGCTGTGAAAAGCGCAAAACTTCTGTGTTAAAATATAAATTTTGGTGAAGAATTTTTATTTCATTCTGCCATGTTGTGTTGTGTTTTTAAGCAACAGCTTACTTTATCTTGAGTGGGGAATATAGACTTGCCATATTTTTACATGGGCAATAATGCACTGGAAGATTTCAGAAGTGCCAATGCTGACAAAAGTGAGGCTTTCCAAGCTGCCGTGTTTAAAATATGAGTGTGGCATATGGAAATAAAAGCCCTCTGCTTGAAACAGCATGCCAAATAGGACAGAATTGCATTAGGTCTCATTCTGCAAACAGCCTCATGTACAAGCATTCTTGTAGACATGAGTAGCCTCATTAGATAAAATAGTGTGATGCTCAGTGCAGGTGTAGCACAGAAGCACAGCATGGCTGAGGCTGGAAGGGCCCGCTGAGTCCATTTGGTCCAACTCCTGCTCCAGAAGGGTGCTCAGGCCTGTGTCAGTGTTGTTTCGCTGTTCTTGTAAAAAGCGCTTATAGATAGATAGATTTTGGTCATTCTGTTCCATGTTTTTTGTTGCGTTTCTGTGAATGACAAAAGCTTTCAGTTGTCAAGATATTTTTTCAAGTACGGAAGAGATAGAACTGCTTTTTATAATCTGGCTTTTACTTCTTTTGAAGCCTTTTCTCCTTTTTTGTAGGTAGAGCTGGTTGCAAAAATAAGTTATCCTGTGTTGCAGTTAACAGAAAACCAACCACCTACTACTTAGCCCTGTGAACAGGGAACTGAATTATTTCTTCTCGCTTGGTCTCTTAAAGTCAGACACCTGGTATAACCCAATTCCTAACGCACCTCCAGTTCTTGGTGGCAAACGATGTCTGGCAATGTCTTATATTCCTCACACATGCCTTGGATATCGTTCTAAGCATGAGATATGAATTGCCTGTTTGAGCGGTTGTACTTATTATAGACTGTATGGAAAAGGTTAATTTAGAATTGTAGAATTATAAAACTATAAAATCCTTAGAGTTGGAAGGAATTCTTAAAAGTCATCTAGTCCAACACCCCTGCAATGAACAGGGGCACCTGCAGCAGATCAGGCTATTCAGAGTCCCATCCAGTTTGACCTTAGATGTCTCCAGGGACAGGGCTTCCACCACATCTAATTACCTATAAATAGACTTACAGAGAGCTGCAAACCAGTGAGTGGTTGCATTAGTGTTTGGGCAGCTGTGGCCATTTGGAGTTTCTCATCAGATGGAGCCTTCAGCAGAGGAGAACCTACATGAGGACTAGGCAGGCTGGTATGATAGAAATCCATCTGTCCCTTGTGTCTTTACCTCATCAAGTATAAACCGTTTGTGCTGGCTTTGGGGTCTTCAGCCCTCCACATGATACACCTCCAGCCTGTCCTGTCAGCTCTCATTTATGCACACAAGTCTGTGCCAGCTTCCATAGTCCGATGAGTAAAACTGTATGTGTCACATTGTGTGACAATTTATCCATCTCCCTTTTCTCCATGAGTCTCATTGTCACTACTAGATGGCTGTCATCAGACTTGGACATTAAAAACGAGAATGTAAAGTAGTAGAGGACTTGTAAAATATCCTGTTGGTGGAGAGGTCCAGAGACTTTCTGTAGAAGCAACTTCATACTATTGAATACTTAAATTGGCTGACTGGGAACCATTGAGTCCTGAGCCCATGAATCTTTGGGCTACTTCAGCCCTGAGTTCCCTGCAGGAATTTCTACAGCATCTTTAAACTGTGCCCCAAAACTAATAGTAACACAGTGAATTGGGTTGTGCTTGCTCTACAAGCTCTGCTGAGCTCCCCTGGTCATGGAGGTCTTTGTGAATAGCTCATGATGCTGCCTTCTCTTTAGATTTCATGACCTTTAGCTGATTTTTCTTCTATGGCTTCACTCCCACACACTGCTTTATCATGTTACATATTTCTCAACTTGGGGAAAGCCTTAATCTTAGCAGAGTCTTCTTAACTGTTCCTGTATTTGAACGGCATGAAGTTACGGTGTGCAAGAGGCAGCTCTTTGGCTCACGTTCCTCATGTCCACATAGGTGGAAGTGGGCAATCTGGCACATAGTCATGTGCTTGATATAGAATTATTATGTTCATATTGTATTCATACTTTTTTTTTTTTTGCCAAATGTTGAGGTTTTTATTTGTTGCTTTCACTTACATGTTTTTTTAAGAATTCTCAATATTAAACAGCTCTTGAGGACAGTGTTTTGTGAACGTTGTGACTTCTCTTATTCTTTTACTTAAGCTGAGGTACTGAAGGATATTAGTAAATTTATTTTTCTTAAATGAATGTTATCTTATTTTTCTAGTTGCTTCCTGAAGTCCAGTTTAACCAAATATTTTACTCCAGTTTGTTGAGTTGGTTGGGTTTTCTGGCAGGACTTTACAAAGATGCAAAAGTTTTTATAAAGGTTCAAAAGTGGTTTATGTTTTTTTTTTTTTTTTTTTAAATAAAAATCTAGAAGAGAAAAAGAAACTTAATGTGCATCTTTAAAATAAATAGTAACTTTGAAACACAGTCGCAAATGTTGGAAAGAAATAGTTGCTTAGTTCTCCCTTAGTTTTCTCCCTAAAGTTTTTTATTTAAAGAAGTAATGAACTCTGATGTTTAAAAAATCCAAGGTATAAGAACTGGTTTTTAAAAGCTTCTAAACTTTAATGAAATGTGAAAGTCCATCCTTAGGCACTAAAATCTTCTTGTGCCTCGGTCTGGTATCTCTCATTTTGTCCACTTCTTTTGCCTTCCTCTTCACTTTAATAAGCGTTCACATGTGCACCAGCTAAATGTCTGATAAATCTCCAGGCAAAGCTGGCTTGACTTGTGTGGAACTGACTTTAAAAATATTTGATGGAACATTGCTTCAGTCTCTGAATACTTGTCAGCTTAGATTTATTACAGCTGCTCCCATTACAGGGATGTGCACTTTGGTCCTAAGGGATCTTTCCCTCTCTCTTGCTGTGTAGCCCAGGCTCTTGTGGTGTCACAGCCAATCAGTTTCTCACTCTGATGCTTTCAGTCTATCCCGCTGCTTAGAGTGACTTAGCACCCCAACTTCATCTTTCCATGGAGGAGCATTTTCTTGAGTGAAAGCACTTTTTGTTTTTATCCTTTACTATCTGTTGATGAATCATGTATCCTTGAAATATGTGAATCAATTGACAGTAATTCTCCTTAATGCGTATCATTTATATGTTTGACTGTGTTATATGTTGACGCATCCCAGGTTTATCATTGCATAGGTAGATAACTATATACAGATTTTGTGGGAAAAGGAATGATGGTAGATGTTTATTACAGATTTCCAAAATCAAGTTGATGAAATTGTTTGTTCTTAGAGATGGCTGATCCTTTATTTTCACAATTTGAACATGAAATTCAGAGCTTGCTTAAAACTGTAGCTGGCACTTCGTACTCCTATGTAACTATGACTTGTAAGAATATCCTTAAAGATGCTTTAAAGGTGACTTTCTGAAGCAAGTGTGGACTCTGATATTGCTAGGAAACAGTGGTTTCTTGCAAAAAGGAGTGAAGTGGTTAGTGGTGACTTAGTTACACGTCTTCTGTTGATGATGCTGCAAATGAATTCTTGTCCAAAAATAAAAATATCTCCTTTTGAAAATGCTAGTGACTTTTGGAGTTCATAGGAACTGATAATAAACTAATGACAGTATTAATTACATTGGAATACACTGAGTAGTAATGTACTGGGGAAAAAAAAAGTATATAGCTAATCTCTTTCTGTATTTGTTTCTCAGGTGGTTTGAGAAGAACATCAGGGCAGTAACTTACCTTAAACTTCCAATAAATATATTTACGGCTTGCAGTGTCATGAATTTCCTAATGCCTTGTCTGAAAGTATGGTTTCACATTTAAATCCGTATCTCTTCTCTGCCCTCAGGGCAAAATTCCCCCCCACCCTCTACCTCTTCATGCATTTTCGTGGTAAAGTTGTAGGTCAAAACAGCAAAACCTTTTAGTGTTACTGGTTGTCTGTGCTATTTAAAGTTGTTCAAAGTGGAGCCCCATGGAGCTGATCATCTATCACTTTAAAGTGGACTGAGTTAGCACAATGAGGTCAGATAGAAGAATATTATTGAAAGACCATTTGTTTTCAACCCAGTGGTAAAAGCATGCAAGCTGGCTTGTTACCCACCCTTGTCAGAGAAACTTTAGTTGACAAACATAAACCCAATTATATATTGACTCGCAGTGCTGAGCCACCTTCTGCTTTGTGGGCAACTGAGCTTCAGATTGAGCGAGTTTATCTGCCAAATTCCTGATTTTCTTCTGTTCAAACTGAGCACATTGAAAACTCAGGTTTAGGAAGAAGCTAGGTAGTTTGTTTTCTTTGTTTTTGTTTTCTTTTCCTGGAACCAAATGGCATTGATTGCAAACAGGATCTCAGATTACTTTTCTAAAGCTGTTCATTCAGTGCTCTAGACTTCTATCCCATGAATAAAAGCGTGAGCACAGAATAAATATATATTAAAAATTTTTCTATTTTTATTTTTTAATTTTACTGGAAACATGTCCCAGCAAATATGATAAATTCAAGGATTTGAGTCTACACTCTGAATCTCAGGTGAGATGGAGAAGGAGTTGGACTGTATGCGAAATCTGTCAGGCTGTAAGAAGAAAGCTGTAATGCTAGGAGTGTAAATGGAGGAAAAAGTACCAACATTAACAGTCTTTCATGGCTGATTTTCTCATGTGACTTCCCTCCTCTAAGGAGAGGGTAATTGCTACTAGAATACATCTCTTATCTCAGATCATGCTGGACTGAGGGGTGTGTATGATCTCAAAGGTAACTAGATCATTGGAGTTTTTCTGATAAAATGAGGTAATAATTTGAATTTCAGCGGAATGTGTAATGACTACCTGATGTTCTGAATATTATGGTGTGGGACTTCTCTTGTTGAGCAGCTGCAGCATGCTGTTCCAGCTTTGGTGTCTGTGCTGTCTCAGAGCATAACTGGCTGAACCATCTTGGTGTGGGTGGGCAGCAAGGCCTGGAGGCTGAAGCCGTACCCCACACACATGCGCTGTGTGCTCTCTGGGATGAGCCTTCTATCACTGTCACAAGATTTTCTCCTGCTGCCTTCCACCCACAGCTGCTGTCTTAGAAGGGTATTGAGTTGAACACAGTGTGCTTAGTGTGAGACCACTTTTTTTGAATCAGTTTCCAGTCTTCATTGCTAATGTTTCCTGTGCTGTTTAAGTTGGTTCATTGTCCTTTGCATGTATCTTAGGTTTTCTGCTGTGTGAAATGCACTTCTGTTGCGTATTTCATACTAGGCCTAAGATCAGTATAACCTGACCTGCTGTGTCATGTTTACATTTTACTATTGTTTAATTTTGCCACTAAGGTTTCAATTGAAACTTCTGTACTTGCAAGACTGTATTAATTTGTTTAACTTTGGTAAAAATTTAGTACTGCAAACATGAAGCTCTGTTATGAAGCTGCTTAGACACATTCTCTCAGGTGAATACGGATTATTATTTGGTGAAACTCTATCAGCCACCAGGTAGGATCTACAGTGTGGGTTAATTTCCTTTAGGAAAAACAAATGCTGTATATTCATAGTATTGGACTGGAACTTGTAAACTGGATTTAATTCTTTTAAAGAAACTTCACGTTTTTCCATTGCTTTTCTTCATCTTGGCTGTTTGTTCCTGCTTTTTATTCATTTTACCGATATGGAAAATAGTGGATTCAGATCCAACTGGGTGATTCCTGAAGGTGGACATTTTCTAAGATTTGAAAGTTATAACCTGCATTTGATGGTGTCCTCAGATTTTATGGGGTAAAGTGCTGCAAGCTTGAAGTTATTTAGAACACATTTAGTTTCTTCAGGATCTGGACCTGCTATGTTATTTTTAACTGCTATTTCAAGCCATTAAGGGACTTTTAAACTGGTCTCTGTAGTGTTGTTAACTGGCCCCAGCTTATTCCAGTTTTGCAGATGTAGTTAGTAGGCAGCTGGTAGGAAGGGTGACAGAAAATATTTAGACATTCACAAGATGTAGTAGTGCTATTTGTAGCTAGACAACACCACGAAGACAAAATTTGCTACATAAACATAATTTTTCTGTGATTTTTGGCTCTTCATTGTGAGAAGCAGATGCTCAGAGCTTCTTCTGATATGCTTGCAAGGCAGACTTAATTAGATAATCATTCACCTGATGCTTGTGTGAAACTCCATTGATTATACTGTGGGTTTCTGTGCTGGCAATGTGTTCAGTAAAGTGTTTGCTTACATCCAATTTTATACCTCCGCTGTAGGTTTCAATTGCTTCCTACCTAGCTTAAAAATCATAAGTAAATCAATTTTGGATTTTGTATGCAAGCTGAGCCAATGTTTGGATGTGGTATATGGTTGAAAAAGATCAATGCAGTCTGACTACAGCTTGTGTAATGGAAGTGACCTAGCATGTACTGCTACATTTCACTTTGAACCTTGTCTCTGTTTTGTCTGTTTCTCATCTCTTAACAACACCTCCCTCTCCCAGTACTGAGCAATATACTTGTGGTTTTAACTAAGCCATTTCATTTTAAAAGGAAGAGCTGCTTATTTTCCCTTCTATGGAGCACCTTTGACCTTCTCTCAGAAATGAGTAGGCTGCCTGTTGAGGAGCAGGTACCCAGCTGTTAGAGCTGTCTTTCCTGCCTGGTGGAGGGGCTATTCCCTGTCTTCAGGGGTCCTGTTAGGTTGTCACAGTTTGAGGTGGAAGAGAGGTCTTGTTGGTGATTTTCAGTCACTGGTATTTGGTGTATGTTACTGGGTTGTGTTACTTTGTTCACTGATGTAGGTTGAGTGGCAGTATGTTGCTCATTCATTTCTTTGTTACGTAGTGCCATCCTTACTTTATCTGTTTGTTGTCCCATGATCTTCCAGGACATAAAATCTTTCAGTTTAGCTAAATTCTTAAATTCGCTATAAGTGCATTCAGGTGAAAATGAATGCTGTGAGACTGGAGTCCCATTCAGGCACTCTGTAGGGTGCAAAAGTAGTTACAGGAAGAAATGCTTGACCTTAGAAAAGCAAGATATGAAACAAAATTGTATCTGATGTTGTGAGGGGTTGAAAGGATCACCTCTGTGCGCAGCTTTCTCCATGGAGAGTGAATATGACTGCCGTACATTTCTCCATCATTATAAAGCTCCTTTCATGCCTGTTCGGTCATAAATCAGTTTGTAGCCTTTTCTTATTTTGAGTTCATTCAGGGAACAGCAAGTTGCTGGGAGGAGGAGATCGGAGTTTTTCTTCCTACAGTGTAGTGGGTTAATCCTGGTAGCCACTATCAAAACACATCTGCTTGCTCACTTCCCTTTCACCCAACAGTGGAACCAAGAAAGAGAAAAAGAAAGAATAAATGCAAGAAAACTCTTTAATAAGTGAAAGAGAAAACAACAGCAATGGAAAGACAATCATGCCCCACTTCCCATGGGCAGACCAATGCCCAGCCAGCTCCTGAACAGAGGATAACTAGATTCTGCCTACTTAAGATGTTGTACATCTTCTATCTCTTGATCCAAAATTAAATCCAGCACTCAAAGATATCATACAGATTTGTACACTTGTTGGTGGATTGCAGTTCTATAAAACAATGAAAAGATTATGCTTATCCATGCTTATTCCATCTGTTACAGATGTAATATTAATAATATATATATATTTACTTAAATTACCCATCTATAATCCACTGCAAAGTAACTGAAGTTAGAGGTGTTCTCCATTGTGGCATTTCAGAGCATCTCAGGCAACTCATTGGAATGAGTATCTGTTGTGAAGGATATTGGGATAGGTGCATTCATTTTTGCATACGATGGATTTTATGCTAAAATGAGATCACGTTGTAACTTGTTCTTTCCACTGAGGCAGACATGCTGACCAAAGTGTCCCTTTTATGATTTTCATAATTCTTTTGTGATGCAAAATCTGGGGCTTTAAACGCATAAAATTGTGTAGTGATGGGGTGATGTTTAGGTTCTTACTTAACACTGTGGAAAATTCCCGTAACTGTGCAGAATTTATCAGTAATAAATTGTTAGCCGTTATTTCCAGCAGTCTGATGACATGGTCAAGGTTAAGTCTGGCTGGCATCCCAAATGTACTTTAAATTTCTTACATGTTCCCACTTATTTGTAATTGAAAAGCCTGAGACACTCTTCTTCTTGCTCTGTTAGATCAGCAGGGTCAGCTGAAGTTGCTCTTGGTTTTTTTTGTTGTTTTATTTTTGTTTGTTTTCAGATGCAATTTTATAACTAAATAACCATCTGTGGGTTTTTGTATTGAAGCACCTGCAGATTAAAATGCAGTTCGCAAATGCACATTTTTCCCCTGTTACTACATCTGATGACTAGACAGGTCTTGGACATGAGCACAGACACATATTATGGTTAGCATAAACCATTTAATTACTGTCCTAAATTTCCAAATTGGTCTATAGATGGATGCCTTAATTCATCAGCAGCTGAAGTGAGATAAAGCGAGAGGCTGGTACAATAGGAACACAGATTTCTAACTCTGTAATACGAGAATGCTTTTCTCAATTTATTGTTTTCTTAAGAGGATTTACTTTAGAAGTAAAAATTTAAGTATTACTTGAACTATATCTGTGAAGAACAATTATGCAATATATCTAAACAATGCACAAAATTTCAAGTGTACATCTGTGTGCTGTTCTGAGAGTATGATTGTAGCAGTCCACTTCTTGTAATAGGATTGCATATATATGTAGCGAATACTTTAAAATAATCCTTTCTTTATTATTTTGCAATATGATAATATTTCTTTTTAAATGAACAACATGTGTGTCTAACATGCATTTCTCAAGAGTCAACAATTTCCGTGAAAGCTATCATGGTGTAATAGCATTGTATGAAAAGCTGCTTTTCTTCATAAACCCTTATATTTAATCCCTCAAAGCAGCAAGCAACATGCTGGCCAGGGAATTAACTTCAGATTGAAGATAAAGAAGAGGGCAAAGTTAATGACAGCTACAGAAAGCTGAAAGATATAAAATAATACAAGTAGGAACATAACAGCTTGCAAAACAGGTTGCAACATTTGCTTTATGAAGAATAGCCTGTACAAAAGTAAGTTTATTTTCTGCATCTGGACAAAACCACGTTTTTAGTAAATGTATTCTTAAGTTAATACTCCCGTGAGCATACAGGAAATAAATTTGGCTGCTTTTTGTTGGGGATGCTATGGGCTAGCTTATAGGCATCAGTATATAAATGATAATACTGTATAATGTGAAATTAGTTACAGTGCTAGTGCTTTAAGTTTCTGTGCTATGTTATGAGATACACGAAAGTAAGCCTGTTTACCAGGAAACTAAATGAATGCATCTTATTTTCAGTTGAAACTCATAATGAGAGGTACCAAATTATAGAAGCCCAAAAATATTCTGGTTCTCATTACATTTCCTATGTTGCCACAGAAACATTCATTACAAATTCTGTAAGATAAAGATACTCATGAGTTGTTTTTGAGTCCCGTTTCATCAGGTGCTTTATGTATGAACCTCATTTAGGTCCTAGGAATTGATGTTTCAAAATATGCCAGAAGTTAAAGATGATAAATCACACAGGAATTCACAGCTCACTTGATTACGTTAGAAAATGTTTCAAAAATTGAATTTCTTCCTACAGTGGTTTAATTTCATCTGATTAAGGTAATATAAAATACTGCATGCGTTTCTAAGTAGTCAAGGTAAAAGAACTGATGGGGTATACAATGGACAGTTTAAGTAGGTATTGTTGTAATTTGGGTGTTGAAGGATCACAGATCATTGACCTCTATTCTGCCTTCACATCATACCCAGAATCCCAGCATGGCTGAGGCAGGCAGGGCTTCCTGGTTCCCTCTGGATCGTTCCCAGCTCAAGCAGGGACCCCAGATCAGAGTGCCCAGACCCACAGCCAGGTGGATTCTAGAGGCTTCTAAGGAAGAGACCCCACAGCCATCTAGGCAGGTTGTGCCAGTGCTTTGTCACCTGCATAACACAGAAGTGCTGCCTGCTGTACAGAGGGAACCTCCTGTGCTCCAGTTTGTGCCTCTTGTCCTGGCACCGGGCACCACTGAGAAGACGACCTTGCTCCAATTCTCTTTCACCTTTCTTCAAGGTATTTATCGATATTGGTGAGATCCCAGATGAGCCTTTCCTTTTTCAGGCTGAACAGCCCCAGATCTGTCAGCCTCTCCTCATAGAAAAGATGCTCTAGCTCTTTCATACTTTGAGGGCTTTCATTTAGACTCTCTATAGTGTGTTGATACAGCTCTTGTAATGGGAAGCCCAGAAGTGGACCCAGTACTGCAGATGTGGTCACACCAACGTAAATTAGAGATAAAGGGTCACGTTACTGGAACTGCTGGCACCACTGCTCCCAGTGCAGTCTAGGCTACTATTAATTTTCATTGTGGCAAGTGCACATTGCAGGCTTGTGTTCAATTTGGCATCCATCCCCCAGGTTTTCTTTTGCAAAGCTGCTTTCCAGTTGGACAGACATGACAGAAAGTGCTGCCTTCAGGGAAATGTTGCCTCCATAAGAAAACGAATCAACCTTCCCACCAGTTATTTTTTTCTGACATGCAAAGGCTGCTCCAAAAGTAATGCCTCCCCCCCCCCCCCCCCCCCCTTTATATATATATATATATATATATATATATATATATATATATATATGCCCATGATATCAGAGCTGGATGTTGGTGGTATGGCAGTAGAAGTTGAACCTTCTCACCAGTGTTTCATAACATGTTGTTGCCATGTGAGAGATTGCAGCAGAGGGGGCAGTCTGACATAAGTGTCTGACATGGAAGTATGTATGAAGGAAAAGTGTGTCACTGAATTCCTCCGTGGCAGAAAAGGTTGCACCCACTGACATTCAACTCTTGCTGCATGCTTGTGGATGTGAGTGCAGTGAGGCAGTGGGTGGTGCATTTCAGGAATGGCAACAGTGACAGTGGGTCACCTCTGCTGCTGCAGATTTTTATGGAGTTTGGCATGCAGGATCTTGTTCATTGCAGGAAAAAATGCATAAGCTAATGGTGGTGACTATATTGAAAAATAGTGTTTTGAAGCTGAGAATTTGCTCTGCCAAATGGTCTTATTGTTCTCTTTGTATCTGTTTCTGTTTCCATGGAAATAAATAGGAGGCATTACTGTAGGAATAATCTGGCAATGATGAGGTTATTCATCCAGTGGAGAAGAGTAACATAAGCTACTTCATTTCATATCGGTATTGTGTGAATTTGGAGCTATGTATCTGAGGCCTGCTTTACTGTTAAAACCCAGAGCTAGTAAAACACAGCGTAGCAGTGTATCATGTCCTTCTTTCTCAGTGCCTTCCTCTTGCACTGTCTTTGCTTCAGTTGGTCAGCATTACTTCCTTGTGTAACCTAAGTTGTCAGATTTTCTACATTTTTGAAGGCAAATCTAATATGAATAGTAGGAAGTGAAGAGAAGAATGGCAGTTTCCAACCTGTTGGGATGAGTGTGAGGCTGTGAGACCTCTGCTTTGCCCCATCTCATGTTTTGCTTCTGTTGTGGTCTTTTTGTTGTGGTCTTTTAGCCTGAAATTTGGAAAGGCTGAAGAATTTTTTTCAGTTGTTTTTGTATGAATATTTGTATCTGATTCTTGCTTGTAATGAAAGTCAATGCTGCAAGAAAGAGTTAGTTACAGTGTATGTGTCCCACAGTCCTCAGATGCAGGTGTAGTATCAGTGGTATGGGGCTGTCATATACCCGTTTCTCCTTGGGCCTTCAGGTTTGGCTCTGGTTATGTTCCTCATGCTTACTTAAAGGAGAAATAATGCAAGACTCCCTGCCTTGAAGTCTTGTTCCTTAAAACATAGCACAAGTACATGGTAGCAGTGCATAGTATGTGTGGATACAATATTGCCAGAGTGAGAATGAAATAACAATTTTATTAGGAAAATGTGCATAGAACTCTACAAGGATGTAAATGCTACAGTAGCAATGCTACTCTCAAGATATTTTCACAAGCAGAAGGATAAACACTTTCATCATTTCTCCCAGCAGTTCTTTACATGACTCTTGACCAAGATTATAGGAACTTTGGATAGAGTACTGTTTATTCTATTTAGAATGTAAACAGGGCATTTTACATTTTCATTGGTTGTACCATAGGTTGCTAGAAAATGCATGATTAATTAATGCAGCACCTTAATATGTGTTAAAAATTATCTGGCAATTACATGGTTTAACCAGCATCTGAATCTCTTGAACAATGAAGCCAATACATTCTTGAAAGTTAAGTAGGGATGTTTATTGAAACAAATGGAAGTTATCTATTCCGAGCTTTCCCAGTCTCAGCCAGATACTAGAGAAGGAATAAGCGCCACATAAGGGAACACTTTAATGACAGAATCCTCTTATCTCAGAAACCAAGTAATAAAAATAGTTATTATTGTCTGGATGTAGCTAGCTTAGCCTTGGCATTAAGTACCATAAATAAGAATCTGCCTTCTTAAAGGATGGCTGACTGGGGCTATGCAGGCTGGGAGGGAGAAAGCTGCAGCTTTGTTTTGTACAGAATTTCCTACACGGTTCAAAAGGTAAAAGGCCAGTAATGAGATATTTTGAAGAACTCATGAATATTTCTTTTATGTATTTTTCATACCAGCTTACTCAAGGCTTCTTACCAAACTAGTTACTATTGTTATACATGGTAATAGAAGATTGGTATGGTGTTTATTTCAGAAAATTCAGAGTATTTTTACTGGAGAGCAGGTGGAAGCATGGTCTTGCTGAATATTGTATGAGAACAAACAAAACTAGGCTGTCTCCGAGTTCATAATGTTCTGCTTTGCTCTTGTGAAAAAACCTTGTTTGTGAAATGTTTCCATGTATGGCGTAAGCCACCTGTTTCTTCCTGATGGATTTCAGGATGATGTGTACTGGCTTCTCTCTGGAGAGCTCTCTTAAACCATGATGTTTAAGCTATAATACTAAGCAGTTTGTAAGGAAATGCGTAGTTTTTAATAGAAACTTTCAGCTGTAGAAACTGGTGACTCACCTCATTCAATTTACCTACAGGGAGTACGGTGGCATTTGTGCTTTTTCTCTCATTACTTCAGCCTTTAGATCCCAATTAAGCAAAGTACTCTAGTGCAAATGTACTGTCATGTGGGCAGCCCTCTTACAGAGGCTCTTCAGATCCTAATTAAGCGTGTGTATGCTACTTTGAATTTGTGCCTATGTTAGTAATATAGAAGGCTCTGCTCAAAGGACTTTAGCTGGAGGGAGTTCTCTGAGAGAAGGCAAAAAATAATACAGTAGAACTATTGGAAGTGGTTTCATTCACACTATATATTAAAATTTACTTAACATTTTTGTGTTTTTTTTCAGTGTAACCATTACCCTTTTCTTTTCCCCTGGCTCTTTGCAGCTCCCCGTGGAAGAGAAGCAAGGGGAGATGCTAGGCTTTGCTCTTGTTCCCTGGTGACAGGATGTGGGAATGACATAAAGCTGCTAAGGGAGGTTCAAACTGGATGTAAGGAAAGATTTATTTACTACAGAGGTGTCAAATGTTGGAACAGGGTTCCTAGTGAGGTTTTTGGTGGCTGTCACTGCTCAGGAGGCATTCAAAAGATGCCCAGAAAAATGTGCTTTAGCTTTCCATTAGCCCTGAACTAGTTAGGCAATTAGACTTGATCTCTGAAGGTTGCTTCCAACTGTACTATTCTGTCCTCTTCTAATAATAGTTCTTTTTTACCTATAGTGCAAATATTTCAAAGTATAGGTCAGTGGCCTAGACTGTGGCAAACCAAAGCACTGTCTGCGCCTTCAGTGTTTTACATGCTGCTGCTGTGAGAGGTTATAGTTATACCTGTCCACAAAGTATCTTGATGGGTTTTACAGATTAATGTGAACAAAGGGAAAGTTTACCTTTGAATTTCATTTGCTAACATGTTGGTTTTGGTTAGGTCTTGCAGTCATTCATCTGAGAGACTTGAAAAAGGCCTTACTTAGTACTGGACTTAACTTTCTACCTTATGAATTCCTTCGTGAGTTCAGACAGACTCAGGCGGGCTGTTAACCTGTGTCAGCTCTTTCATAAGGTAGTCCTTGGCCAGATTTTACTAGAAGAAAACCCAGGGAACATAATCTGTTCGGTAAGAATTCTGGCTTAAATAGCAGCATTATTTTGTGTTTCTGAATCTAACAATTCTGTGTAGAGTCAGGTATAGCAATGGCATCTGCATTAGGCAGTGCAGATGTTAACACCCACCTACTTGAACCTTCTGAATTACCAGGAATGTTTGATATGCGTCTTCTAAAATATCTTCTTCCAAAGCAAACCTCATTTTCTATTGAAATGATTCCCTTGAGCTTTTTTTTTTTCTCTTTTTTTCTTTTTTTTCCCCCTCAGGTGTTTTTCTTTTCCTTCCATTCTGCAAGGAAGAGAATAACCTGCCAAGTTATTAGCAGTGTAGGTTAAATGAAATCACCTTATCTTCAGGACATTTCACATACCTTGTTATGAATGACAGCACTGGCACTGATTCACTTCTTTTGCTTAAATGCTGAGGTTCTTGTTAATGGAAGCCATGTGATTAGGAACTGAGATGTTCAGAATTGCAGATAATCATTCTCTGACTTCTCTTCACCTTTCTCTCATTTGATGCCCTTGTGTATTCTTCTGAGATAGATATAGATATAGATATTCTGAGATAGATAGTTATTTTCGTAACATGTGAGCCCCTTTGAAACTTACATGTCCTTATTTCTTGGAAAGCACAATTATAGCTTCATTAGTAAACTACAGTCGTGGGATTTTACTGTGTTAGTACTAGTTTTTTTATTTGATTATTAACTGATTTTTGTTGTTAGCAAACTTTATGCTGACGTAAAAGCTTACAACTGCTCAAAGAAATTCAGAGCCATTAACTGTTCTAGATGACTGTGGGTTCACAAAAGCACATTCACTCCTTCAAAAGATTCTCTGGACTATTTATTTACTTATTTATTTGTCATGGGGTGGTCATATGCACTTATTCATGCTTATACAAATAAAATACGCAGTGATGGGGCATTTTTATTTCGATTGTTATTGCCAATGTGTGTTTTGTATAAAGGATTGTCAGTTATAGTATTACTGAATGAGTCTCTATGACCAGCCATAACACTAATTGTGAAACAGCCTATTTCATGTGCTTCATGTATTCTGTGGGGAAGTTCTTTCATTTTTTGCATGTGCTGACTGACTTGTGATTAAAATGGTCTAAGCAACTTGAGCCTCATTTTGGTCCCTCAGAACTTGAAATGTTTTTTACCTTTTTATTTTATTTAAATGAAAAGTTGTTCATGCTGATGATTCTGAAAGCTATTTCTAAATGGTGGGGGTTAATGTTGCTAGGCATTCAGAATTAATAAAAATAATACTTTATGTAATTTATGGGAAAGCGATTATCACTAAGATATCAACATTATTTGAATAATTTATCTGAAGCAAATTGCTGTAGACAGGAATAGCGACACGGTATATATAATAGCTTAAGACCACAATAAATGTTCTTAAGTAATACGGAATTAAATTCTGCTTGAATTCATTTCTATGTGCCCCGTACGATATTGACAACACTAGTACTATTTGAAATTTCAGGTGACAGGAGTATCTGTGTACCAGTCTAATCATTTTTATGGCTAGTGTTGACATTCAATATGATAATTTAAAAATCCCAAGAAAGCATTGTGGTCCAGCCTCTTCCTGAGCTTATATCGGTGTAGAAACTGTTCAGGTCATACAATTTACCTTCTAATATGATATTACAGATAAAGATATGTATCAGATCTTGAATTTAGAAGTTCAAGGGTATGTGTTTCTTCTTATACCTTGTTAGCAGTCCTGTTGTGTAAATTAATTTTGATTCATTTGATTTGAAACAAGAAAACAGTTATTTCTAACATTTATTTTCTCTTCCATGTAGTCACACATATATATTACATATATGTTAGTATATAGAGAGAGAGTATTTGAAAGTGTGTATTTATTAGTGAAAGAATGAAGCATGATGTATAACTGAAAGTGCTCTCGTAGAAAGTTGTATTTTTGTATTTATCCTGTTTATGCTTACCATGCTATTTCTGTATATTCATTTTAGCAGATTTTCATTCTGTGCTTGTTGAAGTCACTGTTTTAGCTTGGTACGTTTTGTCTGAGGATGATCCATAGAAATACAGACTAGGAATTGTAGCAGCAGTATTTCATTACTAAAGCCGAGGGATGTCAGGCATAATTACTGAGACTAACATCTGGAGTGGTATACTGAAGGGAAACCTGCCAGGATTGTTAGCCTATACAAAACAGCATTATCCATATGTATGAAGCTTTATAACTAGAACAAGTTGGGTGAATAGTGCAAGTAAAAGGTATAAGCCACAACAAAGATAATTTATGAATGTTCCTACTGCAGTGACATGTTGGGGAAGATATTTCAAGATGCCACATCTCAGAGCTTTCCAAATAATGTATGCCGTCCATCCACGGAGGATACTGGCAAAATCTTTGGACTGCATTCTGAATTTGCTGCCAGGAGCAAGTTTTCAAGGTTCCCAGGATATAGGTGTCAAGTTCTTCCATTGTATTCACACAGTGAAGTAAATTCTCATTCCTATGTAACCAAAAGGTAAATGAAATTTGCAACTCTTCATCACAAAATATGTCCATGACAATGTGTGCATTCAGAATGGGCACTTAGACTTGGAGGACTTTTTGAAGCCCTCTTTGACTTCATTAATGTTTGCTGTAGGATGGTTTTGGAGTGCTGAGTATCTTGCTACTGGCACTTCTTTTGTGAGGAACTTGGTGTTGATTGAACAGCTTAGAAAAAATTACTGTTTGTACGATTCAGCCGGTGTCTTCTCACATGTGCTTTTTCATAGGCTTTCCCTTTCATTTGAATGGGAGCTTACAACTTAGGAGTATTTGATAACTATAATCAGAGTCAAGCCTGTCATGGGTGTTGGACTTGATGTTCTTTAGAGATTCCTACAAACCCATACAATTCTGTGATTTATTTTTGATCAACGGGACATAGGAAGTGTTGAGCTGAAAACTGAGAAGTCATGTTCTGTGAACTTGGAAATTTTTTGTTATCTTTTACACATTTTCTGTATGTGGATTCCAATAATAGATGGGATTCTTTGCAGTTTTTGTGAAACACAGTGCTTTGTAGCAGATTCATGTATTACAAATTCAAACAAAACTATGCATGTTTTGCACCTGTGCATGTTGGTTTACAGTATTATGGTGAAGGTTAATACTAGTACCATTCAATAAAGGGAGTATGATGATAACCAGAAATCCTCTCTACCCCATGTGTATACTAAGAAGTATGGAAGAAATACTTAATAGTAAAATATTTCTTCATGTAAAATAATCTGCTGTTAAATTTGTGATAAAAAAAACTATCTCAAATTATGTTTCAGTAAACTGCGTAACATGACAGTTTGGTATGTGTAAAATGAAATGTATTTACTGAGCACAGACCAAATATTTCAACTTAAACTCATTCAGTAGAGTTGCCAGATTATGACCTGAACCAGTGGTTGAGCACTGGGTGAGAAGGCCAGTATCCCAGTTGAAGGCACTGCTATCACCTTATTTTGTTTCACAGTCATGCACTGCCACAAAAGCTGCTAGTAGTTCTTATTTGCAGAGTAGGCAGTATCATCCTTTCTTAGGTGGCCACAATAAACATTTGCTTTTCTGATCTGCCATTGGCAAGCTGCAGTTCATGCTTAATAAATAAGCACAAATACGTCCTCAAGGAGATGTTGTGGATTTTGTTACCAGTGAAAAGAGATTAAGTATTATTCTGTTTTTTTCATTTATTGGTTCCTGCAGCCAGTACACCAGGAACATTGCTATTTGTTAAGAAAATGTTCATTAAGAAATTGTTTGAATTTTATTTTTTCACCCCTCACTTTTGGCAATTTAAGAAATGAGATCATTCACAAGGCTTTAATTGTAAAATACCCAGCTGCATTAGAAGAAAGTAATAGCCACTTAATCTAATGTCTGAGATGACTTTACTGAACTAGAAACAGTAATTTTTACTGATGTACAAGTCAGTAAAACCATAGTGGGCCACCTTTTGTAAATAATCATAGTAATTCCAAGTAATATTGAGGGTATCACCCATGGGATGGCAGTTCTATAGACTTAATTTCTGAATTTCTTTTGGGGATGCAGTGAAACCTGATGATTTGCAATGCATGAGAAAATCCCAGCTCTTTAAAAGATGTTTGCTCAAATGAGGAGGTGTGTTTACTTCCAGCAGTAAGTGAAAATTAGAGGCCACAGTGGAATTTAATCTTGGTCAGCTGTTAACTTTAAAACTTACACGTAATGTTTGTAGATGATGTGTATATTAATAGTAGTCATTTATTTTAGAAGTAATAAACAGTGTAATTCATTACACTGATGTCTATTTTTCATTTATATCTGTTTTTTTTTATGAATAGAAATACTGAAAATGTGGTGTTTGACAGTCTTATGGATAAAAATGCAATATATAATGTTCCGGTTAGAAACTGAAATGTCTATTTAATGAAGGTCTGCCAATTCAACAGATTTATGTCGCAAACAAATCTTCCTTGTGCATTTGAAGATGAAGTTAAGCACTTGTTTTATTTCCTTATATATTACTCGTTTGTTTTTGCTCAGAAGGAAGTAGAGCATTTATTGCAAAAAGTTGAAACCCTGTCAGAATACAAACATCACTTACAAACATATCACATTTCCAAACAGAATGATGATCTTCATCAGTATTTGTGTTCCCCCTGCTCCCCTCCCACCCTAACCCTTTAATAACCTTCTTGTAATCCTTTAATCCTGTAAGCTTTATCTGGGTCTTCGTATATATTACCAGAGCAACTTTCTTTCATTACAGCATCGTCAAACAGTGGATTTCTGATATTTTGTAGCGTACAGGAAGCATTAAGAATTATTTCTGAAAAAAAAAAAAAACCCCAAGAAAACCCACAACAATTATTTTCTGTCATAGCTTTGCCTTTTATACATAGCAAGCTATTTTCCTCCTGCATTTCATAATGTATTTGAAAGGCTAAGTGTTAACAGTTCAAAGGTGTTCTTATAAATATCTTGCAATTTACATTGTAATATTTTCAATGAGACTTTCATAGTGGGGAAATAACATCAGATGATAGATTATTCTTACAATGAAACACATGTATTTTGTAGTTACTTCCAGTGACTGAAATGACTTCAAAAAGGTCTGATGTAGCAGGACGTGGATATAAATGCCTCATCTTTGATTGTTACTGGTGTCATTCATTGGCATCAGGTATAAACATGGAGGAGCGTCTCTAGTTCTGGCTGTGTGGATATTAATTGTTTGAAAGATTGATTCTGACATTTTAACTGCCTCTTCTGTTAACATGTATGAAAGTTCTGTACCTAACAACATCTTAGGAGTTTGATTGACTTTACCAGGGAAAAAGAAGTATCCTAGTGTCCGGACTGACAGGAAGTATAGATTTCTAGGCCAAACTTGATACATATTTTGTGATGGTGACTTATGTTTAATGTAGAATCATAAAATTGCTCAGGTTGGAAAAGACCTTAAAGATCATCAATTCCAACCACAACCTAGCCATACTACTCTAACTAACAAACCTTTGCTAAAGCATGTCCCTGACCACCACATCCAAATGGTTTTTAAACGCATCCAGGGATGGTGACTCAACCACCTACCTGGGGAGCCTATTCCAGTGCTTAACAACCCTTTCAGTAGAGAAGTGTTTTCTAATATCCAACCTAAACTTACCCTGGCACCACTTGAGGCCATTTCCTGTCACCAGTGAGACCAGCCCCTCTCTCTCTGTAAGCACCTTTCAGGTATTGGAAGAGAGCAATAAGATCTCCCCTCAGCCTCCTCTTCCTCAGACTAAACAGTTTCTTTAGTTGCAAGTACATTTCAGTGATTAGTCATTGCAGGTAAAGGTACTCACCATTCTCATTGCATCCATACCTTATTCTTTCACAAGCTCTATTTCAAGGCTTACTCAAACATACTTAATCCATGTGATTAGAAGTTGGAAAGAAACAAGATCATTTGATATATCTTTTAAGTGAATTTAAAATATTAACTATGCTTTAATACACTTTCAGTGGTAGGTTTTACAAATTACCATTTCTCTGACAGTTTCTGAGAAACTGCTTAAACTCTTGTTTTAACAATTGCCAAATGATTGGTTTGAATACTTGACTCTTTTGATCTCCCTTTGCATTCTTAAGTTTTTCCCTAAGAAAGGGAAGATCTGAGGCTGTAATGGTTTCTGTGCATAGATTTCTGAGCTCTGGCAAGCGTTGTTATCTAGCAGTCCTGAAATGAGGTTTCTTACCAAGGTTGCAGCATGTCATTTCCTGCATTTCCAGTTATGGAAGGATTTTACTTGTACTTTCTTTTCTAAGAGGTCTTTATGTTTCTCCCACTCCTGTTCTTCAGAACAGGTAGGTTTAGTTCCTTAATACTTGAAGTCCTGCAAAAGTAATTAAAAGATGTTAGTTACCACACAGCTGAGTTTTGTGGGTATATCAGCAAGGCATGGGTGTGCAGGCTGTTCCTAATGTGATGCATTCTCTATGGGATGTGGAGAAACCAGGCATTCTAGAGTGGTTGGCAGTGCAGGCAGGCAGCTCTCATTGCCAGACTTGCTGAAATCTGAGCAGCAGGGGTATGCTCAAGATAAGTGAATCCTCCAAAACCTTCAGTGATTCTCTTGGTATATGCATCTACTTGAGAGTCCAAAAGCTGCTTTTTCATGCAGTTGTCTACTTCCATGTTTCTTGGTTATGCTTACTTTTCTGATGTCTTTTACTACTTAGAACCATAGAATCCTTAGAGTTGGAAGGGTCCTCCGAGGGCCATCTAGTCCAACTCCCCTGCAATGAACAGGGACACCATAGCTACATCAGGTTGCCCATGGCCTGATCCAGCCTTGCCTTGAAAATCTCTGGGGACAGGGCGTCATTTGCATCACTAGGCAACCTGTCCCAGGGCCTTACCACCCTCACTGTAACAGATTTTTTTTTTCCTCATATCTAACCTGAACTTCCCCTCTTTGTGCTTGAAAATGCTTTGATTAAAGCTTTTCACTTTTAGGGTAAGTTCCTTCATCGTGAGACTGTAGTCTTATCAGCAATCCCTATGTCTCCTCTTCTCTTCATGGGTAAGTTTCTGCATAGCAGTATGTTTTAGCAAGAGCATTGGATTGAAAGTCTTCCCTCTCAAGAATTTAGGTCTTGTGTTGGCCAGTTAACTGCAGTCTGACCTGTCAGTGTAAACATGAGGAAGGGGCAAGCTGCTGCTGCTTTTAGAAAGGTATCCTCTGCTGTGTTGTGTGGTTTTCTTCCCCTGTGGCTTCTATCAGGCATAGCTTGTGTTGTTAAGTAGTGTGCCTGCAGTTTGAAAATGCCTCACTTCTTGAGCGCTGGTAGCATCTAGCACAGGGTAGACTGGCAGGGAGAGAGTGAAAAGGCTGAGCTGATACCCGGCAGTTTGTTCAGTTGGGCACTTAAATATAGTCAGGCTGGAGCGAGGAGTCCATGGAACCTAAAGACAGAGTTCCAGGCCTGGAAGTGCATCAAGGTTCAGGTGGTCTGGGAGTACAGGGAGCTGCTAAACAAGTGTGGTCAACAACAGTTTTTTTCATGTGTTTCTCCAAATTGTACTGAACCTGATTCAGTTTTTCCCCTGAGTTGATAAGTGTCCCCAGTGCTATCAGAACCTGTGCTTTCAACTGCACATTGAGCTTTTATCATCAAAGTGAAATGTGGTCAATAAAGAAGGTACCCTTTTGCTTAATATTTTTTTTTTTTTTCCCCTGCAAGATCTCTTTATCACAAATTTTTATATTTGCTGTTTGAAATCTGTTCATCTGTAAGGAATGAGAGTTTGTTTAGTCAAGAGAAATCAGAATTGAGGAGGCCCATGTAAAAATACATAAATAAATGAAGTGCCTCTGCTTTAGATAGGAATAGCTCTCCCAACCTTTAGTGTAGCATCACTGCTACTTCACTCTATAATTACAGTGTCACTTGGTGCAGCTTAACAATCTTAATGCTTTAAACTATGACAGGCATAATTCTGTGCCACCTTATTTTAGTTCTGTGGCACTTACAGTGGTGCTCAGTGGCTTGTGAATCCTGAATGTGCATGGCTTTTCCTGGTGATTGGAGACAAAAGGAAATCTCTGAAATGATCTGTCAAGCTTCCATGAGGGAAGATGATTCAGATCTAACATTCCACAGGAGGTGGTATCACTAGGGATGAATGAAGAATTCCACGAGATGCATTGCCAGTTTCACGAGCAGGAAAACACATTATATTTAAGATAAAAATGCTTTTTGAAAGCTCCTGGCAGACTCTGACAGTATAGATCCTATGCTTTAGGATTTGTATCATAATTGATCAGAATAAGAATCCAGAACAATATATTTAAGGAAAAGCAAGATACAATGAAAGGTAATACAGTCTGAATTTGTCCCTTGGGTTTTTTGCTCAGAAATCTTGTAAATGTCACATTTCAGGTTTTGCAAACTTTACTTAAAATAGGATTCCTTGTGCTGCGATGTGTAACTGTCAGGATGCGTTTGCAAAGCTGTACACCTGTCAGTCAGAATGCGTCTCCGAGATCTGACACGGCTACTCCTTATGTCTGCACTTGCATAAACCTCATAAATCTCCTCTTCAAGTTGAGAAGTCTTGCTAGTCAGTAGTTTTTTGGGTTTTTTTTGGTTTTGTGTTTGTTTTTTTCCCTTATTCTTTAAACTAGCCATTGTAGGCTGAGTCCTTTTCCAACTACATTTGATGAAAACCTGCTGTGGAAGATTACTCAGGTTGGTTGAGTCCTACATGTAGCGTCATCTTTCTGCTGTGTTAAATTATACCTCACCAACAGTTAAAGTAAATACCCTGTAATTTTTGAAATGTGTGGCACTTAGTCAAATTAAATCCATTGGCTTTCCTGGGCTTGCTTTCTTTTACATAAGCCTGTATATTTGGTTTTAGACTTGTCCTTTGTTGCTATACCACCATAGGCTTGACAGGCACAGCCCAGCACATCGGAAGTCAGATGCTGTTCCCATTAACTTCCCAGTAGATCTCTGTCGGAGATGCTGGGTTGCAGTTGTTCATTAATATGGAAGTATATATATGGCTCATAATATGGTGATATAGACCATCCTTTTCCTAAAGAGAAACCTCTGTATTGGTTGTTTTTGTTTGGTAATTTCCTCCGAATTCAGAAGTTTAAGGCACATCAGTTGTTAAGCAAACTACAGTTTGGTTGAAAAACATCACTCCAAGTGCACAGACTGAAATGCTACACCGATAGAGCAGGAATGCTGAGGGGGGTAGAAGTTGAATGCAGCCTTATGCAACAATTATTGCAAGATACATATTCTTTGAAAAAGTAGATAGTATGGATTTTGTTCTTTTTTTTTTTTTCTTTTCTGTTTTTTTCCTTGAAGTTTCGTGCTCTGGGATTCTGTGGTATTCATTAAAATGACAAACTACATCCTGGGAGGCTCAGTGCAGGTGTTGTCAAAGAGATGATAATTACCAAATGGCTGCTCAAGTGAAGTTTTCTTAGAACAGGTTACACTTATAAATGTATTCCTTGTTTTTGTCATGTTAAAAAAAAATAAAAAAAATAAATCCTTTCATGAAGTAATTTCTAAAATGGTATTGATACAAAGTTAGGTAATTACTTTAAAAGGAACACCTCCCAATGGTCCCCCAACCTATGATTTTTTCATTCTAGTTTTCCCTCCCCAAAAATTCTTATATAGTGCTAATAACAAATGTTTTTGACAGGTGCATGTTTAGTTATATTATTTTGGATGGAGATAGGAGGAAATGTTATAGTAGTAATGTTACAGGCATACATTTGTTGTTGCTTTTAATGGCAAGGGACTTAGAAAGATTGTGGGCCTTCATCTTCTTTATCATAATTGTTGACTGCCTTATTGTTCTGGTGGAGATGGATTTGAACTGTTTGTTCATTGGATGTTTTTCATAAGACAGGAATGGTGAACACAAAGCATGCAGTGAAATGCTATAATGTGCATAATTCATCTATCATCATTTAACAAATGGAAAAGACTAAGACACGCTGCCATCCATCACAATTATTTAACTACACTCTAGGGTGTGTTAAATTGTATTAAACAACTTTTGACTTAACAAATTTGGAGAATCGTATTGAGGAAGCTGCATCTTTTCCTTACGGCTGCTGTACAATGATATACAGTTTTGACATTTGTTACAAAACATTTTGCTTGAACTAGAGATTTTTCAAAGCTGTTTTAAAAACAAACTTGCACAGATAAGGAGTTATACGTCTAGTACATAAATAGCAGCAACCAGGAAGCAGTAGTACTGTGTCTGAATTGTTCTTCAGAGCTACCTGCTTTTTCTTTGGGTTTGATGGTCAGGGCTCGGGGCCATATGGGCATGGGGTTTCCAGGTTAGTCACTGAACCACATAGTGGCCTGGGTTGGAAGGGACCTCAGGCATCATGAATCTCCAAATCCCCTGCCAGGCAGGGCCATCAAACTCCCCATTTACTAGACCAGGTTGCTGAAGGCCCCATCCAACCTGGCATAGAACACCTCCAGGGATGGGACATCCACAACCTCTCTGGGCAGCCTGTTCCAGCACCTCACCAGTCTTCTAGTAAAGAACTTCCCCCTAACCTCCAACATATATCTTCCCTCCTTCAACTTAAAACCATATCCCCTTGTCCTGCTCTTATCTAGCCTTTTAAAGAGTTGACTCCCCTCCTGTTTGTAGGCTCCCTTCAGATACTAAAAGGCTGCAATTAGATCACCCCACAGCCTTCTCTTCTCCAAGCTTTAACAAGCCTCCTCAGCCTATCTTCACAAGCGAGATGCTCCAGCTCTCTGATCATCTTTGTGGCCCTCCTCTGGACCCCTTTCCAACAGCTGTCTGTCTTTCTTGTACTGGGGGCTCAATACCTGGACACAGTACTGTAGATGGGGCCTCATGAGGGCAGAGTAGAGAAGAACAATCACCCCCCTATCCCTGCTGGCCACCCCTCTCCTGACCTAAACTTCCCTTGTATTAGTTGAGCGTCTTTGCTGTACTTACTGTGTTGATGAATAACTGCAGAATTAGCAGCACTGCAGATGCATCCTGTGTCTGTGAAATGCTCTTGTGCATTCTGCAGAAGTTATACTAAGAGTTATGTACTGCTTTCCAAAATGCATAGAAATCCTTAGAGTACTTCCAAATGCTGGAATTCTGAAGTCACTGGAAATATTTTTAAAGGCTGCATTGTATTTCTTTTCTCCTGAAGTGTAATACTGTGACATAGAGGTAGTAGTTCTAAGGCAAGAGAAAACTGAAAAGAAGAAAAAAGAAAATGAAGTTATTTTTATCTAGTTTTTTGTTCTCTCATCCTCTGTCATGAAGTTTGCTCCTTGCAAGAGAGTCTGAAAAGGCTTCCATTCTTAATCCAACCCTATTCTTCTTTTTTTATTCTTTAACAGAACTTCTTAGTGCCAAGGCGGCAATGTTGAGGCTGTCTGAGATGACCCGGCAATTAGCTCTCCTTACGTGTTGTAAATGTTATCTCCACAGTTCTTTACTATCACTCATTATCTCATTAATCTTGTTACCTTTATTTATTAAATATATTTACTAAATCTCTTCTTTGTTTTGACACATACATACGTACAACCTCCAAATATTTTTTGTATACTTTTATTTAACATTCTTAAAATCTTCAGTGCTTTCCTTTGCAGAAAACCCTTTGGTATGCCATCCTCACCTCCTGTATTATTTGAAGCAACATCTGTTGATGTTCCCTTATATAGTGCATTTTAAATCCAAAGTCATATTCCTCATTAGTTCATGAGACTGTGCGTGTTCTTCATGCTCCGGTCTCGACTTGTCATCTTCACTAAAAACTTCACAATAACAGTTTGTGTAGATATCACATTTCTAAGTTTGCCATTGACTGCAGCTGCAACTTCTGCTTGACCCCCCTCCCCGTTTTCTTCCCTGACACAAAGTAGCCAGCTCTCCTTGTAGCAGTCTGCTGGCTACCTTGCCCCACAGGCAGGAGACTTCTTCGTGCTTATCTTCATTCAAAAACCACCTTCTAACCTGAAACTGAGATTATGTGCAAGTAATTAGTCAACTGATTAGGATGAGGGGCAGTGAAAGGCAGCCTAAGATGATACTAATTAAGGGCTTTTGGTAAAGTAGTGAAAGATGAACAAAGATGATTAAGGAGAGATGGGCCTTAAAGACAAGGATTTGCAGTTTTTAGTATAGGATTTGCTGTGCAGAAGCTGTTGTTGATTTGCCATCTGTGAGAACTGCTGCTGGAGTGTTAATTCGAGATGCTATCTTGAGACTGACTTAATGTGTAACTTGGTGTGGTTAGTGGCACGCTGTTCATAAGATAGTGAAGCCTTCCCTTTTCCTTCATTTTCCTGTTGGTTTTGGGTAGACCTTCATAGTGACCATTATTTCCTCTACTAGAAAAACCTGAAGATTTCTTTCTTGTCAGTTTTGTTGAACGCCAAATGACTCTGAGTTGTGCTGAAGAAATTGTAACCTGGAGATGAGCTCACTGCAGATAAAATGCCAGAGGCAGCGCATTGCCATATGTAAACCATAAACAGCAAGAAAGCACATGTGCGCTCTCCAGTGTCTTTCTTTAGCAAGGAAGAAAGTGATCAAGAGGGGTAGCTGCGTGAATATGTAAAATCCATTGTTGTCATGCCCTGTCATACCTGGCTTTGCAGTATGACTTATTAAAAGGACTGCCTGCAAGTATGCAACGTTCTAGTAATTTCTTCTATCTTAATGTGCTTACACAGGTTCACAAGTGTGCCTCCGGTGGTGCAGCGGTAGGAACGCTGCTTTGCAACACTGAGGCCCAGGTTCAAATCCCCCCTGTGGCGCAAGTGGTAGAAGTGCTGCTCTGCTACACAGAGGCTCGAATCCCGGGGGGTTGGACTCAATGATCTCTAAGGTCCCTTCCAACCCGCCCGAGGCTGTGATACTGTGATACAAGGAGAAAGACCTGTTTAATGAGCTTAATCTTCTATGACAAGTCTGCTCATCTAGTTGACTCAGGGAAGCCAGTTCATTTAGTTTTTGAATTTCAGTACAGTTTTCAATAATGTTTCTCCCGGCACCCTTCTGGACAAAATAGCCAGTATA
This sequence comes from Coturnix japonica, assembly GCF_054131305.1. Lineage (NCBI taxonomy): Eukaryota > Metazoa > Chordata > Aves > Galliformes > Phasianidae > Coturnix > Coturnix japonica. Next base: position 45,688,942 of record NC_140664.1, read on the forward strand.
CAGCTAGACAAAGACACATAATATGATGGGTGAGCAGTTGGCTCACTGGTGTATTAATATTGCTTTTGCCCTTAGATAAGTCTCTATACATGAATTTGAAATTAGGCTAAAATACTGGAGTGTTAGTGCACAGGCAACAACAGTAGGAATAAGAGTTATAAACTCCATGTCACTGTGTATGCTTTTCTTTGCTTCTTGGTTGTTCTTGTGTTTACTGGAAGGTTGGGGAGGAAATAAATAAAAGAGAAACTGCTAACATCAGTGTTGAAAATATGCCTGAATGTAACTCATATGCTGACTGTGGATTGCTTGGCTTGTAAATGAGACAATTTTCTGCAGAAAGGAAGTTGCAAATCTGATTAAAAAATAGGCCCGGTCTCATCAAACTACAGCCATCCTGTGAAGATATTTAATATGCTCCTTCCTTTGTTTCCTGGAAGTATTATCAGAATGCTGTGGTAGGACTTGGGGAGTCAGAGCTCACTTAAGAGGTTGAGAGATCAAAGGGGACTCATTTTCATTGTTCAGGTGATGTGTAGCTGGCATGGGTTGGCAGGACAGCTTGTGGAGCCTCCATTCTTGTAAGTGTTCAAAGCTCACCTGGGCTTGGTCCCAGGCAGCCTGCTCTGGGTGGCTCTGCTTGAGCTGGGGACAAGTCTAGGTGATTTCCAGATGTTCCCACAAACCTGAACAAAAGCTTATTGTGAAATTTTCTCCAGGAAATTCCCGTGCACGTTTCCTGTCTCTCTGAATGTTTAATCAGTTATTTGCTACTTTTGAACTCCGGCTTTTGCAGGCCTATTGTTTGCAAATCAATGCAAGCAAACAAACAATGCAATTGCAATCAATTTTAATTTTTAATTCCCAGAACACTAATAATAACTTCATGGCACAGGTGAGCAGTATTACAGAAGTTAATTCCCAAAAATAAAATGAAGTGTATGCAAAAGGATAAATGGGAGTGGAAGAAAGTTCCTAGAAGTGTCAGCTGAGGTTAGTGGAGCTTATTGTAATAGTAGTGACTCAAAGGGCAGATAATTAAAGACATTTTCTTTTATAGGTAGTTGTTTTGTATTACTATTATAAGTGTATTGCTGAATATATTCTAACCCCCCTCCTCCAATAAGTATATATCTGGCAAAGAGTACCCACTCTTGGAATTCAGAACTCCTTTAGGTTAATGGTTGCCCAGTGCTACTCTATAGTGCCATTGGTAGTTACTTAGTATCATAAAGCTGCCTGAGTACATTTGTGTATATGCATGTTTCTCAGATCAGTAAGACTTTATTTTCCCCAATCCATAGATACTTATGAAAGAAATCTTGATGTAGAAGTGTTAGAGGCAGAAATAATCTGAATATAATGTTATTAATTGCAATTGGCGAAAGGATTTATCTTTGTGACGAAGGGAAGAATAGCGAAATAAGTTATACAAATGGAAAGAAAGTGGATGGAAGAGAGGAAAGGTGAATGGATAGCTGTATGTATTTTAAAAAAAGAAAATTTAATAACTATAGAATTGGTAAGGCAAAGCATTAGAAGAGTGGATGGAATGACCAGGTAATAATAAGCCTTGTGAAGAAGATGTTAATTCAGTGCAAAATAATAGAGTGGCTTCCTACGAGTCAATTATACCTTTAATTCTTCCTTAATTAATGTTGTTCTACACAACATGATGGGAAGTATATATTTTCTCAAGGTAACGGGATTTCTTAAGAGAACAGTTTTCACTTTTTAGAACCTTCTACGGGGTGTTAAGTACAAGTGGTACAGAGTCAGTGTAGGACAGCTGTGTTTTAAAAAATCTGGCTAATAGGCCTCATAACGTAACTGTAGTCAGCAATCAGTGTGGATTATGTAGTGGTCCTCTGAGGATTAATTTTAGATCTGACAGTGTTTAACCTTTTTATTAGTGGTGAGGGAGAAGTATAAAATCATTAATGATAAAAGTATGCAGATGACAGCAGGGCTAGTGCCGTGGTAAGCAGTGATCAGAGGAGAGCTAAGTGATCTAGAAAGGTGGAGTGCAAGAAAGCACTGTGTGTTCTGACATAGAAACAAAGACAGCCTAAAGAAACACCATCAAGGAAGCAGTGATTGAAAAAGACTTGGCAGCCATGCTTTTTGATGTTAGATTAGAGGTACCTGAAACAGGAGGAATACTTGACATTGTAATAATGTCTTTGAACTACCATATTCAGCTTATGCGGCATCACAGCTCATGAAGGACGAAGTCTTGAGGGAGTGCAGAAGGGGAGCTGTGTTGAGCCGCTAACTTTTTGGAAAAACACCTTTGAAACTCTTTTATCTGCCACTGTAAACTGTACAATAGATCAAATTTACAGGTCTGGGTCTAAAAGTGTGCTGTAGACAGCTGCTGTTTGATAACTGGGGGAACCCAATGAATAGCAGACCACTAACAAGCTAAACCTGAATGAAAGAAATGACATGCTTTTATTTTTTTATTTTTATTTTTTTTTATTTTAATTTTAATTTTTTTTTTTAAAAACCTTCAGAGTTCTTATTGGATGCTTCTTTGATGCATGAGATTCTGATGTGCTTAGGGGGCTGGCTGATGTTATCATGAGGCCGTTCTTAATACCATAGGAATTATTATTTGAGCAAACAATTTCAGTGACTGGGACAGATGCCTGAGAACTAGAAAGCAAATGTCATTCATGTTCAAGAAGATCAAGAAAGAATACCCTGGGAAGTGCAGGCTGGTCAGCTTCACCTTGGTATCTAGGAAGGTGATCCAACATCTAATCCTGGAAAGCATTACCAGGCACAGAAAGTCATCAGGAGTAGTTAGTGTAAGTTCACCAAAGGAAATGGTGCTTGACCAAAACAATAACTTTCTATGATAAAACAACTAGTTTGGTAGATTAAAGAAGAGAAATGCATGTTGTCTAACCTAGATGTCAGTGAGATTTATGAAATTGTGTAAGATTATCTTAGAAGCTGTTGATGTGTGGGCTAGATGAGCAGCTGGTGAGGTAGACTGAAAACTGGCTGAAGCCACTGGCCCAGAGAATGGTAATCGTTGGCATGAAATCTAATTCTGGAGGCCATTGAATAGCAGCATACTCCAAGGCTCACCACTGGCTTCAGTACTGTTTAATATTTTTAATGACCTGGATGATGGGATAGAATCTACCCTCAGCTTGTTTGCAGATTACAAAAAATCTTAAGAGAATACACTGGGGGTTGTGCTGCCATCCAGAGAGACCTTCAAAGGCTGGAAAAATTGGTCTCATGGGAACATGATGAAATTTAGTAAGGACAAGTGCAGAGTTCTGCACCTGGGAAGGAGCAAGCCCAGGTGCCAGTATGTGCTGGGAGCTGACCCACTGGGGAACAGGTTTGCAGAAGAGGTCTTGGGACACCAAGTTGAACATAAGCTAACAGTGTCTCCTTGCCACAAAAAAGGCTAGTGGTGCCTTAAGCAGTTCTAGGGAGGTGATTTTCCCTTCTAGTTTGTTGGAGAGTGTCCAGCAAAGGGCCGGAAATGTGATGGCGTTCCTGAAGCACCTCTCTCGTAAGGAGAGACTGAGAAAGCTGTGGGGCTGTTCAGCCTGGAGAAGACTTGGAGATCATTTCAATGTGCATAAATACTTGAGGGGAGGATGCGGAGAGGATGCAGTCAGATTATTTTCAGTAGTGGCCAGTGCCAGGACAAGAGGCACAAACTGGAGCATGGAAGGTTCCTTCTGAGTAGCAGGAGCACTGCTGTGCTGAGCAGGTGATGGAGCACTGGCACAGGCTGCCCAGAGGCTGTGGGGGTCTCCTCCTTAGAGGTCTCCAGAAGCCATCTGGTTGTGGACCTGGGCACCCTGCTCTGGGTCAGTGGTCTCTAAGTTTGATCACAAACTTGTTTCTGTAAGAAGTTTATAAGCCTACAGCCCTAACATATGTCTATTTATAACTTATATACACGTACTAATGTACTATATGCACAATAAAAGGTGCACACAAAAAGGCTGAAGATGAAATAATGTTTTGTCGTATTGACAGTACAAACATTTTTCTCTGTTAAAATCATGCCATTAAGAGCATATTTTTAGCAACAGCTGTGTGATTCAGTTTACTTCCTTAGTTTTGAAAATCTTGGTTTAACATTTTATGCATCAGTTTGAAGGTCTGGATCTAAGTTGATCTTATTTCTACACTAACAATTTCAAAGATTTTTGGTCATGTTCTTGTCAGATGTGATTAGGTTGTCATTTTTTGCCTTGCAGTATGGCCAACAAAAGAGTTTGTACTAAGAAGAAATGCCAGGAGCGCCGTTTCCTTGTTGCTTACTTGTGCATGCTTCATTGTTACTATCTTCAATCTGCAGATTTGGGTTTTCTGTGTGTGGTGGTTGTTTTATTTTTTACAGGAATCATTTTAAGCCACTTGCCCATTTCATGAAGATTAGTTAAAACTGTCTAGCATGATCTTAGTAGTATACTTAACCAGACATGAACTGCAATGCATTGGTGTATATGGAAAATGAAGTGGCAAGTACAGGTGCCAGAGTCACCCCACTCTGTTAGAGACACCCACTCTTTTTGTAGGACTTATTGTTGCAGTGTTTAGCATGTAGCCACCTTACTCATGGATCAAGTGAGGGTACCAGTGCCAAACCGCATGTGAAATATTAATAGAACTTGATTCCTGCATTCTTTTTTAGATAGAACATGAAAGTGGGTAAAAGTGTTAGTATTTTCTTTTCCCCCACTCCAACCGATTATCATGCTCACTCCCTGGGATGCATGCACCCCACTTTGCAAACTAGTGTTTTAAGTGATCCTGTTTGGGGTGAGAGATGTGAGATGACCTCCAGCAGTCCCATCCAACTTCAGCCCATCTGTTTTTGTTACTCCAGAAGCTAAAAATTTTGAGAACTATTTTACTTTTCAGTGCCAGGTTTGAGATGCTGATGTAGTAGTGATTGGACTACTCTGTCTAAAAAAATTTGTTGTTGTTTTTTTTTGAAGTCTTGGAAATTGTAAATACTATGTGGAGATGAAACAGGTGATCACGCTGATTTATTATTTTGAACTCGTGTTCTAGTTAGTCTGGATAAGTAACACTTTGTTTTTCCTAGCAATAGGAAAAGCTATATTGTTATAGGCTGTCACTCTTGGCTCCAAACAGAGCAGAGTAGCCGCAGGACACGCACGGGTCAGAATGGCTGAGCACAAGGGACTGCTGCACTCCATGATCCGACATGACAGAACAAGAAATACCAAATTCCACTCATGAATGAAATTAAGGACTAAGACCCAAAGTGGTGCTTAAATAGATTACGAACAAGAAGAATGCAGTTAGCTCAGTAACTCTTGACATATCTATGATTTAAAACAACTAAAATCTGTGCTTGCCCTTATCGCTGAGAGATGTACTCTGGTTCAGGTAGAAATTAATTATTTTCAGTCCTGAGGTCTGTGCTGTACGTTGGGTCAGACAGCGTGATGACAGATTAATGTAAGAATGTCACATATCCAGCTGAAATATCCCCATATTTGGAATGTTCTGACGCTTGACGCAATTCTTAGAGTAGCTAACTCAAAAATAAAAGCCAAACATAACTTTTGTTAAGGCTTTGAATACTTTGAATGCTTAAATAAGATGCATTTAAATAAGAAGACAGTTGACCCAGAATTTCAACTGTTTATTGTTTTGTCTGTAATTGATTAGAAGGTAAACTAAGAAAGATTCTTAGGAAGTGTTTGCAAGTAGTTTACATATAGTGCATGTAACAGGTTATCTGGCATTACTAAGATACTATAGTTGTGAGCACTTTTTGCAGAAAAAAAAAGTGCAGAACATCCTGAACTATTATAATTTACCGTAACTTAGAAGTACTGACATAATCTATACAACCTGTAGACAGGAGCATACAGGTTTATTGGGATATTCTATTCTTAAGGAGACTTTGGCAACTGAAATGGCAAGACATTCTCATTTTAGTGATGTGACCTGCTGAGCTGGCTCCGCCATTCATCTTCCAGTCTGTGTTTGGCATTACTCCATCCCAGGTGCAGCACCTGCCTTTTTCTTTTGTTGAACTTAGTGTCATGCCACTGCTGACTACCCAGTGCTCCAGCCTATCTTCATCCCTCTGTAAGGTCTCTCATCCCTCTAGGACAAGAGTCATCAGTGGGCTGCTGAGGATGCTCTCCACTCCTGCAATCTAGACCACTGATAGGAGGTGAAGTTCATTGCATGTGTATAACAGTTTCCACATTAGAAAGCATGAAGCTTTGTGTGGCCTCCATTTGTCTTCTTGTAGTACAGCATTTAAGTGAGTGTTGTACCTACCTAATCCTCTCAGGGCAAGAGTTTAAGAGTTTGAAGGAATTATTTTGCCTGCATAGTGCAGTGGCAGTGCTCTGTTTTGTGTGGGAGAGCCAGGAGTTTGCTCCTTGGCTCACGTAAGCTTGGGCATGTTGATGTTGCAACACTAGTGTTTTAGCACTCTCAGATGTGGGTCTCTTATTTATAAGTTGATAGGACCTTGTGAAATTGTCAGAGGTTTCTAACATTAATTATTTATTCTCCTTCTGGCAGGAGGTTATAGATGTGATGAATGAAATAAAGTATAATTTATTGCAAGAGATAATGACTGAAAATGAGAGGGAAAAAAAAAAAAGCCATAGCTAACTACATTTAAAAATAGAATGTTATTTATACCTGTAGCACAGGGGAAAGCCTGTTGTGCTGCCTGAATTTAACAAGCAGACCTGGGACTCAGCTCTGGCGCTGCTAACGACTGGAGGCGTTATTGATGTGGTGAACTAATTACCCGTGTGATGAAGTTGCCTGCTGGAGGTATTTGACTGCTTCATCACGACGGCACCTCCTACAGGTTAATTCATTGAGCAACGCAGGTAAAGCCTCCAGGTGGAGGTCCTGCTCTCTTTTCATCCAGGCACAAAGAGTTGTACTGACAGCAGTAACTAAACAGAGATGAATATTTTCCTGAATTATTGATCAAGGAGTGAGAGTTATATCATAGAAGCAAATGGTTTGGGATGCAGCTATAGCTGTCACTGCAAGGAAACGAGCATAAACAGTAGCTTTAAAAAGTGAAACAGAATGAGCGATAGCCTTCCTCACCTGAAGGGCAATTCCTGGGTTATAGGAGAAAAAAATACAGAGGAAAACCAATATGGAAAAAGAAAAAAATAAGAGGGAAAGGAAAAGGTGATTCTTCAGTTAGCAGTCAGGGCAGGGGGGCTGCGTGGGCTTCGCTGTTTGCATAGGATCATAGAAATGCTCAGGTTGACCTTAAAGATCATCAAGTCCAACCGCAACCTAACAATACTACCTAAGAAGAAACATGAAATAAGTATTAATTTTAATACTTTAATTTTTAATTTTACAATCATATTTTTGAGGTTGCAGAATCCCTTGTACAGTGACGTAGTGTGTTTTGAGCCTTTTTAAATGCTCTGGAGCAGTCAGGAGCTTCCCAGACTGGCAGAGTTAACACTGCCTTTATTCTTTACTTAAACCTGAAGTGAGCAGTATATAGTCTGGATTCCTCATCCAAGCTTAATACACTGTTATCTAACAGGATGAACTAAGTGTTGTGGTACAGCTGCAGAACTCATCAAGCAAATGGAAAGATTACCCGTGAAATCAAGTTTCAGACTTTTATTTTCTCACAATTACTGGGAAAATAATGCACCTTAAATTTATAATGATATCGAGATTGACTGCTTAAATCCTTTTTAAAGTTCAGTGCTTGAAACAGATTGTGCTTACAAGCAATCCACAGTAGAGTTTTTAAGCAGGGGCTTGTGATAAAGAAGTGAAATTGGGTTTGACTGAAATGGCCCATCAGTCCCATGTGGGTTTCGCAGGAAGATTTCAGGCTCAAAAAGACAGCGCTTTAGAGAAGCATCAGGCATTGGTTTCACATCACCTGAGATTGCTCTACGGAGTCTGTCTTCTGGGAGACATGAAGACAAGAGGCTCATTAAAAATGAGCAGCACTGGGAAGGGTGATTGAGCTTCAAGTACACTTGTGGTTTTTTAGCTTGAAGAGTTTAAAGGTGAAGATGCATTTTAAAAGCTCTACTGGCAATTGAGGAGAGTGCTGTCAGATTTCTCAATGAAATACCTTTAGATATAGATAAATAGCATAGTGGAGTGTTTTTTTGACATCAGAAAAAACAACAACAACAACAAAAAACTTTCTCAGCTCAGAGTGTCCTGATGGTAATTAATCTGTTAGCTATCAAAATTGAGTGTCATGAAGGAGATTGTCTTCAGTTCTGCTGTCTGACTTCAGAGCCAATATTAAGCTTCTTAAAAGTTGAAGAAGCTGGAGGAGAAATCTTGGGGATCGCTTGGGGGGACAGTCTTCTCAATTTAGTCTAGTTTGCTTTGGGTCCATTGACTTGGAGCAGGAAAAGCTCAGCTCTATGACTGGGGGCTATCTTGCATTGTTTTATTTATTGAGATTATAAAAATGTGGTAATACTGAACTTTAAAATAAGAGATTAGTTTACTTGCTGTTCGTTCTGATCTAACATGAGACACATATGATGTGCCAGGTTATGTCACCGTGGTGGGTGCAGTCGTACAGGGGTTGTGTAGTAGGTAATGAAACATATGATATGTTTGTTCTGTGACAGCATAGGAGTTATTTGTCCATGCCTGCCTTTTCACTTAGTATTGTAATAAAAGTAATGAACAAAGTTACTTTGATCTGCAAAATAGATCTTCACTTTCTTTTTTTTCAGCCAGAGATCATATGGGGGTTCGTCTGAATGGCCTATAAAGTCCTCTTCCCACCTAAAGCATTCTGTGGTTTTAAATGTTCTTTAACTCGATCTGAATTATCAGTTCATGTGAAAAATCCATTGAAGCAACATATTGTTTTTTTTTTCTTGTAGTCTCGTGGCATGAAAATTAACTGAAAGCTGATATGTTTATGAAAACTTCTGTTGCTTTTGGCAGGATTACAGGCAGAACAGTGGCTTTTTAACACATCACTTATTCTTGCTTCTGTCCAAGTATGTCCGTTACACATCACATAATGGTTGGAGAAAAAAAAAAAAACTAGGGGAATAAATGAATCATGTATTAATCTCTATCTTGAGAATGAAGATGTTGAATTTCAGTAATTTGATAAGAAATGAAGTGCTGTTTCTCAAAATTGGGGTGTGCTAGGGCTGTGTGCTTATGACTATATGTGTGAAAAGGCTGCCAGCCCTGGTGGTGCCGGACTGGCTTGGGTCAGGCTGCAGTTCCCACAGCCTTAGGGTGGATGAGGTATGGTGAGGCTTCTCCTTCTGACAGACTGAAAATCTTTTGAAGTATTTCCTGAATGAATATTAGAGAATGGTCCAGTGTGATTCCATAATCCCAGTCTTGGTGATAGTATGTTTCTTAAACTGTGCCTCCTTTCAAGTAAGGTGAAGTTGCAGGAGTGACAGACCCTTTGTGATATTAGATTTGTGATGTCAGGTTTGTATCTCCTACCTTTCTTCCAAGCTTCTAGCTAGGAAAAAGAAAAACAACTAACCAATGACCAAACCCAGAAAGACTCAATATCCCCACCCTGTTCCTTCTTTCTGAGTTGTGTTTTATTTCATCTCAGATTTTCCAAACTATGTTTCTTGAATGTAACCTGTGCACTTCTGCACTCTTTCCCAAATGCCTTTTCCCTGTTTTCCTCTTCCTCTCCCTTGGACAAAGCCTTCATGTGCATTTCCATTGTGCTGGATTTTAACGATATACAAAGATGGTCTAAGGTGAGGTAAGCAGTTCTTCAGATAATCAGTTTCTGAAGTGCAATTAATGTGGAGCTTCTGAAAGCTTTGTTTCCTATACTTGTGCTGTATTGTGTATTTTACTATCGTTTTCAAAGCAGAAGTGTGATGTCTAATCCATTAAGAGGTACTTAAGGTTAACTCATCAGAAGAGAGCTTCACCTTTTGCATATCTTACTGCAGAGTGTATTTCTGTTACCCTTCCTCCCTCCTTGTATGTCCTTCTCCAATCTAAGTGAATGGGGGAAAGAATAGCTCTTGCTCAACTCTCTTCTGTATCATTTCTCTTTTTTTCTAACCAAGAGGAATGAATGCTTTCACACATTTAATAAATATGGGCCTTTGTGCACTCCTAGGAGGTGGCTATAAAATAAATTAAGTGAATCCTACAATATAAACTATATGAATATGGTGTTCATTCGCTTTTGTTTTTCTCAGATTTTTTTTCTACAACTACATTGCCTTTTGAATTTTATTTTCAAGCATAGGGAAAGATGGTTTCTTTTTTTGGTTATTTGTAGGCCAGAGGTATATCTCAAGGCATTTCACGGAGGTTATGAAAGAGACTTCTATGTTTTGAAGCATAATTTGATTGTGCTTGTAATAAACAGGATGCAAAGCAGTATTCATTTTGGTAGTTGTTTTGATCACTTTGGGTCAGCTCTGAAGTACGGGTATATCACCTTTCTTTTGAGACCAGTGTGCCCAGTTGGATCTTTGTAATAAGCTGCATATATGTGTTTTAAGTTATGAATTGGCCTTCTAATTGTTCTCAAAAAACTATTCTTATAAATAAATAAACACCTGGAATAAGTCTTTTATCATTAGTTTGTGGTATTCATTCTTTTGTCGTGGTATTTAAAATGTGTTTAAATGCACATTTTCAGAGGAAATTGCTTCCTGTTTCGGGGCTTTTATGTTAAGTGTTTAGGAGTACGCACTTTGAATTATTCTTGGTATCTGTTAGGCAATGTCGTTTTGCAGAAGGTGTTCTCTTCAGCTAAGCTTGGGCAGGTTGCCAGGGGAAGTTAGAACAGACAGATATTTCTTCCTAAGAATGTAACTTTTCTGTAGTATCCTATGTCACTAAAACTGAAATGTTTCTGGAGACGTTTGTGTTGATTCATTTGCTGTCAGTTAAGCAGAAGGATAGAGAACAATTGTAAATGTTTTATGAACGTACAGTGAACTTTTGAAGTCTCATAAATACCAACTTTAAATGCTTATTTGCAACTGTTCTTTTTTTTTTTTTTCTCCTGTATCATGTCATTATTACCTGTGGTACTGCAGAAATTGGGTCTGGGGATTCAGGAATTTCAAAGATCACAGCGTCTTCTACACGTCTTTATGAAATTATGTATCGTTTTCCATTTGATACTCCTCCCTTACACCCAGAATTAGTATCTGGCCTTCCTTAGTTGCAAAATGCATCCTTTTACCTCATTGTCTTTGCTCTGGCTCATGAGAATCTTTCCAGGTGATTTTTACACCTGCCTTTTCCAAAACCCTTTCTGACCACATGTATGTGAACTAGACAGAATGAACATCAATTATTTTTTAAGTCAAACTGACTTTGTGCAGCGTGTGGCTTTTAAAGTTCCATGAGCACTGCGGCACTGTTTTACTGCTCTGAACACTTTCTTCTCTTACCAAGCCAGAGCTTGGTATGTTTGTGTGTGCTTAGAATCTGTCCACAGAACAGACTCCAGGAAGGCCATTTTGTCTGGTTTTAAATAAGTTCTTAAAATCCTCTGTTTAGGCAGCTGTGTTTAGTTCACTTGGAGCTGTATGGGCTTCACCACTTATTGATTTCACAAAGGTGAACATTTTTATATTGGACAATGCTTGTCTTCATCCTCTCTTTGATAAAAGTAATGCAGTGAATTGGGCCTGTCGTAATCGTTTAGAAATAGCACTTTCAGTTTCTTAGGTTAAAAACTGTCTGCTGATTCCAGCCTTTGCTTTATGCGTTAGCCAGTCTGTAATTTAGACAGGCACTTTATTTTCCACTTTAGGATTTCTTCTTCACTCTCAAAGGAGCTCCTGTTTTTCTTCCAGTGTGGTGGTTTGAAACCTGGTTACCTCATCACCTGCTTCTCAGAACAGCTTTAACTGAGTGTCACGATGCCAGAGTCACCCCCAAATCCATGAGGGAAGGCATAAAAGCAAGCACAGTGCAGTGTCACCATCATTTTCCTAAGTAGGGAGCCCTGAGCCATATCTCTTGGGGTTGAAAGCTGACTCATGCACAGCTTAGTCAAGCATTAGCAGTTGTGTTTTGTGGCATTTTTCAGTTCTTTCAGCGCCGCAGGCGTTGACCAGGACAGGGGGATGCTGAGTGCTGCTGTTCTCCTGGGGGCTGAGGCTCCAAATGTTGTATGCAGGAAGAGGAGACTTATCACCTAATCAGAGATTAATATTTCATAATTCGAGCCCCCTCATATCCCATGTTTGAGACCCCCTGCTTTCTAATCAGATTTCAAGACACTGAATTCAGCTTCAGAGGATAGCTGTGTTGTACTTACTATATAAACACATTTCCAGTATAAAAATACAGAGTAAACAGAATTCAAAATATTTATGAGATAAAGAATAATACTAATAAGAGGATTGAGTATACTTGTCTTCTGAGTACACTTAGTTTATTGTGTAACAGAATTCACAGCACTGTAGCACTGTGGCAGGCCAGAAACCATAAGGCTTTGCTTTTTTTTCTTTTCTTTTTTTCCTTACTAGGCAAAATAAAAGCCCTTGTATCGAACACAGTAGCCATCTGCTCATGAGAATTGCAAGCTTTGGCGCTTGTATATTTGATGGCAGTTTTTTGATGGAAGTTCTATATTGACCAGAGATCTTACAGTATGTGACACTGAAAGAAATAAAGTGGCCAGCAAAACTTGAACTTCTTCTTTTTTAATTTTTTTTTCACTTAATCCATAGTTTCTCAGATGGCTTCATAACAGATTTCTCAGTTAGACTTCGTAATACTGTGGCGTAGCTGTATTGAACTGGATTCAGTGGTGGAGGATGATTACATCTGGAAGAACAGTAAGTTCTAATGGGCTTTGTGGCCTGGTGGATGTCGGTTCAGTTCCTCCTAGGAATCCCAGAATATCTATTATGTGCAGAATAAATCAAAGAACCTAAACGGACTAAATATACCCTAGACTGGCCAGTATATAAATGAGGGGGAATGGCTGTTCACAAGGGTGGATAGTGATAGGACAAGGGGGAATGGTTTTAAACTGAGACAGGGGAGGTTTAGCTTAGATGTTAGAAGGATATTTTTCACTCAGAGGGTGGTTGACACACAGGCACAGGTTGCCCAAGGAGGTTGTGGATTCCCCATCCCTAGAGCCATTCAAGGCCAGGCTGGATGTGGCTCTGGACAGCCTGGTCTGGTGGCTGACAACCCTGCATGCAGCACTGGGGTTGAAACTGGATGATCGTTGTGGTCCTTTTCAACTCAGGTCATTCTGTGATTCGGTGATTAGATGTAAATATTTTAGTCAGTTTAAAACTCATCCTTTAAAATACAGCTTGGCTACCCAAAGTGTAATGTCTGTGTAACAAGCAGGAAATCTGCTTTGCTTTATTAAACTATATAACAAACATCGTGTATTTTAGTTGTTAAATCAAATTATAATAAATAGCTAAAAATTAGCAGGTTTTCTCAAGTATTCTAGCTGATCATAAACAACCACCTGTTTTGGCAGTTGTTCTGCTTAAAAGCATTGCAAAGAATGAGAAACATGAAAAAGCTGATAATTTTTCAGATTTTGCCATCCATTTCTTTATATTACATATGGATAATTTTTTGTGAAGTAAAAAGCTTGTACTATGAGAGCATGGTGGCTGGACCGCAGGCAAAGCACTGCAGAGAAAGGCAGGACAGCATGAGTAGATGCAAATGTGGGGTTTGTCAGGTGCACAGACCCATGTGTAAAGAACTTTGGTTCATTTGTAATTGAATCTGTCCTGATTCCAGCAGAAACTATTTTTGTTAGTTGTTATTGATAGTCTATAAACTTACCTGTATATACTTTCAGTGCACATATAACCATGCATATTACTTTAATATATAAAATGCTTTACAAAAAGTCACATCTTTGCCGAATCTTCATTACTATTCATTTTCTTAGTGTATAAACAGCCATAGCTTGGTGTCTGTGCCATTAAGGATGTTATATATGCTGGCTAACACAGTTTGATTACCTGTAGCAATCCTTGTTGGTACAGTTCATTCTCTTAGTTGTAGGTGGAAGTGGCGTAGGATTGGAAGAAGGAGTTCAAAATTCAAGAACTCTTCCTAGAGCAAGTGTGAAGATTTGGTACCCATTTTTGAGAGAGCTATAAAATAGTAAATGCTTCAAGGATGTAAATAGCAAAGGAAAAAAAAAAAAAGATGAAATCCTGACAGAGTGATTGAGCCATTGACTTGCAGGAGAAATGAAGAAAAACAAGCAGTGAGAAGCAGTCCTATGTTGGCATACAAACATTCAGACAAGTAGCAGTTTGTTATCATCCATCATCCTCTTTGTCTGTGGTTTTGACATCTTCCTAACTAGTGAGAAGGGAGAAGCCTCTAATAACCATATTGGATCACAAACCCTTCTGTTTCTCTCGGGTATTCGACATTTTGTAGCACTTGACTCAAATTTTAGAGGAGACAAAATACTGTAAACTTTTATATATAAATGTGTGTGATGTAATGAGGTAATGGAGCTAGTGCATAAATCTGTTGGTCCTGTGTTTGAAATGTGAACTCAAATCTATAATTGTTATTAAGGTGTATATTTTTTGCAAAGCTTGACTATGATGTGTGCTGTATAATGTGACACTTTGTCATGTTGTAGAATCATTTGCAAGTAAACTACCTTTTGCTTCACCAGTGATTTGTTTAGTTTTGTGGTTTTTTGTTTTTTTGTTTTTAAAAAAAAAAAAAAAAAAGCAAACCCAAATCTGTCCCCTGAAAGTTCTGTTTTGTATCTGGAAGTTACTTTGTGGTTCATTTCAACTGTATGAAGTACTATTTATGTGGGAGTTAGAACAGCTGTGCAAATGGCTGTGGAAAATTCTAACTCTTCCCCCTAGAAATGTTACAGATGTCACTTGATATACTATAAACCTACCTATTTTATTTCTGAATTTGTTTAATTTTGGAAGAGAGAGAGCTTACATCTGTTGTTATCACTGAGGTGAAATGTCAGAGCATGGAGCTGTCAGTTCTTTCATGGTTTTCTGTTCCCAGCTCACTAATTGAAACCTGTGCACCTAAAAGAGTACAGAAAGGTGCGGTAGCCAGAGGTGCTAATTTCCCTGACATACCTAGAGCTAATGAAGACTTTCTATAGAAGAACATCAGAACAGAGAACAGTATAGGATAACCTTCATGCAAGCCAGTGGGGCAAATGTGTTATGTTTGTAAAATTAATTTCCATTAAAAATTATATGCCTGCAGAATGTCATGAATGACAGCTATAAGCTAGGAGTACTTATTAAGAAGGCTGGACCTTGGTTAGGTGAAACTTGTCAGATGTAATGGTATTTTGTCTTATGTAATCCTATTTTCTTGATTAAAATGTTCTCTAATGCTGTTTATAATGTTCGAGGAAACCTGAACTTACAATGTTCAAAACTCTTTTAAAGCTAGATTTTCTTTTTCCTACCTTAGTAAGAGCTGGCAAGACTGAGCCTGCTATTTGTACAGACAGATAGCAAAGATGATGAATAGCCCAGAAGTTTAGTTTTGTTTGAACAGCTGCAGTATTTACTTTAACATGGACTGAAATATCCATGACTGGGGTTATATTTGTTTTCCTGGATAGGCAAGATGTCATTCTTCACTGGAGTGAAACATCAGACATCAAAGAAAATGTAGAAAACAGAGCTTATAACCCTGTGTTAGTCTGCTACTAGGGGAAAAAATCTGAGAAAAATGGACAAGTTTTCTTGCGTACAATGTCCTTGTTAGTAGTGTGAGAGTCCATCGTCCTAAATTCTTGAAATTAGATTTCTCCCTGACCCAGCGTTTATACACCTACTTTGACCCTTAAGATTGTGTTTTCAAGCTGAGTTTTTTATCCTCTCAGAATTGATAGTTAATATGTTTGCTTTTATTAAAAGACAAAGAAAAAATTACACAGCCTGCATTGAATTGTGTTGAATTTATTGAGACTCGTAGTCTGTTATCTGCATGCTTTGTTAATTTTTTCTGTGTTTATTTTGCAGGATGCTGTACTTTTGATGAGCCGTTTAGCACCTGTGGCTATAGTCAGTCAGATGATGATGATCTTAACTGGGACCAGGTGAACACGCTGACCAAACCCACCTCAGATCAATGGATGCCTTCTGGTTGGTCTTTTATTTTGCTTTTTACTCTTTGATTCTAGCTTTTGTTTTTATTTGGCATTTCTTCACAATATTAGTATTGGAATGTGACTTTGTCAAAATCTTTTTAATTGTAGTACTCAGATCTTCAGGACAGTTTTTGCGAGGGATGTTCTGCAATGCAAAGGCTTTCTTTTGCAGTGCGTTTTCTAAAATAAATGTTAGAAAGTAGGAGTAGAAACTTTGGTGTCATTGGGGAAAGAAAGAATACAAAATGATGTCATGAAAAATGAAGATGAAGCAGTACTAGAATGAAGCAGACAGGACTATGTAATGGGGAGACTTGAAGAGAGGGAGCAGTGAGAGATTAAACGAAAATGGCCTGAGGGATTTTTGTTCAAAGTGTTACTAATCAAACTCTGTTCTGAAAAGAAATGTAGAGCGAAAAGGGGTAAGAGAAGAAGGAGTGGAGGGATATACCAAAACAAACTGCCTTGGTAATATTCTGCTTGTTGTGATTTAAAGACAGCTGTGATACTCTTATTTAACACTCCTTGTGTACCATGTGTAGGTGAACCTAATTCCATAGCAACAGTCTTTGCATTCTAATGAACTATAAACTGTAACACAGTCTCCTTTATCATTTCAATCGCACAAATACACTTCAATCTGACCACTGATAGTAAAATGTTAAACCTAAAATCATTTATTCTTTCCCAGTTTTTTTTGGACATGTTAGAGTTCCCTACCATGAAGAGGGAACTGATCTCTAGGATAACTCCATCTCCTGGGTGCTGATTCCCTCTAGCCCAGCTCTGAATCTTCCTTCGCTTTTAGAGGCTGAGCCTCAGTGTGACTCTTGTCATCAAGAATGGCCAAAAAAAAAAAAAAAAGGAAAGAAAGAAAAAAGAAAAAAAAAGAAAAGGCTACCTGGTAAAATCACTGTTTGTAGCTTTTAGTGATTTCTTCTGCATATTAGTGTTGCATTTCTGCATGAATATACTGAGAATGCTCAAAAACTTCATAGATGGATGTGTTACCATTTCATTAACATCCATTTCAATTAGTTCTTTAAAGGACCTGTCATGATGTAATTTGGGGTTTACATAAAATCCCTTGAATAGTTGCCCTTCCTAGGAAAGTGTTCCTTCCTTTTGAGTAGGGAAATTAGGATTTATTATTAGAATTTCACAGAGTGGAACTTTAGAAGTGACTGTGTAAACACTAGGCACTAGTCTACAATATGTGCTAATGAGTCCTGGATATTATTCACTTGCAAAAACCTTAGCAGTTTTTATTATAGATTTATCACTGTTTCCCACTGTGGTGGACAGTATTGTGTCTTTAGTTGACAGCTGAAGTGCCGCTTCCTTCTCCACTGAGCTTCCTGTGGAAAAGGTGACGCTCTCCGCTTGAAGAAGTGTTTGGTTTGCCCTGCACTCAGTTGACATGCTAGATTGAGTTCATTGCCACAGATAAAGAAGGCTCTTTCGGATTTCATTTGAAGCAGGCTCTCATCCAGTGGTGTTGGCATGGACTGCAAAACTTTTTTTTTGGACTATTTCATCAGTGCTTAATATCGTCTCTCAAGTTGGAGCTCGTACACTTATTTTATCAGTCATCTTAGCCTGCAGTACAAGCTACACATTCCTTTTCTCAATCACATGACTGGAAATTTTCTTTCTATTCCAGTTTTCGTTTACTTATTATTTTCCCCCTTTGGATTTTGCAGAAGAGGTTGTCAGTATTATATGTACTATTTAGTCTTCATGGCAGCTAGAAGAGGTTGAACTCTAAGTTCTTTTCTCTGATATCACAGACTAAGATTTTTTTCCACCAGAGGCAAGAGTCCAGCCCAAGTAAGGACTGTTATTTTTATGGAAGGGAAATTATGTCTATGTAATTTTATTTTTCTGATACCATATGGATTGTTTCTTTTTTGTCTTCTGCCTTTTATCAGGACAGTAAAATAATGGTCTGTTAATTAAATAGAAAGATGGTAAAACTGGAAATAAACTATATTTGTAGTGTAGGGAATTTCTGTCCATAACAGAAGACAAACATGTTTGTTTGATAAGGGTTGTTAATATTGTTGCCCTAAAAGGTCAAAAAACCTCTTTGAGAAGGAAAGAAATGTTCATTACTGTTTTGTTTTGTGGGTTTTTGTTTTCTAAAGGATAAGCGTTTTTTCAAAGGTCATGATTCAGTCAAATAATATCTAATTTTTCTCTCCGTTTCATTCAGGTTTTTTCCTGTTCTTGTGCAGATCATCATCTTAATGATTTTAATTAGCTTTCAGTTAACCTTAGCTGGGGAGTTGTGTGATACACTAAAATAAATAAATAAATGAAAATGACTCCAAGTAATTTGTCAGCAGTTTCTGAGCTGCATATTTTAGGAAAAATAACTTCAGATAATAATGAATGGAATGTCTTAGATTACTGTTTTTTTGGGAAATGCTTGGCTTGAAAACAAAATGCTTTATGCAGACGTGTTGCAATATTAGACTGAAACAAGTACTCCCAGTTCCGGCGTCCCTTGTTAATTGAAAGAATGAATGCATATAACTTTCCTAATTTCAGAGAGTATGTGTCAGTGAGCGAGTTGTTAGCAGTATAAAGTATTTTATATAATTTGGTCGCAGTGGGGGGCAAGAGCGCTAGTTATGGCATCTATTTTAATCCATGTAAGACTATTGAGGGGAGCTATACTTCAGTTTGATAAATATTTTGGCTTTATGTTTATTTCAGTGAGAGAGTAATGTCTTATAGCATATATATATATATATATATATATATATATATATATAGTTGTACACAGTATAGATTGTATATTAATAGCTCTTTTTGGAGTGTGGTTTTGGATGAAAATTGGTGAATTAGAAAAACTTAAAATTTTTTTTTTCTATAAAATTTTTTTTTTCTATAAGCGTTCAATATGTTGAGCTTTAATCCTTTTTGGATTGTTACTGTAGTAGAAATATGAGGTTATCCTTCTAAAGTAAGCAGGACATTAGCTCCCTAATTTTCTTAATAAGTGTAGGCATGACCTTTAGTCAGCAGTACTAGTCTGAAAATGTACCAAACAGAACCAAAAAAGGAATGACATGGTATATATTTGTGTATATTTGTATGGATTGAATGAGGCTGCTTGATCTACTCTTCTGTTTTAAGGATCAGCTGGATTAACTGCTGGAGGAAATTTGGCAGTTCCCTTTACTCAGTTCATCTTTCTACTTTTCTTTCTGATCCAAGTATGTGTTTATGGTATTGTTCAGAGAATATAATCTGGAAACCCTTATTATTAATATTATCATACCTTGTCCTGTAGAACAGTTAAAGCATGTACAACAATGTTAACACGTGCATATGATAAGAAGTTACAGTATCTAACTGTAACCTTTCTAACTGTAGATCAGTAAAGATTCTTCATAAAGAAAAACATCCAAATGGTAGATGATTACTGTATTTGTACAGGAAGGTTTTGATTGCAGGAGATGTCTTCAGGGGTGGTTTCTGTATAAAGAAACCAGGGGCACTTTCAAGGCTATCTACAAACTGACTCTTCATATTTGGAAAGAAGTTGCAAAGATTCCTTTTCCAAAGCTCTTTTAACTTTTTTATTTCCACTTGAGTTTCTCTTTCTGCTCAGCATCAAACATGAGCTACTTACCTTTCTTCTTTCTGTCCCCTCCTTTCTTATCTTATGTTGACATTAGTATGCATGTACCTGCTTTACTTTCTCTGTGACCTGATGGCCAATCTTCTTCATCTGAATTTTCAGGTAGAGATCTTGTTTTTCCTTCATATTACCTTATCATTGGGAAGGTGGTCCCTATATATTTGTGTTTATATATCTCTTCCTCATTGTTCTTATTACTTCAGTTTGCCATTATGTATTTTAAAAAATAAAATTGCCTAAATCCCTTCCCATTGTTAAAAATATTTCATTATTAATAATGTTTCATTATCCCATTTAGTTACTCTGTCTTACCTTGTTTTTATCAAGTAGTTCTCACTCTGAGATCCCATGATAACATAAATTCAGGTGTCCACAGGAGCTTTTCTTCCTGCATTTCTATTTTTGGTTGATTCTCCAGATGGTAATTTCTTTCTCTGAATTTTGCCAGCTGTGCTCTCGCTCTGTAAGCCCATTTATGATCATGTACAGTCAAATTCATCATAGTCTAGCAGCATTTTGGAGTTGTGGTGTTCCCACAGGGTGCTCTTTTGCTTTACGTGATAACTCAAAATGCACACTTGAGTATGTGAGACTGTTGTAGAGACACCATCTCTGTTATCTGGCAGTCAGTCAGAGTAGCACAGGTACCAAAGAACCAAAAGCACTGGAGGTGTTGGAGGAAGAGTGGAGGGAAAAAAATAAAGATGTGTTAGCTGAAAACTAAATAAGTACATATATGTATGTATGTATATATGTATGTATATATTTATATATATGTAGGCCAGTAAAGATGTCTTCATAAGAAAAATACATACAAATGGTAAATTACTGTATCTGTACGGCACTGTTTTGATAGCAGGAGATGTCTTCAGGGGTGGCTTCTGTATGGAGAAACCAGGAGTGATTTCAGGGGATATCTACAAATCATGTACATATGCATATGTACACATACAGGCATGCATGCATGCTAGATTGCTGATCACAGTTTGTTTGCCAGTTGTTCTCACTTAATAGAATGCAGGACCAGAGCCGTGGAGCAGGTGACTGAATGAGGTCTTCTGGAGTTCTCAGCTCTTGCCCTATTAATTACCCAGAGAAAGCTCAGATGAGTTTAAAAAAGAAAACAAAACAAACCCCACAGAACTGCACCAAAACACCTCCTCCAAAGCAAAACACAACAAAAATAACAGAGGATTTGAAACTTAAAATCAAATGTGTTTTTCAGATGTGTGTGATGAGTCTTGTCACTGACAGTGATGCAAACAGAATCTCGCGGATTACTGTGAGAAACGCAGGCATCGTTGAGAGTCAGCTCTATGCATTGTTTGCTGGAAATAGTTTCTGCTCATGTCCATGCATTCGTTTTGTTGCAAAACACTGTGTTAGATGTAAAATCCTCCTACAGTATTTCACAGTTCCAGTTAATTTCCAAGGAACAGTAACATCATTTTTCTTCTACCGGCTGTTGGTTTGATATCGCCAAAGGGATGTCACTGTACTGACAATGAGTCACAGGCATCAGCCTTTCATTCAGTTTAGAGCAGTTCAAAATCAATTATAAATCAAATCTTCACAGACTGCTGCCATTCAGTGGATTGAAAGGAGGTTTTGAGCAGTGAAGACTTTAATGTCTGATATAGTGCTGGTCAAAGCCGGGATGAGGATTCTTTTTATGCTTTATGAGATGATAATATATAATGGTAGCGACTATATTTAAGTTTTTGAGTGACCTATTATTATCCCAAGTATCTAGTGTTGCTAATTGTCTAGCAGTGTCTATATATAATGCATATAATGTTTATATAAACGATTGTTTAAGATGGCCTTTTGGTACGTTTAGCAGGTATGTGTGGCAAGCAGATATTCCATAAAACAAGATATTACTATAAAGCGGTGTTTGATAGTATTGAATGTGAAGCAGTTGTATGAAAAATGTACAGTATTACTTAACTGTGCATAGAAGGGTCATGATCCCCTATAAAAAGATAAATCTTAAAC
Organism: Coturnix japonica; assembly: GCF_054131305.1. Taxonomy (NCBI): domain Eukaryota; kingdom Metazoa; phylum Chordata; class Aves; order Galliformes; family Phasianidae; genus Coturnix; species Coturnix japonica. The sequence continues at coordinate 45,710,724 of NC_140664.1, forward strand.
TGATCAATTGTCTGCTTTATATCAAACTCAGCCAAAATGCTTTACCTTTTAAAGTTACAGTGGTTTGACTTAACAGTGTGATGAGTATGTTACCATAAAATGCATTCTAGCACTGTATCACATTCTTCTGTTAAAGGGGATGATTTTGTTCTGTTTACTTTTGTATAATAGAGAATTTAATCTGTTTCTTATTGAAGGCTGTTTCTCCCAGGTTACTTTGAATAGCTGCTTTTCTCAAACTCGTTTGAGTGCTATCCAGAGGTAACATAAATTACTGTCAAGTACTGGGAGTTACACCTGTTCACTGTGTTCCAATTATACTTTTGTAGGCTTTTCTAGACCTCTAAAGCATTGGTATGTTCAGCATTTTGTTGCATGCCCAAGTGATAGCTGCAGACACTTAGAACATGCATACCTATTTTGTAAGCAGCATGTGTTGATGTGTTTGAGGCAGTTTCTAATTAGCTGCATAAGCTGGTATCAGTTGCTGCTAATATGGAGCATTGTGGAGGTCAGCTCAAGCAAACCAACTGAGTACAGATCCAGCCAGTTTTGTGCTGCCATGGCTACAGTGCAGGCACTGAATGAGTCAACTGCTTTAAAAACATACCTAATAGTGCCTTTAACAGACATGTTCAACAACCAAGGCAATGCCACCAGTTATGCTTCAGGTATTGCTTGTTGTGATGACTTAGTTGAACCCCAGTTTTAGCCATTTTTAGCTTCTGACCTGGCTTACAGATTTCAGCACCTGACCCAAATCCTGAGCTTATTACAAGTACTGTGCATACAGTGTTCTTGCAGGGGGAAATAAACAATGAATTAGCTGAGTCTGAATCATCAACAACATTCCTAGCTTGATTGACAAGTTACTTGAATGCATTTTGCTTACATGCCTATTAGTATTTTGGGTAAAATGTTGGGATTAACGTGCCTAATCTTTTGTAGTAAATGATTTCTACATATGGCTTTCATTTTAACACTTTCTTTCTGCTTTTGAGAAATGAAGTATTTGCATACAAACAGTGCATTTTATGGAGTGATGCCCAAGGTCTAAGTCTTCCAGATTTTCATTTCAAGCAGCTGGCCTGCTGTAATATTTATGGCAACTGTACTGTACCAGGAAGAGTGTCATAATAACCTCCTTATCTTTTGCATTGCAGTCAGCATCTCATATTTGTGTACAAAATTAGAGACCATGCTGCAACTGGTGGAAGTGAGTGGGAGATGATATGTTAGAATCCACCAATAGCTGTTGATTTTTATTAATATTTGACTGGTAAATTATGATAAGTTATAAACTGTTTTTCAAACAAGAAGAAATTTTTTCTCTTCCAAAGAAGTCAGATGGAGCTTACATGAAAGGTCTGTGGAATTCACTGCTCATTAAACCAGAGTATTCTCAGAGCAACCTGGAAGGTAAAGCTGACAGCTGAGGGTGCTCTATGTAACACTGCGTAGTGCCACACAATGCTAAGCAAGCCTTCTAGCCTAACTCGTTTACATTGCTTTGATTACACTTTTCCTGCTGGGGTTATATATAACACCTGCAGTAATATATGCTGAGAAGCAGGTAATGTGATAAGCCAGATATCACAGCTGGTTTTGAAATAGATTTCTTGACAATAAAAATGTTTAGGAGTGGAGTTTTGTTGTTACACATTGGAAGCCCAGTCTCTCTCTTGACTTCCAGCCACAGTGCTAGCCACTCTGCTGCTGATTAAGTGTATCAGCCTTGTTCCAGACCTCCCTGCTAAATTAGATGCATGCTGCCTAATTGCGCTTTTGTTTGTGTGTTTGCTGCCCTCCATGGAGTGTTCATGAGGAGTTCTTTCAGATGAGGTAGGAGAATCCTGTCAGGAGAGAGGGAGAAAGTTGTTTCATGTGGAAATAGGCAGTAAATAATGATTGAGGTATTTTATCTGGGACTCAAGGCAGTTGCCTTTTGTCAGATAAGCTGACGTTTTTTGGCTCAAATTGTCTGGAAAAGAAAAATTCATTTCTGGTGGGCACTCTTGGTTCAGAAGAGACCACACAGAATGTAAATCTTATTTCCTAAGGCTATGCCTGAGACATGCAAATGTACCTCAGCAGCTTTAATCTAGGTAGTTTGGGACCTCATAGCAATAGATATGAAGTAGCACAGGCTTTAGTGTAGGGGTCCCTAGGTACTCACTCAGTGCTGAAGGCTTTTACTGTACCTTCACTGCCCTGGGTATCTCATTGAAACTGCCGCAGTTTCTGTTCCAGTTTCATCAGACCTGCAGTAAGGAACAATACATTTTTTGTGCGTGTTTGTCTGCCTGTTTTCTCTTATTGGTGAGTGAAAGCACTCAGCCACTTTGAGAAAAGCTATGACCAATAAAACACTGATGAGCACTGTGAATAAACAGTGAGTCAGATGATTCTCCTCCAGGAGCTGCGCTCACTGCATTGCAAGATCAGGAGGAAGGGGAATAATCAGAGTATTCCTAAGTAAGCTTTTTCTTGTTTAGTAATTAATCTACTGGAAAAAGAAAAAAAAAAAAAAAAGCCTCTTAATTTCTTGCAGTCTTCAGGGCTTTTCTTTCAGTCTTATGCTTATCCCATTAGATTTCTTTTCATCCATCCTGCCCTTTAGAAAGTAATAAAGAGTGGATCAGAACCTTTCCTTGCATCTATAGGCTTTAAAGGGTGTAACGTGACTGCCTTCATTTCAAGACCAGTTATTTCCTGAGTTAGTAGTTTGTCTTCAAAGAATGTTCTTCTGTATGATGAGAAAGTGGTCATTGCCACAGTTAATATGCTGGTGAGATGGAGATTAACTCCATCACTCTTCTTCAGGAATGCAAATGTGATTCTTCAAGAAATTGGGTTCTGTTTTTTTTTTGTTTCTTTTTTTGTTTTGTTTTGTTTTTTTGGCTAATTATCTTAAGCCTTTTTTGTGACGTTAAGAGGGAGTTGTAGTTTAAATTATGTTTAGGGGGGATTTTTCATCCCTTCTTACAGCACTTAAGTTGGCATCAGTGACTGTATTTTGTTAGCAGCTTGATCATTGACTGTAGTAACAGCGGCCAGAAATTCATTGATTTGAGGCACAGATCATTAAATGCTTCATTGAAAAGCTGTTTGACAAACTTATCATTTATGGAGTAGTTGTTCCCTGGGGTGAAATTACTTGGATGGACAGGGCAGAGAAAGAAAACTGTGTCTCTGCATGTCTAGGCTTTAGACTTTCACTTCACTCTTGAGGATGGTCATGTGGATGTCAAGGGGCATATGTGGCTATGGAGCTAAGTTAGTATACAAGCAAAATGAATGGATTTTGTTTTGTATTGAGTTTAAATTCTCTTGTATTAGATACAGTCATTTTTTTTCCCCCCAAAATACCAGACATGCTCTTAATTCCCTTGTATACATGTTTGCAGAATCTGGAGTCAAAGAAGAAGCAATTAAAAGGCTTTCATGAATTCCGTGAGCTGAATTAAAGAGCTTCGTACTTTAGTTATCAGTGTTAAAGCAATACAGTTATTTCACTCACCAGCCGAAATAATGCATTCTTCATCTAGAAGTCACAACATTTATAATCAACTGCATTTCAGTAGCACAAAGAAAAAAAAAACTGTCTGGACCTCATTGAAAATTTAATGATGTACACAACCATTTAATTATGAGAGAAGCAGGTGCACACCATTATCGAAGTCAAAATGTTTCAGCAGCTAATAACATCAAATATTTCTGATAATTGCAAGCATCAACTGATCACTGTTCTATGCTTCTCACGTGATGCGTATTTAAAAAGCACTTTTAAGTGTATTGGTGTTAGGACATGGAAGCTACAGATGCACTTTTCTCAGCAATAACTGCATACATCATCACATTATGTTGAAATTTGATTGTACTGTTCCTTAAAATTCTGCTGTTTCATTTCCCTGTTACCTTAGAGAGGAGGAATGTCCTTCATCCACTTTCAAGTTCCTAGTTTCCCCATACTTTCACATTCTTGGGTTACTCTGGAGTAACTGCTGGAGCGTGGCTGTCCTTCACAGTTCACAGTTGTTGCTGTTGTGGCATTTGGCCCTTCCCAGCATCACAAACTCTTTCAGATTAGAAGAGGGTCAAAGTAAGATCTATACTTGGGAGCACTTAAAAGTCCACAGCAGTGAGTGAAATTATGCATTTGGAGCATTGTCATGTACTCTTGGAAGCACACAAGCATAGTGCGAGTTGCTTGGTAAATAAGAGGACTTCTCCAAGTGCCTGGTATGTATGCGGTTGTTCTTATGGTTCCAGCCCAAGCTCACAAATTATGTGTTCTTCCCCAAAATGTCTGTCTCATGCAGTTGTGCAAGCAGTGTATCAAACATACAGTGATCCTTAATGTATTCTCTCACTTTTCATGCGTTGAGCACCACAAAAGAAAAAGAGGGAAGCAAGAATCTGAGAAAGAGGGTCTTTTATGCTGAACCTATGTGATCAGAGCACTGCGCAAAGGAGATAGTTCCTTGGCTTTTCCTTACAAGGTTTTGTTAATAGACTGCCATTGAACAAATGAAATGCAGCAACCTTCAAAAGGCTCTGGCTGATGGGGGTCCTGTTTTGTTCAAAAAAATAAGCTTCCTGTGAGCCTCAAATTTTGCAGTGGAATAAATTGATGTTGCATGTATAAAGAGATGAGTTATCTTTCAGCAATGAAATTTTGGTCTTACTTGTGCTGTGGTGTTTTGCTTGCCATGTTTAATTTTAGCGTGAAGCATATTTGTGAGAGTGGAAAGTTGTTTGAGGGAATTACTTTTTGTGGAAAAATATCCATTCAGGCATTTTACTCCCATGGCTTGCAAAATATAAGCAGCTTTACTGAGAGCATGGCAGTTTTTCCCCCTGCTTTTTAGCATATCAGTAATAACAATTATAAAATAGGAAGTTTATTATATTAGTTACAGTAAGAATAAGCTGTATTTTCCAAGGGCATATTAAAGTCCCTATTGAATTTAAATTGCCTCTGCTAATTGTTTTAGTGTGTTTACCTCTAACTATAATTTTATCTTGACATAAAATATTGAGGCCATTTTTACTTTCTCTGAAAGTCTATAAGAAAGCAAAAAAATACCAACCCAAAAAATGTTGGATATGATGGTATTTATTCACCACTGAAGTCAGTCATTAGGACTTTCACATGAATAACATGAGTTTGTATTAGGTGTAGTCTTCACAGGTGAACAGCACCAGTGGGTTGATAGTATTCTTCTGTTGGTATACATCAGAATGCTTTAAGGGGCTCTCCTGAGAGTTTGTAGAGTCTCCACTGGAGACATTCAAAACCTGCTTGGACACATTCCTGTGTGACCTAATCTGGGTGTTCCTGCTTTGGCATGGGGATTGGAATAGTTAACTTTTGAGGTCCATTCCAACCTTTGACATCCTGTGATTCACATCGGGTAACCTTGTTCAGTCTCCTCATCACCTCCATTCTTTACCTCCACTTGAAGCTGGATGCATCAGAAATACACCTGACGTATTTGTCTTTATGCATTACTGAGATTTAGGTTAGATGCATCCTTTTCTGTGAGGTCATTCCCCCTTGCAACCTGTAGAGATTATTTTCACTAAGTAGCATTGATATTGACTGAGCAGCAAATGGTCATAAAAAAAAATCTTCCCGTGGGTCGCTTCTGGGATCTGAAATCTATAATAAAGATCTCCTGGAAGATATCTAGCAGTGCACATGTGAAGTTATCCAGACATAAATAAAAAGTCCTGTGTTTTTCTTTCCCACTAATGAATTTGACTTTAAAATTTCAGGAAAGAAATCCCCTGAGATCTTCTGTTTACTCATACCGCTGTCATCTGGGGGAAAATACTGTTTTGGAAAAGCTCGTTCTTTACCTGCAATATGGAAATAAAATAGATACCGCAATGATGCTTCAACCACTAGAACACTGTTATTTGTCTTTTATGTTTGACAAATAGGGCCCCCCTCCTGTGTAAGGGAATCTAGAAAATCCTTCTGTGTTATCTCAGGTTATCTGGTTTTCTTCACTGATGGTGAATTTTGTTTTCATTGAAAAGAAAAGTGTTTCTGAAATTATGTAACTTCAGGTAACTGTTTTGTGTACTAATGGGTAGACTGCTTATCTTCAAGTGACATCTTTTATCATGAAGCTGCACATTGCATGTTGCCTTATTTATTTATTTCAGTTTGATAGCCATTTAAGATTATTTAAGGTCAAAACCTAACAAAAGTCGCATTCTTTTAATGTTAGAATTGTTAAACAAGAACTCTATGAAGAAAGCAAAACTTAATTACCGAAAGGATTGTTCATTTTTGTTACTTGGCAGATTGCTGAAGTAACAGAACCCCACATTCTCTTCTTGTTCTGTTCTGTATTTTGTGTGCCATAATGCTTCTTGGGAAAGTGTACTTATTTATAGGAATTTAATTGTCCTTTCATTATGCTTTAGGTTTTGTACATTACATTTCTGTGGTCATAAAGTCTTCATAGCGATTCTCTAAATTCTGATGAATATGCTCGCCATAGTCTTTAGTCCTTGTGCCAGCTGTCATGTTTGTTACCTTGTGCCAAATTTCTCTGTGCTGCCTCCAACTCTGGGTGCTTTTACTGTGCATTATTAGTGTTCACAGATCTATTTCCAAACTAAAGCTTTGTTGGTATGCTGCATTTTAGCATATCAGTGTTGCAGAGTCCAGGGAAGCACAGACTGTCAAATTCCTCAAAGGATTCTGGGATATCCTTTTTTACTTAATAGTTACTGGAACTCTCCTTTGCAAATTAAAATGTGTTCCTTTCATGTTTTTCCTCATTTACAGAAAATTTGATGGATTATTTGAAGATAGGTCTAAAAAAGCACACAAATTAATATTTATGGCTGCGCGCATTCCAGCTCCAGAAGGGCTGACTAACAATTGAATATAACCACATTGATTATTTTTGGTACATCTGCTGAGCCACAGGATATTCTTAGCAAGATAGTTGTCTCAGCTTTGAAGTAAACACATGAAGAGATTCCATTTCACTTGGCTTCCAAACACACAGATGTGTTGCTTACATTCAAGATAAATGATGTTACAGTCTGCCTTATTCCAAGGCATTCTTCAGTACTTGATAGCAAGCTTCATAGCACATGCTTCTCCCAGTGTCAAAGTTAAATTGTGAAAAAGCATGTTTCCAGAAACTGGAAGAATCTTTCTGCAATTTTTGATTGCTAATTAAGTGCAAGTAGCAGCAGATGACACAAAGTTTTGTCCTCATCGAGTGTTCTTTGTCTACAATTATGAAGTTTGTTATACAAGACATGTTAATTATAGCACAGTAATTAGAAGCATAATTACTGTTTTTCTGTATTGGGTACATTCTTTGTTATTATATCAAAAAGCATTTTGCCTCAAATATACTTGTGAACTTAAGAAAGAAAAGAATTACAATGGAATTTGTAAGGAAATTTATAGAATATCTTTTGGAAGATAAATGTTGTATTGAAATAAAACTCCCTGATAGCAGCTGCTTGGACAACATACTTGGGACTTGCATGACTAACATGGATTCTAGTAATGCATTTTGGCTGACTTGGGACTGAAGCTTTATTACAGTTTCTACCAGTACATACAAAAAGTGTGTGCTCATTTTGCAGTGTTGTCATATGTACTGGATTGATTCTATTGGTGTTGGGATGTTTCACTGAACATTTTGTCCATCTACACTCTGCTGCAGGGTCTAGTTCAAGACATAAATGTTATCCTTTTTTATCTCGTGGTGGGAGCCAGAGATCTGTGCCTGGTAAGCAGGTAAAGATCTCATTTTGGTTTGTATGTTCTGGGTATTTTTATGCTGCAAGGAAAGATTGACTAAGAATGTGGGTTTTCTTTAATCTGTGTGTTTTTAATAAGGAAATAGACTTAGAAATAATCTTGATCTCTAGGGTAGCAGCTGTTTCCAAATGGTGCATCATTCACTGTATATATTAATATCTGCCACAAAGAACTTTGGTATTGATTCATTGGACTTAAATTAAATGAGAATCTGATTCCAATAAAAATCATAAGCACCTGTGGAGTGATGCATCAAGCAATACTCACATTCCTTTTCAGAAAATTATTTGATGCTCCAAAGCAGTTTGTCAGTGTTCTGAAATAGACTGTATTTCTCCCCCACACCACGAATTGGACACTTAGGAGAAATGAGAGATTTTAGTCATCATTATTACTGAAGTTATAATATAAAAGTTATAAGATTGTGTAGTTGTCCTGATGTGTCATGATTAAAGCTTCAGCTTTACTGAAAGATTCACAAGTAAGTTACTAAGGAAATATAATCCTCTATGTATATTTATCTTAGAATACTGTTTGCTAGATCTGTGCATATTCAATGTAAGCACAGTCAGGTAAGTATATTAATCCAGTGGACATTTTGTGACATAACCACTGTGAGAAGTACCACTGAATTCAGTGGTGGTTAATGCTACCAAATCTGAAATTTTTAAAACATTATCTTCATTTATTTCCTCCTGTTGATGAACATGTATTCTCTCCCGTTCTGTTTAATATCCCTTTTATGAGCAGTTGTCCAAACTTCATCATGTTCCTTAGATGTCTAAGCTTTAATGCTTTTAATATTTTTGCACTCAAAAAAGTAAACGTAAGCAGTATATATTATGAGCTAGTTGTCTATGCAGTCACCTTAATAGTTAATGTAGTGCTGCTTCTTAGAAATATATTAAGTATGAAATGTAAGAAAGTTCCTGGAGACTTTCAAGGTGAGGCTGGATCAGGCCCTGGGCAACCTGATCTAGCTGTGGTGTTCCGGTTAATTGCAGGGAAGTTGGGCTATATTGGCTTTCAGAGGTCCCTTCCAACTCTTAAGGATTCTATGATCCTATGAAAATAACTCCTGCAAGGTTTTTTACATGTTATTTTAGCTTGTGTTGGGTTACGTACAACTGGAACAGTAAGCATGAGCTATTTCATGTTTTGTCAGTATTTTAAGCAGGTTTCTTTGGTTATGTTTGAAGTCAGTGTTACATAGAGTATGATTCTTCTCTTCAGGAAGCAAACAAATTAAAGAAGGATGTAGTAATAGTAAAATGTTGCTGTGGGTGTTTTTTAGCTTTTCAGAAGGGTATGAGTCCCAAATCTCATTTTTGTAGATGCCACACCCCCATTTTGGTTTCAGTTCTTCTGGGTGAAACTGACAGTTACAATCCTTGTTTCATGCCTTTCTCCTTTCATATTTAGTGTACAAGTCTGTAAATCTTAAAAAAAAAAAAAAAAAAACACACACAAAAAAAAAAGCCAAAAAAACAAAGCCATCACAGGGATTGAGAAAGGTGATGTTCACCACTGATTACTATTTGGGAGAAAATAAGCAGAAACTGCCCATAGCATGTCAATTGCCCTCTTGTTGGTGTCTGGTTAACTGGCAGTAATAAAGTTTGCACTTGTATTTATCTAAGAATGTCAAATGTTATTGTAGAACTGAACACCTCATAACTACCACGAGGCTGTGTGGTATCCCGTGTGATATACAGGCAGCCTAATTGACCCGGGGAAGTTATATGACTTACTTGAGATAATAAGTCAGAGGCAGTGTGTGAGATACAGCTGAGTTGTACTCACTCTGGTTCCTAGCAGTGTGTGTGTATAGATAAGTGCTGACTTGAAGTCTGCGGTCTGTTTTTAACTGAGATTTCTACTGAAATTAATAATGGCCTTAATGAAAGAACCACTGATAAAACACAAACATTTCAGAGAAGAGGTGCACACATAAATGAACTGCTACTCTAAAGAAATATCCTAGAAGCAATGCAGACAGGTGTCGATTGTATTAATTTATTTTGGTGTGTTGCATACCTTTCTCACTGGAACTGTGAGCTTATTCAGAGAGAGTTTCTCTTTATAGTAATGCAAAATTGCCGAACATCCTCATTGATTAGGTACAAGAGTTTCAGGAAGCTCAAATACACCTCTTTAACCTTTAACAAGAGGTGGAACATCATACTAAGTGCGCCACCTTTGAGGACTTCTCTCTGGAATTATTTTCCTTTACAATTTTGCATGATGTTAGTAATCTTATGTTACTTGCTAACGGTGCTATTTTTTTCTTCTCTTTTATTTATTTTTAAAGATTTCTAAATATTACCAGGTCAACTTAAACATTTATATTTTGCTGTGTGAATAATTGGAGCAGCAAGAATACCTTGCTTCTCTTTGTTATGCAGATTGCGTTTGAAGGGTGAAGATTTGCTTTGACAATTGAAATCTCTAAATCTCCATTTCTAAGTCTTCAGTTTTAGTGATCAAATCCCCATGCAGGTATGCGTGGACACTAATCTTAAGTTTCAGTGGCTTTGGCGGTGATCTGCAAGACACTGGAATCCCTTCTTAGCTAGGATCAATTTGTCTGTTTTGAGGCTAGAAGCTGCAAAATGTTTATGCGAGGTTCTGTTACAAAACAAAACAGAAAGATCAGGAAAAAAATATATAAATGTATAGGTTTCTGTAGATAGTTCAGTGCAATTATTTTCACTGGCTTTTCTGCTAAAATGCCAAATAGTTTTTAAAAATAGCGAATGTTTGTGTTAGTCTATTATCATATTGTCTGTGCTTTCAAGACACATCCAACCCTAAAATTCTACTTAATGGCAGTATTTAAGTATTAAGGCCATTAAGTAACTGTAGTACTAAGTATCCCTTTTCCCTTACTCTCAGACATTAAAAAAAGAGAAGAAGATGGGGAAAGATTGAAGATTGCAGGTTATAAAGGTTTTTTCTAGGTTTTAGAAACCTTACTAAAGTTGAGTAGTGTAAGGGGGAAAATTGCTCACCCTTTACTTGCTTTCCTACCTGAAACAGGTGGAAAATAGTAAACGATAGTGGAATTATTAATTATTTTATGCTAGAATTTTGTAAAGAACAACAGCAACAAAAATATACAGATTCCAGTCTTCCTGTTGATGTAAGCTAAATATTAGAAAATGTTGGATATTTCTGGGGAAAAAATACAGTGTTTTCTGTCTTAAAAAATGTGCTATGTTGTTGAAGGGTATAAAATATTTTTTTTCCTCATGCTTGATTAAAAAGTAATTTTCTGGTAGTGATTTTCTTGGGTGTTTGAGGACCCTTAGGCGACATTTTCACTAGCAGCTCAGGAAATCCTCAGCATTTTCAGAATTTCTTTCTTTCTTTCTTTTTAATTGATTCGAATGAATGTATTACTCTTGAAAAGGAAAAGTAAAACAGCAATCTTTTTAGTTGCCATGAAATAAGAGTGATGTTACAGAGAATAATGGAAGTGCTGAAGTTTTGGCTCAGTCACTGGTTTTACGTTAGAAAATAATTTGATATTATAAAGATAGTAGTTATTGCAGTTGTTTAACCCACGGTTAAAGTTAGTTCATCTAGAGGATAATTTTCTCATGTAGATTAGTACATGTAATTGGCAGATAGATAACTTAGTGGATGTAAGCATATGAAAGCTTTCCATAACAGACTTGTTTAAGATCCTGATCACATGTTTAGATTAGTTTAATAATGTTACTGTTTTCATAGTTTCCCTTGCAGTCCTAATTCTATTTGAAGGCTCCATCAATCTTACAGCACTATATCAGACACACGAGGTTAGGACAAACCAGACAGTGGTGAACGTATATATTAAGATATATTTAAGATATATTCTAAAAATTCTGATGGTTATGGATGCCATTAATAGAAATTAAAAAATCAGGAGTCAAGGTGAAGGAAACTGCAAAATTCAACAATTTACTTCATTAGCATGGTAATGTACTGAGCATTCTCTTCCAGTACTTGAAGGGAGCGTATAAACAGAACGGGGAATGACTGTTTAATTGGGTTTATAGTGATAGGACAAGGGGAAGAGGGGATGCTTGGGTTAGATATTAGGAAGAAGTTTTTCATGCAGAGGGTGGTGACACACTGGAACAGGTTGCCCAAGGAGGTTGTGGATGCCCCATTCCTGGAGGCATTCAAGGTCAGGCTGGGTGTGGTGGGATGTCGCTCTGGGCAGGCTGCTCTCATGGCTGGCAACCCTGCACATAGTAGGGGAGTTGAAACTGGATGATCATTGTGGTCCTTTTCAAGCCAGGCCATTCTGTTATTCTTTCAACTGATACAGTTGAGTAAAGAAAGAGAGTGAGTTGTTTCATACTGGGAGTTGAACATGCTGAGGAGGAAAAGAGTTAAATCCATGGTAGATATTTGGGCAGTGTGGCATGACAGGGAACTCTAGTGACTTAAAAGATTTAGCCAAGCAAATTGTGAAAATGTTAAGTTGGATTTTGTAAGTCAGAAATAATTGTTGATTTGCATTAGTAATAATAAAATGTGAGCTATGTTATTTTCAAAAAACTTGATTACCTAGGAGCCAAAGTTGGTCACAGAAATATGGAGTTCTTAGAGATTGTTTCTTAAAGGAATTCAACAAAAGGATTTGCTTCTTTTTATAGGCCTTCCTTTCTCCCTTTATATTGTGAAGGATTGAAAAACATTAGCTAAAAAAGATGAAATGTTCACTCATGTTGTTTCCAGACAGCAATTTTTCTAATCAGGTTTAAAGATTTTTAAATCAGTGAAACTAGGCTCATAAATCATAATCATTTCAGTTAGTTATTCTAAAATGCATTAAATGAATAGGAAAATTAAAAAAAAAAAAGAAAAAAAAAAGAAAAGAGTTCAAGATTATTCCTGCTTTCTCTGCTTGATGGAAAGTCATGGTAGATCCTGAAGTAACCATCATCAGAGCACATTCCAGAATTTTCACCCTTGTCTATGGAGAAATCAAGGAGTTTTGTACATGTTCTTCTCCATCTGCCAAACAAGGTGGAAGTTAAATCACTTTGTATTAGCAATATTATCAGCTGCTACAGCTAGAAGAGGTTTTGGAAGAAGCTTCCTCCAAAGCAACCGTAAGAGCTTGTCTACCATTGATGTTTATCAGTCATTGCTTTTTCACTCTCCCAGTATGACCTCTGTAGAATTTATTGCTGAAATACAAGAAGAGGTGACAGAGTATCATAAAAAGATGAGAAGAATCAGTATATTTGTAAGAGAGGACTGATTCATTCTCACTGACCTCCATTATAGTAATGATATCAGCCAGTCCACCTACTGAAGTGATAATGAAGTAGAACTAATTAGGATTTAATAAAAGTCTCCCTTACATTATTCTTTCAGGAAGTTAACTTACATTCTGTTAAAGCCTGGTGAGTTTTGCCTCCTATATCATGACAGGCCTTATGAAAATATGAGCAAGGTGTAAGAATAGCCTGTGTTTGTTTGACTATTAATTGTTCATCACATGATGACATCTGCTGCATTGCAATTTATGCAGAAAATTGAGTTTAAGTATGATGAAATAGAGGATGTTTCTGCCTACCTGGAAAGTTTTGTTTCTTTTAAAATAACTACGTTTCAATAATAGAGAGACTTACATAAAAGAATAAAAAGAGGATTAATTTCCATCAGTTTTTTTTAATTAATAAGTCGGTGTGAACTTGAAATAAAATGAGAAAAAGTGCACAGCTTTGTTAGGCTGACAAATCGCTCTGTGCCCACATGGCGTTCAGCCCATAGCTTGTTTGTTGTGCTTCACATGGCAACTTCTGTGTCTCAGCAGGCTGTTTCAAAATATTTGTTTAAAATATCCACACACTTCAGGAAATATGCTTACAAGGATATTATTTCAAATTTTCTCAACATTTTCAAATGTTCTCTAATCTCTGAACTTGTACAATGCGTACTTGTATAACATATGAAAAAGATTGCTGACATCTGCTAATGTAAGTGCGTGTTTGCTTTTTGGTAGACTATTCTCAACTTTCCTCTTGTGTTCAGTAGGTGATAAGAAGGAACAGAAGACAGATGTTTATTTTCTGCCTTTCTGAAGTAGAAACTTAGGAATTTGGGCTCTTAAGAAGGCTGGGAAAGAGGCCATCTTCTTCAAAACCCAGTTGACTTCCAAAGTGACTTCAGAAAGTTTATTTATCACTGTTTTTGTTTTGTTAGTTTTGTTTGTTTTCCTTTTTAATATTCGTTTTCCAATTCCATCATCATTTTGCTTTGAATGCGTAGATCCAGCTTGAAGGCTGGATTTTGCTATGCACAAAGTACTGCCCCATACACAAGAAGTACACTGCAAAGTGGGGAATGTATTATTTTTACCTTTGCTAAGTATTGTAACTGTAGGTAGTGTTCATGATTGTAGCCAATAAGAAGAATTTGGGCCATAAATGAAACTTTTATTTTGAATATGTTCTGCCAATGATATGTTTTCTCTGAAGTGATTTCATGGAAAGAGGTGATCTTAGACTACTGTTATTGTTTTTTTTAATTAAGATGCTTAATTAAGTTGGGAAACTAACAACTGAAGTCAGTGTTAACTGAAAAACTCTGAAAATAAATCTGCATAAAAGGTGGTTAAAGGGGCTTGTTAGTAGCCAACTCATCAACTCCTTTATGTAACACAATTGTATTTGGCAAATGGAGGAGGTGGCAGATGAGATGGGAAAAGGGGAATGAATTCTATAGTCTCTTGGTAAAGCCAAGTGATCCAGTTACTTTTCTGAAAATCAATTTATGTCAGTATTTTTTGTGTTCCTGCTTTTGACACCAAGTTGTAGTCTAAATGAAACACTAAGTATTTATTATATTGTAAAGGATAATTGAGTCTAGCAATTATTCATTTTAGCATTTTCAATTTTCCTTTAATGTTTTCATGTAATCTGGTTCATTATGATAATGTTTCATAATATTTCTGAAGTTTTTTGTCTCATTAAATGCTACTGAAGTGTATTTATTTGGTTATGTGAAGCAGGCTTTGAAAATAACAAAAAAGATCTGCAGTATTTCAGAAATTACATTAATATGATTCATGCTTGCAGACAATGAAGGGAAATTTAATGGACTTGAGACTTAAGATCATATTTTAGTCAAACAAACTAGACTACAGTCAAACACAATAAATATAAGTCAGCTTAAAAACTAATTTTTTAATTAAATGTTAACCATACAGAGCCATTAGTCAGTGGTATGGCATACCTACAACAAGCCTGTTTCCCGCATAGCTGTTTTCTTGGTTACCTAGATACATGGCTTAGCTTAAGGCCGCCTGCTTGTACAGAGCAATTTGCTTTTAATATAAGGGGGTAGAGGTAAAAAGCCATTGATGTGAAACACATTAATGATGAGTGACGGGCAGAAACTTTAAAGCGCATTTGTGTTAAAGCCCTGCTGCAACTATCATTGCTGCGGTCAGCCTTGAGCTCCCTGCTGCAGCGTGTTGGCACACAAACAGGGCACTGGTGGTGTGCCAGTAAGGGCCGCTGCTCAGCAGCATTTCAACAACCCCTACATAAAGGAACAGTTGAAAGGGGCATTTAAAAAAGTAAATAAGTCAATGGAATATGTGTAACATCCTAGGAATGGGGAAGGAAAGGAAAGAGACAGACAGTAAGTTTGTCACATATAACCATGTCTTACTTTCGGGTCTATGTGTAGGCTGACAGCCTAGTGGACACATTGCAGGGGCTGGCTGCTACCTACTTCATTCCCCTCTCCTGAGTCAAGAGTCTGTCCTTCTGCATGGGGAAACACAGACTCTATGATCTCTCCCTTGAGTCTTTGGGCAGCCTTGGACTCTTGGCATCTCCCCTGACCACTGAGGGACTCGGCCCACTGTGATGCCTCTTTGTCCTCCCACCACTGCACCCAGGAGGAGGAAGAAAAGAAAAGCATTTTTATATGATGGCTTGAGTCTCACCCAGCTAGCAGCTCTAAAAGCTGCCATGGGAATCATTTATGTTGTCAGAGCAGTGGAACAGGGTGCCCAGAGAGGTTGTGGAATCTCTTCTCTGGAGATAATAAAAATTTGCCTGGATGCTTTTCTGTGAGTCCTGATGCAGGGGTCCTGCTTTAGATGGAGATTGGACTCGCTGATCTGCAGAGGTCCTTCCAGCCTATGCAATTCTGTGGCCTGGGAACACAGAGGGATCTGCTCTCTCTCAGATGGGGTCTTGAGCTGGAGCTGGTGTTTGGACTTAGATGCAGTGGGAAAGGGGAGGCTTGTGAGGGTGTCAAAGCATACCATACATTCATAACATGAAGAGAGTTGGAACTGCCCTACTGGCACAGCAGTTCTCAGAGAGGAGAGGTGTCCCCATGGGCAGCATGGAGAAAGCAGCTTGTGTCATGAGGGCTGCCTGCCTTAAATTATTGCAGAAAGGGACAAGGAGATCTAAAAGCATCACTTTTTATTCCCTAGTTTACTTTTGAGTTGTGTAAATCTGGGCATTTCTGCTTTCATGTCCAAATTTCAACTCAGAAACTTGAAAGGTAAAAGAACATTGTGAAAGAAGAAAAGGGCAGAGTATTTGTTATATTTTCATTTCATTTTTCTTTATCCTACAGTATCTTTAAGATACACGTAAATATACATTCCCCTGTGACAGCACTGAAAACAGTCATTCTTCTTGCTGTCTCAGAATGATTCAGGTATCCAACTGCTCATTTCAGATTTAATATTTAACACCTAGATTAAAATCTGGGCTTGATAAAAATTTTCAGGACTTTAAGTCAGACTTTTCTGGACTCTTTTTGACTTAATTGCTCTTCCCAAGCCTTAATGTTTTTATGGACCACTAGACACTCTTAGAAAACACCATACAATTCACTTACTGAATATGGTTTTGCATGGCTCATTGACTCTGCCTCATTTGGGAGCTACAGGTCTGCTGAGAAATGCCTAAATACTGTTCAAAAAGTAGTTTCAGGACTGAGTTTTGCTGAATTAATTAGCGCTTGCTTCTGGGGGCAAGAGTTCATTCAGATACTCTACTAAATATGTGCAGTATATTTTGGTGCCAATATAATTTTACAGCTCGCGGCTTCTGAATTGCTGTCTTAAGATACTGTATTCTATTGACAAAGTAGTTCTCACTAAATCAGCTCCAGGTTTTCTGAATCAGATATGAAAATTGTATCCTTACAGACAATGATATTTCAATTAACAATTTTTAATGAGGGTGTGAAACGTCAGGCCCTTGCAATAGCTGTAAGTTACGATTACAGAAGGCATCATGAAAAAATATTATGCAAGTACTTTCTCAATTTTTAATCCTGTTGAAGTCAAGTTAAATAAGTGCCTTTCTGAGTAGTTCTTAAGCACATCCTTAAGCTTTTTGGTTAATTAGAGTCTTCTGCCTTCCTTTTTTTGAAGAAGCATCAACCTCATTGTTCTCTACAGTGACAGTCAAGTTCCTGGGATCATGAATGATGAGAACTGGAGCACTTATTTCAGTGAAGAATCAGGCCCAAGAGAATGTTTATAATGCATCTCCAGCTCATTGGAATGAGAAAAAAAGGATATCAAGCAGTATCCCCCACTGGGACTGCACACAGAAAAAAAAAAAACCCTTACCCTAATGATACATATTTTTTCTGAGATAAGTACGTATGTTATTTTCATTATGCATTCTGGTTAAACAACTTCAGAACATTTTTTACTATATTTAAGGTGGATTCAAGTTGATGCTAATAAGGACATAGAAAATAGCTGCAATGGTATGAAACTTAAAAGTGGGACTTGGGAAAAGTCTCTTTAAAAGAACAAGAAGTGAAATTCCCACATTATCAGTATTCAGATAGTTTGGAATGTCTGTTTCCATAGGGAAGGAAAGTATTGTATAAATAAGCACAGATAACGTGGCAACCTGCACAGCATTCATTGTTTGTGATGTAGTCTGTGACGTAATCTTTTCTAGATAAGAGCCTTTAAAAATAGATTCTACTGTAATGGTTAACATGTCCAGAATAAAATAGCCAAGAGAAAATCTTTTTTGTTCCTGGAATGCTGTAACATTATGAAAAAGATTTTATACTAGAGATTTCAAGTTTGTGGAAATAAATTGAAAATTATATTCTTTAGTTAAAATCATCCTGTCTTTAATTGTTATTCTTTTTTATAAGATTGCTTACGTGCTGAAATGCTTTCATGTAAGTCTGTAACACTGCCATGCAACGTAGGCCATTGGTATCATGTGCCCCTGTAATTTTACTTGCTTTAGAATTTGTAAGTCACAGAGGAAAGAAGGAATCGGAACACTTAAGGTACATCCTTTTCATCTCTATCATCGTTAAGTTTAATGGGATCAGTAGAGGAGAAAGCCTAAGACATATGCAGTTTTATCTACCAATTTTTAGAAAATAACATGAGCTGCTTCTGTGGTAAATCTTTAAAAAAAAGAAAAAGCCAGACATCCAGGAATGGAGATGTAATGGGTATCTGATTTCTGTACCGGACAAGTCCAATTATTGTTATATTTCAAGCTGTGACATATTCACATGCATACATGGATCCTGATGGAAAAGATTTAATTCCATAAAAAAAAAAAAAAAAAAAAAAAAAGATTTTGAAACTTGGTAGGGTTTTTGTTTTTGTTGTCATTGTATGATTTACAAGCCCTAATTGCATATCCTATTATAGCACTGTTAAAGCTTTTTATATTGTTATAAAATAGGTTTGACTGTGCACGCTGATTGCTGTGAGACAATAAAAGGTAAATAGCTGATGTGTATAGCTGAGAAAGTGTGGAACCTTTTCCATTAAAGCATAATCTCTCTTGTAGTTGCCATAGGGCAGGCAATCCCCTTTGTGCTGATGCCTCGCCTCTTAGGGCTTCCTGGTGGGGACTGAGGCTCAAGGTTCTGAGATGTGGCACACTCAGCCAAATGCAGGCCCTCGTATGCTGAACATTTTCCTCCACAAGCCCTAGCAAAGGTCTCAGCAATGCTTCCTTGGGGGGAAATGCTGTAAATGCTAATCTAAAATCATTTGTAGGTTAGCAGGGGAGAAAGCCCACCCTCTGTGTTTTGTAGCATCATTAAGTGATGCAGAAAAGCAAACAAAAAATAGAAGTATCTTTTAGAGATGCATCTCTATTTGTTCTTAGACCTGTGAACTGCTAATTGCTGGGCAGTATTTTTTACATGGAAAGAAAATAATTGATCCTGTATATGGTCCGTGCTAGGAGAGCTTTCAGAAGAATGTACAAGTGAGAAAAAGACAGTTGCTTCAGTGCAGAAGAAAAGGTTAAATACTGCATTGTAGTCTATTCCTCTTCTTTATTGTACCGTGTTCTTTGAGGGATAAGATAGATTTCTTGTGAGTTACCTTTGTGGAATCTTGTAAAACTAGGAGTAAATTACTCCACTAAGGGAATGGCCCGTGAGGCTAATGTGCTTCTAAAATTACTGATATGTCAAACAAGATTTCAGAAGGCTCTTTATAGTGGTGGGATTTTGTGCTGTGGGCAACATCAGTGTTTTGTTTTCTGTATTACACGTCTGTGACAAACTGTCAGGCATTTGGTGCCTCTGGAAGTGAAAATGAAAAGATGGATGGTATTTGCATACACTGTTACTGCGGAATCTAAACCAGGGCAATGCCTTGGTAGTAGTTTCACACACCTGACAGTGTTATGGTGACAATTTGCCTTTATCAGTAGTTGGGAAATTGGCAATCAGGCAGGTGGCATTAATTTTTCCAGTGAATACTACGTGCAGAAAGTACAATAACAGTCAGTTTTTAACTGAAAAGTAACTTATTGCTGAGGTAATCTAGAATTTTGCAGAGTGTGCATAGTTATGATCGTTAGTCAAACATTAACCCAGCAACCTATAGCTGAAACAAAATTGAATTTCTCTTAAAACTGCCAAGCTCACTGTCTCTGGGCCTTGGGAAGCTTTTTATATTAACCTCAGTATTTAACAAACCTTTCAGCCTGTCTCTGGGAAGGGAGAAGCGTACCAATAGCACTTAACCCTCTTCTTGGAGATGTCCCTTTTCAGTAAGGTCAACATGCAGTGTCAACCATGTTCTCCCGCACCCTGCTATTATTTTTACTTCCCTAAAGCTTTTAACCTGAAGAGAAAGTTGTTTATCGTGGGAGCTCACCTTACACATGTTAAAACTGATGTCAGTTTATCTCCTGGGTATTACTACTTGAATGCTGAATTGCATAGTTGAATGGTTTACAAAAATAGACTAATATTGTTGTACTGTAACAGAGAGCGTATTTATAAAAGGAGACTTCCTGGGCTATAGCATTAATTGTTGGCATGTGATATTTAGCTTAAGAGATGTTTATATTCAGTGATAAAAGAAGCTGTCTTGTCCTTTGAATACTGAATTATAATAAAATCTGATAGGTAAAGGAATCATGGGAAACGTGGCTTGGTATTTTTGCTTGCTACCCTCACTGCATGTGTGACCTCTAATGTGGAGGCTGAGGGCAGGGATGTAGTTGGGTTTGGGAGGAACCAACATGGTAAAATGGAGTGATGAAGGGGTAAAAGAGGCTTACCAAGGGTGAATAGCTGATCAACCGGTATGCCTAGTGCTGCACTGCACTCTGCCTTGTGGCTTTATTAAATCCTCTTTTTAACCATTTTATCTGTGTGTTGCACGTTCTGTCTTGAGTGTGTTGGGAATACTTGTGAAATTTAAGCCAGGCTATCCAGGGGGCAGGGTAGACCTTTTGAGTCCCAACAGCTGGTGTGGGATGGTAAACATTGAGGGCTTTTGGGTCTGGAGCCAGAACCTGTGGGCCAGGGAGTACAAGCCATTAGCGAACTTCAGTCTCTGTTACCTGGAGGGGAGGATCAGGATGGGGTCTGTGCTGTTTGCTTGAATGCCATATGTGTTTACAGTAGTGCTGGTGAAAGCACTGTTTTTTTTTGTCTCCATTCATCCATGAGTCCAGCTTTGCACATGTCCCAGTGACTCCATCCTATTTTCTTGCAAGCAAAAAGGACGTGTAAAAAACTTCCCTGCACATTTTGTCATTCTGTGTGTGACAAACAAGATAATGGTTCAAGGTATCTTCTAAAACTATTTTTTGTTTGCATGCTATATTATATGAAGTTCTACTATTGGCAACTACATGTTTGTTTTTTTGGTTAGGTGCAGTCCTTTGAGGGGAAGATTTCTTCTTTGAGAATACCTGGCCATGGGTGATGCTTTTTCAGGGAAGAATGGGGCAGACAATGATAGATGTGCTGACTGGAGAGCTTGCACTTGCAGAGGTTTCTTAGAATAATGGGGAGCAGTCACAAACACAGGCCAGAGATGACGAAAAGGGGAAAAGGGGAGATTTTTCTGTTGACCCAAGGGAGAACAAGTAGAGCTATTCAAAGTTGCTGGTGTTTAAAGCAGGTCTGAAGGAAAGGGCTCTTGTTGCAAAGACACGTTTGGGCAGAAAAGATGCTTGTTTTCAAATGTCTGTATTTTATCTCTTTCACCTGAAGAATCTAGGTTTTCAAACAGAAGAAAGCTTGTTCAAGTTTATCTTATAATAAAACAGCTTCTTCAGAGCCTGTTTGGTATTTTTGGTGCATTTGCTTTAAAGAAGAGGTACAGACAGGTCTGCATCAAAGCTCTAGCATGTCTGAGATCCAGTCGTAGCATAAAAGTTGAAGATGTTATAGCTGGTTAAAAAAAAACAAAAACAAAACAAAAAAAAAAAACAACCAAGAAAACATTAGGCCAGCTTTAAAAAAAATTATCCAGTGTCTATCTTTTATAAATCAGTTTAGTTCTTTTACAATTTCTAGCGTGATTTTTGCTGCTTACAGAAGCTGTTGCAGTGGCTGGTAGAGCAAACAGACCTTAGCATATTAGGCCAAACATGGGATGAGGGATCCCACAGAAATTAAAACAAACAAAAATGTTGTCTCATGCCAAATTTGCCAACTGCAGTGCACAGTTCCTTAAAAACAAACAAACAAAAAGCAATCCCAGGCAGTTGTAAACAGTAACAAGTTAGCTGCCAGTGTTTCTTGAGTGACTGTGGCTTGTATGCAGAGTAGCTTGACTGCTTTGAGACTTTACCCTTGCTACACTTCCAAACGAAAGGGGGGGTTACATTGTAGTTACATTTGCCTTGTGTTCAGGCAAATCAAGTTGTTTCCTGTTTAAAAAATAAAACAAAATCAGCTTGCATTCATGAGTGGAGTTGGAGTTTGAATGATATCTCTTTTTCCTGTCTTTGTTTTATACAAAGCCTACAGTAACTTCCATTCCAAATCAACAGTCTGTTGTTGACATAAAGAAAAGGGGGACAACATCGAAAGGGACCAGGACATGCTTGAAAAGTAGGCATGTGAGAATCTAATGAGGTTTTACAAGACCAAGAGCAAGGTGTTGCTCTTGGGTTGAGGCAGTCCCAGATATGGGACTGGGAGAAGAACTCAGTGAGAGTAGCCCTGCTGAGAAGGACTGGCAGTTCTGGTGGATGAAGAGTTTGACATGAGCGACCAGTGTACTCTTGCAGCAGAGAAAAACAGATGGGTCCTGATCTGCATCAAAAGAGGGGATGGCTAGCACAGAGAGAGAGGGAGGGGATTGTCCTGCTCTGGTCTGCCTTTAGGAGGTCTCGTCTTGGAGTCATGTTTCCAGGCCTAGGGTCCCCAGCACAGGAGGGGTGTGGAGTTGTTGGAGTGGGTCCAGAGGGGGGCTGCAAAGATGATCAAAGAGCTCTAGCATCCCTCCTTTGAAGAAAGGTTGAGGGAGTTGGGTTTATTTACATTGGAGAAGAGGAGGCTCAGGGTAGACCTCATTGTGACCTTCTAGTACATGAAGGGAACTTCAGGTAGGAGGGGTCTGACTTAATGATGTTTAAGGTCACCTCTGTGATTCTCACAGTGCTCTACACCCTTAATGTTGAAGTTGGAGTAGCATCTACAAATCACATTTAAAACTCTGAGCTTTTCCTTTTCTTCCCAGTAAAACTCTGCATGATATTGTTAGTTCAAATATGTTTTCTTCTGTATTCTTCCTTTAAGTACACATAACAGTTCATAAGATAGAAACTCATTTGTTTTCTGCTTACCATCCATCCAGTTGTAGGACAGCATTGTTGACTTTTTTTTTTTTTTTTTTTGCAGTGGAAATTAGGAGAAGTACTTTACAATGTATGATTTGTTTTATTTTGGATGTCTATATTCAAAGAATTATCTTTGTCCTTTTTGTGTTGGTATGCTTATATAAAAAAAGTGTTGGGAGTATCTACTGGAATAACCTCATAAGGGAGAACACCTTACACTTTAATCTTGGAAGTACACAGTCACCTGTGGTAAAGGCCGTCTCGCTTCAGGCTTGAGGGTAGAAATTAGTCCAGTACGTTTTCATGGTATTTGATATGGAGGAACCTATGGAAAGATCACTACTGGTCTATAATTCTGGTTAATAGAAATTGATTATTTTGAATGTCTACAGAGTACTCAGTCAACCTGAACTGGCTTTTTCCAGTCTCAAGGAGGTGCTTCTGGATATCTTTGCATTTTAACCAGACTGGGTCTCGTTCTGTCTATCTTGGATTTGTTTTCCTTTCTGTCGTTAATTTTTCTTTGATTTGTTTTCCCTAATACCTCCCTCACTTTGCTTCCTTTTCTTCAACTCTAACTTTCATGTTTTTGTTTTCAAGTTAACTCTCCACCAGGGAATATTTATATTTGTGCTAATTAGTACACAGTGTACTCTAACACACAGATTCTTTGCCTTTTCTTACTTTGCTTGCTTTTTATTTTTTTTTTAAATAGAAATGATTGGATCAGAAATTGAATCTGAAACTTCAGATAGATCTGTCTGAATTTGTCCATAAGCAGTTGTTTTCTCCATCAGCTTCTGAACTTTGTATGGACTTTCTATATGTTGTTTGCTTTTTATGAAAAGGTAATGTTAGTCATATAAGAAACAGCTTTCCAAATGTCCATGTAATGTTTAAAAATGTAGAAAAGTCATGAAGGTAACAGAACGAAGACTATAGGACAAACAGTGGAATTCATTAAATATTGAAAAGGGTTGGAAAAGCAAACAGTGAACTTCAGAAAGCAGATCTTTTAGGCATTACTGGCTATTGGAAAAGTGACTGCAGAAATACGTGACTCAGAAATATGTGCTTTCATGTTTGTATGTGATGAATTTATAACCAAACAATGGAAAATGTTTCTATGCAGAGTAGATGAGGCACTCCTCATTTTGCCAGTTCAAATGAGGTTTTACTGATTTTTATGTGCAGTTCCCTACAGCGTGGCACCTGGACGTTCTGTATCTGAGCAGAAGCTGCTGGTTCTTCATAAGCTGTTAGTCATGCTTTGAGAGCCTTCTCAAATTACATCAACTTCATAATTCTCAAGCATTACCTGAAAATGAATTTTCCTTTATCTGAAAACTTAGTAAATAGTAGGAAAGAATACTGGAGACAAAATATCTTCTGTTTCCTGTCTTTGGAAATTAAGAGTCCAAGGTTGTCAGTCTTCAGATTTCAGTTCTCCACTTTCTGCAGTGCTTTTGAGAGGGTCCATACAGATAACAGGTATATTGCCTTCGCCCTGTCGGAAGTTGGGACCCACAGTGTTTGAGCCTTGCAGTTCACCTACACACGCCCAAAAACTCCATTGTCTTTGACAGTCATCTTTGGCTTTGGAAACTCACAGTGGAAACGATGCCATGATAGCCACCTGTAGCGATTTGATAGTAGGGAGGCATTTATGGAATACTGTTTACGTCTACCTAATCAGTGCAATTTTGATAATGGGTATTTTAAATATTTTCTGAACTTGTAGAGGTAGGTTTCTGCACCTGAGGGGTGTAAGGTGATACACAGAATATCTAGTCTTAAAAGCAGAATTTCCACTTCATTTAGCACAGTTTTCAAACACTGAGAGCCAAAATCATCAAGCGCTGATGTTTGCGTAAGTCAAACTCCTGTATTGTTTTTACTTATGCTTATTATTATATCAGTGAAATCCCGGTTACTGGGTAGGTTATGTCTGTTGTCACAGTCAGGAAGGAAGACTAATCATTTGTGTTCAACCATGCATTGGACTTGTGAAAAATCAACAAAGTAACTTTCTTTGCTCGCGAGTCAGATTTTCTTCACGCATGAAAAATGATACCACATTCAATTCCATTGCATTTGTCATTCCGAGTATAAAAAGCATCTCTTAACAAGGTGGTGTGACATAGCGAAAACTTATAGAAATGACTGGAAAATCTCTCTTGTGCCATTTCTATCATTTTTTGTAGAAGTGTATATTGCTTTTCCAGTTGTCAGAATATTTTTTTAAACACACACTGGGATCTTTTTGCTGTTCTTGTGTCATTCTATCTTTTGGGCAGCTTTTTGTGTACAAAAGCCTAATAAGATCTGTCATGATACTATTTATTGCTGGATAGCTGGTGGAATAAATACCACAGGATTTTCATTTTTCTCTATGCTTGCCTCACAGGAAATTTCCCTTGATGTTAATAGTGAGAATTATTGGGATATTCAGTTGCCCATTTACTTGGGACCAAATCTAGTCAGCACTGTCTCTTTCCTGTGTTTTATCTTCATAGAATTAGTGTTTCAGTGAATCTGCTGAACAACCACAATGAGGAATTCCAAACAACAGCAGCAAGCATAGCAAATCCACCTGTTCCTTTATTTATACCCTCTGGGTAAAATGATGAAATATGGATGACTTAGAAACTTTGTGACTTTTAATGCATGTGGATTCAAGAAGCCTGAATTTAATGAATTTTGAGCCCTGTTAGCCACCTTAGGTTTTAGTTGTTTGATTTAAGTCTGTAGTTCTGAAATATTAATTTGCATGTAGTGCCTAAAGATGGCGTTAAACACTGCACCCATGTAAATCCCATTTAAACTTTTTGACTGAGGAAAGTTGTGTTTAAACATGATAGTACTACTAAGGAAGTACATTTATTTAAAAGGAATATATTTATAATAGTATGTGCATTTGCAATGTCTTCTTTGGAGTACTGAATTAATCTTAATTTTGTATTGTCTTGTTGGAATCCCAGTCTAGTTCCTGTTCCCCTGCGGGCAACTGTGACCTGGTAGGTACACCAGTGAATGCCTGCATGTATTTCTTGCAGTGTGTTTGTCAGATGCCCAAAAGTGAGATAAGCATTCTGGGGCGCCAATCTGTTATCTTGCAAATGTTATGTCAGTTTTTTCCTTTCGTGGATGAGAACTCTTTTTCTCCCCTTCTTTTTTATTTTTCTTTTCCTTCCAATCCAAATTAGGTGTTTATTTGTGAACTGAGTTTATCCACATGCTTTAGATGTTTATATCTATCTGGCATAGTATTACTTTAGCAATCAGTTTAATGGAGGGCAATAGTAAAAGCTGTAAGAGAAAATTTCTACATGATTTAACATTGAAAACAAGTTGATTTGGGAGAAAAAAAAAAAAAAGAAAAAAAAAAAGAAACAAAAAAGATTGTAAGAGAGATTTTAATGCATTCAGAACACTTTTTCTTTCCTTTACACATACTGTGTGGTTTCAAGTAAGATGCACCCACTAGTCTTTAATGATGATGTCTTTTCCTTTTAATGCCTAATGGTTTGTTTTTCTTTCTTGTGAGGAAATCCATAGATAAAAGTAGTTGTAGAAACAGGCTCAAATTTTAATATGTTATGTATTATTTTTCACTTGATTTTACAGAGTTTGCTCTTACTTTCACCTAATGTAAGGAGTTACATGCTGCTTTGACCTTTGGAAGTTGATCTTTATCAGAGTTCACATGAAGGGAAAAAGAGCTGCTACCCAAATAAAAGTAGCTTAAATTCTTTAATGAGGTGGTAAGCTTTCAAGGGTAAGGGCCAATAAAAGGTTAAGCAATAAAAAGGTTAAGCCCAGGCTTCACATCCCATTGGCCAATGTAAGAGGCCTAAGCACCGATCAAAAGGGCTGTGTTAGCTACTTCAGGTGGGCAGAATGCATTCTTGTACCTTGAGGAAAGCATGTAATTTCAGAGATGGGTAATGTTGAAGGTGCTGTATCTACAGTTAGTTTTTCTTCACTGGCTAGCTTGAAATGGCTGTGCATTGAATGCACTGACATCAGATATCTGACATCTGACAGGTGCTTGGGATTTTCATTCTGATGCAGGGAAACTCTCCTGCACTTGATGCGGGAAGGCTTTTCTGTTGCTCTCTGTTCTGAAGCCAGGATCTTACAGTTGAGTGTTCCTGTATCCATCTTCTACATGCATGGTTTCTTCAGAAATATTACCTAAGTGCTGTCTAGAAGCTATATTTAGGCTTAGGACAGATGTTACTATGTTTGAAACAGTATACAACTACAGATGACCAAATGTCTTAGTTTACAGCTTTGATCAGTGTGAATGAGTGTCCTGCTACAGGTGAGCTGGTACAAAAGAAACTTCAGCTTATGAAATTGGTGGCTGGTGAGACCTTTATGAGTGGGAAGTGTCCAAAAAGACCTTCTGGTGGAGTTCGATGGTGTTCTCATACATTCCAGAGCTCAGACAATTAAAAGGATATCTTCAGAGTATTGTCTCCTACTCTTTATCTCATGGACTAGGAAGAGCTTGCCGAATACTTTATAGAAGAACAAATCCTAAGTGATGGAAGGAGTGTTGGTTTATTTCCTACCTTTTAAAGCAGGAAAAGTCCCATTAGACTAAGTAGCATTTATTTGCTTCTTTTTGTACTCAGATAATAATTTTGTGGATTTTATTTGAAACTCTTTGTTGTCTTTTAAACATTGGGAAATGTCTTATTAGTAATAGAGCAGGAATATCTCTTGTTCTAGCTGGGTGTCGATTTATTCTTCACCTTTCAGCATCCTAGTTAATTATTGAGCAACAGGATCTAAAAGTCCAGCACAGCAGGATTTTATACTTTGATCAGCTCAAAACCATAGACATCTTAGGAACCACTGTACTAAAAAAAAAAAGTATTGGAAAGATTGAAGTGTGCTAACTTGTTTAGTTTCCTCTGCATACATGAAAATAAGGGAAGAATTCTTGTCTTAATGTATTATTGCAGAAATTAATTCCATGCTTTCTGCACTGAAGTATTTGAAGATGTTTGTATTACAAGTTAAAAACACAGAGGGAATGCTACATGAAAGACATGCACTGGTTTGACAGGCTGAAATGGAGGAAGAGAATATGTGCAAATTCAGAAGTAATAAATAGCGTTCTTTACTGTGCCCTGACCAATAGGTCAGTAGCAAGGATGCCACTCTGGCTGCTGCACTTGGAATACTGAGGAGGGTCTTCTTGTCTCATCATTGGTTCCTCCAACATTTCAGGCAACTGAAACACAGCAAAAAAATAATATGTATGTACTGTAGAAACTCCTATAAACCAGTCCTTACATAGGAAAGTATTTTGACATTCTGCTAAATTAAAAATAAAAACTCAAATTGTTAGCAGTGTGAGAAAAGCCAGTATTAGGAACACTAGAAAATGAAATGAATTTTAAGTGTGGTATGAGGTTTTAATTGGAGAGGCATGTGTAGTGACATTGATTTACATTACTAATGCATAAGCATTCATCCTAGTATGCTATTTTACCTTTTGGGTGGTAAAACATTTAGATCCTTTTGTATCACATTTCATTTCAGTTTTTGTAAACCTGAGTAACTCAATTATTTGACTTGATTGAAAATTAATTAGAAGTTATACTTGATAAATAATTTAGGGTAGCTGCGAAGTGTATTACTGAATAATTAAATTTAAGATAAAGGTATGGTCTGGACTAACGTTGTCGAGACACTTGCACTCCTTTTCCAAAAATGACATAGAATTTCCCATCTGGAGTTGAAGGCTGGAGAATCTCTCCTATGAAGAAAGTCTGAGGGAACTGGGCTTGCATAGCCGGGAAAAGATCAGGCTCTGGGGAGATCTTATTGTGACCTTCCAGTACTTGAAGGGAATATGTAAACAGGAGAGGGAACAGCTGTTTACAGGGGTGGACAGTGATAGGACTAGGGGGAATGGTTTTAAACTGAGACCGGGGAGGATTATTTTAGATATTAGGAGAAATTTTTCACACAGAGGGTGGTGAAGCACTGGAACAGGTTGCCCAAGGAGGTTGTGGGTGCCTCATCCCTGGAGGCATTCAAGGCCAGGCTGGATGTGGCTCTGGGCAGCCTAGTCTGGTGGTTTGCAACCCTGCATGCAGCATTGGGGTTGAAACTGGATGATCATTGTGGTCCTTTTCAACCCGGACCATTCTATGATTATATGATCTTATTGAAATTCCAGAGTATAAATTCCCATCAAATTGAAAAAGATGAAAATTTGTCTTTTAGAAACTGTTTGTGAAATGTTTCTGCTTCTGTTTTTACAAAAATAGGTAGTGATGCATGTATAGCATACATCTCTAACATATCTGGTTTTTTTGGGGTTTTTTTTTTTTTTTGGCTTTTACGAAAAATGCAGGGTTTGAAATACCTTTTTATTGATATCTTAATTGTTTTCTGTTGATGAATCCTCATTTTATGTTGGATTTTACTTCCTTCTATGGTATCACAGTGTATATATTAGTTGAGTTATCTCTTTTGGCTTTGGATTTGTTCAACACAGAAATATGAATGTCTTGCATAGTGTTTTACTTTTCTAATTGCACATCTGTTGTGTAAATTGATTATTTTGAAGGTGCACCTCAATTACACACATTAGCAGGCACTGAAAAGGAGCCCGTAAATTGACGAGATGTTCATGTGAGGATTGTTTGAGTGTAACTTTATGTGGACTGTGCCTTTACTTTTCTTCTTGCTGTTGAAGTGGATAATATTGTAACATTACTCCTCTTCCTCCTCCTGCTCTCTTTTCTGTTCTGTAGAGCTTAGAATTTGCTGGGAGCTTACTTCTTTTCTAAATTCCTGAAGTTAGGAGACAATCAAGTGACCTTCATAGAAGGAACTGGGGCTGTGTAGTCTGGGGAAGTGGAAGCTGAAGGGAGACCTTATTGCTGTCTTCCAATAACTGAAAGTTGCTTACAGGGAGGGCATAGCTGGTCTCTTCTGTGACAGGAGATGGGATGAGGGGAAATGACCTCAAGTTGCACCAGGGTAAGCTTAGGTTGGATATTACAAAACACTTCCTTACAGAAATGATTGTTAAGAACTGGAATAGGCTCCCCAGGGAGATGCTTGAATCACCAACCCTGGATGTGTTTAAAAACTGTTTGGATGTGGTGCTCAGGGACATGATTTAGCAGGGTTGTTAAAGTTAGGGTAGCATGGTTAGGTCAGGGTTGGACCCAATGTTCTTCAAGATCTTTTCCAACCTGAACAATTCAGTGATTCTATGACCACTCTTAATCAGTAAAAGCAGTAGCTACTGATAAGCTGAATTGAGCCTAAGGAATCTGAAACATTTTAAACTGCATCCATACTAGATACAGCATCCCAACATCTGTGCCTAGATCTGTCCTTAATTTCAATAGGACGAAGCATACAGATGTGCTTGAATAGTTTCCACCTATGATTGATTCTCTTCTAATATCTGTAGATTTAGTGCAGTGCTGATCATGTTGGGTTTTCTTTTTTTATTGTTTTTCTTTCTTTGTATGTGAAAAATAAGGATTCTGGTAGTTAATAGCTTTGTAAATAATCTTAAGATTCTTGAAAGCAATTTGAGATTAAATACAGTTTATAGTGATATTAGTAGAAGCAAGTTAAAATAATTGTTTTTTAATGATGCCTTGATTATGGATTACCATAACAGGAAAAGGAAGGTAAAATAATGAGAAGTTGAAATAGTGACTTTGTTTTTGCAGGTTCTTTCATGTTGGTGAATACATCTGGGAGATACGCAGGACAGAAAGCTCACCTCCTGATGCCCCATCTAAAAGAAAATGATACGCATTGTATTGATTTCCACTATTACATTTCAAGCAAGAGTGGATCTAGCCCTGGCACTTTGAATGTGTATGTGAAAGTTAATGATGGGCCTATCGGTAACCCAGTCTGGAACACATCTACTACTGGTACTTGGAACAGAGCAGAACTGGCAATTAGCACCTTCTGGCCCAATTTTTATCAGGTATGTTTCATTTTTTTATGAAATTGTGTTTCTCATAGTCAGCACCTGGTTCTAAATTATCATGTTGACTTTAAAATCAAAGTATGTTTCAATATGTTTTATTGATCTTTATTTTGACTACATTTTTTTGTGTAGATGATAAGTGTTTTTACATGTATATAGCTGCGTTTAAATGTTTACATATATTTATAGAAATATGTGCTCATAAACACACACACACTTCATATGTATGTAAGTATGGCAGATGTGAGCCCAAAGTTATGAGTGTGTGCATACATATATCAGTAAGCAAGATAAGTGATGGTAATTAGTTAGGATGCATAGAAATTGTGGGATGGTGATATAAACAGTATGAAATAAGGCAAGAATATTGTCTTATTTTCAGCTGGGACTTAATTCTTCAATGCCTGTTTATGATGCTGTGTTTTGCTTATAAGACAAAAACAATGTTGATAACACACCAGTTCTTATAGCTGCTGCTCAGCAATGTTGTACAGAACCAAAACCATTCACAGTGAAGGACACAAGAAGCTGGGAACAGAATTAGGACGGCTGACTTAAACTGGCCATGGGGATGACATACCATATGACATCATGCAGGAGTTTTGAAGGGGATGGAAGTTCATCTAATTCTCTTCTACTTCTCAGGTGCTAGCTGGGTGTTGGTCTGGGGTGGCGAGCAGTTGTTTGTGTATCATTTGTTATATACATTCATATATATCTATACACTTGTCATAATTATTATCCACTTCCTTTTCTCTACTTTGATAAATAGTTTTATCTCAACCTACAAGTTCTACTTTATTTTTTTTCTTTTTGATTCTCTCCACCAACACAGGGAAGGAGAAGGAGTGTGCAATCAATCATGTGGTGCTTAGCCACCTGCCAGCTTAAATGGCAACAAATGTAGAGGAAGTAATCACACTGAAACAATCAAGAATTTCTTCTATTGATTCCAGTCGATCACTTTAATTTCTCAATAATAAATTCAGTAATTCTTTCAGTTCATTAAGGATGCTGGAATTGAATGTCAATAGATTTTACTGCATTAGGGTCTTTAGGTTTGATTTAGATGATGAATACTTGTTGACCAGTTCAGTCATAAATAGAAGAACAGCTACCAAAGGAATGTGCTTCTGATTATGTCTTAAAGATTTAGTGCCAGTTTCTTTAAAAGTGCTGCTATTCTGCATTTAAATTTACAGATTATATAGTTATTTACTGTCTTGTACAGCAGTTCAACAGTTTTTCTTGTTTCCATGAAAAGAAAGTCTACATCTACTTGAACAAGTAATGTGCCTTAATGGAAGGAGACCAAAGCTGTTGCTCAGGCTCCTATCATTTTTACTTGCACTGTGCTTGGTTCCCTTGGGCTGACATTTTTCACTAACCGTTTGAAGTTTTCATGAGGAAGGCTATCTCAAAGATGGGGATCCTTTAACTGCGGGCATCTCTAGGAAATGCGGTGATGTCATTCCACAGTGTATTCTATTTGTGTGTTATGCAGAAAGTGACAGCATTTTGATTCCTACAATATCCTGACCACTACTATCAGATATGGTAGAGCATTGTTTCTGTTTCTGCATGTGCCAGGAGTGACCAGGTGTTGATTATTGAATGAGATCCAGGGTAAGCTTATGGACATCTCAGCAAGCTTCGTGGGAAGAATTCATGGTGTGGATCACCTAAAATTGTCCATTGATTCAGTGGAGGATACTGGCACCTTTTCCAGAAGAGCAGGCTTATTAGGAAAGTTTAGATTCTCCTAAGCATTGCAGGAGAATCTGCATACCTCATGTGGTGGCATCTTAACCACAGAATTCAGGCTTGGTTTATCCATACTTCTGCCTCTCACAAGGTGAAAGGGCACCTTTCTGCAAGGTTGTGTGCCACATGTTATCAATTTCATGCTAGTGTTGTGATACCAAAGAGCCTTTCTACCTTGACTGTAACAATGAGCCTCAATGGGCAATAGAAGAGTAGAGCATTCCACATAGAATTTCGTGGCTGATATAGGTTATGACTGTGGGTGCTTTGTAACAGGACATCTACCGGAGGTATTTATGAGCTTTCTGGGTTGTCCAGGAGAGTTAATATGGTGTGTATACATTTTGCAGACATTGGATGAACATGTGATTGTGTTGTTTATGCCTTTGTCTGGACCAGGTTGTCCACAATGGAGTTTGGGGTGAGTTAAGGGAGAAACTTAAGATTTAATTCTTTCTGAAAAGAGTCTGGTTTGGATGCAGCAGAACTGCTCTGTGAGCCAACAGGCAGTGAAGATGAGGGATGCATTTCAAAGCCTCACTAAAGCTCTGAAACAAACTAGTAATGCGTGCAAGACAATTTTAGCAGAAGCAGCCCAGATTCTTGACAAGTAAATTTAAGCTAAATTAAAATTCTGATAAATATACTGCAAGTTGAGAGAGTTTAAAATCTATTGTTGGCAATAATAATAATCTGCATCAGGTTTCTAATGGTATGACACATCTAACTGATATCTCAGGAATATGGATATTTGGCCACTGAAACAGAAAGATAACCTTGCTAGTTCACATTCTTTCAAGACCTGAACCCTGGACTGTTCAGCTTTATTCATAGGTGAACCCTGATATGCTTGGATCACTTACTGTGGTTTAGGAAATTACTATGCATCACCTCATATAAAAGAGACACCTAGATATTTTGACACAATCTACCCTTCATTCACTGAGGACTAAATTAAGTCATTTTCTTTGCATTTACAGCATAAATTGTGGAATTACTCCTGCTTAAGAATTGCAATTTAGTTGATGTGCCAAAATGTCTTATAGCATTATCTGTGGAGGTCCAAGGAATCAGTTTAAAATAGTATAGCTTCACTGTTTTTGTTGTAGATGAATTAATTTATTCTTGAGGAAGCTCTCTCTCCATTTTCAGATTTTATGATCATTGCCAATTTGCTTGCCTCTGTTCTCTTAGAAATCTCTACTGCATTTTTCTTACTGATATAGTGATGTAATTTCTCTTCATTTCTCATGGAATCCTAGAGTTACAGAGCATCCTGAGTTGGAAGGGGCCCATAATACTCATCCAGTACAGCTCCTGGCTCCACACAGACCACACAAAATTCAAACCCTATGTCTGATAGCAGTGTCCCAGTTCTCCTTGAACTCTGGCACTTGGTCCCATGATCACTGGGCGGCCTGTTCCATGCCCACCGCCCTCTGGTGCATCACCTGTCCCAACCCCCAGCTGCCCCTCCCTCCCCTGACACAGCTCCATGCCTTTCCCCTTGGGCCCTGTCGCTGTGACAGGGAGCAGAGCTCAGTGCTGCCCCTTTGCTCCCTGTGAGGAGTTGCAGCTGCCATCAGTCCTCCCCTCAGCATCTCTGCTCTGAGCAAACCCAGGGACCTCAGTCACTCCTCATACATGTTGTTCTCTAGACCCTTCACAATCTTTGTAGTGCTGCTTTGGACACTCTGCTATAGTTTTATGACCTTCTTATTGTATGAGGCCAAAACTGTGCTCAGTGCTGGAGGTGAGGCTGCACAGAGAAGAACAGAACAGCCAGTCTCTTCCGCTCAGTGGCAGCGGCCCTTCTGGCTGCCAGGGCACACTGCTGACATACGTTTAACTTGCTGTCAGCCATAAACCTCACATCTCTCTCCAAAGGACAGCTCTCCAGCCTCTCATCTTCAGTCTGTACATGTATCTAGGGTTTCCCCATACCAGGTGCAGAGTGCACTCCTGCACTATTTTAATCTGTTTGCAGGCTATTTCCTCTTCATGGAGTCTATTCTGGGGATAGGCAAGAGAAGAAGAAGCTGGGAGAGGGGACAGAGGAAGCAGAGGACCCACCTGAGAGGTGTCCTGAAACAGTTTTGTTTTGTGAGCTCTTACTCTTTTGAATAATAAAAAAAAAATCCTAGCTCTTCTGTCACAAACTCTTGTCTTTTTCCTATAATATCCAAAAGCTCCAGAACTTTCTATCATGCTTTATAAGAGGCTGGGTGACGTAACTGAACAAATGAGAAGTCTTCTGATAATATTATTTAAGGAATGATAAGGGCCTTTTTAACTTCTCACACATGAAGGCTGGTGGTTTCCTGAAAGTAGTGTTCAGGAAAAGGCTCTGCTTTACCAGATGAATGGGGAAAGCAATGCAGTGGTCTGATTTGCTCTTTTGTGTTTTAAGTTGCATATTCAAGTAGGCATCTGCATATCTTGTGAATGCACTATAATTCCGTTCCATTAATAGGGTACCCTACGAGGTACTTAGCTGCAGATGAAACCAAGATGTACTACAGACAAACTGTATGATAACATTCCACAATTGTGATATTTATATAACCCGGGATGCATGAAAACAGTGGTGTTAGTCTGTTTTGCTACTGATTCGTGAAGACTGTAGGCAAAATAACTCCCACTAATGGCAACTGAGTAGAAATTAAATCCTGTAGTGTGGAGTGAATTTTAATCCAGTGTCTAAAGATTTATTTCTTTAAACCACATATTAACACACATGCAAAGCATTCAAAAGATTTAATGGTTAAGTGTTTTATTAGTGTAGCACCGGTTATCCAAGCTGCCTAATACCTTTCATGTTGAGTTTCCATTTAGAACTGACTCTTTAGGAGTACAGTTTCTGAACAAAGTAATTAATTTCTCTCAGCATACTCTTTTCTTTTTACTAGGTAATTATTTGTGTAGGTCTCACCCCATATGAATGCTGTGCGACATATATAAATCACTATGATAACCTGCATATAACAACAGTAACTGTAGTCTAATTACTGCATATTTAAACTTAAATTGTGAAGTATTCTGTTGATTAAGACACATTTAATTCCATAATTAATGGTCTTCCAAGTGCTACTGTTATCATCTGTCTTTGACTTTAGGGTATGTCTATACTACATTCTAGCTACTGATTACAGTATAGTTGCAGTAACACAGGTTTACAGTGCCAAACACCTTCTGAGGGTCAGAGATAATCAGCACAGCTTGTTCTTTTCTGCTGTGGCTCTGTGTCCCTGAGTTACTTGTTTCAAAGTAGCTTAGGTATTTCTGCATTATTTTTGTGCGTTACAGTTTATCATGCCATTGGAGATGGTCTGCATACTAAAAAAGGCTCTGCATGACCACTTTCACCCTCCTCTGTATTTGAACAGAACGTACACAGAAAAAAGGGGAAAAAAAAAAAAAAGAAAATGAGAGAATTAAATGTTGTGTAGATTTCTGTGAGAAGCAGTGAGCTTGTCTTTAGGTCTTGGAGACCAGCCTCAGTAGCTTGAGAGGCATCTAAATTGATGCTTTAAAAGAGATAAAGTGAGATTAAAGTGAATGCTGAAAACACTGTTCCTCTAATTTGGACAGGAGATGTTATCATTTTTGTCTCAGTGTTTTGATTTTATTTATTTTTTTTAATGTTGATTTCAGGGTTGTGGGGTTGTGTTCTCTCTCTTTTTTTTTTTTTTTTTTTT
The DNA here is from genome assembly GCF_054131305.1 of Coturnix japonica. Lineage (NCBI taxonomy): Eukaryota > Metazoa > Chordata > Aves > Galliformes > Phasianidae > Coturnix > Coturnix japonica. Next base: position 45,747,063 of record NC_140664.1, read on the forward strand.
TCTTTCTTTTTTCTGTTTTCCCCAGGTTATATAATGGTTCTCAGACAAGTTTGTAGTTTTTGCAATCTATTTTACATTTGTTATAATGTTTCCAGTTTTAAAACTTTACAGCATGGGAAATGCTGCTACTGAGTAGCGTCTGATGAGAAGCTTTTGTTTCCAATTTCTAACCCTGCAAGCAAGCAATTTGGCACAGCACTGTTACAAGTTACATACTACCCCCTTGTCACTTTTTATATTTTGAATTATTTCCTTTGTAATCTGCTTGGGGTCAGTGATGTCTGCTCTGAGCTGAAACAAAGCTTGATTTTAAAAATAAAGCACAACAAATCCTGCAGTTTTTTAAATCCAGAGTTGGAACTGAAAAGGATTAAAAATAATTTCTACTGGAGTATGCTACTCTGTCTGCTTGTGCACCTTCTTTAAATATAGTTTTCTCTGAAGCTGGCGTGAATAGATGTAAGCACCTGGTATTAATTCCTGATTTTTTTTCTCTGTTAAGACACACTGGAGTTGCAGGGTATCACTTCACATTAAGATGAGATTTACCCTTTACCAGTCTGACACTTTCCTGTGTAAATTGGGAGTTTAGGGAATAAGAAACAGTAGATCCAACTTGCTTTTTCAAATCTGGACTTAAACATTCATTTCCTTCAGAATCTGTTTTACACAGGCTGTACTTGGATTTTGGTTTATGCAATATACTTCAGCTACCGGCTAGGACAATGAGTGGAACTATTTTGAGCAGTGAAGGTTGTGCTCAGATTCTCATTTGTTGTGTGCTCTACATTAAACTCCATGCTTATGGTTTCTGAACTGCACTTTAAACTCAAGCTTGGAAATGCACATTGCCTTTTGAATGACTACTGGTCAAAAATCTTCACTTAGTTGTGTGATTTAGGAGTGCATTTATTTTGAGAAAGATGTGTGAGGGTAGGTCACATATCTAAACTGAAAAAACCCAGTAATATATAAATGTCCAAGTAAGCAGATGTGTTCTTGTTTACATTTAAACAAAGGTCCAGTGTTTTCTCCCATCCCTTGTTCCTAAACCAAGAAAGATGTGTCTTCAACAGGAAAATATTCAACCACGTCTGATTTAAAAACAAAGCAAGAGGAGCATGAAGTAAACCTGATAATTTGGAGCTCAGTTTCCACTGCTGTTCACCTTGTAGAGGTTTCTTTGGACTCTCAGGTTGGCAGCACAACCTAAGTGTTGTTTAATGTGCTGAAGTGCTCATTTGAGTGTTGGACAGTAGTTGTGTAGGAATGATAGATGGAAACTGCACACAGCATGCAATAAATTCCTAACCTATGAGGCTTAACCATGTTCTAGGTGTGGCAGTGCTGCTAAGAGCCTGAGTAAATAAGCTCTGACAGGTTTTTGTGGATTCTGGAAAGGACAAAGTCAGAAATGTCCCTTAATGCAGCTTTGAAGAGTCAGGAAGAATAGGGGTGGTCCTAGGACAGGACCCAAAGGGGAGAAGTGCTCAGTTTGCAGGGGTTTAAGATGTTGCCACTTCCCGGCACCTTTGTGTAACCACTGGTGTCTGATATGACCAAGGAAAGGAGCAGCTGGGGGTAAAATGAGGCAGACAGTGAAGAGAAGGCAGAGAATGTTGTCAGCAGGGTGGGATGAGTGTTGGAGGACTCTTGGCCCAGTTCATGGGGAGCAAAAAAGCAGTCTGATAGGAAGCTTTCTCAATACTCCTATTTTCTGTCTTGTTTTTCTTTTTCTTTTTTTTTTTTTTTTTTTTTTTTTTTTTTTGTAGAGTGCTATTTTTAGGTCATGTGAAGTAGAGAGTATTTACGTTAGGTACAACCCACCTTTCAACTAAAAGCATTGTGATTTTACAACAACAAAGGCAGGAATTTACAGAGCAAGGTTGTGTGGCAACAAAAACTATTTATTCCTATTGTTCAGGGGAGCTGAGAAGTTATCGCGAGCCACACATTTTCAGCAGTAAGCATTTATGTTGGTGAGCAGCCCCCCCTTCCTTTGTTCATGCACAGAAAGGGGAAGCGGCAGGAACAAGAAGCTAATTTTGCCCTTCATTGAAGCAGGGAGGCTCTGGGACATGCAGCGTTAGGCCACTTCCCTGCTTCCTGCTTGGCAGACCCAGGAGGCCAGGCAGCTCCCAGGCCAGCATCAGCCCAGCTCTTCCTGAGCAGCTGAATGTAGTGTTTTAACCAGTTGTTTCCTGCCAGATAAGGTGATGGAATAATAAGACTCACAAATCAAAGGACTGCCCAGCCTGCTGTTGCTTGGATGTCGCCTTTGTTTTGACTGGAGTCTGTCATATTGCCCGCAGGTGTTGTGGCAGCTGGGAGGAAATGCAAAGTTTGGCTTCTGAAGTAGAAATGTGAAATTCTACAAAACACACAGCTTTCAAGTATGAAATGTTAGAGAAAGCTTGGTGTGAAGTAAGATGTGAAGTTTTATTTCTAAGAGAAATAATTAGGGAAACTGATCCAGATCTGTGAATTGTCGCATAATCATTTAGGTTGGAAAAGACCTCTAAGATCATCAAATCCTGACAGCCCTGTAAGCTTTTTAGAGGAAAAACAAGTTACCAGAAATGTTTCTAGGTCCAGACCTGAGCATTCCCATGCAGTGTGCAGTAACCTTACAGGGAGTTTGCAGACCTGTGTCATCTGAAGAATCAAATGCGTTTTTGTAATGTAAGTGGGAACATGCTAGCTTGAGCAAACACTGTGGTTCATAATCTTAACTTATTTATATTAATGAAACTGTACTGGATTTAGATACAGAATTTGATAGAATTTCATAGCCTATGAGCAGACAGTAAATTCTCTTACTGTACTTTCAGTGTGTGTCACGTTTTTGGATATATGAAGGGAAAGGCACATCAGTGATGTCTGTTTGGCTATAGTATATCACTGCTGGCTATAGTGTCCCTTTCTATTTAATAATAAATGTGTATTTTCTGTCAAAAAAGACTGAAATATATGGTCAGGTAAGTTGATGTCAGCTTGAATATTGCAAATAATGGACACCTGATTAAACCGACTATATTTCAACTTGTAGAACTTTTCTTTGGAACTTGCTCTCCTAAGTGACAACATTTGTAATTTAATAGCACATCCAGTTGGCAGTTTCTGGATACATTGCTTGGCTTATTTGTGACAATGGTATTTTTGGTATATTGTCTAGAGATACTGCAGAATATTTTAGATCACTCATTGAATCTTTCTCTGTTGCCGTAAGTATATTCTAATTTAGTTATTTCAAGGTTGTAGTCTCTGCCAGTAAGCTCATAGAACTGGCTTATGGTCAGGGTCTGTACATACCTGTGAGTATATAGTGATAAGGAAGTATTTGAAACCTATTGGAAAATTTGTGGCTGAACTCTCCAGTTATGGATTACAGAAATTTTTTGGAGGTCTTCTATTTCATTATTTGATTTTGTTGGAAGTCAGAACACTCCTTGTAAAAGGCTCTCTTATGCAGATATTTTCTGAAATTAGTTAAATCCTCATTATATGGCAGTAATAATTTTAGCAGAAAACTTAATGATTTGGCTGACTGCTTCAAAGTTGTGCATATGCAGGTGTGTCTCCAGTACTTTTCTACATTTTAGCGCATCTGAAAATGAAGAGCCTGATAAAAACATTCTCTTTGTAGTGTTGGTACTATGGATCAGGTAGACCTTTCATGTGGCTTTGCGCAGATCTCCTTGCAGCGATGTTCTCCAAAAGAAACATTAAAGAAAAGACTTGTGAGATTGATTTCAGTCAAAATAGCACTTAGAGTTTTTGTTTTTTCTTTTTAACAGTTGAAACTCAAAGCAGCTAGAGAATACAGGAGAGAAATCAGAGAAATTGGGTTTGTTCAGGCTACTCTTTACCTCCACACTTGGATTCAGTTTGCTCAGTGGCTTTCTTAGTGGCATCATATTTCTCCAGGAAATTTTCCACTATTTCTGAGACCAAACTGTCTACTCACTGTTCTTCACTGAACCTGACCACTCTGCTGCTGTACGTGGGCAGTATCAGCTATGAGTGGCATCAGAGTGCCTTCAGGCATTTAGAAATCCATAAACTGGGGTTTGTGATTGAGCAATCTTTGTCTTGAAAAACTTGTTTCTGCAAAAAATTGTTTGTTGGATTTTGAACTTTCTTCATGGCTGTTTCATGTTTTCCTCTTGCTGTCAGGTTCACCTAGGGGCAGTGTTAGCACTGCAAGTTGAAATTTTTGTGTGGACAGGAGACAGAAATAGAAGGAAAATTAGATATTTTTCTTGTCAGCTTTGTGGAGTTAAAGCTATATTTATGGCAATTTTACTCCAATGATATTGAAGAGAAATGGATGAAATTTAGGAAGAATACTGTGATATTTGGGGCAAAAGAGTAGGACTGGTGGCCACCAATGAAGAAATGAGGAAGGTGAAGAATGGTGAGAGGTGAAAAAGTATTTACGTATCTCAGGGTCTGTGTCAAAGTCAATATTGGTCTTCTACCGGTGTTTATTCAGCAATGGAAAACTTTGATTTAATATTAGGGTGCTGTATGTTATCCTTACTACATGCTTGTGTTTGGTATCATTCTCTTTCTGCCGAAAGAAGTATTCCTAAGGGTATAGTATAGTGTCCGTCTGCATCTATTCCAAGATCAAGTGTAGCATAAATGTGGAAAGTTGCTTCTAAATTTCACCTTCTTCACGAGCTGACTTTGAGCATGAGCTTCTTTTCCATTGCTTTGGAAATGTACCTGCTGATGTTACTGGCGTATTTTCTTCTATTCCTTTTAAACATTCTTAGGTTATTAAAAGTAGGGTTGCCAAAATTTGGAGATGTTTACTTCTGAGTGTGCTTAATCCAAATAACAAGAACACTCCATTTATTTTGTGATCTATTTATAGCCATTAAACAAACAATGGCATATGGATCTGCTTTTCTTTAATTCACGGTGTTTGTTAGAAGATTAAGAGCATAGAAAATACATTCTTAAAAATGGCTCCATTTGTATCTGATCCTGTGTAGAGCACTGTATACTGAAGAGTGGTCATTTATTTAGTAAAAGTAGGTCTGTGTTCCACCAATGAAATAATTAAAAACAAATTATTAATTTTAATACTTAAGGAGATTATTAGGTAACAATTTTAGCAGACCAAATGCTAGGAGGAGTTTTTCTCACTGTGAGCCTTGGATAATCACTCTAGCGAATTTCTGAAACAGTATAAACATGAAAAATGTAATTTATGTTCTGTCTCCTTTTAGTAACTCATTTTGAAGTTCTTTTGATTGTTCTTCATTTACAAAGAGCTCTCAAATGTTGAAAGAGTTGACATATTTTTCCATAACAAAGTATTTTTATATTTCCTCTTTTATAAAACTGCTAACAGAAATTCTCTCTTCACTTCTCAGGTTGTTTTTGAAGTGGTAACCTCAGGCCACCCTGGATATGTGGCCATTGATGAAGTGAAAGTTTTAGGACATCCATGTAGTAAGTACCCACTTGCTATTTTTAAATCTTCTAAAATGTATGTACTACTATCCCTCAGTAAATATTGAGGAAAAGATATTGAAAATGTCAGAAAACAATGTCACTACTATAAAAATACACTGTGTGTATGAATTGTTGCTAGCATTTGAGCACTACACCTTACCAGCTTAGGAGATATATTTTATATACCCTTTCTGCACAGCGTGAACCTGCATCATCTAGCAATTCCTTCAGACCAAAAATCATCGAGACATGTTAAATGTCTCTCTGTCAACATCAAAAATTAAATGCAGCTACAAGGTGAGGCACTAATGAGAGAGCAAGAGCTGAACTGATGACATGTGACTACTTTTCCAGTTCTTAGAACTCTTTAGTTCTTATCCCACTGGGATAAGGCACTGACCTGCTAGAAGGGAGTTCTGCAAAAATATACCTTAATGTCCTAGTGGACAACAGGTTGGCCATGAGCCAGCACTGTGCCCTTGTGGCCAAGAAGGCCAATGGTATCCTGGGTTACATTAAAAAAAACATGGCAAGCAAGTCCAGGGAAATGATCTTCCCACTCTACTCTGCCCTAGTGAGGTCTCATATGGAACACTGTGTCAGCTCCTCTGCTAAAGAAAGATGGGGAACTTCTAGAGGGATTCCTGTGGGGAGCTGCAAAAATGGCTAGGGGCACGAAGCATTTATCTTATGGACAAAAGCTGAGAGACCTGTGACTGTTCAGCCTGGTGGAGAATGCATACAAATATTTAAAGGGCAGAGGTGAAAAGGATGGGGTTAGTATCTTTTCACTGGTGCCCAGTGACAGAACAAAGGGTAGCAGGCACTAGGTTGAACAGTTCCATCATAGGAAACATGAGAAAAAAAATACACCTTACTTCGAGGGTGAAGGAACACTGGAACAGGCTGCCCAGAGTTGTTCTAGAGTCTCCTTCTCTGGAGATATTCAAACCCACCCAGATGCTTTCCTGTGTAGCCTACTGTAAGGAGCCTGCTTTGAAGGGGGGTTGGACAAGGTGATTTCCAGAGGTCCCATCCAACTCCAATTCTGTGATTACTAAGAATATGCAATACTTAGTTTCCTTAAGTTCTTTTAGGAGCAATGTTAAAATAAACCTCGTGAATTAAAAGTTGAATATAGTAATCCAGGTGTCTTTAATAAACTGCTTATGGAAACGATCATTTCACATATTTACTATTTGTTAAGTATCACATATTAAGGTCATACAGTGAACTAACTGTAGGTTGTAGTCTCACTGACCAAATGACTTAGTGAGGAATAAGATACCAAATGCTGTATAATTGTTCATTCTCTTTTTATGACATATTGTACTTGTATGCATTCTTTGTGATTTGTAAGTATGATCTGCAATGTAAGATAAAAAGTGGTTCATCAGTTAATACTGGAACACCTCATAAATATCGTTTTAGTGTTAGTGGCAAAAAGACACAGACATTTATTTAAATGTGAAGACAGTTATGCAGAATCAGCAGCTATTATTTCTGAATCACTTAGTTATAATAAACACAGCAGGCTCTCACGTTGTTAGGAAGTTATTTGCACTTCTGCATTCTGAATTTGTATCTTAGGTTTGACTAGTGAAGTATAAAGCAGCACTTTATCAGCACTGTAATTTTTCTGACGGAGTTTTTGAGAGGTTTGATCTGTGAATTCATTATCAAAATCTGCAAGTCCTAAGTTATATCTCATAATGAGTAGAGTTCTTATTCAGTGTTGAAAGGTAGAAACTGTAACAAAACAGTTTGTTGATGAAGTAACTAAAATGAAAGAGATTAGTTTCAAACTAGTTACACTGTCTGCAAGAAAACAGAAAAAAAAAAAAAAAGAGCATTGGAAATAAACAATTTTGTGTATAAAACCTTGCAGGACTCATAATGACTTTTTTCCTGTATATTGCCAGGAAAAAAAAAAAAAAAAAAAGAAAGAAAGAAAAAAAAAAAAGAAAAAAAAAAAAAAGAAAAAAAAAGGTACTTTCTAAATGATTAACTTTTAACAAAAATTGAAAAGGGAAAAATACGCTAAAACCATGACATAGTTTCTAGGCAGTTGTCTGGGTAGCATGAACAAGGGCCAAGTGGAACTTAAGACTGCGTTTAGAACTGGAAGTCATTTGTTTGGTGATTGGTTGGTTGGTTTGTGTGCATGTATTTAAAAATCCTAAAGCCCCTTTCTAATTAGGCCATACCTCGTAGGCCATTTTATCAGTGTTTGCGAAGACTGAGGAAAAAACAAGTATGGTAGAAAGGTAAAATCAGATGTTTTAAAAAAAGAGAGAAACTTCCTGTGAATTTTACTGAGTAGTCAATCAGTAATAATTTGATAGGCGAAGAAGGTAAGAGTCTGTCTGCCTTGATTCCATTGGGAAATGTTCAAAAAAGAAAAATGCTACTTCTAGTAACCTTGCCAAAAGGACAGCTATCATGAAAGCATCTCCTCCTGTAATGGATATTAATTTGGGCTATTTTCTTCCATCATCTGCTTCTTATACTGCCTTATGCTGGTCATTAAATAATTTGTTTTCTTGATTTCTGGTTGCTGGGTATTTGTATACTTCTCAAATCTGTAGTTTCTCCCAGCGATGAGCTCTTCTAAGAGAATGTCATCAACATTTTAAACAGTTGTGATGCTCTGCTAGAAAGCAGTTGCTTACTTTTGTAGTTTATTCTAATATTAGTTGTTCCGTGACTGAGAGCAATGTTCAGAGCATGGCTTATCTGGTTGTATAGATAGTGCAAAAATTCTCCTTGACTGCAGTAGGATTTGAATTGCTGGGCAACAATGCATTCTCAGGGGTGAGTTTCTGTATCAAATTTCTATGTTTTCCTGTCAAGTTTTTTCTTATATCTAGTAAAACAGTAACACACATACTCTCTTTCCTTCTGTGGTGGACATGGGTCTTGTATGAATATAATTTGTTTGGTTAAATGCAGCCGTACTGCTTTCATTTTTGCTAAGGAGTGTTTTCTCTTTCTAAATTAAAGATAAGCATCAGTATGGAGAATGCCTCATGTTCTGTTTTTGTTCTGTGTTGATGAAATTTAATTTTATTTAAGGAACGCAGCTGTAGATGGTGAGACGAGTTGTGTTAGCATTTTAGCTGTTTCATGCTACAATTCTAAAGCATCTCCTCTAACTGTACCTGGTTAAAAGGAAAACCTGTTTCCCTGACAACATCTCACAACTTCTTGCTGTTTTGTCTAGTCAGTAGACTATCTAATGTATTTTTATTCAGAACATCAATTTGTTTTCAATACAATCTTCATTAATACAGATTGTTATTGCAAAAGGGATGCTGAGCTAGGATAATTTACAGCAGGAATAATTAAATAGCACCCATCACTTCTGCTTTTTCCCAGACACAAAAAGAATAAAATACTAAAATTAAAACAACCTAAAATATAATTTGTCCTTAGTGATTTGAGCCTTTTAAAATTGAACCATTAAATGTATTCCATGTGTTAATCATAACCATTGCATTTGTGTTGCTTAATTTCAAGCCTTTTTCTTCTTCCAACAGCAAAAACGCCTCATTTCTTGCGTCTTCAGAGTGTGGAAGTCAATGCAGGACAATTTGCTACTTTTCAATGCACTGCCAATGGTAAATTCAGTACAAGTGACAGACTTTGGTTACAGGTAATTTATTATTTCCTAATGCAGTAAGATCTGGAGGAACGAGAGTTCTCCAATCTGTAAAATGTATGAAAAATGATAAAGCCATCTATTTGATTGATTGTAAATTGTATGGTGTCTTTGAAATAATATGTACTTGGTATTGTCTTCTAGAAACAGGTACTAGTTTTGTTACCTATCGAGATCATGAATAAATGCAATATCTCCAAGGAAAGTCACATCACTTTCCTAATGTCTGCTGTAACTGCAACATTACACATTATATTCCTGTCTTGCCTCTGTATCTGTTGAGACTGTATTTTCCACTAAAACTGCACTTTCTTTTCAAATGTAGAGAAGGCCAATATGGCAGTCAAATCTGACCTTCTGCTTTACAGTCCCAAAGAATCTTACCTATATTTATTGAGCCTAATGTTCTATTATTCAGTAATGTAACTTCTAGATAGGTGTCAGATTTTGATTTAAAGGCTGTGCTTATCCTTGCATCAATAAGAACCACCTTCCAGAATCTTCCTTGGTAATGAGGTTCAAATCTAACTGTTGTCTTGCTGCTGTCATTCCAGAGGTGTCTGTTCTCTACTGCAAACAGTAGTTTGCATTTAGATTTAGCATTAGGGGTATACCAACCTTCAGTTCCCTATATTTTACCTCTCTGAAAAACATGTTGGAACTGAGATATTGTCTGCAAGAACAGGAACTGCGTGCGGTATGTGGGGAGGGGGGAGGGGGGTAAGAGAAATGGAAGCAATGATAACAGGTGGGACATTGATGAGAACTTCTCAATTTTTTGTCGTTTATTTAATTTGATTTTTATTGTTATTATTATTTTTATTATTATTGTTTGTTTGTTTGTTTTTTCAGTGCAGCTTACCTTTCACCCTTCACTTAATACAAAATTTTTTCAAGCAGTTTGGAAATGATTTAGATCTGTGGGGCAGGTTAAAAAGCTTGGTAGTTTCAGGAAAACTAGCACACTATTAAGTACATACACTTGAAAAGCGAAACTACTTGTTTGTCTGTATATGCATGATGAACTGTTCAGTCTATACAGGAAGAGCCCAATGAAAATGCAGTGGAAATCTGTGTTTGTATTTGGTTTTGCACAGGTATTTTCAACCTCTGTGTTGATACGACTGACGTTTCTCTAACCTTCCAGCCCTTTAAAGACCATATTATAGTGCTGAATTGTTAAATTAGACTCCTGTCTTCCCTAAACCACTGAGCTCTTTTGAGAGCATGATTTTCCAGTCATGAAAAAAGAGTTTAGCACGTATGAGAAAATAATAGGTTGTTATTTTGTCAGTGATAACCTTTCCAGAGCCTCTGAACTTTTTCATAATGTTATTTTGTAAAATTGAAGGTAAAATTTATTATAAGAAAATCCAGATTCCATTCAGTTTTTCCCTGAGTTGCATAGAAGTGTCATTTTCTCTTTAGTTTTTGGGTTTTTTTTTTTGGAGTTTAGTTGGTACATAAATTCTTTGTAAGGCTGGAATGCCGTTTCTTTATTTTAGAAACTGTGTTTCCTTTTAGATTTTATTTAGTATAAAATCATTATTCTGAACAACCATAGTGATTCTGGGATATCTTTACTGAGTTTAGTTAAGCGATTCCTTGCTTACACATGGTTAGAAGAAGATTTTTTTTTCTCCATTTGAAGGATAAGAAAGTAGTGACAATCAGCCAACTCCTTTTCCAATAATTTCATATTCCTGTGGCCCCAGTGTTTATTTAGCCTGCCCATGTAGCCGTAGCTCCCTCTAGTAACCTGTCCAAGATTGTGCAGATTCCAGGTGTATCATTGTGTGAGAACAGTTTGAAAGTTGTCAGGATCTCCTGGCTTGTGTAGATTTATTTTTATACTTGTTTGCCAGTTTCCACAGATGTCAGCTTAGAGTAAGAGTGGTCAGACAGCTCATTGTGTTGAATACTGCAAATCAAGCCTATGAGATATGCTTCCAAGTGGAATTGGCTGTGTTTTAGTGTAAAAGATCACCAGACCTGGAGTTCTTCATCTGTCATTTGAAAACATGTGTTTTCATGGTGTGATACTGGGGAATTTTGAATAAGGCTGCTCACTACTCTCATGTCACTGCCACAGGACCAAAAGTACAATGAAGCTATCTATCATAGCTGCCATAACACATAGTTTCCTCTATGTTGTATGACTAATTAAATAGACATTAAAAATCTTTTGATTGCTGGTAATAGGAGAACCAATATTCAGTTTTAAAACATCTTAAAAACAGAGGTTCTTATGTACACTACAGCCAGAATAAAAGGAGCTGTTGTGCTGAATTGTTTGTCCTGTACTCAGGTTTTAGCATTACTGCAGATAGTTTGTGCAACCTCTCTCTGATGCACCTGCATTTCCTTGCTGATAATATTAAGCCCATTGCACCGTACTTTTGTTGTTTGGTTTCCATAAGTTCAAAAACCCTTTTGGGAAAACCATAAGATAAAAACAACTGTGTGATGATAAAAGGGGCCCTTGATTTTGTCAGGGCCTTCTCAGCATTTCTGCTGTGCAAATCATGGCACTATTACTGTTGGTTTTGGACATGGCAATTCCAAAATATCAGGAGATAATTTGCTCCCAATAATTTTCCAGTACCTGTTGTTTTTTTCCAGATTCGTGTTGTTAATCTGAAGGACAGGTAAACTGCCTGTGGAATCACAAGCCCACTGCGTTCAGTGACATTTCTGATTGCTTTCAGTGCTGTCAGGTTTTCCTTTTCATTCTTTTATTTCTTTTATATGGTAGCCGCCAGCCTTTATACAGCAGAAGACATCAAGCGTAGTAGGAAATGTGCTTCTGGCAAACAAATAATTTTCTTTTTTCACTCTGATAAATTGTTAGAGGTAGAAGTTCTTTAAAAAAAAAAAAAAAAAAAAAAAAAGAATGTAATTGTGACTTGGTTTGTCTCCTTATCTTTGCTGAGTAGTTGTTGCAAACAACATAGATGTTCTTAGTTTAATAATACCAAGGTGTTGAAGCCAGTCATGTTTTATTACCCCCCCACACACCTTTTTTTTCCTGTCTTTCCTTTCAAGCCTATCCTATTGTTACTCCCTATGGAACTTTGAAGACTGAAGTATTATAGAAGATTTTGTAATTGAAATTGTGACAGGTTACCACAGATTTTCTGTCCATGTTAGGTCCCTATGTGGGGTCCCTGCAGAGAAGTATCTGGCTGTCCTGGTGGACAAGTTAGTCATGAACTAGTGATGTGTCTTTTGCAGCAAAAAGAACCTTCTGGTCTGTACAGGGGGAGAGTTCAAGGGGGATGTTCTGCTCAGCACTGGGGAAGTGTATCTAGAACACTAGGTTCTAGGCTCCCATATACAGGAAAGATATGGACACACTTAAGGATGGCTTAGAAACTGGAAGATCTGAGATAAAGGGAAAGCTGGGACTTCTACAGGTTGGAGAAGGTTCAAGGGAAATCTTGGAGGGAGCTAGAGTGATATAGTCAGACTCTCAAACAGGTTGTCCAGTGAGGCTGTGGATGCACCTTCCCTGGAAGTAATCAAGGCCAGGTTGGATGGAGCTGTGAGCAACCTGGTCTGGAGGGAGGTGTCCCTGCCTATAGGCAGGGAGGTTAGAACTAGATGATCTTAAAGGCCCTTTCCAACCCAAACCACTCTATGATTGTATGATTCTTTTCCATGGTGCAAGAGGCCATAGATGCAAACTGAAATATAGGAAACTCCACTTAAATATTAGAAGGAAAAAAAATATTGTTTGGCTGTTCAGACGCTGGAACAGGTTGCTTAGAGAGATCAGGGAGTCTTCATTCCTGGAGATAACTCAAATTCTACCTGGATACAGACCCCATTTTTGACCTTACTATGAGCAGGACAGTAGGACTGTCTGTCTACAGAGGTTCTTCCAACCACAGTTGTTTTATGAATCTGTGGTAGTTTTTTAAAATGACTATTCTTGTCAGTAGAACTTAGCAACTTTACTGATAAGGAAATTCTGAAATTGAGTTATTGAGTGAGACATATACATACTGTTTTTCAGTAGTCAACTGAATTCAAATGTTTTCCCATTTTAACATCTTTGACTCTCCTTAACCTACTTGTATGAGATGTTGTCACTGTTGTAGTGAAGACAAAAATAAGCCATATATTTCTGGTTCTTGGAAACAATCCAGAAGCCTGGGCAGCAAAGGTGTACTCTGGGTTAGGCTTTGTAATACAACTGGATTACCCTGCCTGGCATAAGAGCCAAGTGTCAGTAGCCATAAAGAAATGTCAGTGTGTTTTGTTGTTACTATTTAATAAATACATAAAAGGGTAGTTGGAAGAATAAAGTTCACTCCTAACCTCAGGAACCAGTTGCACCATTCCAAAGTGATGAGAATGCAAATCACATTTTGGAAGCTTGAAATGTTATTGAAGATATTTGATTTTTGGTGAAAATATCTGACAGAAGTCTCTATAAAGTTTTACATCATGGCATCAATCAAAACTTTTGATAAATCAAACTATGTAGATCAAAGAGCAACATGGACACTACTGATAGTAACATGAAATGAGAAACTAAATAATTCAGGTGTGTGAAAACAAGCAAATTTGATGACTTTGATGAAGAAAAGTTAAGTGACTCTTGATCAGCATAAGTCACTTCTGAGGGGAGAGTTGTGCATTGCTCTGTAGTGTCAATCAGTCATCCACCGGGCTGCAAGGAGTGATATCAGGTATCATTTCCCAGAGGTGATCCTTCATCTCTTGTCTAGAAGAAGTGGATGCTACTCTGCTAAGGATATGCCTGTGACAGTAAAATACAGTTTTCAGTTAGCTTATTAACTGTTGCTGCTTATATACAGAATAAGGAATCTAAAGACTTGTAATATAGATTTATTTATTTATTTATTTTTGTTTGTCTTAAAAATAGCCTTTTTATTACCAAGAAAGAAAATTATCCAAGCTTGTTATCCTCTGTTTAGTAATCTCCTATGACCTAAAGAGATCGTTGGACTTAGGCAAGCTAGAGAGAATGGACAAGGCCATCCCTCTTTTCCATCTCAATCCATCTGCACATATATTTTCATTGGGTAAAGTAAAATATAAGAAAAGTTACTTTGGGATTAACTTCAGCAGTCAAATCTTGGTATTCTTGTCTGTACTGGAAATGAAGGGACAAAAGTAATGTTCTTTTTTTCAAGAACTTTGCTGTGATGTATTAATGTTCCAGTTTTTCTGGAGTGTTAAATAATATAGTAAATGGTGATTGGCAGACCTGAGATAATGAAGCAGCTGACCTGTGCCACTTGGGGCTGGTAAAATTCAAGTTGCATCTCAGCAGCATGTTAGGTATGCCTGTTGCTGGACCCTGAAGACTGTCTTGATCTGAAGTGCTGTTCAGCAGCAGCAGAATCGCTTAGGGACACGTACAAGTCAGGCAACTGATGAAGTAAATTCAATCAGCTTTCTGTGCTATGCTCTTGGACCTTTGGGAGAAAGAAGCAGTGACCTTTACAATGAATACTGTAGTTAAAATGTACAGACTTCCTGCTGGGAGGCATAGTGTTCAAATTGGAGCTGTATGGAGGCTTCTTTTTTAAGACCAAGGGCAGTTTAAGCTTGTTTGAGGCAAAGAGAACTGAAGTAAAGACTAGATTAAATTAAACCCAAAGGAAAGACAGTAGGAAGGGAAACAGAGCATTGGAGAATGTCTGTTATGGGGATGGTTGTTGAACTATGGGACCGACTTGGTAATTAAACTCAAACACCTCCAACCAGTCGTCTTTACACGAGTTTGTCTTCTGCATAAACCAATGTGTACATTGGTTATTATTGCTTATTACAGCTACAGCTGTCCCCACTGTTGAGAGGTATACTTTACCCACTGATGTGCATCTCTTAACTCCTCACACTCCAAAAAGGCAGCTCTTCCACCCTGGACAGCATGTAGTTTCTCGTTATGAGATGTGTATGTTTTCTTTGGCTGCTTTGTAAGACTCATTGAGTTTTGACCATTATTCTGGTTGTTTAAAACTTTCAAAGGTTTAAACTTGAAGCTGTCCCCAAGGCTTGCAGGGTAGACTTTCTTCACATGGCACTTTCCAAACAAGCTAACACTTTTCATGAAGAGAAAATGGGACATGAGTGCAATGTGATTTTTCTGGTTTTTTTTTTTTTTTTTTTTTTTTTTTTTGGTTGGTTGGTTGATTGTTTTTTTACCTGTCCTGTTATATAATTGGAGAGAAAAGAGAAAAGGCATACAAATGCCTACTTCACTTTCCTTCATAGGTACAAACGAAAATAATGCTAATGACCTTTCCTTTCTCACTTTTTTCTCATTGCTTCTTCCCAGTCCCTCCATATGCCTATGCCTGGCATCTGCAGAATTCTAAACCAAAGTATTGAAGATCATTTATATAGTCTTCATTTTTTAAGCAAGGTGTTCATCCTAGCTCTTGCAGTTTTTAATACAGGTAAAAGCATGATGAGTACTTAGTATTTTGTGTTTAAAGGAGTTAAGATACAGAGTGAGATTAAATGACTTAATAAGTAGAACTGTGGGTTCAGCAAAATGCTTAGCATATGCTTGGATAGTTGCCATAATTTCTTAATGGAACAAACTTATCCTTTAGAGAGAGATTTTCTAGTGCTCTGTTTTCTCCAGATGTTTCTGAGAACATAATTCTGTACAAATGATTTTAGTTTCTGTTGTGTGCCATTAAAAATTAATGGAAAGAAGGTTTGAGATTTTTACATGTTTATGAGCACTGGAAAATTGTTAGAGAACATTGACATTTCTCAATCAGTCTTGAATTTCATATAAAAAATATAAAATGAGCTGTTTTGTTGGTGCTTTATTTTTTCTTCTTCAAAACCTCTGTGTGGTAATAACAGATCTTCTCCTGTCAGAACAAAACAGAAGAAATTCAGTGTGTATGTACGGAGTATTTGCCTTGGGTTAATTACAGTAAGTTTAGTGGCTCCGGAAAATAGAATAATGTCTTTGTTTACTTTCTGCATTTTTAATTGTATCTTCAAGTAGATAATGTTGCTTGATATTTAATAATGTGACTACTTGATGTGTAGCTTCAGCATATTTTACAGTTTTACCTTGTAGCTACAACAGTCATTTAGGTTTAGTCATAAGAAATAGAGATTTATAGGGAGCTGTGTCATTTGAAGAAAAGGACAAGTAATCAAACATAAAAATATTGAAACCTGAAATCTTTCCTGAATGGCAAAACAATAGCATTTTGCTTGAATGCCCATTAGTTACTCATACAGAGTGCAGTTCTGGCTCATAGTAGAGTAATTCCAAACAGGACAATAATAATCTTTTTTCCAGCGTGGCCTCATTACTTGAATGAAATACACTTGTTAACTTATACAGATGGAATAAATGCAGGATAATCATAGGATCTGCAGTGGTTCTAATCTAGACTGACAAGCAGTTGTCTTGGTTATAAAAGCAATTCTGGAAATTCAGAGGTAGAGTCAACTATCGAAATTATTAGAATGAAAAATATGAACTCTGTGAAGCAATTTTGTTGAGGTATTAATTGCTATTTGATTTAGATTTAATACGTGTTTTAAACCAAATTACTTCTGGCACTGCTGATGCTATTTGAGATCCTACTGGCATGACTCTAATCAGGATTTTATAAATGTGCATATTTGAAAGTGGGATAATGCAAAACCTTTCTTTTAATAAATGTATGAAAAGCTGCTTAATCTACCTGTATGAACAGAGGGTAACTGACCGATGCTTCCTTTCAAGTCTCTTCTGGCAAAATTGTTGAAACATGCTTTGAGAATGATTAATGCAGTGGTAGTGATAGATACAACACCCCAGAACTTCAATCCCTTTGAATTACTGCTGCATTTTTGTTAAAACTATTTCTGAAAGCTTTAATATATATCTTGTTGCTACTAAATTGCTGTTCATTTAGGAGACTTAGTGTTAGTTCATTGCCTAAACGAGACTGCAAGTCTAATTTAAATAACCATCAGCGTATTTCTTTTCACTCTAGCTTGCTTAGAAAGGAAAAATAATGTGCATTTTTAGGGTGTTTTGTGCTGTCTCTGAGTGAATTTAATATAGTGGTAGTAGAAGAATGGATTTTCAAGCTGTTTATATACCAAGGTTAAATTAAGATTTTTTTTAATATACCGGCTTGTTAAATTACATATTGCTTAATAGAAAATGTATTCTTACCAGTGACTCACTAATTAATTATATTCATTGTTTTGCATAAATAGCATTCCTGATTTGTTTTTGTTTGGCTTTGTTTAGTTGTTTTTTGTTTTGGTGAAGCATTCGCTGAACATTTGGAAACATAGAGGTTTCTCAGCAACCAGTGGAATCTGTTATGTTCATTTTTGGATTTCAGCATTTTGCAGTCCATTTTTTTGCAGTTAAAATTCTTCTGTGCTAAGTTAGGTAGCTCTGCCTTAGAGATGCAGCCTTTGTACTCCAAACAGGTATAGGATTAAATGATTAAGGTAGTTTCCTCTTTCCAGCAAATGCAGTGTCCTGGTCATGCAGTTTTCCCTGTCTCAGAGGCAGAAGGAGCTAGCAGGCTTAAATGCATTAAAGCCTCAGTCTTTCACATGACATAACAGAACTACTGAGCAAAGGAAAAAGAACTGTATTTATCCTGGTGAACTGAATTTAATAGGAAACAGCAACACAAAGCACAAAAAACAAGAAGACACCACAAAGTTAATCTGGCAGTCTGACTGGTCTTTACTATACCTTGCTGTCATGTTTCATTGAAAATCATTTTCTGCATTGAGACTGGTATGTTACAGACCTGTTGTTTTTTGTTTAATGCTCATTAAGATATGATGTGCTTGTGAGGAATCTCTCATAAAGATTGTTAATTTGCAATTCAGCGAATTTCAGTATCTATTTTAAAAGAGCTGAGGTTAAGGACTTTTTATTACTATAATTGTTGAAGCAGTAGATAATCAACCACAGAAATGGTCTCTTTTATTTGTGAAACTTCAAAGTTTTATTTGAGTTTAAAAATCATTTTTGTGAATGCTACTAAATATAACATTCTTTAAAGAAGTTGTAGAGGTGTCTTCTAATATATTCAGTAAAGGAATGTTGACTTGGTATTAATGTGGTTTTCTTAGGTATTCTGAGTGAAATAGCCATCCACAATTTGCGTGGAGCACCTGTTGTTTATCGTACAGTATGCTTAAAGGGACCTGTTAGTATAGAAAAGTTAATAGGTTGATGCACTCTCCCATACATATACTTGCTGTTATAGCTGTGCAGCTTCCTGAAGATGCTATGCAGTGAGTCAGTGAGGAGAACTGTGAATCACAAATAAAGAGAAGCTGGTTGTATGAATGCAGTTAAAGTAGAAACATTTCTGTATCTGTTTGTGAAACGGTAAATAAGATTTTTATTCTGAAGAAATGCTCTTTATTGCACTTGGCAATTGCTGAAATAACTGGTTTGGGTAGGGCTTTGTAGGTTTAGTTTGGTTTTTCTTTCCTGTGCATTTTGTGTTTAACTCTCTTCATTTTTATTGTCTCATTGCCTGTGAATTAAATTCTTCTTATGCTTGAATTTATTACTTTGATTACCGTTCATTTATGCTCAGGCTTATAGCAATTAGGTGACTCTCCTCTTTTGCTGAAGAGGGAAAAGACCTGGTCTCTAGAGCTATATTATTTCTTGTGGAAAGTAAACAGATTATGTTGCTTAGTCTCTATTCCAAACACTACTTTTTCCTTGGAAGTATATTTTTCATAGAAAGACTATGTGAAAAAAAAAAGCACTTTTTTTTTTTTCTTTTTTTTTTTTTCCCCTTTGGGCTCAGGGAAGGAATGTCATACTGGTGATTTTTGTAGGATTTCTGGAGTTCTAACATGTCATTAGACACACTGCATTTTGTGAGTTTGTAGTGTTAAGAGAAATCAGTCATGATCTTTATTTATATTAATATACTTTTCAGGTGAGTTGTAATAGTGATACTAAAGGCTTCCTATCTGGAGCTCCTTCATGAATTTTGAAGGCACCCGTAATGATCTGTTTCATATATGAATTCCAGTGGGGGACAGAAGGCCTCAAATCTTCTTCAGAGCCTAGCTAAGTTCTCTTGAATGCTCTTGGAACTTCATTATTTGAACAAAATGATGCACCTCTGTTAAACAAACCAAAGCTTCTCTGTTTTCTGGTCAAAATTATTGCTACATGGATATCATGTAGTACATCCTTACAGTCAATTATTTGTTTAAAGTTTTAGAACAGCAGTGAAGGTATTTGAAATCAGGTGGGATTGGTATGTTTGGGAATAAATGGAAGGTGAAAGAGATTAGGCAGTAGTGGTAAGGATCTTTAGCAGGTGGTAGGAGGTTTGAATAGGTCTGTGGTAGGAGACAGCTCTCTGTGTGGATTCAGCAGGGAGTGCGAATGCATCACATTTTTCCTTGGTCTCCTCTCTTTGTGTGCTTGGCTCTTCCAGAGTAAGACAGAGAATATCCTGCCTTGTGTCACTGCCTAGTCCTTTCACTTTGCCTCCCTTTAACAGTATCCTGTTGCCTTTGTCAGGTAGGTGAAAGGACAGCAAGAACTAAATTGGGGTGCCTGAATTTAGGGTAGTATGGTGTGGTGGCATTAGGACTTAATGATCTTGAAGGTCTTTTCCAACCTGAGCAATTCTATGATTCTAAATAATAAAATATTTGCGCAGTTCTTCAGTTGTGTTGTAATTTGTGAGAATCCTGTTCAATTCTGGCCATGGAAGCCCCACATGAGGTGTAGGTGTGCACTGCAGCTGGAATGTGGAGATTCTTGTTCACACTTGAAATCAACTGAGCTAGTGTAGGTGCTAGAATTAATGTATGTGTGATGGCAAGTTGTTCCCTAGAGAGTTATTTACAGATTTCTTGGCAGGAGGACATAGCCCATGCAGAGCTTCCTGATGTTGCAGACAGAGAAAGGAAAAAGCTATCATGGGTAGATGCAACGTAAGCACAAGTCTTTATAGTCTGAGAACTGCAGAAGCACACTTTAAAGCAATGATCTGTGCTTAGCAGCTGTGATAATTGGAACTAAGCAGTCACTGTCGTAAGAATTTAAAGATATACGTGATTTTAAATAATGTTAATTCTCCAAAACCATAAATAACTAATTCAACTTGCATCCTGATATTTCCTACTACTTTTGCTTGAATGATAGTACAGTGGCAAAATCAGTAAAAACAGTAGTTTTCAAACAGTTGTTTTGAACACTTCTTTCCAAGTTTTGCTTTCAGTACATACCGTGTCAGAGAAGTCAGTTTATCTGCAGCTTGGAATTCTAGGAATTCTAAGGAGCTGGCAGTAATCAAAGTAATTGTCAGGTAATAATCTCAATAAATTTTAAAGCATAGTGGTTCATTCTCTGGGCATCATATAAAGTTTTTTTTTTTCTGTTTTTTTTTTTTTTTTTTTTCTTTTAAATAAGCTATGTGTCACCCATGTTTATTTTTTAAGGGGAAATAACTCTCACCTTATGATGTTACGAGAATGCAAACAGGATTTATGATTAATTATCCTGCTTCTTTAGCATCAATGGCATGATTAACTTTGACTTGGTTTTGTGGTTATGGATCTATTTAATTTACTGTTTATTGTAGCTCTCCTGGTACCTGGTACTTTAAGGTTACTTTCAGTATGCTGACAAGTGAAGGCCATAACAAATTGAAGTCAGTGTTTCCTGTATACGTCTTAAATTCTGTTGGATCCAAGGCAAAGAAACAGACATCACTAATTGTGTTGACAGTTTATGGAAGCTAGCCTACCAAAAATAACTGGTGTATTAAATACCATAAGGTTTCATATGCCTTCCCAAGGGTAAAATCTTTGGGGAGGTGCTTTCTGGGGCTCTCCATGATTTCTTCTTATTTTGCTTTAATAATGGCAGTAGGCTTCAGTTTATTGAAAAGCTTATGTTTGTATGGAAAGTGCACATTACTTGTTTGAATAACTTTTTTAAGTAGTGTAATTTTTTTAACCATCTATAATAATTGGGTTATTATATTTTCTGAAGTTTCTTTGACTTACCTAGTGGATCTAGTCTATTTCATGGCCAGCTAGAGGATGAGTTCAGGTGAGGATGTAAGAGCTTTCTATTAACCCTCAGCTTCACATCAGAGGATGTGGCAAGATATCATCTCTGTCCCTTTGTCCTTTTGCATCTACTCCGCTCTCTTCCAGACATTCATTGGATGACAAGACACAATAGGCCAGGACATAGGGGCCTTGTGCTCCTCAGCTTTATGTAGATAATTTTCTTGTTCTGCACATGCAAGATGTTGAATTGAGAGCAAAATGTTGCACTGGATTAAAAATTGCCCAGTTCCCAGTACTGTGCTGAGAAACTGGGAAATTGAGACAACTACAGCCTTCCTAGTCGTTCACCTGGTAAATCTGTGGCAGGTATCTTCCACCTGACTTGCTGATAATCAATCCCAAGTGTAGGTTCTGTTATATGATAGCCATACACTTAGATTTCTATGCAAGCTGTGCCAAATGCATATGCTGATTAGCAGATGTGGAGGAGAGTAGAAAATAGAGACAGCGTATGCTATTTTATCCTTCTTTAAGAAGACCAAAATAAAACAAAAAGCAATGAACTTTAAGTACTTGTGTAAGGTAAGCCAAGCAAGTAAAATGTTACATTGCTCTCCAATTTTTGTATTAGTTAATCTATAAAGAGTTGAAAGCA
Organism: Coturnix japonica; assembly: GCF_054131305.1. NCBI lineage: Eukaryota > Metazoa > Chordata > Aves > Galliformes > Phasianidae > Coturnix > Coturnix japonica. The sequence continues at coordinate 45,768,884 of NC_140664.1, forward strand.
GCTGTTCCGCATGAGTGGTCTCCCACTGATGATGAATGTTTTAACTCGCAAGGGAAGGCAGTAGAGTCTCGTACAGTGTAAACATCTGTACAAGTAATAGTACATACTTCTGCCTTCACCTTTCCTCCTCTCTTGGGGAGCTTAAGAGAAATAGAATTGTTTTTTAGTGGTTTTTGTGTTTGTTTTTTAAAGCGTGACTAACAATATTCTTTATTTTTGTTTCTTTGCCTAGGGTATTTATGTGAGGGATGCACCTTTGAAGAACATAAAGGTGTTCAATGTTCGACGGTTTGTAGCTCTTTTTAATGTGGTAAATGCCACGAAGAGGGATGCTGGCAACTATCGCTGCATGATTCGAACAGAAGGAGGGGTTGGAGTATCGAACTATGCAGAACTAATAGTGAAAGGTATTTCACAATCGGATCACTATTTTGTGCTTGGAGTATTGAATAAGGACCTGCAATTGCTAGTTTACTAAGGATGTCACCCGTAGTTCATTACAGTTGATGAAAGGTTTAATATGTAGACTGTTTGTGTAAATCATATTAGTTTATCCAGCTGTAGCAAGGAAACGACAGAAGAAACCAGAGCTAATTAACTGGTTAGTTGTGGGTCACTGATTTTAAATATCTCCCTCAAATGTACTGTTCAGATGGCATTTCTGCTTTTAAGAGCATATCTGCAAGATTTTTTGGAGGATGTGAATCTAATACTGGCTATTTACTTCCATGGCGGAGGTAACATTTTTAAAACTATACTTAGTTCAAAATCTGGAAACTTTACAATGAAAGAAAACATTTTCCAACATGCAGAGAGAGATTTTTAAAACATCGGGAAACTCTCATATGTGAATAAAATGGGCATAAGGATGTCCTTCCTTGTAGAAAACAGTGCTAAAACAATTTCTTAATATTAATTGGTTTTGGTTGTTTCTTATTTATACTAATATTTTGGAGGAATGTACTGCTATTTTTTGTTTTTTTTTTAGAGAAAAAAGATATTTTGTAGCACGAAATTTGGTGAGCCACATTATTGTGCTACGTGTCTTCCCTTTCTGGTCAGTTCTGTGCCTAAAAAAGAAAACAGCAGGACGAAGGGCTAAAGGGTCTTTTTCTCTTCCTGAGAACAGTTTGATCAAAGTTGGCAAGGAGAGAAGAAGTGCCCTAAAATTGAATCCACTGAGAGTGTGGTTTTTTCCACTAATAATATTAGGAAGGACACAGTTGCATCTATTCTGCATTCTCTGATTTTAGAAACCATGTTGCTTGTTTAATAGGATTTTTTCCTTTTGGATGTACAGTTTTGATAAGAACATATAGCTGTTCTTATGGTATTAAAGAAGCGCATAGGTAAAGGAGTAACACCAGTAAGAATCTAATTCTTGAGCAGTATTTTTGATACTCTGCTTTACAAATTCTACTTTAGGTTTTATCTTTTGATTTAAGATGCAGATTGACATTTCTTACAATTCACTCTTATAAGTAAAGAATCAGAACATATTCAGTATGGTTCTCATCGCAGAAAGTACACTCAATAAGGGACTTTATTCTTAGTTGATCTTGGATTCACTCCTTTATTTCCCTTATCTCTTCAGTAATTTTGCATGCTGACAGAACTGTAGAATTTTTCAGAGCTTTTTATATGATATGATCCTTTTCCCAAATTATTTCTCATTTTGTTCAGGTAATTTATATGTATGTTGATAAATAAGCATGGGCTAAATGTTATGTATCTGAAAATGTATCATAGATCTTGTTTCTGAAGACAATATGTAAAGTATGTGTACAAGAAAATAGCATTCAAAGAGAAGTTTGAAGAACAGGGGGAACAATAAATAATCAAATTTAAAAGTTACAAAAGAAAAATGAAAGTAAGGCAGAGAACAGGACAGTAGAGTTCTCATAGAGGAGAGAAGAAGGAAGGCTAACAGGCTGTAGGTATGCTTGAGTTTTTTCAATTAAATAAAAATTAGAGCAGGATATTTAAGAAAAATATGGGGATTGGAAGAATGGAAAGATGAAATCCCTAGAACAAAGTAAGATGAATGCGGGCTTAGGATTTTTTAGTTGATTAGAGAAAAAGAAACTTGGACTTAGTACGATTGGAGAGTAGTTGGTCACCATAGAAGATGCAAGAGATATATAGAGCTTAGGAAAGAGAGAAGAAATGTACACGCCCCACCAAGAATGATAAGGCATCCTTCAGCCTGTACAGCATTGCAGACCAGTGGAATAAATGAGACTGAATGAGTCAGGTGGAAGATTGACAACATCCATGACAGGAGATGCAGAAAACCAAAATAGTTAAGTGTTCTCAATTTCTTTGATTTAGGGTGCTTTAATTTATTATTGTTCCTTTTGTGGTGCAGTAGATGAAATTATGAAGCATATCATTAAAGCACTTGTGTTTATCCAGATTCTTTCAGAAAATTTGCACTGAGCACTCTGAGCAATTGCATAGCCTTAGGGTGTAATCCCATTAACTACTTGTAGAGTGGCAAAGTAATTATGGTTAATCCCTGTTGCCTGTATTGGAGCTTCTATGAGAGCACCTGCAGGTCATTCCTTCTGACTTAAAAAGGCCCACTTTAAGCATTGTGCTGTAAAACCTTAGATAACTATAGTTAAATAGCAGCACTAGGAACTCATTATTAATTAATAAATATGCTTTGTTACTGATGGTGTATAATTACGAAATTGTATTTCCTATTTTTTTCAGCAGCTTTTCTGCAATGTTATTTGGCAGAATTCAAAGCTAATGAATTGATTTAAGTGCAGCAAAATATATTTTAGATTATCACCATCAATAAATAATGAGAAATATACACATACCCATACTGAATGTAACGTTGAGTCTACTTAGGAATTACTGATAATAATAGTATGTGTAGAAACAGTGATTTAATTGCTCCCCTTACTGTGTTGGAAATGATGAATCTAATTCTCATCTCATTCGCACTGGGGTAACCAAGCTGACTAAGTGGAATTTCTCTGGAATTACATTGCTGTGCTGACAGGAAAATCAGACCTAATGTTTTTAAGTTAGAGAGTCATCTCACAGAATTACAGAATTTGCAGGGGTTGGAAAGAACCTCAAGAGATCAAGTCCAACCCCATCTCTAAAGCAGGTACCCTACAATAGGGTTCAGATGGAATGTCTCTGTAGAAGGAGACTCTGTAACCTCTCCATGGCAACCTGTTCTAGTGGTCCGTCAACCTTACCATAAAGGAGTTCTTCTGCATGTTGTTACAGAACTTCCTATGTTTAAGCTATAGGCCATTTCTCCTTGTCCTATTGCTACACACAACCGAGAAGAACCTGGCCTCATCCATTTGCCTCCCATCTCCCTTTAGATATTTATAAACATTGATCAGATCCCCTCTCAGTCTTCTTTTTCCCTGGCTGAACAGACCCAGATTACTCAGCCTTTCCTCATACAGGAGATGCTCTGGGTCCTTTATCATCTTTGTGGATGATCTGCTGGACTCCCTCTAGAGCCCTGTCTTTGTGGAACTGGGGAGCTCAGAACTGGATGCAGTATTCTAAATCTCATCACATTCATTGTGCTATCTTTTGGTTACTGAGCTTGTAACACAAATTGAAAATAAACAAATAGTTATTTGGTTTTTTTTCCAAAATATCTTTGCCTTTAAGTAGAGACTTAAAGACATCTGCACAGCAGAGTAGGTTACAACTGTGTACAGTGTTCACACCAGTTCATTGTAGGCATAGTTTCACTAAATAGGAACTTCCTGTAAGTGAACTCTAAATACTTTCTTATGTAAACATCTTTAAAGTTTGCAGTTCTGCCTTGACACGATGTTGTGTACACTGGAGGCCAGATCCAAGAGCTTTTGAAATCAACAGGAATAATGTCAGTATCAGCCACTGCAAACCAAACCAGAAATTACAAAGGAATAGGAATTAAATCTTAATTTTGAGGATGATAGATATGTAAGAAGCTGACTAATGTTCCTTTCATTTTTCTTTTTTCTTTTTTTTTTTTTTTCTTTCTTTTTTACCTGAACAGATACGGTTCTAACAAGGTTTATTTGCTGTGAGGGGGAGGAGGGAAAAGCAATTAAAAAGCTGTCAGTTAATCCTATGTTATCTTACTAAAGAACTGTAAACATGAATATTGTCTAGTTAATGAGCAAAACCCCTGTCAGTGAACAATTAGCTGGGCTCCAAACATGAAGGAAAAATAAAAGGATTTTTTTAAAAAACTTGTTTCTGTTCTCTTATATGCCCTTTAGAAAGTGGTGAAATAAAGTATTGATTGCTCTATTTAAATAAATCCCAAATGGGAAATTTTCAATTTTACCCAAGTGTTTGTTCTGATAGGAAAGACTGAAAAGACAAGTGCTTTGTCATTGTGCATGTGTTCAAACTACGCAGTACCCTCATCTAAGTTTGTCAGAGAGTCGGATTGAAATGTCACTTTATCTAATGGGAGACATGAAATTGGCCTTGTCAGATCACCCACTTATTGTGAAAAAAACCTGCAGTTTATATCTAATAGATGACATAAAGGTAATCAAACAGTGAGCAGAAGGAAAATAGTAGGGTGGAATTGATTAAATGTATTTGCTGAAGTAAATTAGACTTCTACATACAGTCCCTATGCTGAATTTTTCTAATAGCAGGCAGATCCAATGCAGATTGGATTTAGGAGAACAGAATGAGCCTGTCTGAGCAGACACCAGATTATTGCAGACTTCAGACTGCTTATTGAGTTCAAACAAGGTAAACCTAGGTGTCAAATTGGTTAAAGAGAATTTTGTTAGATTTTTGAGCGAGGGCATAGAGAGGTAGCCATCTGTAATGTTGGCAGCTTAAACGTCTGCATCTTTTCAAATGAAAGATTTAATACAAGGAATAGAACTGGAGACTGAACCCATAGAACAAAGACTGTATTCTGGAGAGCAAAGTCATTTTGAGATCAGGACAAGGGAAATAAATATTAGAAATTGCTTATCTGAGGTATTGGTGGCTACCCTGCATTAAATATACACAGATACGTAGATCTGTTTTCTCTTTTGCTAATGAATCTTTCATTCTGGGTACATTCATTTGCCTGTACCCTTTTTATTTTATTTTATTTTATTCCTCAAATTCTTTTTACTGTTACCTGTCATGAAATACTGCTTTCAGATGCTCATAATCTTGGCAAATTGACTTCAGGCTGATATTTTTCAGTATGGGTTTGTGTCTCAGCTTGAAGGTTTTCAGAATATGTCCAAACAAAACAGTTGAGATAGTTCATCTGTTTTTTCCACTTTTGTAAATACTTTCTTTCAATTTATTTACAATCTCAAAAACAAAAACAAAGAAACAAAAGGAATCCATTTGGATATGTGCAATGGATGTTTTTCTGAGTTCTCTTTTCCCTAATCCTAATCCTTCACATTCTAGATACAGTGGATGAAATTTAAATGCTGGTACTGATCTGAGCTCCTCTGGGTTGGGCTGGATCCAGGCACGTGAATACAAAGTTGGGAGCTCATCACTACCATGCTTTTGGTGTGCAGCCCTGTATCTCCCTGGAGTATTACTGTGAAGTAAAAATGTGCATGATGAGGATCATGGGTGGTGCAATAGCAAGGAGCTGCACACTTAGATGAGGCTGTTGGAATTGGGACTGCAAAGAATGGTAAACTGGGAAGTGTTTTGAAGTGAGGGGAGAGGCAGTTGAAAATTGGGGCTAAATGAACACTAAGAACTAGGATGACCTAGAGAAAACCAAGGGTGGAGCAGAAACATCTATCCGTACTTATATGTGCATGTAAATATTGTATGTGTGTGTAAGCACATATATATGTGTAGGACTGAGACTGGAGGCAGAGGCCAATGAGAAAGATAATTGGATGGAAAGGCCCTGGAATGGAAGTGCTGGAGGGAGCAGCAGATGTTAGGGAGAAGCTTGGTTAGAAGAACAGGAGCAGACAAAGTATGTGTCTAAAAGCTAAGTAAAGAAGCAACGAACCAGAATGGGAATTCAGAGATATTAGGAATGTGGGAATAGTGGCCAGAGCATGGAGAGGGGAAAAAAGAAAACAAACAAAAAAAACAAAAAAAACCCCACAACCTGTGCAAGTGGGAGAACAGAAAGGATGGATGGCTTCAGGCTGATCAGGTTGGCAAATGAGGATGAAGTGAGAGCAGTAAAGGCTGAGGTGCTGCTGGATTAAAACAGACAGCTGATGACCAGACTGACTGGGTTTGGGAGAAAGATGTATGGTGAAAAGAACAGTCTGCCTAATTAAGGATGGAGAATAATGGCAATACACAGTTTTGCAGGGTGTTTATGAATGTCCAGCTAATCAGATTGTTCCTGCAAACTGTATAGTGTAAGGATGCTCAAGATTGTACCTGCAGACTGTCTTATATAAGGATGCTGAAACGTTCTGTAGTATTTCAAAATGAATTATAACAATGACGTTTTCTTAAATGACAAATTTAGAAGTAATTTTAATAGCATTACAGTACAGTTCTGGTCAAGTTTTCATCTGAAATGTCCTAAAAAAAAAAAAAGAGTAGTATAAAATGTATTGATGTTATTCACCATACTGCTTATAGACGTTGTTTAATTCCAGTATTCTTTTTTATAATTAAATACTTTGGTAGAAGTTACATAAAGACTTTTTTGAACAAATACTGTGCAAAGAATTGTGGTGTTTCAAAATCACTGTTTTTCTGTTTTCTCAATGGGAGAACTTGTTACCCTGCAGTTAAATGCTGCAAATAGGCATTGCTCTCCATTTCCAAAAGACCACCATAGTTTGCTTGGTCAGAAGATGAGCACAACGGTCTGTATGCTCATATATAGATAATACAGTTGTGTATGTATAGTTGTATATATAAAGCTGATGTAGGTTATTTCAAGACAATAATTAGTTTAATAAGTATTGTAATTATATAATAAGTTATTAATGTGGAAATAGCATCAGAGATGATTGATGTTCTGTTTTACCATCATTTACATCATGTACTTATTATGTGCTAAATAATATTGCGTGGGATTATCATGTCATTCTCTAACAGCCACTGTTAAATTAAAATTAGCTTGCAGGATAGATATTTCTTTCCTCCAAATGTAGCAAAGCTCTATTCTCCACATTTCTTACTTTAAAAATAAAGTTACTGCTACTACCAGAGTAGATTTTTCCATATTTCAAATGAGCTCTTCTGGGCACCAGACAATAAATGCCTATTTTTGTGTGTTTTATAAATCAGTTAAATCTCTGAGATTTACATTATCTCCACTGGCATCTCAGTGTGATATCATTCCCCTGCCTATTAAAATTTTAAAAGAACTGCAAAACACAAAGATATTAGGATCTTGTTGAAAACGTTTGGAAGTTCTCTATAATTTAAAGCATGGAGCTTTATGTAAATAAAGGAGCTTCTCTTACAAGGATGCTTGCAACTAATGTAGGAGTGCATAAGAGTAAGTGGTTTCTATGCATCTGTGACTTAGTTTTTTATCCTCTGTATGAGAGAGACTGCTCCTTATCATAGGGCTTTGTCATTTTTCTTCTTACTGTAGTTGATCGAATCAGTGTAGGGTGATGTTAAAGGATCTGCCTAAAACATTTTTCTTATCTGCAGTCATTGCATTTTGACACGTCTGACTTTTTGTAAGGTGGACAGTATTTTATTTCCATAAGGGATTTTGCCCATTGACATTCATTTCAAAATTCAAGAACAGGTCACCTGTTTGTCCGAAGTGTGAAAAGCATTGAATTTCTGGAAACTTACAAATAAACTTTTTTTTTCTTAATTAATATCTATTTAAAACTTATCTTTAAAGGATTTTATTGAATGGCTTTATTTACGTCTGTTCTTCTGTTACAAGAAAAAAAAAAGATATACGATATCTACAACTACAGGATCATATTAAAGTGCTATTGCTGTAATCTTCCACCTTCTGCAATCAGTTGAATTTTTTCCCTGATTGCACCTGGTTGCAGAGAGACAGGTCTATTGAACCATGTTTATAAAGATATTAATTGGAAAACAGTTTTTAGGGGTATTTATTTGACACTGCCTCAGTGGCCATCAGTGAAACTGTTTTCCATGAAAGGTGGTGGTGATGCATTCTGGTATTTTTCCTATACGATTCAAATTTCTCAGCATCCTTAAAAACAATACTAATTCTGACTAAAAGAAGAACCAGCTCTTTGTATTTGATATTACATGGTTTGTATAAAAGTGTGTGGTCATGTTTTTAACCAGTCACTTAATGAGGAATATCCTATTTATACTGAAAAGTTCATTCTATGTAACTTTGATCTCCAACAGAAGGACTACTTGTGGTATTGAACTACACTTCTAGTATTAAATAAACTGTACCGAATGCAAGCTTTGCTGAAATCATGCAACTTGAATTAACCTTTTGCACTTTGAACACAAAGGAATGAAAAATACACCCCAAGGGATAAAAAGATGATAAAATACTACTGCAAGTCCTTGTAATACTTGGAATGAATTGGTGTAACCACTAACCTTAGCGACCTAACTCCTGAGTTCGCATTTTGAATGGAACTTCAGCAGCCCTTAGTAGCATTTGAAACTTGAAAGTAATTAACTGTTCTTTCAGCATGGCTAACTAAATGCCTTAGGATGCGCTATAAAAGTTCCATTTCATGTCTTGGTTCACAAAACAGCCTAATGATTTAAATTGATGCTAAATCATTTTGTGTCAAGTCAGAACGGTTTCCAGGCACACTATCATTGTATGAAGCCATCGTTTCTGTACTTCAGGAGCTCTGTTTTCAAGGAAGCTGCAATGTGTGCTGAACCAAAAGCTGGCATCGGTTTGCTATACGTTGCTACTGGCTTATATAACAATGTTTTCCTTAGTGATCTGAAAATGTAAACAAGATTCCTCTTGCCTGTATGCAGTTGAATATATTTAGTCCATCATTCTATCTATTTGAGTCAGTAATAATTAGTAGACATCTTTGGAAATGTTCCAGATTGTTGCCAACTGTATTGTGTTCTTCATGATGGTAATTAATTAATTTTATTAAGATGAAAATGAGTAGTGCAAACACCTGTGTTTGCAACTTTGTGATGTCATGTTTCAGCAATTGCTAGCAGGTTGCACTGATTAAAAGTTTATGTAAAACTATACAGCGCTAATTAGAAACACCACTGTTCTGTGAAGATCGTAGGTGATCTTCAGAATGCTCAGTGCTCTGTGAGTTTAGTACTTTTTCTGTAAGTGGGGGGGGGGGGGGGGGGGAAGAAGAAAGTGGCATCTAGTGCAATTAGGTATGTGTTAAAATTGCAATTCTGCTATTTCTTGGGAAATATTAATACTTATTTCCAGAGTTCCTTTCTTGCCAGAGCTTCCTTCTTTTATGCTCTTTGCTTTAAGTCTGGCTCCAAAGTTCCTGGGAGAATGATGAAATATCTAAATTGATCTTTTCCATTTGACTACCTGCAGCTCAACACCTGGGGAAGTGGTTAGCAGAAGAGAATAAATCTGAATCTGCAGCTTAGGGAAGAAAAATGTTCTGCTTTCATTAACTATTCTGTGTAACCTTAAGAAGGTGGCAGTGTTTGCTGATAGATACGTTAAGACTATTGGATCAAACACTGCCTTATTTCAGCAGATTGGTTTCATTCTACTTGAATGTATTTAACTGTTGGGAAAGGGAATTTTATGCAGATGTGATGCTTGAAACAGCAGAGTAATTCTGTGTTTAATCAGTAGGGAAAAAGCGAATGGGTTATTTAGCTTTAAAAAGAAATGATGCCTGCAAATTATTTTGGTAGTCTTAATTTGAAATTAGATGTCCATTATATAATAATTAAAAGAAGTTTTAAAATCTTACTTTTAATCTTACTTTTAGAATGCAAGCTATCTGAAGATCATATGTATGCTTCCTTAGTGAGACAGAATGTTGCTTCTGTGTGTTAGAGGAAATAAGCCATTACATGAAATAGTAGACTTGAGAATTCCCACATCTCTCATTTAGAAGCCCTTTCTGCTTAACCAGGATATAGAGCTTAAAAAATATCGTATTTATTCTGCTTGCACTGAATTCTGAGGACTGGATATTGCAGTCCATGAAAAATAATGAAAATAATCAATTCTGTTTTCAGGCAAAAGTTACTGTTATGTTTAAGAACAGACTAAAATATGAATTTTTACTTTAAAATGTGTTTTTTTTTAGTAGGCTTTATGTTAACATCCAGTAAGAACTATATTTTTGATAAGAAAACATGAGATCAGCTTTCATTTTAAACTGGAAGTTAAAAGATACCATTTAATGTCAAGTGAATAGGAGAACTCAAGTCACACAGAGTATGAAGTTCTATGAGCTTCAGGTTATAATCTCTAAGTGCCTAAGGGGAAGACTTTGCATATTGCAATTTATGTAAAACAAGTAAAGTAATCTGCAATAACAATTCCTTTGTAGCTGCATTTTATGCAGTCTGCAGCTCTACTATGGTATGAAATCCATTGTTTGTCTGAATACTTTAGAAACTAGAAAAAATGCCTGTGTAATCATAGCTGCTTTTTGTGACTTATTATGTTTCAGAGCCACCAGTTCCTATTGCTCCACCTCAACTGTCCTCAGTTGGTGCGACTTACCTATGGATACAGTTGAATGCCAATTCCATCAATGGAGACGGACCCATTATTCAAAGGGAAGTTGAGTATCGAACTTCAAGTGGAAGCTGGTATGACATACAACCTGTGGACTCCACAAGCTATAAGATTGGACACCTGGATCCTGACACAGAATATGAAATCAGTGTGTTACTTACAAGACCGGGCGAAGGAGGAACTGGATCTCCTGGGCCAGCTCTCAAAACAAGAACAAAATGTGCTGGTGAGTACTCAGAAGTGACTGGAAAGTTGCAAGCATCTCTCTAGAGTTGAAAACATGTTATTTTACTATCAGCTTTTACTATAAGTGTTGAACTGGAACACTGCAGGAAGTATGGCTGAATGTTTCTATGTATAACATCTTAACTTTGGTAGGCAGGATCACTTTGAAATAAACCTTCAGTGCCACAGTATTTCATAGGTTAAATCATACTTGTTTATGCCTTAAAGTGATCAGAGTGCTGGAGTGAGCAATTTTCACTGTTAAGTATGCAGTATTCCACTGATCATTTTTTCTTTTCATTACACTCTGCTCATTAGTTTATGTTTGGGAAACAAGTTACTTTCTCTTTATTGTTATGAAAGCAGTTTTGTTTGTTTTGGATTGAGTTTATTTTGCTTTTTTTCAGTGTCAGGTATATCAAATTTGTAGGTAAAGTGGAAGAGTTTTGTAGGTAAAGTTACAGCAAAGGTTATGTCTCAATTGGCAGATAAATTTTAGAACAGCACTGCTTTCTTGAGTTACTGACATCATGTCTTATCATAAAATAAGATGGTGTGATCTGTTGCGTTACAAAGCTGTCTTGGTGTCTGTTTCAGATGTTATAATTAATAGTGCTGACCTCTGACTTGAGAAAGATTCAAAGACCTATTATGTAAAGGAAAAAAAACAAGGAAAGAGTAGAGGTGATATTAATTTGGGATTCAGCTGCTCCAAAATAATAGGGTATATTGTGACCTGGATTTTTTTTTTTTTTTGTCATTAGTGTTTTTCCCCAGTATTTTGAATCCTCTTTTCTGCTGCAGTGAAATGGGTAGGAGATAGAAGCGTACCTAGAAAAAACGTGACTGAGCAAATGGTATAAGCTTATTGATCATAGTATTTTTAAGACCTGGTGGGTATTCCTTGTCTTTTGAATGATACTAGAATTTATAAGTTGAAACAGAAATACTGATGTATTTCCATGGCATGTGGAAGTAAAGTTACTGTTTATAAAGTCACTTGGCCATCTACCCATGGCTGAATGTCATTTCAGTTTAACTGATTGGTGTGATGCCAAACGTCAAGTGAAAAGTGGCTCCTTTGAGAAACCCAGCTTTGGAGATGCAAGCTTACATAAGTGCTAACTGTATTATATTCTTTGTGGTTTCTTTCTTCTTTTCATTGTTGAAAAGCAGTATTTAATGAAAAATACAAAAAGAAAATTCAATGTAGCTATCATCAGTATTTGTCAGACTTTCTGTATTAGGCTGAATACAGAATTTTAGTCAAAACTAGGGCATAAAAATTAATTGGAGTACCCTTCAGGAGCATTTCTAGGTCGCTGTGCCTTTCATAATAGTGTTAAATTATCTGTCTACGTAAGATTTGTATATATTTAGTACTGATGTACTTCTTGTACTTTAAAATTAAGCCAGTTTTTCTGCATAGTTTATCTTCTTGTATGTTGAGATTCTGTAACAAAGGGTACGGTGCACATGAGCCTGTTTGCACTAAAGGTATAGAGATGGTCAGCAGCCAAGCACCTACACCACTGCTTGCTCTGTCACCTCTGCTACAGACAGGGAGAAAATAGAAGAGGGCAACAAAACATGAGGGTTGGCATAGAAGTCATATAGGTGAAGCAGAATCTGTGTGTACAAGGAAGGCAAATGAGATATTTTATTCACTATTTCACATCAGCAGTTACTTACTTAGCTACTTTCTGGGGGAAAAAAAAAAGGGGGGGGGGAGGCGGGGAGGGGGGGAGTTGTAGCTTGGCCCACATACCTGTGACTTGAGAAAACAAATTGTCCATATGGACATCCTCCTATCCTCCTTCTTTCATGGAACTTTTGTTGCTAGCCATGACATCATACAGCATAGATGTTTTTTTGGTTTAGGTCAACTGTCACAGCTATGTCCCCTCCTGCCCACCCACAGTCTATGCACTGCAGGGTAGAAACGGAAAAAATAGAAAGCCTCAAGGCCATGCAGGCAAACTAGCTCAGTTCCAATGAGACCCAGTGCAGAGAAAGAAATCCAGAATTTTAGCTGTATTTAAGAACATCATATGCTTTCTGTTCAGTGCAGTGGTACATACTGTTGAGTATTAAAGAATGCATTCAGCCTCATAAAACAATATGTACTGGAAGTAGTTTATTACCTGGTAAAGTCTTCTAATGCATCAGCGTTATTTGTGTTTTCATTAACCTAAACAGTAGCCCTCTTAAATTAAAAGCAAAAAATGATGTCCGACTGAAAAATTTAAATTGGAAGATGGTATTAAAACAGTCCCAACAAATTGGCTTTTTTATAGCAGAAGATACTGCTTTGAAGGTGTAGTGGTTATTGGTTAACTGTTAGCAAGTGACATGCTAATAACTGGCCCGAGGGGTTAGAAAGAGATGCTGATAAACTAATGAAGGTATAATTAAGCTGGGTAGGAGTAAAATAATGCCAGTCTCCAAAGCATACCATAGAATTAATAAAACAGGAGTCTTTAAGAGAAGAGTCATTGCACCTTTTTAATTACTGTGATAATTGTATGCTGCTTGTCTGTTCCCCAGGGGTCTACTGAACCACTCCGAGACTTGAAGCAGTATGCAAGACATTCAATAATCTTAATAGTTCTCCAAAGCATTTGAAACATGTTTTCATTTTAGTGGAATGAGATTTCTGGGCTTGTAATAGACAAGTCCTATCTGTAACTTTAGTAAATAAAAGCATCGATAATTAGAATGCAAAGAAAATGAAGAAAAAACATCTCTCCAGATTTGCCTGCATTGCCCTCAGTGGAGCAGTTACTTACTTTCTGTAGTGCTTTTCTTCTTTCTGATGAAAAGTAATATAAATGTAAGTGCTCTTTCAGTATAATGTTCAGGAAGGCTGTGGAATTACATTCAGATCAGATTTAGATTTAACCTGGAGGATGGAGTGCAAGTTTGAAAAAAAGGGGGGTGGGGGGGAGCGGTGGGGGTAGGGGTTAATTGCTTTTTCACTGTTGTAAACTATATTTGAATGAGACTAAGAAATCATGTTTGTTTTTTGCACCACCCTCCCCCCTTCCCCAGATACAGGCAATCCCCTGGTTGCCTGAAGTTTGAATCGCTGTGTTTAAAGCTCCCTCTTCTCACAGTTTTCTTATATGGTGTTATGAACGTAGAAGAGTGATGCTATTTAAAAAAAATGGAGTGAGAAAGATGCAGGGAGAAGATAGGGAGAGGGGGGAAAAAGATCAGGAAAACAGGAGCTATGTGAGAGAACACTGAGGTTACTCTGTGTATCTCTTAATTACCCTTATATGCATTTTCACTCTAGTATGTTTGTAAAATGATAACTACAAAATAGTAGACCCCACTTAGAGTTCTTCGCATTTCAGATAGCACTATGTGAGGAATCAGTCTGCTTGCTCAGTGTCAGACTCTCAGTGCCTTTCACTGCTGCAGAGACCACACTTGCCCACCATTGAAAGCAGCTAAATGGCTGCACAAGTGTTTGAACTGAGGTTATTACCCTGGATCTAAGAGCAGAGCCAACAGTTGCTCTGCCACATGTGATATAGTAAGTTTGAAGGTCTGAAAGTCAGTAGTTACCAAAATAAAAATAAAAGCTGTTATCCATTACTGAAATATATTGTGAATCCTTGCATGTCTAAAAAAATACAGAACCAAAGCTTCTCTAAATGTGACCCCAAATCAGTGGAGCCTATCCATAAAGGTACAGGGTGGTGAGATCTGGAGCAGGTTGCACAGGGTGGCTGTGGGTGCCTCCTCCCTGGAAGCGTTCAAGGCCAGGCTGGATGGGGCTGTGAGCAACCTAGTCTAGAGGAGTGCATAACTTACAAGCATATAAGCTTTGAAACCTGTTAGTAAACTCTTCAGGAAATACAGTGTTTGCATAGACAACATAGGCTCACTGTTGAAAGCTGTAGCTTGATCCAAAGGCAAAGTGCAAACTGTCAACCTCCTCCTAGTCCCCTACTTCATGGAACCTGTACAATTTATACATTACTTTGCTAGGATACTCTCCCTAACTGCATCAGTTTGAAACAGCCAAAAATATCTTTATCCAACCTTTACAGTCTGACAACTGTCTTGAACCTGCCAGCAAATTCAACAAGCTCTTGCACGTACATCTGCTATGTTGCGCTCCGTGACACCCTGTTTTTCCAGCCCAGTGGGAAGAAGCATTTGCCGTGTCCTACAAGATGGATAGTCCTCAGGCTGTAAAGTGTGAGATTCTAAATACTCAGTCATTTTACTAGGTGATCTTCCCCATCTTCTATCCTCATATCTTAATCCCATTTTTGTCATTAATTTTGTAATTAGTCTCTCTGTTTGTCAGTGTTAATGCACCGGCCTGTCTTGAATCTCAGTTGCTGTGCTTATTTCCATGCCCTTCCCCTTCTTCCTTTCCCCAGCTACGGGGAAAGATGAGTTCCTTCCAAAGAAAAGTTTCACAAGGTTGAGGTGGGGGCTGCCTTTTGCAGTCTTTGCATGTTTCTTTGAATCTTTTGACCTTTTTGTCTCAAGGGAAGAAGAAGGATCTTTGTGTCACTGGGAATTAAATTGCACCTTTGTATTCATATACGTTCGGGGATAGCCTGTGAACAAGCTCAGATTTTTTTCTGACATACTGAAGTCTTAAGATTGCTTAGTTTTATGATCATGAGAGAACCAACTGGAAGTTATGCTTCAAGTACTTCTCTACAAAAATTAGCAGCTTCCTTAAGTATGAATCAAGGTTGTACAGCTGTGCTGTATCTGAGCAACACCTCAGATTGTAGTCACCTGAACTCTGAGGAGGAGAGTAGAAGATATCGCCCCATGTTATTTCCCATGGAAAAGTTCAGTTATTTCTAAAGTCATCATTCCAAACCTGATTCTATAATAAACTAGCAGAAAGTTGTGTTGATTCATCATAACAAATTTCACACTTAACTTCCATTTCTTCAGTTATTTTTTTAAATTCCCTTCTGATATAAATGGTTGCCCTATGAGTCCATTTTCTTAGAAAGGTAAAAGCTAGCACTGAATTTTCTGCAGTGTAGGAGGAGGTGAATCAGTTTGTGGATTTCAAGAAGATAAGCTGATAAATTTTATCTGGTTTCCATGAAAATTTTAACTACTTGATTGTATGTTCATGTCCCTATGTCAGTAGTCCCTCAGTATTTCTTTGAAGGGGCTGTTTTAAAAAGACAAAAACTTTGTCCAGCTTAAACTACTATAAGAGAGTTCTTCTTTGACAGCCACTTGCCTGGAAACAAGCATGCAAGTTGTTCCTTACTGAACTGGTTTCTCTTTCTGACTTAAAGAGCAGCTTTCCCCTTGTGTTAATAGAGATTTTGGTCAAAAAAAAAACCACAACAATCCAGTTTCTTCTTCCCATAAGAAATCAATTTTAATCCGGTTTATCTCTTTGCCTCAGTCTAAAATTGCCCTCTGAGAGTCCTTTAATACGTCAAAGCAAAAAAACTTCTGTAAACTACAGCAAGTGCAACTGCATCAAAAGATGCTCCTGTTTTCAAAAAGGACAAGGAGGAGCCCAGGGAACTGCATTCTATTCAGGCTCACCTTGATTACTATGAAGTCGATGGGGAGCTACTCCTGAAAATGAATTCCAAACACAGAAAGACAAAATGTGATTGGCAGAAGTCAGTATGGATTCATAAAGGGAGATTAGTGCTTGATGGATCTGATTGCTTTCTGTGATGAAATGACTGATGAGGGGAGGACAGTAGATATTGTCTATCTTCTCTTCCAGATGGTTTTTAGCACAACCTCCCTTAAATTCCTCTTTGAGAATTTGTTGGTGCATACACTGGATGAGCAGACAGAGAGATGGACTGAAAACTGGCTGAATTACTGGGTCCAGAGGTTGTTTATCAGTGACGTGAGGTCTAGTTGGAGGCCAGTAAATAGCAGGGTACTCCAGGGATTTATGCTTGGTTCAGTTCTGTCTAACATTTCCATTAAAGATCTGAACAGCACACCCTCAGCAACTTTACAGATGACTCAAAACTGGGAGGAGTGGCTGATGGACCAGATGGTTGTGCTGCCATCCAGAGGAACCCAGACAGGCTGTAGAAATAGCTTGGCAGGAATCTCATGAAGTTCAGTGAGGGAAAGTGCCGAGTATTGCACCTTGGTGGGGAAGAACAGTTCCAGGCTTCAGTATGTGCTGGGGCTGGCTGGCTTGAGAGCATTTAACAATAAAAACCCTGGTGGACACCAAGTTGAACATGGAATAAGCAATGTACCCTTGCTGCTAATGGTGCCCTAAGCTTCATTAGGCAAAGCATTGCCAGCAAATCAAGAGAGGTGATCTTTCTTCTCTACTCAGCACTGGTGAGACCACACCTGGAGTGCTGGGTCAGGTCTTGCATTCCTTAGATACCTAGGCTTCCAACCCCTGAAGAGAAGCTGCCACCATGGTGTCTATTAAATTCCCCTGGACTCTGCTTTCTCAAATAGGGATATATCACATGTTGTACTCTTGTTCTTAGCCACCTCTGTATGAACAGTGAGGTACAGCGTGATGGAAACCTTTTATCACAGAGCCTTCAGTTCTGCTACATTGTATTAGATTATTAGATGGTTGTTCAGTTTTCTGTTTACAATTGATAGAGGACAATACATGTTTCCCTTTAGAAAATAAGATGTTATCAGGGTGTCTGCCCTTTCATCCCGAAAGGATCTTTCCTTTGCAGGGCTGGTCCCTGGTCAGTTTTTCTGTTCAGTGAATCTTCTGCTTGTGTTCACAAACACATTTTGTAATATTAGCAAGCAAGCTGGCATTCTGATGCTATGTAGAAAGTACTAATCCCTACATTTTTGCATCTTTGTCAGTCTCTAAGTACATATATTTGCTTCATTTGTAACACCCAGAGATTTTGTTGGAGAAATACGTCATTTTTCCTCCCCACCTTGAAGGGAGGTGCACTGGTAGGAGGAGGACAGGAAAATTCCTGAATAGGCCTAGGTCTGTTGGCCCTCTCTATGATGGATATTGGAGTGCAGTAGGAGCACAGATGAATTCTAGCAATGGTAAAGGACAGAGTATGAAACCTAACTATCAGTTCAGTTTGTTTTGAGGAGCTGCTCATTACATTGTGGAAGAGCATTTAGGTTTTATTTTCCTTAGAATTATATCTGGTCTGGCATAGGGGTGGGAACTGGGAGTTTGTAAACAAACTGTCAGATGTCTTTGGTCATGTGAAGAGCAGTCATATAAATGGAGACTTACTTCCTCACTTTGTTAAATTCCCATTTCAAAACATTTGCAGAGGAAGAAATTAACCTGCTCTTTCAGACAAATGAACCTTCACCATCTTATAGCAAACCTGAGGGGCAAAATTATTAATTTCACTTCTGACAAGTAGAGGGTATGTGAAGAAAACATAATGACCCTTGAGAGAAAGTAGATAATATGATTTCTACTGTGACACAGCTCCATCTCCAGATTTGCTGCAGTCTCTTATTAATTATAAGGAGAAGTTTAAAAAAATCAGCTTTGATTCAAGAAGGCGCAGCTGCCCAGAGAAGCTGTGGTGCCCCATCCCTGCAGGCGCTCAAGGTGAAGTTGGATGGGGCCCTGGGCAACTGAGCTGCTGGGTGGAAGCCTGCCCATGGCATGGGGTGGGACTGGGTGGGCTGTAATATCCCTTTGTTCCCAAACCATTCTGTGCTTCTGTGATGAATCCACTCTTCCTTTATTTATATGTGACCAGTGAGGATTTAGTCTGTAAGACCTGTAACATTACAAAAGCTTTTGCCATAAAACAAGGCTGGGGTGATTCCACTAAACTACTTCTCTATACAGTATGTATTCTGTAGTCTTTCCTGTACGTGAGCATGCAACAACAAAGTAAGTTTTCCAGCATGTCTTTTTTGGAGTGCAACGAGCTTAGGCTCTTTTTGTTAGAAAGATATCATTTTGTCGTTTAGATGGGACAGTGCGATTTGCGTTAAATTGGCTGTTTGGAAAGCGTAACCAGAAGAGCTGTTATGTAGATTTATTCCTTGGGCCCTCTGGGATAAATGATGTATTCATTTTCAGATGCTAAAGGAAGGCTGCGACCTGCCACCTTTGCAGAGTGACAATGATGACAGCACAGTACCGCGCCATTAACCACTGCCAGAAGCCCCACTGTGATGGGGGAGCTTTAGAAATGCTGTGTTAACTCCCCAGGCTCTTTTCTGCTCTGTATGTTCTGCTAATGAAGAAAATCTCGATTAATCTGAATTTTTCAGAAATATGGGAAGCAGCTTTAACGTAGCCTTCAAGGAATCCCAGTGGCATATTATATGATGCTGAGATAGCTGTTGTGTATCTTGGTCTGTGTGTGATAGAGCCAGGTGTATTATGAAGAAGAGATGGCTAAAGTTGGTGGTCTCATACTGTAATGGTTGTGGGGGCTGTAGCAAAGAATACAAGGGATTCTCATTTGAACACTGCTTAGCAATCAAATATGCAGAGAAGTAAACATAATGTTTGTTTAGGCAAAAGCCTACGTAGTTAAGCTTTACTGAGTGTCTTCAGCTATTTACCTTGTCTTCTGGGTTAAATTTCACTACCAAGGTTTTGCTTTTCTGTAATGCATTTATCATCAAGAACACTGTATCAGCTGAAACAGCATTAATACTGCACTAAAGTTTAATTGTTGCTGAGTGATGGGAGCACACCTAGGGCTGGGCTGGGCTGCTTGGCAGGGTAGGGCCAGCAAATGGGCCAGAATTAGGGTGGGGGTCATTCCGTACGGTCTGACTACCACACAGAAGGATATAAAGCTGTGGGCAGTTGTTATGGACTGGTTACTGCTTGAGGGCTGCTGTGTGTCGTCGGGGTGGGGATGAGTCCTTGCAGTGCTGGTGGGCTGTCCTGGTGTTGTGGGTCAGTTGGTGAGTAATTGTATTGCAGCTCTATATATTGTTATAATTGCATTTTATTTTCCATTTTTCTCTTTTGTCTTAGTAAATAATTTTTATTTTTACCCGTGAGTTCAATTTTGCTTCTGGTTCTCTGCTTCTTCCCTTCTGGGAGGTAGTGAGTGAATGTCCATGTGGTACTGAGTACTGCCAGGTTATACCACAGCAGTTCTACAAATGTAGAAGTGTTACACACAGAAATCAGTCAGACTTTATGAAGGTCTCTAGGAAAAATAGATGATGCTGTGATTTCTGGCTCTTCTTTTACAATTTTTTTTTTTTGGCCACAAATAATAGTTATAACTATATAGATTAGGCATCTAGTTTGATAGCTGAAATCAGGGAAGATGGTGATAAGGCAGTGTGCTGATTTTGAAGGAAAAATAAGATGCCTTTTTCTCATCACACTTTTAGGCCACTGCAGTGTTGTAGAGAGGTAATTCTGTCCTGTAGTCCAGTGATCTCTTCTAGTCAGCAAATGTGCATCACATTTCTGTTTAAAATTGCAGGGAAGAAAAGCCAAGAAATTTCAAAGGATGCCAGGCTTGCATTTTACATAGTTTTAGAAGAGCAATTTTGTTTGTTTGTTTGTTTGTTTTGGTAATTCATCTAATTATTGCTGGGTGTGTTTGCTATGTAAGGAGGAACATTCGTGAGGAACAGAGATTCTTCGAAATTTCTGTGAATGTAACATAAGTTTGAGGGAGGAAAGCTGCTATGTACTATTTTCTATTACTCTGGGCCCTTATGACTAGATGGATTCTCATACACAGAAATTAAAACATTTAACTGCAAAGACACTGAGCAAGCAAATGCTTGCTTAAATATCTGAAAGGAAATAAGGAATAAAATGGAGAAATGCAGTGGGTAGCATTAATGTGAAGTACTGTGTTAATAAAATGGAGATTAAAGTAGGACATGCCAATGAAGTTGTGATTTAGTGCTCTTGCATTTTCATGCTTCTGTTTTTTCATTCATGTGATGATCTTTTCCAGAATGAGAAGTATGTTCAGCCATCTAAAATGGTTATAAAGCTCTGTTTTCAAATTTTAGTCCAAATATATCTATTTACCTGTTTTTCAGTATTTACGTTCATTTGCATATTCACATTCCTTTGCGCATTCATGTTGATTTGAGTATCCTTTTCATTATCTTAAATAGATTCAAAAGTTTCTGTTTATTTACTTCATACTTACTGATTCACTTAAGCTCAGTCCAATGCACTGTAAGGAGAAAAAAGATTGTTTTCTTTTCTGAAAGCAGAAGTTCGTCTCTTAGTTCATGATTCATAACTGTCCAATCACTTTCTGAAGGTGTTTTGGTCCGGAAATTTTGCTGTAGAAAATGACTTTTGGAGTGGACTGTAATCTTTTAGTACTATCCATATGGGAGAATGCACTTAAAGTAAAAAAGCAATACTAAGTGTTTACTCAGAAAAATCTTTTTCCATTTCTAGAAATTTCTCTACTTTGGAAACAAAACTCAAACTACCTGTCAGTTGCTATTTGTTTTGACTGTTGTTGCAGATATTTTTGCTTGCAATTAGCTTAAAAAAAAATCATAATAAAAAAAAAATTCAATAATTTAGTTAATTACTGTTGTATGGTGTTAAATTAGAGAGGATGACCTGATGTGTAAGTGGCATCTTTTGCCAAGTAAATGAAAAATATAACTTTTAATGGCCTGAGCATAATTACAGATGACTTCAGAATGACAACTGGCAAAAACTGTACTATAATTAAATTTCCATTATAAAAGTTTCATCTTTTTTATTTTTTTGGTCTGACGTGTGAGGCTGGATTGTGAAGAGTATTCATTTATAAGAGGAAGAATTAGAGAGCTATAATTTATAATTCAGGATAATCAATGAAAGCATTTCTTTTGTCAAGGAACCTTTCACTGATAAATAGCATTACATTGTTACTTGCTCTAAAAAGAAACTAAAAATTCTTTGCTTATTTATTTAATTTATTGCAAAAGGAGATGAAAAATTCTGGTGGTTGAATGGAGTCTTTGCTGTAATTCAGAATAATGTTATGCAGATAGGGCTCCTCAGTCTGTTTCTTTTTCTTTATTAACATTAACCCTGTCTCAGTCTAAATTTAGGTCTTCTTGAAGAAATAGGGTATTAAAAAGGCCATCTTAGCAAGGGTTAATCTTGAACAGAATTGTCTCTAATGCAAGAGGTGATCATATGTCTTTCTTTTTTTTTTTTTTTTTTTTTTTACAATTCCTGATTATTGACTGGGATGGACTCTGCTCACTGATGTGGGGTCTTGGTCCCATATTCCTTCCTACATAAACTTAGAAAGGGAGGGCTTGTAAATATTATGATTTTTAATAAGTTCTATCACTGGGTTTTCCAAGACTGCTGCAAAGCCAAGAATCACTGATTTAACTAACAGATGCTTGATCCTTTCATATGCTCATTTAAACTCCATGATTACTAGGATATTCTGTATGCTTTGTTATTACCTCTGGAATTAGGCTTAAGGCTACTCATCATACAATAATTCTTCATACTGCACTATCTGTTTATTATTTAAACAAAGCATTTATGCCAGTTATCATGAAATATGATCCTTACTTACCCAGATAATTCAGACAGTTGACTAAGCAAAAATGTCTTTGGCTTTATGTATGAATCTGTTCAAACCATGTATCTGTTTTTTTCTTTATTAACATCACAGAATAGTTTGGTGTGTATTTTCCAAAACTAATTTATTTTATTCTGTTTTGCGGTGACACACTCTGCTAAACTATTAATGTACAACGTTTTACTGGGTACTGTGCAACAACTGACTTGAAGTTATTTTCATAAGGTTTCTTTTCAAAGACAGTCTATTAAAATTCGAAGTGATCTTTAATTCTGGGTGTACAACCACCTCCCTGTTTGGCTTTTCACTTGCAGATCACTGCATATGAAAGTAATCAGTGTTCATATCTAAAAATGTCAGAAAAGTACTGCTCTGCATTCATTTCCATGCTCTGCAGTAGCTGCTTCCTGAACATTACTGCAAATTTCTAAGGCCAGTCTGGTTATTTATTTCTTCTAGTTCAGACTGCAGGTTTTAGTATCAACTGACTGATGCCTTGGTTGTTAGAACTACACAGTTTGCCATTAGATTATGTCTTAAGGTTTTATTCTCTATTTGGAGTATCACAGGTTTTGTAGTTCTCCAGCAGATCTGAGAAGCGTTTTCTCTTAAAATAAAAGAGGTTGGTCTGTCTTTTGTTATGGAGAAGTTTTAAGTGGCATGGTCCTAGATGGTTTCCCCCATCTCTCTAAGAATTTCAGTCTAATGTCTGTTGTTTTGACACTCATTGGTGAAATGGAAGGGCAACACTGTTTTCTGCCTTCGCAGTGCCTTGAAGATGCATAAAGAAGGAAGAGGCAGTCCTCAGAGAATTCTGTGAATATGAGTACATTGCGGATCACCGTAAACTTTTAAGCATTTCTTCATTGGGAATAATATAGTCTCCAAATGATGATGTTGTTCATCTGGTACATGTGTAGAAATGATTGGAGCAAATCTTTATAAAGTTCTTGGATCATATATTTATGTATGATGTGGTTGTTTCTCAGACTGACAAGTCATAAGTCTAGGTTTATCTTTATGAGCACAAGGATTTTTTTTCCCCACCGCATTTGCTTCTGGCACCAAACAGATATATGGAACTGTTAATTGATGGTGGAAAACATCTAATATTGGTTGCACTGATTTAATCTCTTTCTCAGAAAAAGCTGAATTACATTTGCTAACCTTTTCTTGTCCAGTGCAAGAGGAGGAAGTAGTTATTTCAGTATAAACTGTTAGTATGTGGCAGAGTTATGCAAACAGCTGATAATTAAATTTTTATGATAACTATATGCATTGCTGTCTGCAGGAGTGTACTTCCTCATGCAATTTCTCATGAAAAAGCGCCAGTTATAGGGTTACCAGATTAACTGAGAAAATTTTTAGTTGCCTTAACATGAAATGAATCATACAGTCCACAAGACTGGAAAAGACCTCCAAGATCATCTAGTCCAACTGTCCACCTACCACCAGCATTCCCCAACTAAACCAGCTCCCTTAGTACCACATCTAAATGTTTCTTGTCTAAAATAAAATGCATGGAATAAAATTTATAGTGATAGTGAATAACTGATTCTATTTAATATTCAATATTAAGTATGTATGCTACTTTGGTACTCTTTTTAAAGGAACTTAGAGATGTTACTTGCTTTGAATTGTATGAGATTTACTATATATTAAAATGAGCTCTCTTTGAGCAATTTTGTCATGCTATAGTAAAAGCGTAGGCCATGTGTTGTAGAAGGTAGATGATTTTTACCAATTTTCAGTTTTAAGTTTCCATGGACTACAAAAATTACACATTTTGCTGTTTGGGGAAAAAAAGTTTCAACAGAGTTGAAACGCTATTACATGTCAAAATGATGTCTAGAGTCACTTTTCCCAGTGAAAAACATTAGCTGAAATGTGCTGCAGATCAACATTTCTTTAGAATGAGACAGCCTGCCGGAAGGTAAGGAAGCTGTCATGGGTCAGTATGCCTTTACCTGCTTTCAGCTTGACTTGCAAGAGCTGATGTTCTGCAGCCTTATCCTAGAATCATACAGAGAAACAGAAAAGGTGAGAAATGGAATAGCTGCTTCTGATGCTTGAATGGACAAAACTGAGTATGGAATCAGTCTCATATTGAATAGAGAAGAAGGGAATGCTCACTTCAGCTAGAATCTTTCTGGATGGAGATTGGGAGGCACTGAGTCTTTGGCTTTGGCAGAAGCTACAGTTTTGCTTTGTCAGAAGCACATTAATCCAGTCAAAATGGAGCCCACGGTACTGGTGATATACAACATTCTCTTTTGCTTTTATTCTTGGAGAAAACATAGTTCCTTCTTCTCATTAACTTTCTGCTTTATTCATTATGTTGGAGAGAAGTTTTGCTCAGTATTTCTTGTATAGACAGTTTTGCACATTAGGTTACATAGTCCTGAAAAGCACAGTTGATTAAAAATAAATAAATAATATTTGATTTTTTTTTTTTAACCTAATAACGATCTATTGCTGAAAAATAAATTCTAGGCTATTCATTGGCAGTCAGAGAAGTGAAGTGGAAGTGTTTGCTTTCAAGAAATTAATACATAATCTGATTCTGCTGTCTAAATGTACTGCCATCATGCTGTTACTTCAAGTAATTTTATTTTGAGAAAAGTGAATAGGAGGCCATAAGACTAGTTTTGCCTTCTGTGATCACACTTAAATGGGAAGAGTTTGTTGATATTTTTGTAATAACCTTCATGTTGACTTTGCCCTGGAATTTCAATGAGTATTGTGAGAAAACACTGTGATAGGCTTAGTGCCTATGGATGCAGTAAATTTTACTCCATAATATTGTTCCCTAAAATATTTACAAGCATGGATTGCTAACTATGAATTACCTTCAGCTTTTAGGTATGCTGCCGGGAACTTTGTTTGTACTACACGTTGTGTTTGTACTGCACGTTGTTTATCTTCTGTAGACAACATGGAAAGGCAGGCTTTGCAGAATGGTGATTCAGAGCAGGATCCAAACAAGCAATTCTTCCTCGTCTCTTAACTGAGTTTTTCTTACTGTCCACTGGTGACAAAACGTTCCAGGGGAGACCAACCTCCTGCATCTTTGCAAATACCCTCGAGTCTTTTTTGCTGAGGATAAAAAAATCTAAGTTGAAGGTAAACTTGAAGGTAAACCTGATACTTGTTGACCAAGGAATAAAATCAGTTATTTTCTAAAAACTAAAATTTTTCTAAAATCTTATTTACTTTTTAGCCGTTGTCAGTTAAGTTCTGTGTAACAACTGGAGAAAGTGCTTTGGCTCTCTAATTCTGAAGAGAATACATTTTTACTCTGCAATATAGAAGGTAAATGTGTCTTTAATCCTCTTGACTGTGTCCGTTCATTTTTAGATGGGTCATTGCCAAAGTATAATGTAAGCACTTTGACTCTGTTTTGTCTCAATGGTTGTTCCAAGGATAATGCTAGTTATTATGTCAGTAGTGTTAGCAGTTGTCCAAACATCTAATGTAAACAAGGACATTTCCATACCAGAAAAAAGACCAAATTCTGAACAGTTAGTTGCTATGGATTTTATGCAACTGATTTGAAATACAGGGAGAGATGCTAGGGAATTCTGCTGTTAAAGAACAAGCTGAGTTACATGTTGTGGAAAAAGGAAGAATTGTTCTGTACTTCTGTGAGAAAGATTGAATCTGTTTTTTAGGTGGTTCATGTTGTGAACAATTTTCAGTGGAAGGAGGAAGTTATTTGGGTGGTCATTTTGTATAAATTTAGTTAAAAAGACATAATAAGATTCCTAATAATAAGTATTCCTTTAGCTAACTCAATTGTCAGATTGCACAGTGTTAGTAACTTACCTGTGTGTAAATCATTTGTTAAAAAAAGATGAAAATCAGAGGACATTTTGAGTATAGTGTTTCTGCACACAGTACAGGTAAATGGTGAAAATTCAAATTAAATTTTATGAACCAAGATACTTTTTTTAATGGTCTCAAGATGTTTTACTAGCTCAAAACAAGTCATGCTTCATATTCCTTTCCCCACCTAAATACACAGAGATGGTTAATGTTTTAAAGTATGTAGCAAATGTTTCACAAATTGTTTTATGAATTCCATGCTTCCTACGTCTTCATTTCTTCACATGACTGTTTATTTTGCCTAGAGTGTTTGCTTCTTCCTTGTCCTTCCTCTGCTGTGTATTTAGCTTGTGACTCAATCATTTTTTTCACCCATCCTTCCTTATTAAGGCACTAAGGTGCCTTACATAATTACACTTATGTTCCACAGAAGGACGTTCATGGTACACAAAAGGATGTGGTAAAATTTGTGTTATTCCGTTCTGTTTTCTGTGGTAAGACTGAACTGAGTGAAAATGTTGGAATGAATCTTGTTTTAATACAGACAGCTTATTTGCCTTACTTCTAGTGCCCCACCAACCAGAACTGGAAATTCTAGAAATGAAGTTAATATGTGATGAGGTAAGGGAAAGAAGATATATTTATATTGATGTAGGTATCTATATTTAAACACCTTTGTATCATTTAACAAAAAAAATCTAGGCTACTGCATGTGGAACTTTAGAATTTTCACAGGACTAAATATGTTCAAAGAAATTTGAAAATACAGGCTATCAAGGCATGAAGTAAGATGTTTTTTGTAGAGTTATGAAACCTTTTTGCAATGTTTTCTGGAAACAGTTTGAGCTATAACAGGATAGCAGAAGTTTGGCCACAGCAATAACCACAAAAACATTCCCAGACTTATACACTGAACAATTGTATTGGCTGGAACTTTGTGGATCATGCTGTGAGCACCTCCATTTCTCTTTAGTTGCAGTTCTCTGGGGCTAGAAACAGTGCTTCTGTGCAGCATTGGCTCAGTGACTCAGTCATGATTCCTGATACTTGGCCAACTGAAATCTGCTCCTCTCTAAAGGGAATGCCAACAAAACAGGGAGAAGAAGCTCCCTTGTCTCCTGTGTGGAAATGACAGCTCACACAGGCCCTCCTGGGGTGGTTGGAGAACAGTTGTCCTGTGATACACATCAGAGGAGCTCTAAAAGGAATACTATCAAAGGAATCAAAGAAATGTGGTTGTCCTGCATCATCTCGTTAATCTTCCTTGTGAAATAATAGAGCTACTTCAGAGTTGAATTTGATCCAAGAAACTTAAGAGTTTCTTTGGTTTTTTTTAAACAAGGAGGACTTTTTAACCTATAGTTTCAGCACTTAAAGGGCATTGATCATTAATAGTTAAAAACCATTTGTCTTCTCCATGTTCCCAAGATTTTGTAAAGCATTTTTGAAACTTGTGGTGGTGAACTTTTTTCTTTAGTTGGATGACACCTTCATCAAGCCATCATCTAAGAGTGAAGTCATTTAGAATATAACCAGGGTGAATTATGAACTCAGCACACATTGATTTGCAATAAATCTAGACAAAAGCAATCTCATCTACAGTGAAGCACTGACTCCTCCAGGGATTCAGATAAACACCAAAAGAGACAGAGCTGCTCTTTCAGAGATTAAATTTAGAAAAATGAAAGCTATATTTCTGCACAGGTTTCGAGAGTAGTATCATGTTTGGGATTATTCAGAGTTAACAGCTTTTTTCTCCACATTTGTTGCTGTGCCTGCTTAGACTTCTAACTTGGGCATACAAAGGTTCGTAGGTACAGAGGAGTAGTTGAGAAACAGCAGTAAAGTAGTCCAAACCCTGGAATGACGCTGCGTAAAAGAATGGTATGTTGGCAGATATCAGCTTTTTGGATTTCAGTCCACATTAAGAAAACAAACAAGCTTAGGAATTGGGGGCCAAAAAAAGGTACAGTCTCAGCACCTTGTAACATAAGAGTGGTAAATCAGTGAGGAAAGTCCCTGGTACTTAGAAGTCTTTTAGGAAATAGTTCCTGGACTGAATTTCAACTTGCATTTTTGCAGAACAGGAGGAGGAGTGTTGACTTCCCAAGGCCTGGATTCTGGCCCCAGAGCACACGCTTTCCCATCATTTTTTCCCCAGTCCCGTGTTTTGTTTTGTTTTTTTCTAGAAATACAGAACTTAAAACTGTGATGCAGATAACCGAATATCCAAAGTAGATTTAACCACAGTTTTTTTCATTGAACAGATCTAAGTCAAGGTATTTGAAAATCTTTTCCTTTTTCACAGACCAGCTTCATTCAATCTTACTGCTTTCCTTTTTAAAGTCAAATCTGGAAAGAACTTGGATATTCAGAGAGTGCTATTTTTGGCACCTAGTCTTCTAAGAAAAAATCATGAAATCGGTATTTCTAAAAGGGGATGATAAGAGATTTGCAGCCTATAAAAATCCTATTACTATGCAGATATAAACTGAAATTTTTCTTACGTCATGGCTTGAAAGATCTTTTGAAAGTACAGAAGGGATCCTTTCATGGATAAAGGTAGCAAATTTATTCATCCACTTTTTATAGAACCAGATTGTGCTACAGAAAGTAACAGTATCACTATCAGTTAGGAAGAGCACTTGCAAATCCTGTGTCATAGATTATTGCATAAATGGTGACCTGCATAGAAGTCTGCTGTCAAGATGCATTTATGGTAAGTATAGCTGTTGTTTGGAAAATTATTAACAGTAAGAAGAGACAAAAAAGAGTAAATATGTAACAATTCTTCTGATGATATAAAGTCATAAAGTTTCATAATGCAAAATCAACTTTATCTTATAGCCATACGAGCAGTGAATTAAAAATAAACAGAGAGAAGTAATTGGGAAAAAAAAGCTTTTCTTTCCACACTTACTTTAATCTTGGGGAGGCTTGGCATATGCAAATAGCAATTCCAAGAACAAAAACATCTAAAATATTTCATCCAAGTGCATTCGAACCACAGGAATGTTTTCCACATCTTGGACCAATGTTACTGCATCGGCACTAAACTTTTCTGAAGTTCATTTGTTGAGACAGAAGGAACATATGATTAAACTCAGATGTTATTATGTTTCCCCCGATGGCTAGTCTGTGGTTTGTAGAGCTGTAAATGTTTCTCTCCTCGTAAAAGAAACAATTCCTTAACTTTAATTATACCTGTAGTTAAGTGTGGTTCCAAAACATGTAGTGCTAATGATGTAGAAACTAATTACACTATGTGAATTTCACCTTAATAACTTGTATAAAATCAATCAGTGGCTTAGCTGTGTTCTTATTCTTCATGTGGTTTTCATGGTTTTATTTTACTATGCCTGATACAATTGATATCAGTGATTTTCTCTTCAGCATTACTTATCTGAAAAATTCCCATTGTGTGGTCCTCTCCTGGCTTTGTCAAAGCTATACTTAGTGCTGAACTGGCTGTTCAAGGCTGTGGGCAAAAAAAAAGAGCAGATTTGGGGGCACCTTCTCTGAAGGAGCTGTGCTGCTATCAGGGTGACTAACATCACTAAGGTCCTAATCTTTAATGGGAATCGGAACTGCTGGGTCTTGGGTGCAGGCAGTGGTAATGAGAATCTCTCACAGA
Source organism: Coturnix japonica (assembly GCF_054131305.1). NCBI lineage: Eukaryota > Metazoa > Chordata > Aves > Galliformes > Phasianidae > Coturnix > Coturnix japonica. The sequence goes on from NC_140664.1 coordinate 45,798,696, forward strand.
GAATTGTAGGCAGAGGGGTAAGTGCACTGCTGCCCTGTTTTTAATTGATATTACCCCCAACAATGTCTGGGAACCTCGTGCACTAAATCAGTCTTTGAGATAAGGTGGAAGTTAGAGCTCTTAATTTGTATTTTCATTGCATTGGTAAATCCGATAACTTCGGAACCATTAATGTAATGGGAAAAAGACAGAAAGTTTAGGGATTCATTCATCTGTTGTACGGCGTGATTTATTTTTTTCCCCCAGTGCATTTGATTTGCAGATCTCCATACATGTTGTAGCAGCTGTACAGCTGTGCCATGACTCCATACAGTGCTCTGTATACTGACTGTAAGACTACTGACTGTAGGCCTACTCAGTTACTTACACCATATTGGTGGAGTATTGGTGGAGCTCCACCCACACCAGTGAGAAGCACTGCTGTTGGTGGTCTATGGAAGGGTTTAGGGTAATCAGCAGAGGATGACAGTGCAGATATATAGATTACAAATGTTGTACTCAGTTTGGTTATTGTGTTGCTCATAGTATGTTTTGCAGCAGATGGTTCAGACCTGGGCTGAATTCTTTACAAGAAAGCATTCCTGATGCTTCTCCTCATTTATTGTTCCTTATCAGAAAATGAGACTCCTTAGAGCTATTTGTGTGACCACCTCCAGCTGCTCTCATTAGAATGGTCTGCATCAGAGATACAGAAAAAGGAATTATACTATAGGAAAAGGTGGAATAGATAAGATCTATGTTAGTCCAAATTAGTTCTAAGAAAGCTATGCCTGCAAACTGGATTGAAGTTCTTCTTTGCCTTCCTTCTGTTCTCTTCAAGACTATACAAACTGTGTGGTCTCGAAGGCCTCTGTGAACGTACTGTTCTGTGCTCTCGTCAAAGCACCTCAGTCAAACCCTCATGAGCCAGCTGTTGCCTCACACCCAGTAAAGAGGCACCCTCAGACAAAAAAAAATGAGAGCATGGCTTTCCTGCTCAGAGCCTGGATTTTCAGATACTGTGATAAGATCAAAGATTCACAGTAAACATGATACAAACATTAGGCTGTACTTACTCTATCTATGGTAAAACATTTACAATAGTATCTATGCGTCTACAATAGCTCAACATGGCAGGTTTCTTCATGAGAGTTTAGGGAAGGTAAATGAACTATTGTGTATTTTGTTTCAATTCAAAAACCAAATAAATTACTTGAAATTATTTGAAGAAATTAAAAAATAAACTGTAGCAAATAAATAAGGCAAGGAAAGTGAGAAACTGCCTGCAAAAAGCAGGTAATAATTTGGAAAATGCACTGTTACTGTGCTTGTGCTTTGTAAAGTACATTTGAGTACTGAGTAATGTTTGTGTACTAAAAGGAATGGCTCCTGACAATGCTCAGAGCTTCCACAATTGCCTTAGACATAAGATAGTAATCTCTGATGATTAAATTTCTTCCAGTACAGTCATCCTACAACTTTATATCGGTATTTCTTTCTAAAATACATAAAAACGTATTCCTTAATAATGAATGCAGGTAGAGCTTTGTTTATACTGAAGCACAGTGATGTCTTAACATGTTACTTTGATATTTCTTAACTAATCATGTGTAATTTAAAAGACCGTATCTGCTTAGGGATGCAATAGCTGTTCAATAAGCATCCAGTCTGCACTGGAAGGGTTCAGATTCTCGTAGTAGAAGTAGTAGTTTATTATAAATGTTGATAGAAATGTGTGATGCTATGTGCCATACAGACTTGGAAGAAATTTCAGGTGAAGGCCACAACAGCAAGTATTGTTTTTGGTGTGGACTGCCTTGGGCTGCTTTTATCTCGTCTAGTGCTTTTCTAGCTATTTTTCCAGCAATCCATAGCTAGGTTATTCAGCTTCACAGTAGATTGTGCCACAAATGCAGAAACCTGAGCTAGCTGCCCAGAGCTAGCTGGAGTTTGGAAATGGGCTAGCTGCGTCTGTGTAGTTATGTGCATTGGAACCTCCAGGCTGAACTGGCACTGCTTCCAGAGCCTGTTCTCCACAGTCTGTCTGTTCTCCATTACACCCTTACTGCATGTTCCCATTTGAACTTCCTAGTGGCCTGATTTATACAAATATTTTGTATCACTTCATTCTTATTCTGCGTCACTTATGTTACCAGCAGGGTGAACAATAGAGACTTGATTGCATTTTCATTTCAGTTGCTCACAGCCATGCAAATCTGACTGGCATTGTAACTTGCAAATGCCTGTATAAGTGTATTGCTTTGATTGGAGTGTGGTTTTGGATATGAGCCTCGTGTAGCTCTTGAGTCAAGAGCATGTGCACTCTCTTAATTTTCAGATAATGTTAAGGTAATTAGGAATGGATTTAGGTTAAATAAGCCATTCTCAATCAAATATGAACAAAGGTCTGACCTGCTTTCTCCGAACTGGTGAAGCTTTGCTTTTTGGCAGTCCTCTCTTTATTGTGGGGATTTTTTGTTCTCAGTGGCCACAAGAAAAAATTTGGTTATTAGTGTTTGCTTGGGGAGGAGGTACATCTTGCCTTTTCTGGCAGCTAGATGGTGAGAAGCTCTAATCTGAAGCAGTTTCCATAACCTGACTTAGAGGTTGTTTGTTGGAACATTGTCTGTGGATGCATGAGAGAATCTGGCCATCTAACCTGAAAAATAATGCCCTTAAAATTGTTCTAAACAAGTGGAACTAAACCCAGATTTTTACATAGTTTTATGTGAGCTGCAAAATCCATCTCAACAGTTTGGATTTAGTGTTATAAAGAACTAGCATGTCCCTGGAGATGTCTAAAGCTTTAAAATCTTGTCCTCAGGAAGATCTGTATTCACACATTCTCTTTTCTTAAACATGGCTTCTTAGATGAAAAAAGAGCTTTGGCAAAACTGCTTCTTCCTGAGCAGCAGACTCTGCATGGTGTATGGAAGTATGATGTATCGTATTTGTACCTCCTGCTGCAGAGGTCTGAGCAGAAGCCTTTTGGGTTGCTGAACTTGTTAACCAACCATAGGATCAGACGTGTACTACATAACTGCTTTTTCAGTTCCATTTCCATTATGACATGTGATCAAATTTGCCTCCAATTTGTTCTAATTGAGAAATCAAGAAAGGTACAAAATGAAAACAAAACTGATTTCCATAACCGTTGCATACTGCTTAAACAAAGGAGGGTGGATAGGACATCATCGTGTGATGCCCTAAAGCATTCTAATTTTTACACTATCTGAACTAATAAGGGCACATTGTGACTCTGGGCCATAAGAACAAACCAAGATCCTTACCTGGAGGAATCTGTGTTGTAGAAACATAAGCATGATTTGAATTTTCTCAGAAAATAAAGCATTTTAATTTTTAATGATCCCCAATATCATTTTGACATTCGGAAAACAGAATTTTAGTACAGTTCTGGAATGGTTTTGTTTGTTTGTTTGTTTGTTCGTTTGTTTTGGGTTTTTTTTTTGTTTTTTTTTTTTTGTTTTTTTTTTTTTTTGCAGAATGATCTAGCATCTAAGTCTAGTTATGAAGACTGTGAATTCTATAGATGGCATTTGCCCTGACAGGTTCTCTCAAAGGATCAGGAACTGTTTTAGTGTGGAACTGATTCATTAAACGTAGGTGGATAGTGTTCAACTTTTTGTGAGTTGAGAATTAGTAAATTAGCAAAGCGATGTTGCATAAGAAGTCTTTTCCAATGTAGTGAGATGTTAAATATTCCTGACATGTTAACTACCAATATCAGATCATTGTCCTACTTATGGTGGAAATTGCAGACTCTCAGATGTGTACAGTAGGAGGTTGACAATGAAGTCATGTGAAGTGCAAAATAGATGTTGAAAGAATCAATAAACAGCTGCTGACACACTAGGGGAAAATTAAGGGGTGGAGATGAAAGGTGGTGGAGTGTTTCATTGTTAAGCTTAAAGTAAAATTTTTGAGGAAAAAAAAAGCTCTTATATTTGTCTGTGTATTTTGTTTTTAAAAGAGATCAGTAAATTAAAATCTTCAGAACTCTAAGGAAGGAACGTCTGCAAGAGTTCTGTGCGTTCATCTAGGGAACCATTTCTATGCTGTCACCATGGGCAGCTGAGATGCAGACTCCTGTCATAGAATCAGAATGGCCTGGGATGAAAAAGACCTCACAGGTCATGTAGTTTAAACCGCCCCACTGGGTTGCCAACCACTAGACCAGGTTGCCCAGAGTAACATCCAATCTGGCCTTGAACTGTTGTTTGACTTTGCAGTATCTTACTAACATCAACATCCAAAAAATTAAATTGAGAGCTGATTTGTTCTTTGTAAATGCTTTTGGAAATGGCTGCTGATGAAAAACAACACAGCTGAAGCAGCTAGATATATTTTGATATTCATTCTAATGTTACGTTTTAAGCAGGCAAACACATTAATAACCTGCAAAGTTCAATATGCACATACACCAATGCATTTCCTCCAGCAATGTGGAATAGCATCTTATGTTTGCAGTCAAAACTTGTCTTTGCTCACAAAGGTTAATGTTGATGATACCTATGTAAAATGTGGTTTTTAATTGTGCAGAAGTCTGAGAAAGAGAAGCATAATTTGTTTTCTTCTTAATCTTTCACTTGTCTTAATTCACTGCCGCATTCAAAATATGAAGGTAATTCTTGTTACTGTGTACTTCCATTTAGGAGCATTTGTTTCACTTTCACACCTGAAATTCTTTATAACCGCAGACATAAAGTATTGTACTTTGCTAAAACAAAACTATCACTTAGAATAATTCTTCTCATCACTGTGCAGATTATTTTCTTAATTTACATTTGTGACTTCATGAAGAATGGGAATAAGAAACAAATCAGTAATGGCTAGGAAATGAAATCATAAACCAAGGAATGCAGACAGATAAACTTAGACTCTCTTGTACCTCTTGTATCTGAGTTGCATCCTTCAGTCTCTTGCTTCATTTTGTCTTACTGTGTGTGCTTTCTTTACCGTAAGTTGTGAAGGCTCAGTTCAGTTCCCTAAACTTACGCATCTATTGGGTAATGTTGAGATTCCTCATTGTGTCCCTTCTGATATGTTTTTGTCAGTCCCAAAGGGAAGGGTTCTCCCATGGAATCTGCCTTATCTGAAATCCCAGTAAAGGGAACTGAGAGATGCTGGAGCATTTCAGGTAACAGTAGATTTCTATGTATATACAGCTGAGACGAGCCCCAAATAATTGTATCAAGTCATGCACAGCTAAGTTGTTTATATGAATTTCTTGTTAGTGCATTTGTGTTTTCAGATTTCTCTGTTTACTTGTGTGGGTGAAATCTTGATAGATTAGTGCAGTAGCATCTTCATTCCTGTATTGCTTCTGTGGAAGACAAATGCTTCTGTTCTATTACTCTTAAGTTCAGAAGAATTACATAGCAATTAGAACTGTGAAGATAATTACCTCTTACAGCAGTTATTTACTGCTAAGTGAAATGTGAAAAGTTGATATCAAAGTATATGATAATGAAGGCAAGGGCATGACAAGAGGAACTACAGTTTCTGGGTTCTAAGTGAGGAACTTGTTTGATGTATAAGGAATGTGCATCTACAGTTATGCAGGTCTACAGATCTTGTAAAAATAAACTTCTACTGTGGAAAATATACACCATTCCCCGTGACTCTTCAGCATTTATATGGCATCCCAGTAATGCATTGCTATGAATGCAAAGAAAATTTAGCAATTACAAATATGCACTTGCATGCTCTGTTAGCCAGCTAACACCTTGAAGAAAAGGGCTTTGTAACATCTCTTTCACATTTCATTTCAAAGAATGTTGTGCAATTTCATCTGCAAAACTTGTTCTGATAAGCTCAGTGAACTGCTGAAATTGTCTCCTTTCAATAAATGTACAATTACACGTTATTTAGAGCATCCACTGTTGACTAAATCACAGGATGGGAGGGCACAAAATGTGTATGCAATAAGAAATACAGTGAGTGAATTACAGTTCTTTTTACACTGACCCCAGTCATCACTGTGAAAGAATGCCTTGCTCAATACCAAATTCTAGACAAGATAATCTGTTATTCACAAATCCTGTTATTATTTTTCTTATTTCATTCTTAACAGTAAAAAGAGTACAAACATCTTTCTCAAAACTGTTTCTGAATCAACCTAGATGAAGACATTTGGTGTCCCTCAGGGGTTTGTCTCTTCAAATGTCTTTATCAGTGACCTGAGTAGTGGGCTGAGTGGTGCAGTTGACACAACTGAAAAAAGGGACACCATCCAGAGTGACCTAGACATATTTGAAAAGTGAATCTGATGAGGTTCAGCAAGGCCAACTGCAGTGTCTTACGCTCAGGCTGAGGCAATCCCAGATGTGTTCACAGGCTGGTAGAGTTCAGTGTGAGCAGCCTTGTAGAGAAAGAGTTGGGAGTTATGGTCAATAAAAAGCTTGACATGAGCCAGCTACCTGGAAGGCCAATAGTGTCCTGGGCCACAACAAAAGAGGGCTGGCCATTAGGGAGAGGGAGAGGATTGTCCCCTTCTGCTCTGTCCTTGTGGGATCCAATCTGGAGCCCTGCATCTGGGCCTGTGGCCTGTAGCGCAAGTATGACATGGAGCTTTTAGAGTGCGTCTGGAGGAAGGCCACAAAGATTATCAGTGGGCTGGAGCACCTATCTTATGAAGAAAGATTGAGGGGTGTGGGCTTGGGAGAAGAAAAGATTCTGGGGTGACCTCACTGCAGTCTTCCAGTACTTAAAGGGTATTTACAAATAGGAGGGAGACTGACTTTACAGTCTGATAGTGGTAGTAGAAGGGATTTCAAGTGAAAGAAGGGAGATTTGGATTAGATACTATGAGGAAATATTTTACTGAGGAGGCAAGCAAGGCCAGGTTGACTGGAGCCCTGGGCAGCTTGATTCAGTAGTGGCTGGGGGTTAGAGCTAGGTGGTTTTAAGGTCCCTTCCAACCCAAGCCATTCTATGATTTTTCCCTTATTTGATGTTGCTTTCCAAAGGGACATTTGGAATTTACAGCAAGAGTTTTTGTGAAACTTAAAAATGTCTGAGATTTGTCAGGAAATACTTTACTTTTTTTCCATATCTTCTACTGAAAGACAGGAGGAATGTGTTTAAGTTTTTTATGTTATATACTGATATCCTGTTATATACGATGGTATCCTGGCTTGTATTGGAAATAGTGTTGTCAGTAGGAGCAATGAAGTGAACATCCCTCTATACTTGACACTGGTGAGGTTGCGCCTAAAGTATTGTGTTCAGTTTTGGACACCTCACTTCAGGAAAGGCATTGAAGCACTGGATCATGTCCAGAGAAAGGCAGCAAAGCTGATGAGGGGTCCAGAGCACACATCTTTTGAAGAGCAGCTGAGGGAACTGAGGTTGTTTAGTGTGGAGAAAAGGAGGCTCAGTGGAGACCGTATCACCCTCCACAGCTACCTGAAAGGAAATTGTGGTGAGGTTTGGGTCAGCCTCTTCTCCCATGTAACTAACAGAAAGACTAGACAGAGTGGCCCCTTGCACCAGGAGAAAGGTTGGACATTAAGAACATTTTTTCTCCAAAAGAGTTGTCAGGTGCTGGAATGGGTTGCCCAGGAAGGTGGTAGAGTCACCATCCCTGGAGGTGTTCAACAAACATTTAGATGGTGTGCTAAGGGACATGGTTTAGTAGGGAAATGTTGGTAGTAGGTGGCAATTAGACTGGATGATCACAGAGGTCTTTTTCAACCTTGGCGATTCTGTGATTCTAAGTGAGTCAGCTGGCCTTGACAGTGTACCTGTAGAGGGACTGAAAGCAATTATACAGTTGATTCCTTAGATTTATTTCTGTTATTTGCCTTCAGTTTTGATCGATGTCTGTTTGGGAGATGAGTAGTAGATCAAGGCTTCAATAAAATCAAAAACTTAACTGCTAACTGTATTAAAGGTCATTGGTGATTTTTAATACTCACTCTTGAATGATAAATTTTTACTGAAGTTCTCTTGCAATACAAGTAGGGATATGCCACTTCAATAATAATGTAGCAATTTTTAAGTAGGTTGCATTGAGGAAATGTTTCTTCATTTTTATTTCTTATTTGTCACACACCATTAAACATCTTTTCCTCTAGGCTAAACCAGACATCTGCCACTTTGGCCTACTTCTCAAAAAGAAATGGAAGTTTTATTGGCATGACATCATTACATCTATGCATCTTGAGAAGAAAAAGACCAACTTAAGGATATTTTAATATCTGCATTTAAAATTACCTTTTGGTAGCAGGCAGTGCTAATACTTGAATGATTACTGAAGTTCATGCACCCCAGTGTGCATTCACCTGCATGCACCCACATGCCCCTAAAAGTTTATATTGCACTGTTTGACATCAGAGCAGGTGGTGACCTTGAGAGGAATATCGAAGGTGCAGGGAATTAATGATGTTTTTGTGTAGACACATAAACCACACAGGTTGATTTGAAGAGTCATGAAGCAATTGTTTTGAATACTGACATTAAAAAAGCAGCTTACAGGCTGTTGCCATCTTTGTGGTTATTTCAAAACTTTAAGTGCAAGGTTGGTTTTTTTTTTTTGTTTTTATTTTGTTTTTTGTTTTTGTTTTTGTTTTGTTTTGTTTTAAAGTAAAATTAAAACTTTCTTTGTGAAACTCAGTAGGATAAAATTCTGAAGAGTTAGAAACCATACAAGGCACTACTGCATTCCAGCTGTCAGCCTGGAGCTCAGCTTTTTGTGTTCGTCACAGGCTAAAGCCTCAGGGGAGTCCATAACATTTTGTTTTTAAAGCTGATGTCAGGTATTGCCAATGAGCGAGCTGTGTTTTCTTTTGTCTCATGTTTTGGAAGCTCTAGGTATTTAGTCCATATGTAACAATGCTTTTCAAAATGGAAGCACAAAAGGAAGCAATTAATGACAATTTTCTACTGAGAAAGTAAGCATCTATCTCTATTTCCTTTTATGAATTTTGAAAATGTTTTCAAGGATACAAGGATCAGATTAAGTTTATATATATATATATGTACATATATATATATATGTATATTTATGTAAGGGAGGCAAGAGGCAAATGAACAAGGACTGGCTCTTCTTAGTGATGAGTAGTGATGGGACAAGGAGAAACAGCCTAAGATTGGAACGTAGGAAGTTCCACACAAACATGCAGAAGAACTTCTTAATGATAAGAATGATGGAGCGCTGGAACCGGTTGCACACTTCCTGTCTCACATTTATCTCTATCCAGTAGGATCTCTAGCTGTTAAGAACTACTGCAAAGCTGGGTGGTACTCTACCTGTCCAGCTGCACAAGGTTGTTCATTGTCAGTACAAGACTTACATCTTTGGTCTTGAAGCTGAGTAGGTTCAGCTGGTTGAGAGCCCTGCAAATGACGATTGTGCCTTAACACTGCATAGCGAGTACTCCCCTGAGTTTGTGATCTATAAGCTTGGGGTTGCATTCTGTCTCATTGTACAGATCTTTGATGAATGTGATATTCAGTGTCAGCTGCAGTGTCAGTCCCCAAGGATTACCACTTTTAAACAATCATCATTTAGACTTCAAACTGACTTTAGTGATACAAACTTCATGCTAACTCCTAGATTATAGAATAATAGATTGGCCTGGGTTGAAAAGGACCTCAAAGTTCATCTAGTTTCAACCCCTTAGTTTCAGCTCCTCTTCTTTGGAGCTAATGATGGTTGCAATCTATTTTTCAGTTTTTACAGACATATGAGAAATTCATAGATTAGTAAAAGAAATTGTATATATATATATGTCTCTGTGCAAAATTGTTTGAGATTTAGACCTTTCTTCTTAGGTGTCTGTATCACTCTTTGGCTACTTGGGACTTGTTTAATATGCATGGTCCAAGTGCAGTTTTTCTACAAGTGCCCCACTGCATTCTTTCCGTCCCATCTTTTGTATTAGAGTATTGATCTTCTGCATTATTCAACACAAAAATGTCAGTCCAACCAAGCATAAGCTACTCACCAGTACAGCAGAATAGAACACAGCATAGTGTTTTTACAGGTTGCAAAATACATATTATGCACTGTAAATTGAGGGAATTTATGACCTGTCTCTCTGATTTAATGCACACCTTTGTCAGTCATAAAGAACACTGCATTTTTCTTGGACTTGAAATGCTTATCAACATTAGCGGTGTAAATGACTTGCATACATTTTTCAGATGATATGCGTTTTTGTTACCTTAAGAACCTGCATAGTACTGTATTTTATTCAGTTCACACGCAGTCCACCTATTTTAGCATGAATATTTCATCTATTAACTGTGTTGCTTTCCAAAAAATTTTCAGTCTGTCCATATTTAAAGAGCTCCAAAGTATTTTCGACTTAAGCAAAAATAAAAAGCCAACATTTAGCTCTAATTTTCTTATAGTTATTTTGTCTTTCATGTTTGTGGATTATAATGTAGTTAATAAATAAAAAGTGTCTTATTCTGTATAGTGTAGGAAAACAACAGTGGGAATGTATAGAACTTGCATTCCTAGTGTTTGTAGTATTGTAAGTGCAAATAAAAACAACACAGTTTTGGAGTTTTAGATCACCTCATTCCAGTCCCCTGCTATAGGCAGGGACACCTCCCTCTAGATCAGGTTGCTCACAGCCCCATCCAGCCTGGCCTTGAATATTCTAGGGGGGGGCATCCACAACCTAACTGGGCAGCCTGTTCCGGTGTCTCACCACCCTCATAGTGAAGGATTTCTTCCTAATATCTAGATTAAATCTACTTTCTTCCAGTTTAAGGCCATTTCCTCTTGTCCTTTTGCTACGTGCCTTTATAAAAGGCCCCTCTTCAGTATTTCTGTAGCCCCTACTCAGGTACTGGAAGGCTGCTATAAGGTTTCCCTGGAGTCTTCTCTTTTCCAGGCTGATGAGCACCAGCTCTCTCACCGCATAGGGGAGGTACTCCAGCCCTCTGATCATGTTAATACCACTCTTCTGGACCTGCTCCAACAGCTCCATGTCCTCCTTGTGTTGGGGGCCCCAGAACTAGGCGCAGTACTCCAGGTGGGGTCTCACAAGAGCAGACTAGGGGGCAGAATCACCTTCCTCAACCTGCTGGTCACACTTCTCTTGGTGCCTTCTGGGTTGCAAACACATGTTGCCAGCTCATGTTGAATCTTTCTTCAGCTATCACTCCCTGATCCTTCTCCTCAGAGTTACTCTCAAGCTGTTCTCTACCCAGTCTTTGTCTGTGCTTGAGGTTGATCTTACCCAGGTGCAGGATCTTGCACTTGCCATCGTTGAACTTTATGTTGTTGGCATGGACCCACCTCTCAAGCCTGTCAGTCCCTCTGGATAGCATCCCTTTTTTCTAGCATGCCAACTGCGCCACTCAGCTTGGTGTCGCCTGCAAACTTGCTGAGGAAACACTCAGTCCCACTGTCTGTGTCACCTACAAAGCTGTTAAATAGCACTAGTCCAAGCACCAGTCCCCAAGGAACACCACTCGTCACTGATCTCCACTTGGTCATTGTGCCACTGACTGCAGCTCTCTGAGTGAGACCATCCAGGCACTTGTTTATATATCTGCCTCTGATATCTAGGGCCAACATAATAAAATAGGTTTTACTACTGGAGCAGCCTTTTTACATTCCTGTCCATTTTTTTCTTTAGCTCTAATTAACAAAATCAAAAGTTATGAAAAAGAAGTCAAGTTCCTAATCCTTAGTTTAGGCACCTAAGTGTATTTTAAGTGAAGTAAATCAGAACTGTATAACTTCTAGAAGTAGAGACTATTTATTTCTCCTGCTGACAGTTTCCCACTTTATTCTTCAAGATGTACAATGAGCTGATGGTAATGTTCCATAATGAAACTGCAAGCAACTATTTCTTGTAGAAGACTGGCAAAATAAGAGTATTGTTGATCTCCCAGACATCTTGCTCAACTCAGAAATGCACAGTGTGGTAGCAAGTGTCCTTGTGTGACTAAAACTCAAAAGAGCTTTTAGTTTATAGGCTACTTGACCAAGTGCCCTGCAATATAACAAGATAATTCTGATCCTGCTCCACAATAACAGTAAGGTTACAGGCCCATGATTTCAGCTTGCAGGTGCAACAAGGCACAATAATTGTTGTGGTACTGGAGGGTGTTTTGAAGCCTTCTTTCAGTAGCTAACTAGTACTGTGACCCCAGAGAGCAATAGCAAAAATAGCTGAAGGTAGAACATGAAAATGATGGCAAAATACTGACAGAGGAGAATGAAAATATTGATTCATGCCATGAATGGTGAAGGAAATCAAATGAAGAAAGTAATTAGTACAAGTTTAGGGACAAAGAAGGAAATTAGGAGGCCTTGCCTGTAACGGTGCTAGTGTAGGTAAGATTAACAATTAGGATGTTAAATATAATAAAGGAATACATTGAGAGACCAAAAACTGCTTCTATCACGGTAAAGAGGAGAATATCAGCTCATTGTGCTGTTTCAGATGGAATATGAGAAACATGAGGGTCAGAAAGGACTCCTTTTATCTAGAAGGACTTGGGCTTTCACTTGGATTGTGATGATACCACAGGCAGAACTAGCCTTGGTTGGTAGGCTGAATTTGCAGTGAGGGGGGAATGGTGTAGAAGATGCTTGCGCTCTTTTATATGACACCACTTTGAGAGTTAGGTCTTTCTGTGTAGAATTTTGCCCATATTATTATTTAGCTATGAGTTATGTGTCTTACTGTCATCTAATGGAATAGTGAATTTCTGTTCCTTGACCTCACACAGGTGCTTGCAGATTTTCATTTCTCTTCAATTCTTTAGTAGTAATTACTTACTGTTTTTGTTTTGTTTTGTTTTGTTTTTTAAACTTTAATACATGCATGAGAGCCTAGCTAACATTTTGTTTGACATATGCTAATGGCCAGCTTACGTCTTCATCTGCTTGAAGATAACTAATGAAACCTACTGGAAATTAAGGCTATAAATTTACAGCTAGGGATTTCAGTGTTGCTCTAATCAATATTTTGCTGGTAATGGTAGCAGCTTATTCTTATGAAATATGTTGGCTATAAGGTGGAGAATCAATGTCTGGAAATGAAAAACAGGTGTCAAGTTTGTTGGGGACATTACTGTCATGATGTCTGGAGGCCAGTGGATTGTGTCAGCAAACATAGCAGTAATTCTGTCAAATGCAGTTTGTGAGAAACTAATGAAAAAGTTAGAAACGCTGCTTCTCACTTGTAAGCTGAAGCCCTTGAATAATATATTAATCTATTCTTGTTTTCATCTCACATCCTTTATGCTTCTCTATTCTTTCAAGCTGTGATCCATAGTACAAAATAAATGCTCTGTACATCAGTCTCATCTGTATGATGTCCTGAGAGTTGATTTTGTTCCATCGTGGCATGAGGAAAGCACAGTTAGCTCCAGAATGGTCATGCATTCTCTGCAGGTATTACAGTATTAAAAATAAAAATAAAAATTGAGGAGCAGAGAAGGAGGGTGTGCACAGGATAAATGCAAACATATTTCTTTATCAGAGCCATAACACTAACAGGAAAATGAAAAAGTTGTTCTAAAAATATGATTTGTTATCAAAGATAAAAATGAGTATCATATTAAACTAAGTAATAGGAAACTTTTCCCCAGTGTATCAGAAAGCTCTGATTCTGCAGTCTGTTTTCCCACATTCATCCAACTTTGCCGTCTGATAGGTATATAACAGGAAATAATGAGACTGAATAGAATTGCAGGGGTTGGAAGAGACCTCAAGAGATCATCAAGTCCAACCCCTCAACGAAAGCAGGTACCCTACAGTACTTTGTACAGGTAGGCATCCAGATGGGTCTTGAATATCTCTTTAGATGGAGACTCCATAGCTTCTCGGGACAACCTGTTCCCATGCTCTCTCCCTCTTAATGCTCTTCTTCATGTTAGTACTGAACATCCTATGTTCAAGTTTTAGGCCATTACTACTTGTTCTACCACTACACGCCACTGAGAAGAGCCTGACCTCATCCATTTGCCTCCCACCTCCCTTTAGATATTTATAAACATTAATCAGATCTCATCCCCTCTCAGTCTTCTTTTCCCCAGGCTGAACAGACCCAGGTTACTCAGCCTTTCCTCATACAGGAGATGCTCCTGGGCCTTCCTCTTTGTGGTGCTCTGCTGGGCTCCTATGATATCCCTGTCTTTTTGGAACCAGGGAGGTCAGAACTGGGCACGCTATTCTACATGTGGCCTCACCAGGACAGAGTAGAGAAAGAAGGTGTCACTTTCCTCAGCCTGCTGGCCACATCTTTTTAATGCACCCCAGATAGAATAACTTTGCTATATAGTATCTTTACAATTAGGTATATTCTGAGTAACAGCATCATTTTGGAAAAGGGGTATCCTGAACTCTGTAGTGTCTTGTAGCTCTTCTGGCAAATGTTGAGCATTCAGGTATAGCTGCAGACAGTAGTGTTGGTTCCATAACTCACATTGTGCTGGGAGTTGCAGTTATCAACTGTCTAGCACTTAGACAAGTCTCACTTCTCTCTCCTCTTGTGATGATGGGAGGTATCCCAGTCACTCCATCACTACCATCTTGCTGTATCACCGAATGCATCGGCAGCTGCTATAGCTCTCACCTGCAAATTGAGAGAAATATCAGCAGTTTGATACCATGCTGATTCTCTGTGAACAGCATTAGAAGATGTCAGTCACATGCTCCCAGCTTACAAATGGCATGTCTGTATGATTGCAGTTCTTAGCAGCAGACATATGTGACCTTTAATTCTAATTATATGTTTATAGTGGCAAAGACACCTTTTTTTTTTAGCACAGTACTACTTGCAGAAGAAAAAGCAAGACATGACATGTGTGGAACTGTTCTCTTGCTGAAATTCCACATTTCCACCTGAGAAAAAGAACTAGCTTGAGTATGCTTTAAGTGAACTTTAAATTTTCACCTCGTTTCCTCATCAAAACTACTAATAAATGAGAAGCTGTTCCTAAAGTTGCTCTGTCTTCGGGGCAGACCTCCAGTTAGGCACTCAGTTCACTTCGTTCCAAAATATTACCTTCAGCATCTGAGAAAAAAGCCATGAGGCTTGTAAGCAATTCTCATTTTATATACTTAGGTATCATCATTACCTCGTCAGCAGGCCGCTGAGGTAAACTTTACAATGCATTGAAAAAGAGGAATATATTCATATATCCATGCCTCCTAGAAAGATGAATTGGTGTATTCCATCCAGAAGCAGTTATTTTCCTGGTGTATATATATACCTTTGAAGCAAAGCAGAGGTTGCATATGCAGAAATGAATTCTGCATTCAGTTGTTTTGTCTTTATGGTATTAGCTTCAAGTGGAATTGAATGATAATAACTTTTTGATAGTACATTTAGGTCTTAGACTCCCTGAGGAACCTTGGCATCCATCATGAAATCTCAGTCTTCAGAATTCTCTGTTCATTACTATGTTGTTTTCTGGTAGGGTGATCTGTAAACCTAATGGCTCATCTTCCATTGTTCCATCGTATGCGGAAGCCATATGATACTCACAGATTCAGTTTTTTGCCCAGTGGATAATTGTGGATATGATGCATTGTCTTATTGTGGCCCTCTTTGCTAAAGGATGTTGACAGCCTTCTACCTGCAGGAAAATGACCAGCTGTGACTGGTTTATTCACACAAATGGAATCGCACTAGGAAAACGACATGACAAACTGCAAGACTAGATATGTCATCAGTCTGTTGGGACAGCCTTGTTGCTTGACTATCACAAGTATCTAGTCGCCATATTAATTTTGCTGTGTGTTCTGCACCCTTTTCAAAGCCTGTGGTTTTGAAGGTACATTTCTCAGATGTAACTCAGACTTGCTATTTTTTATCACAGCACATGCTTAGCTAAGATTCAAAGTAGAAACAATTCTTATTGTACTTAGAATATTTAACAGAAAAACATAGAAAACCTACAGGACAAGCCATTGAAACTTTTCACCTTGTGAGAGCTAAGTGATCATAAAATATTTACTGAAAGTGGATGCTGATGGTGTTTTATCATACTGGAATTGATATGAAAGATTAAAGAACCATTATGTGGAGTAATGGAAATCCATTAGGAGAAAATACATGCTTAACAAAAAAGAGAAGTGAAGAGAAAAATACTCCACGTGCTGTTTTTTTGTAGGTTCAAAGGCAAAGGCTTAGCATCTGCTGTAGGTACTGGGACACCTAATCCTTCATCATCTGATGTTGCAACTATTAGGTTGCAAGCAGTTTGCAGATACCCCAGGCAATTTGCTTCCCTTAGCTTTGTAGCATAATTTGTCTTCTAGTGAAAGGATAGATCTATTTCTTTATTTTTGTTTTCTGCTCACGAGGCTGAATTCTGCCCCTGGATGTGTACATTAGGTATCTTGTTGCCTGAATCAAAAGGACAGAGTGTGTTCTACTAGTATACAAGATTGGAATATTAGCCTGTGGTCACAAGGTGAACCATTTGCCATATGATGAAGATGTTTCTATTTTGGATGGAAGTGAAAGAAACACATTTTGGAAAGTAGAGTTAGTTGCAGAAAGAAAGAAAGCCTTAAGAAGTACCAGCTTTATTTTACCATGAGCATAAAGCCGTACACATTTGTTTTATATGAAGGACTTATGCTTTTCTTCAACCTCAGATATTATAAAATTAAGTTTTCTATTTCCACAGTAGTGCTGAAAAACATTTTATTTACAGAAAGAAACTCAGATGAAAAGCCATGACTGCTCTCAGCCAAGCAAGCATAGGGATTGTGCTGTCTATATACACTGGAGGTTGGAATAATCATTGCTAGATTTTTCCTTTCCTTTGGAGAACCTGGCTGGTTGGCCATTCCTTAAGTCTCAGCCTTTTTGCTACCATTTAAATTCTGCTTGACAGCAAGGATGCGCAGCTGTTAGTGCTCAATGAAGCATGAGACTGCTTTTCCTCCCTAGAATTTGGGAATATCTTGTTATATTCCAGCTAGTCTAAGCCTACCTGTGCCTAGACCACTGAGCTGGCTTTGATTTGCAGCCTATCAGGACTTAGGATAGTTGTAAAGCTAAACTGTCATATGAATAGCCCGTTCTGTATCACCAGTGCTGATTGATAAAGACAGTCTGATAGAGGACAAAAATCTGAATTCTCTAGTTTGCAAAACTGTTTTGAATGGGGTTTTTTTGTTGTTGTTGTTGTTTTTTTCTTTCTTTTGGTTGGTTTCTTTTCATAAACAAGAACATGATTTTACTGTGGTAACATTTGTCTCGATTATATTCTTTTGCTCTACTCCAGTTTGCATCTTTGTACAGTCCATACTTCTACTTTTCTTTCTTTTTCAGAGCTCGTACAATGACTGAGTTCTATGTCAACCAAACAGCAAATTGTTTTTCAGCTGTTTAGACTGTTTTCAATAAATTAGGCATGGATATTTAGAAAAAAAAAAAAAAAAAAAAAAAAAGTGTATTACTTTTCTACATTACTTAATAGAGTTTGAGACTAAAAAAAAAAAGAAGAAGAAAAGGAAAAAAAAACGAATATACTGACATTGCCTCATTTATTTTTTAGATACGGAGACATATTTTAAATCATTGGTGTTGCCATATAGACTGCCAGACTTAACTACACACAAATACTTAGTTGCTCATGAGAGAGATCTGCAAATCACAGCTAAATTTTTGCACTCGGGTCATACACAAGATATCTACTAGAGATCTAAGGCAGTATCAGCTTTGCTGTTCACTTTTACAGCTTTACTGAGAAATGATAAAATCTTTTTGTTTTCACAATTAAAGATAAGATAATTATAACTTCTAGTGATGCTGTGATACTGTCTGGCATTTTTCTAACTAGTAATTAAGTTTTAATAGTGGCACTTTTTCTTTGTGTGGTCATCTTTGTTGTTATTACTGTGTTAGAGCTCTGTATTTGTCCATGCTGGTTGATTACCTGCAGAATGTTTCAGGTGCTCTTCATTCTTTCTTCATTAAAGGAAATGGAGAAAGCTGAAATCAGCTTTTAGAAATTTTCTTTGAGGACATTTCAAACAGTTCCCCAGGCAAGAATAAATTATTTCTTTATTCATATATGGTAGCCTTCATGCATCTAATTCCATTGCCTCCTTGCTTTTGCTATATTCATTTTGTTGCCATGTGCCTCCCTGCTGACCTAACAGAGAGCTTTACATTAACATCAAATTAACTATTTTTATTTTTTAAATTTAAAATGAGTTTCAAATTCTGTTGAAGCAAACGGGTACATTTACTGTAGTTTTAAAGAGCTTTTTCTTTGCCTGTGGTCTGCTAAAGGTACGAAATAAGAGCAAGATATGATGTGTCCGTGGTTGTAAATATTAGAATTCACAATTGTCAAGAGATTCTTGCAACAGGATTGAAACTTATGTCATTTATTTTCATGTCATTAGAAACCATGCATGGAATTATTGCCTTATTTTATGTGGATTCATGGCGAGTAGTTTCATATGTGGATCATGATAAATACTTGTGAAATTGTCAGAAGCTTCCCAAGGGTTTGTTCTGCCATTTATAACTAACTTATTGTATGTATTTTTAAACACGTTTATCTAGAGAAAATTTGGGGGATGATTTGGCAGTAACTTGAAAAATAGATACCATAAGTATGTTTTAGACTCCCTTCTGTAGAGGACAGATAATCATATTTTAGGTTTTCTACTGTTTTTGTTTCTCTTATTAAAGCCCTCTTTCAAAGGCATAACATGGCACAAGATAGTACTGTGGTCACCATCTTTCCTGCAGCATTTGTATGTTCCATTACAGTTCTAACTAGTAAGGATAAGGAGTTTCCTACATGAGACGGAAAGTTAACCTCACATGCCCCAATCTCCTATTGTTGGTAACAATGTCACTTTTTGAATTGCTTTGATGATGATTCTTACAAGTTGTAAAACTTGAGAGCAGAGCTTTTGAGGACTGTCTTTCTTACCTCTTTTATTTAAACCAATATTTCAGCCAAATTCTTGTTCTGTATAGAAGGATTTTTTTTCTTATATTTTATCTTGTAACTTAAACCAGATTTTCTACAGTAATAGATAATTGTATTATCACATTATTTAAGAGTGGTGTATTTTTATTATTACAAGCTGGTGTTAGAAGGAGCCTGAGATCAGTATAATTAAATCAATGTGTTTGTATTGTGCTGAACATATATATAAATTGCCAGTTAAGCAGTTCCATATTGTAGCCTATTATGTTTGCACTTCTGAGTAAGGAGTGAGGGACCAATCTCTCCAATCCCTATTCATCTGTATTCTTATTGGAGATAATCACTAAAAGGGCTGAAGTGGACCTAAATGTTTTTAAGTCCTGTGAGAGTCTTCTGCTTTAATTCTAAAGCTGCTGATTTATTTTATTTTTTCTTTTTAGTTGTGGTCTGCCCTGTACTAGAATATGTACTTGTGAATATAATAGTAAAATAACTGTCAAATAAGGTGTAGGAGGTTCCTGGTCAGCATACCCTGTCAAAGATGTAGCCATGATTTGCTTTAAGGCTGCTTGAAAGTTCTGTGCAGGCAACCTTCCTATTTAGTTTAATTCTCAGTTGAAATCATAATTCTGTAACATATCCAACTAGCTCTTTCACTGGAGTGAAAAATGTCTCTCTAATAATTCTGCAGACTAACAGAAATGTAGTTATCAGAAGAAAGATGTTCTTTCTTGGGTACTTTCTTTTTATATGTTTTGAGTAGTCTTTTGTAGTTTTAAAAAATAATATTGTTTTAATTACCATGGTTACACGCTGCTATTGCTGATACAACAATTTCAAATTATTTCTTTCTGCTTCAGTACTTAATACACTGTGAATTCATCAAAAATGGAACAAAAAAAATCTTGTGCAGTGCAAAATTTCTTGTCTATTTCAGTCTATTTTTTGCAGAGGTTTCAATTTTGTATTCTTCATTCGGAGAATGCTCACTTTTAGCTGTACTGAATGTAAATATTCAAAATACCAAACCCATGCATGGTGGATTAACTGTGGCCAGCTGACAGATGCCTATCTAGTCACTCTCCTGCACCCCTTTACTGGGATAGGGGGAGAAAATAGGACAGAAATGCTCCATTAAAAAAAAAAAAAAAAGTAGAAAAATAGAACAGAAAAGCTCCATGTTAAAAAAATAGAAAGAAAGAAAAAGAAGCAGACTGAAGTAACAGAGCCCACTGGTGTTTAGCTTCAACATGACTGTATGAGTATCCTCCACACTAGAATAGTGTGCACTGAGTTTCATGTGGCTTTCCTTTTAACTGTCAGAACATACTGAAATTGTAGTAGTATCTTCTGATATAATACTGCAGAGCCATAAATATCTAAGTGTTTTACAGTCAGAAGATTTACTTATCCCAATTAGAGGTGTAGAGCTTCCAGTGGCAATTGCTGAAGCCAGAAATTGAGTCTAAGTTTCAAAATTATCAGTGTGGTGTTCTTTTCACTGAGCCATATTAACTGACGAAACCATTACCTGTGTGAAATCTACTCACCTAGGCTGTAGCTGACGGGCTGGATGGGGCGGGTGGGAAGGTGAGCTGCATTTGCCTTCACATCTCTACTATATTATCTTTCTGACTTTTATTCTCCCCCAATTTCTCTCCGTATTTCACCTCTGAGGTCCTGCCAGAATGACCTTAGAAAAGTGTGCACACCATCTAGTACACAAATGGCAGTTAATGTTTATAACGTCGTACTAATAACTATGTTCTGTTTTTTTTACTAGAAATGGAATTCTGAATATCCTAATCTCATTTACAAGTCAATGAAATGATTTGTTCTTACAATGACCACTTATTTTAAAATGCAATTCTGCTACTGCCGATTTGCACAGCCATAAAGCAGCAGCTAGGTTGTCAAAAAACTTCTAGATTAAGTTGGTGATACATCATATGAATATTTCTAGACTTTGTGTGCAGCTGTACACTGAATCCTGCATGCCATTTTTATGTGCATATAAATTACTAATAAAAAATAAAAAAAAACCCAACATAATCATAATTCAAGATTCTCCACTCCAAACCCATTTTGTAAATGCAAAAGCAGTATCTTTTCTATTGTTGCCATTTCTTTTGGTTGAGGTCTGAGTTGCCGATAAGAGCTTACATTTGCTATCATGCAAATGCTAACTTTAATACTTGAAAAATCTTTGTGTAGTTTCTATTTTTCTGAATACTTCCTATTTGCTAAAATTAAACTAGTTTAACAATTCAGTTTTGAAATAAGAACACCTCTATGGATATTCCATGACAGAAAACTCCAACAGCTCTTAACTTTTTGGTACTGTAAGGTCTTGTTGCTCTTTTCAGATTTGTTGGTAAAAAGCATCCTTAAAGATGAATACCTGAGCACTCCACAGCTCCATGTAAATTACTATCCTGAATTTTTTACTTTTGTAATCATGATAACAGTAGGAGAAAGCCTGCAATCAGAAACTTCTGTGCTTGGAAAAAAAGGTGTATGATTTCTATCAGATGTCAGCAATTCATAGATTCAAATTAGAATCAAGTAGAAACACTGTCTGTATAGCACTTGCTATTTTATTTCCTGATGTATGACCTCTTTCAGAGTAGCAATTATTTTCCATTAGATCAGTTCAATTGGAAAAAACACTGCTTAATGGACTTCAAATCCTGGGTCACTGGTGATAGTATTAGGCAGTTTTCAGATTTATGTAAGTGCTGTCATATACGGTGGACTTCTGTCTGACATATTTTCTAGGTTTCCTTGAAGCTGTGTGTTGAGATTATGATCTGGGACTCCTGAGTGGCTAGTGGAGCTGGCCTGTCTCAGAAGTAAAGCAGGTACCCATCTTTGCCCCATGAAATGAGTGCAGTTCTGGGCTCTTTCCATTAATTGTGGTGACAGGTACTTTATCAGCAGATAAATTTTGCTTCCACGGATACACTACTGTGTTTTTAGTAGCATTCTGTATCTGTGCATCTGAGGATGATGTGTCAGTCTTAGCTGTATGCATTTCTCTGGGAATGCTAGGACTCTTTTACACCTTGGAAGTGAAAAAAAAAACCTTTAATTTGAAGGACTTTATAATCTGCTCTGACCCTTTTCCCAGCTCTTCTCCTTGCTTCTCCAGTGGAATTCTCTTTCCTTGTTGCAAATGCATTTGAAGCAAATACGAGCTGGTATCCTCTGTATTTCATTGTGAAGTATAACAACATAAATTCACTTCATCAGCAAGCATATTTGCTTATGTTTGCTTTTTTCAGTGAATGGTATAGCACAGAAGTAGGACTTAACAAACTGTTGTTTAATAACATTCTTAGCCATCAGTGGAACATTCAGGAAAAAAATGCCAGAGAGGTACTGAAAATGGAGCTATCTAAGGGAGTTCTTCACATAATTTTCTAGATACTGTGATGGAGCAGGAAAAAAGTAATAATTGAATATATGACCCATTAAAGTCAACAGCAGGTAGTCTTAGCATATATATTCTTCAAGTACTTTAATGTATTTATGTATTATGTATATATATATGTATATATATATATATATGTATATATACATATGTATATATGTATATATACATAATGTATTTATGTATATAAATACTTTATGTATTTAATGTATTATGTTATTATACATATATTATACATGTATGGCATTATGCATAATTACTGAACAAAAAACATAATGAACAAGAAAATCCTTTAGAACAAGTTGACCTGATACCCAGAAAAACAGGAATGACCACGCCTATATTGTTCATGTCAGTGCTTATCTCAGTCTCTCGCAAGACCTCATTGCAATTTTCCAGTACTTGAGGGGAGCTTATAAACAAGAGAAAGTCAGACTTTTCACATGATGATGTAGTGACAGTACATGGAGGGATGGACTTAAATTAAAAGAGGGGAGATTTCAGTGAGATGTTAAGTGGCCCTGTCACAAATTTAAAAGGCAATCCTGTCAACTTTATGTTACTTACCTCTCATTTGGTATTTTACCAATTAGTAACTAGCATCTAATTGTGTAGTAGAAAGGCAAAACATCCCTTTTGACATATATGTAAGTTCAATTTTTCTTCTACCAGGTGATACATTCTAATTCATTCAATCTAATTCATTTATCAAGTTCATGCATTTGAGAGTTATTTGTCAAAACGAATCTCGCTGTACATCACTTGGTTAAGGTTGATTGCACATGTCAGATTAGAAAGAATGGTAAATATTCTTTTTAGATGAGTAACATTGATTGGGGGCACTTTCACTTTTACATAGATTTATATGACTGTGGAGTCCTGTCATCTGGGTTCAATAAAGGCTTGTCCTTAATCCCCAATTCAGCTAACACCACTGTACTTAATGGCTCTGAATTAATGTGATTTGTCAGTAGCAGTAGGGCAAAGTGATAACCAGAACATACTGCTACCTTATTCTGGCTGATCTATGATAAGCATTGCCCATTTATTCTTTTGTACAACATAATAAACAGCTGAATCCTTCACTGATTTACATAGTGGTTTTTTGTTTTTTTTTTTTCCAGCTTGTTTCTGGGGTGTCTAAAGAAGTTGTATCATAAAATATAATGAGTTTGAGTATATTGCGTGATATAACAAAACAAACAGTGCATGCTTTGTAATTGATATCATTGACATTCACAAGGTGATTTGGTCACTTACTCTACAAAAATACACGTACTGTGTTAGTGTTTGAAGAGTACAGTTTGCCATACTACAATGTCAAGGAGATACTCCAGCCATTTCCAAGAAAAAAGGCTAGAAAAAAATTTTCTGCTCACACTAGAACTTCTAAATGTTCATACTTTTCTCCTAGGTTCCCTTTTTTTAGACCACTGAGTGGAAAAATGTATGTTATGTTAATACGATTTCCCTTTTCTGCAGTCTGTTCATTGTGCACGATCAAATTATTTCTGTTCTTCTCATGAATATGCTTAATGATGCATAAATGTCTTCTTTAATTGTAAACCAGCCACCTGCGCCATCTCTTAGTGTATCTAAAAGTTTCTTTATTGACCGTTTATTGCCAGATGGTTTCATGTTCAAGGAATACAATGCTGCTGCTTGGTAACTGTGAAGAATGTGCCTAAGTTGACTGCCGGAGCAATTCCTCAGGCCTTCAGCTTCCTCTAAAATCTTAGCCTTCCCAAATAAAAGCAGCATCCAAGCTGTAGGCTTTCTAAATTGCATAAGAAATCTTCTACCTATGCCAGCTTCTGCAGGCACCACAGGTGAGGAGGAACACATCTGAACAAATGATGAGAATATGTACCCAGGTGTTAGGTCAGATGGTAATAATACCTACTTTGTCAACATAAGATGGACATGTAGTAGTCAGAGACAGACATAGTACTGTAAAACAACCATGTGATTAACTCCAAAAAAGGCTTAAAAGCTTGTGATAGATTCTGTGGAAAGAGACAGTTCATGTGACAAATGTCATTGGACTTCAGCATTTCTCAAGGGTTGCTTATCTACCAAAGGTAATATCTACCAGAAAGAGCCATTTTCTTTGCCATCTGACCCTACTAATTCCTAATTTGCTCTGAGAGGTATTTCAGTTTTTTACTTCTTGTTGGTTTACATACTTAAGAGGTTCCTAGGGTGAAAGCAGGATAAATTGTCATTACTATATATGTGAAGTGAAAAGTATATGTCTGTACTCCTTTGTTTTTCATTCCTCAGTTAGATGTATGCTTCCTTCACGCAAAAGAAATAAAACCTTAGTACACTTGCTTGTCTGTCTTTCAAACTCTCTAAAATTAGCTTGTCATGAAATGTAAAACTAATGTGTAGTTGTAAAATTCACTGCCAGCATTTTCCTCACTACTGGCTGATGTCTAAGTAGATTTAGAAATGAAAGGGGTTATTATAAAGTGATTATTGAATAGCTAGGTATGTCATTTTAAACAAGCAACTAAAATCTCTTTTGCAGATTCAGAATGTAATCTTGTTTGTTTCATTCATAGCTAAAATCTGATTTTGATTGTGGAGGAGTAATCATATAATGTAGGTAATTTGACAAAAATATATCCAATGTTGTTTTTCTTTCATTCTTTATTTAAATATATTCGAATTTAAATGACTCACCATCTAGAGTATACCTATAAAATGACAACAGCATAAAGAAATATTAGATTCCATTTGCTTTGGTTCAGCTTTAACTTTTACTATGAAGTGAGACGTTCCTATCAGCTCTGTCATGAAAGGAAAAGTCATGTAGAAACTGATACTTAAAAAACACTTCCAACTTTAAAAGAATGTCATTATTCGTGATTAGGTCAGTATTTTGTAACCATGAATTTCAGTCTCAAGATTTAGCCTCAATGGAATACGCATATCCATAAGTTGGTGAATAAGAGCTGGAAGTGCTAAGGAAATGTTCTCCTGTGGGATTATATCATTCATTCATGTTTCTGTATCCAGTGCTTTTGACAGTACGTTGCTAAAAGCTTAAATTCAAGGCCTCATCTAGTTTCAAGCAACAGCTATACTGATGTTTTTTTGTAATTTGTAAGCTGATGCTTTGGATGCATATCAAAATGTGCTTTCAATGAATCTTCTGAAATTAGCTCAACATCTTGGTTCTGTCCCAAGACTTTTTGTATTTTTAGCTTGTTTTTCAACTAGAAATAACACAAAGAATTCTGGTGATAAGCTGATATTAGTACTTCTGATCTCTCTTGGAAAATGAAGACCTGTACCATATCTCACATTTGAGCTTGAGGAGAAATGAGTGAGGATTCAAGCTGTCTCATTTTAAGAACTTTACCTGCTCATGTACTGCTGTGAGCTATACGTACATATTTTAGCATTTTCTGAGGTCCTGCAATCATTTTATTTTGATATTCAGTTTCTTTGTGTATATGTAAACTAGGGAAATGCTATTGTCATATTATACAATCGTATACTTAAGTCTGGAATAACTTGGAAGGGTACAGAAGGGATCCCCACATAACTGTAGGGTAACTGTGTGCTCATATTTACCTTCTTTCACTGGTGTTTTGACTGCCGAAGACATTTACCATAGGATACAATTAGAAACAAAACAATACATATGTATGATTTTGTTCCCTCTTTGTCTGGAATGTGGGAGACTGAAGTTCTGCCATCTCATAGCTCTTCCTCTCGTTAGCTCTGAAGTTCTGCTACATCCCAGTGTTTTCTAAAATGAGTACTGCGGGAAGACTGATGGAAGAGCTGCTTTAATGTAGGAGTTGTGTATTTCTGCAGGAGGGCCTCTTGGAATTGCTATTAGCAAGTAATAGTGAAAGAGATGCTCAGTATCTTCTGCAGTCATTTCCTTTTACTTGAACAATCTTACTAGCCATTGCTATTAATTTCCAAGACACAGTATTTGGTTTCACTTTCAAACTGGACTCCAGAGGAAAATGATATCACCATCATTTTATTAGTACTTCCATCTCACTAATTAATTTTCTAAAATATACATATATGTTAAAATCTATGAAGTTACAGTGCCCAAATTCTTGCCCACTGTTTCTTTCTTCTCCACAATCAGCAGTTTTTGGTATATTGAAACTGAAAAGCTCTAATCTATTAGCAGATTTGATCAATCGTGGTATTTTAAGCAAAATAAGGCTCTTCTTGAATTTCAATTGGTTGTTGAAGAACTTGTAGAAAAAATCATTACACTGATATAAAATCATTCCATTTCTGTTCAGCATGATCCTTCAGAAAACTCTCCAACCAAGTTTGCAAATAACCTCACACTGTTTGCTGCCACGTATAGATTGGATATAATCAAATAGGCGAGACAAGTGAAACAGTTTGCCTGCTTTCTCATTTGGTGTTGCCTATAGATATACAAATCTTCAGATTTGTGTTTTAAACTATGGGCAGGTGTTGTTATTTTAATAGCAGCTGGATCATAAGGCTATTCACCTATAGAAGAAACAGTATTTCACTACTTCATGTTGTACCTTCCTGAAACATAGCACCTGCGATGCTGGAGTGCAGTAGGGTGTCTGCTTACCTGGAGAACTGTAGCATGAGTAGAGCTGTCTGCCTTTATATCTTCTGCAGGTAGAGTTACACCAAAGAAGGAGAAACATGGATGAGAGACAGTGTACATAAGTATGTAGAAAGTAAGAGTTGTGATCTCTATTCTTAAAAAAAGTTCAGGCATGTAATGTTTTAGTTTGTCTGCCAGGAGGAGGGAATTTTCTGTCTCTTTATCAGTATTTCTGTTTTGTTTTTCTCCTAAAAGCTACTTCAGATTTAGTAGTGACTGACAGATTGATCACTTTTACCAGTGTTGGTGGACTGTTAAAGCATTGAATGGAGACCCTGGTATTCTCATTTGAAAGAAAACAAAGATTTAGCTCTGATCCAGTCATCAGAATTGAGTCAAAAGTGTGCTTATGGTCTCTGTCACTGTAGTAAGAAAACATTAATGAAATTACATGTGATACTGATGCTGGAGTACTGTGACCCCCATGTATCTCATAAGGAATTGATATGGAAAGATTTTAAGGAAATCTGTGGCAAAGCCAGGAGATCTTGGATGTCTGCCCTGTATGTTTAATTATTGCTATTTTATTTTCACTTCAAAGAGTTGTAAATCTTAAATCTCAGATAATCTTTTAATTGTAAATGCTTTTCTTATTTGGTTAATCCTTTACTTCCTGTGAAAGGCTAATAGAGACCAACTTGGAATTTAAATCACCAGAGCTATTACAGAGCTAAACCATGTTAATGTTTTGCCTAGACAAGAAGTAAAGTCTTCATTCCTGTTGTCAAGATGATCGTCTGAGCCATGTTCAGATGGAGATATCTGAACGCGATGCTTTTTTCTTTCAGATGGTGTCCAACATGTATCAGATCTCTGCTGCTATTGGGGTATCTCAGAGGGGCCAGAAATCCTCATACCTCCTGCATCTTCGTTTTATTTCAGTATATCTGTGATGAAAATACAAAACTTCCAGTCTCTTTCATTCTGAAACCACATTTTGATGATCAATTCTAAAAATACACCAAAATGTTTCTCTGTAATTTTGAAACTGAGTTTCTGAAAAAAACATTGTACTTGTAGTAAGAGGTAAAGTGCAAAGTTCCTGAGAAATGAGCTGTGAATTGAAGCTGCAGTGGAAATGGATCCTATCTGTCAGTCTCTGCTCCATATTCTCAGGGAAAGAGAGGAGAGCCAAGATGACTGACTAAATGGGATGCTAAAGTGCCAGGGGCTAGATCTGGGCTTGCTGGTCCCTCAGGTCAGAGCTGCAACTGTCAGACTTTCCTGCTTGATACCTGCTGAAGCCAGCAGGAGGAGAGCAGTAGGAAAAACGCTTCAGGCACCATCAGGGGAATTGGTAAGAAGTACCTGGTGCAGCGTTAGGCATGACAGGCAGTGCTCTCCTCTGGGAGGACAGCCTCTTTCTTTATGTACTGGTAGGCCTCATTTTTGCAGTTCACCTCTTCATTTGCAGCGTCGAGGCAGAAGAAAATAGCTGGGATGCTGAGGAGCAACAGAGCATCTGTTTATCTAGAGAACTGCAGGGGGAGGGAAGAGGTGTAGTTGAATGATGTCCCTGAAGGTGGGATGTCTTACCTCAGCTAATAAGTAGTGCTTATTCAGGAATTCAGGTTTGTTTGATAAAAAAATAATAAGCCATAGTCTGTTCCACAGTTTTGAGACCTTAAAAATGAGATGGAGGAAACCAAATGGGTGAATTCTTTGGTGTACAGCCCAGCATCTGCAGAGGCTCTTTCATGGTCAGACCTTTTTAGAACGTTCGATGCCACTTTCACAGTAGTCATCCACAGTAAATTTATTCCACTTGGTACAAGTAACATCTCTTTATTCCTTTGTTTTATTAGATTAAGATTGTATGTGCCATTCTCATAGCAGTGACTTCAAGATTTAACTAGTGGACTAATTTGTACTTTTATTTAAGGTAGCAGGGCATAAGAATTTCTTTCTCCTGGGTGGAAATTTTGAGTAGATTTTGATCCAGTTTCTTCATATAGCCACTCAATTTCACTTTTCAAATGCTATGAATTCGTTTTATGGTTCTAATAAAATAGATTTCTCAGCTCCCCCCATGAATTTTCTAATGTGCTTACTATGAAACTGAGCAGACTGATCCATATTCTTGCATCTATGAGCCTTGTTCAACTGCTTAATGTTGTATGTCAGGGTTGCCTTAATTTTGTTGATTTTCTAGCCCTATTTAGCCCATCCAGCTGGTGATACAGTTCCACAATGCCAATCAGATGCACTTTGCTATCTATAGTCTCACCTGTATGAAAAAAAAAATAAATGCTTAGAAGCTGATATGTAACAAATATATATATAAATATAAAACTCATTTCTCTTTAGGTTTGTCTGAATTATGCACAAATGCTGAAGGACCGTATGAAACTCTCAGAGCTTTCCAGTCTTTGAGGTCTGCCTCAAAACACAACTGTTTGTAGCAGCAACAAATACCCCAAACATCAGGTTTCTCTGCTGGGGTGTCTGAGTTTGAAAGCAAGTAAATGGCTGTACCAGTGTATCCTTAGTGTGGAAAATTTTACTAGTCTGCACCAGAAGGAAGATTGGGATTAGATGTGTTACTGAGTTCATTTTGTTTTGCCATTTTGTCACCAGCTGGGAAATATAATACACTGGTGATCAACATGTTCAGATAGTGGCAGTTAATTTAAAAAAAAAAAAAAAAAAAAAAAGCTAAGAAGCTGGAGGATTTGAAAATAAGAAAACAACTCTGCTTTGTAGATGTACAGAGAGCAAGCAATTTCTTAACACCTTTTCTTCAAGGAGCTAAGATGAATGATGTCTTTGTACACACATTCTAAGCAGGGATTTTATTTAAAAGTAAAAAGATGAAGCCCTGTGTAAATTGTTTAGAACAGTCCTGGTGAAGACATGTTGATTAATAAACATTAAAGAAGGAAGATGCATATTAATTTGTTTACGTATAAGAGGCTTCTAGCTCATTAAATGTCTTCTAAGCATTTAACTAGTGAAGCAGTGGATAAAACCAGACGTTGTCTTTAATCTTGTTGTGAGTTCCAGTATGAAAACAAACAGATTATCGCTAAGTATGTACAATAGTTCTACTAATGACATTCTTCTGAAAATGTGGGGTGTCAGCCAGCTCAGTATTTGAGCTGTAATTTGGTGGAAGTTTGGGTTCAGTTTTGTAACTAAATTGCTGGGACCAGTAGGAGCAGATAAATTTTAACATCATCAACAACAGTGCTTGGATAATTAAATTGTTGAAAATTTTCATGTTTATAGAGAGCCATCAGTTCTTGCTGTGATTTTGTGAGGTATCATTTATGCCTGGTTATCAGCCAAGAGTTCTCCAGGAACATTCAGGTGCAGTAAGATATGACTG
Source organism: Coturnix japonica (assembly GCF_054131305.1). NCBI lineage: Eukaryota > Metazoa > Chordata > Aves > Galliformes > Phasianidae > Coturnix > Coturnix japonica. Next base: position 45,828,978 of record NC_140664.1, read on the forward strand.
ACATGCCTTCTTTCAGGTTTTATTTTTTATTATTATTCTTTACCAGACTACTACTGCAAACAGGTTTTTATACTCTTTTAGATGTAGTTGAAGAAGACAAGAAAGAAGCTAGTTACAACTAGTGTTTATAGGAAGATAACCCTATGGACTATTTTAAAGAAATTAGAATATTATCTTAATGGCCTGGCCAAGTAGAGATTGAGTAATTGCTTTCAGTCTAACTTAAAAACAAGCAAATAAGAAATAGCTGATGAAACACCAAGCACTTTTTTGTAAAAACAGTCCTGGGAGAAAATCAACACATATTTACAGATTTTCCCTAAAATTACCTTTTATTTTTAGATACCTATTAACTTAAATGATGGCTTTTGCTTTAGAAATGTTAACATATTAATTTGTAAAGAAAATTGCTGTTATTTTTTTGCAAGCAACAAATAGGTAAAAAGTGTAAACATTATTTAAATTATAGTTCAAGTTTAAAGATAAATTTCTGGTTTTTTGTTTGCTTATCCTTTTTCACTAGAGTCACTTTCTCTATTCCTCGGTATTTTGTTCTTAGTTTTCTTTAGGCTTCTGTTCTCATTTGTTCTATGAGAGAAAAATAATGGATTTCTTTCAACTTACATGTCATACTTACGAACTGTAAAACTTCTAACTACTCTTAGGTAGTGCTATAATATTCATAAATATTCTCACTTACTGCTATAATATGCGTCAATAATCATACTAGAATTATATTGGTAATTTTGCAGATCCAATGCGTGGGCCACGGAAACTAGAGGTTGTGGAGATCAAGTCTAGGCAAATCACTATTTGCTGGGAGCCATTTGGATATAATGTCACACGATGCCATCGCTACAACCTCACAGTCCATTACCGTTACCAGGCTGGAGGACAAGAGCAAGTGAGAGAAGAAGTAAGCTGGGATACTGAAAGTTCACATCCTCAGCACACCATTACTAATCTATCACCATATACAAATGTTAGCATCAAATTAGTACTAATGAATCCTGAAGGACGAAAAGAAAGCCAAGAACTTGTCGTACAAACTGATGAAGATGGTAAGTTTTTGTATTTAAACATGTATCTACGCTGTACATGGATCCTACCTGATGATCAGCATATCTTTCTGTATGTTCTACTTTCTGTAACAAATTTTCTACCACCTTCAACAGTTTTAGAGCAGTAAGGGATCTATTATATGTATTAACACGGTCTTTTACATAATCTGTGACATTGTACATCATTTTATCATTTCTTCACTAAGCTCACAGTATCTGCGTGAATTATGTTCTGCCACTTAAAAGTACCAGTTTCAATGTGAAAACAAATTCAGATGCTGGTCCACAGTATCTTTATGTAAGCATTCCTGTTGAGTGATATGCTCAACATTAAATTCTTTTTCCTGATCTGCAGTTTCCACCACTGAATACTGTTAGTTGCTTATCCAGACAATATCTTTTGTATGTATGTATGTTGCAGTATATTGATACTCCCTCTCCTTTAGTAATTTTTAGCTAAAGGGGGTTTTCAGACCTCAGTCATTTAAGTTATGACGTAATTTATCACTCTCCTTTTTTGCAGTGTATGTAGCTGGGTTGGCAACTGAGTCTCCATAATGCTGTATTAACACTGCATGAAAAGATGCTAACATCCTTCTAAATCCTATGTGACATTATTGTGATTGTCCACACCAAGAGTTTACAGGAGTATTGATAGCTAAGGGACTATGATGGAACTTACTTTTTTAATTAGTCATTCACCAGGAATCAGTTCCACCTTTCTGGAACATGTTGTACTAAGGTGTATAGCCCCTTGGTTCCTTCTACAAGTGTGCCTTAGGCTTTTTGGCTTTGCTTATAGGAATCTTCAATTGCCTGCTCTTCAAAGGAACCTTAAAAAATGACTGGGATTAAAACAACAGATCTATGCTCCCAGTTTTAACATCTGCAGTGTTCCTGGATGTAGTTGTCTATTTTCTTCCAAATTAATGATGGATTTACTGCAAACATTTTGGATAGATTTCTAGGGGAAAAAAAAATTAAAAAATCAACAATGACGTTTCCCTTATAATAAACACTTGAAGAATATAATTTTAAAATGTTAAATCATTTAGTGTGTACTGTAATGGTTTTGTATAGTACTAATTTCTAATTGAAATATATGAGGGAGTGAATTAAACAATTTAGAATTTTAGGTTGCTAATACAACTGATTTTTCCAAGCATAGCTAACATAAAAATTGTTTAAATAAAATTAATTTTGCTGTCATCTCCTTGTTGTTATTCAGTTCAGTTGTAGGGTGCAAAAGCAAGGGATCTTATTGATGTATGTAACATTTCTGTATTTTCTTTAAAATTTTATATGGTATTTGTTTATTCCTGGCCCTTGTCACAGTATACTAAGACATCATAAAAACCATCATCAGTGGTTCAGAGTATAATTTTTTTAATATTCTTTCCACAATATTAATCAGTTTTGAAATACCGAGCTTGAAAATCTCTGATTCTGTCTCTGCAATGTTTTTGCAAATACTAAAAAAAAAAATACAGCTTTTTAGTATATTGTACGCTTTCAGCGCAGCATATGTATCTGTGTGTAACAGAACAATGAAATATGACCCAAATAATCACTGTGATCTTCAAATTACATTATAATGTATGTTGCAAGGGCTCTGTCCAGTTGAGTGTTGAGTATTTCCATGAATGAATATCCCACAGCCTCTCTAGGGAAGCTCTTAGAGTGTTTGATCTCCCTGATGGTGTAAACGCTCAGAGTTTATGGCCTTCAAATAATTTTTAAGAGTTATCATCGTGTTCAGTCATACTTTTTACTTTACTTGTGCTATATTTAATTTTTCTGCCTTTACATGTATATTATTAGCCCTATTATTCCAAATAGCTGTTGCTGGCTTTCTCCTACTTGGAAGAAAGACTTCGGGCACAGATTTAGAATTTCACTAATGGCACAATTTTACTGGTCCATGTAGGACTGGTAAGCAAAGCTCTTTGACAAGATCTTCCTCTTGTCAAAGGAATTCCTGCAAGGGACTCTGTAGAGAGGTAGGGAAATTTGCTTATAAAGTCTCAATTTAAGCTCCATTTAAATCAGTTTAACTCCTAGACCAACATGGAAGAACAGAAGAACTAAAATGCAACAGGAAGGAGTCACCAAATGTCTATCTTGTAGGTCTTCCAATGCTTTAGCTATGGGTGGTACTCAGAAGGGGGTCCAAGAAGTTATTTCAACTGTTGTTGCAGGTAGTTTCCACCTTCTACCATATGGAAAATGTGAGTCTTCTCACTGGACTTTCACATGCATTTCAGGTGAAAGTGCTCATCCATCAATGCTTTATGCTTCCTAGCAGTGCATTTTTGAAGATTTTCTTTTTACATTATGTTTCATATACTGTTACAAAACAGAATTTCAGATACATGTCCACATGCTGTTAACACACCTTCTTGGCTAAAAACTGTGTTGACGTTGGTTCTAGAATCAAATAGTTGTAGAATAAACAGAAAAAAAGAAGCAGATATCTGAGAGCAGTTGATGCATCCTTTATCAGACCCTTCTGATGTCCCTGACCATCATTCATTCTCCTAAAGTAAGAATCTTTAAGGAGAATGCCAGGTTTTCAGTTTGTCTGCATCACAACTTCCATGTGTTCACCATGCTTAAGGATATCAAGCATATAGTCAGTGAGCATCACCATTATGTGCGAAATGTGACTCATGTTTCTGAGGCTGGCATTCTAGTTCAGTAAGCTAAAGCTGTACCTCATTACTTCAGTCTTCTTCCATTTTCATACAGAAATGTTTGTATCTGTCAGTACAGAACAGGCATGCCATTGATAAGTAGTTATGACTATCAGTATTTATTTACAAGAATTTATCCCTGAGACATCATCTAGTTTCTTATTCAGTTAGTTGAATTATCTTTTTCTTTCATCAGTAATGTTCTACTGGAAAAGAGCAATTCTCACTAACTCCTTTTTATACTGAAGTTGATGCAAATTTCCTTAACAGCACTATCTTGTAAAATAAATTATTCTCTTTGCTGAGCTACCCTGGTCTTTGCTTCAGTCTTTGGAAATAATTGTGGGTGTAATTTTCTAACAGAATATATGCATTTGAGGTGTTTAACTTAGGGAGATGGGGAAGAAGTGGTTATATATATATGTTATGTTAAACAAATTGCATGGAATATAAACTGTATCTCAACAATTGATATTTTGTGTCTCAACAGAATGGGTGGATTGCTTTTATATTTGTTTTTCCTTTTCTTATTCATTAGTTCCAAGTGCTGTACCACTTGAGTCAATTCAAGGGAGTACCTTTGAAGAGAAGATTTTTCTTCAGTGGAGAGAGCCAGTGCAAACATATGGTGTGATTACTTTGTATGAGGTATCAAGCATTTGGTCTTGTTTTTCCCTTCATGTATTGTATTGATTTTTGGAAGTGCATAATTAGTATGTAATTGAAAGCAATGTTCTTTCCTCAGTTTCTGTAAAAGAAGTACTCATTTTGAAGATAGTAGCACTTACAAAGTAATAAAATCAAATGTGTAATATAGAAATGGATTACTGCAAATCCCAAGAAAGGTATTGAGTTATCAACTTGAAGAAAACTGCTATATTTAGAGCCATATGATATAGTATTCTGTCTAGTAATGTGGAACTAATATTTAAGACTGAAAGACAGATCTTAGTAGATTATTTTTTTAGAAGGAGGCATAATGCAGTGAAGACAGTCATCTTCACATTTAGGTGAGACTCATTACAGGAAGCCTATTGTAATAGAAACAAGTAGACGTAATTTTTAAGAAAAAATCTATCATTTTTGATGCAAATTCCACAAAATTATATGTTGTAGATGTCTAAAAATCGCTGCTTTTCCTCACATGGAACCTCTGCCTGAATGCCTTTTAGAAAAATTGACAAAAGACCGCACAGATTAAGCTGTCAGACAGTAATCACTGTTAAGCCTCTTACCTGACCTTACTACAAAATTGGTATTGAAATGCTTTGTTTTAAAAAAAAAAAAACAACAAAAAACCACCACCTAAATGATGTATGGTGTAAGAGAAAAGTTAAATTGAACGGTAACCTATTGATACTGTTTTGAAAACTGTTTTATTGTAAGAGGATAAAATGCCATGAAAAAGTAAAGAGTTTTTTTGTTGTTGTTGTTGGGTTTTTTTGTTGTTTTTTTTAGTAAGCTAACTGCCTTCCAGCTATTCCAACAATTGCCAATCTGCAAGGATTTGAATGTTCTACTAAATATGCTGATGTTTTCATTGATGTTTGGCTTCATGTACATAGAAACACACAGAGGCAAATCATCTGCTAATAAAGATGCATGTATGTCTTACTGTATTGATGGTAAAGTACATGCAGTGTGTATGTGCAACTTATTCTTAAAAATATGTTTCGAACTTCATCGGCTGTAATGACAGTCGTACAGGTGTTATTGAGAGGTAGAAAAAAATAGGTTGGCCTAAGTTTCCAAGGTATTCAGGACAGTAAGTCTTTGAACATCAAAAGAACCTAACATTCCAACAGCAAAGAGAATACTGAAAATAAAATACTGATATCTTCTGCTGTTTATCTTGCACTTCTCAAAACAGGGTAGAAAGAGCTAAGCAAACATTTAAAGCAGTAACTTGATTTCATTAATTTCTAACTGAAAGGTACCAGCAAGACGTATACATCCAAACCAGTTTTTGTTCTAAATGTCAACTTGGTCCAGTGAGGTAGCTGAAAATGAACAGATCAGAAAGGCCACTACCCAACTAGAACTGCACTGGGCAAGGAGTGCAGAGAAGATCAAGAAAGGCTTATACAGGTACATTAACAGTTAGAAAAGATGCCAAGAATGCATACTCTCCCCTAGTGAGCAACACAGGTAGACTGGTAACAATGGACAAGTTGAAGGATGAAGTACTTAAATTTTTTCACTGTCTTCACTGACAACTGCTCTTCACATAGCCCTCAAGCGGATGGGTCAGAAGTTGGGGACAGGGAAAGCAAAGTGCCTCCTACTGTAAGTGAGGGTTAGGTTTGTGACCACTTGAAAAACCTGAACATTCGTAAGTCTGTGGGTCCCAAGGAGATGCATTGCAAAGTCTTGAAGGAATTGGCTGACATAGTCACCAGGCCACTCTCAATGATATTTTCAGAGTCATGGTGATCAGATGAAGTCCCTGGTGATTGAAAAAAGGGCAGTGTCATGCCTATTTTTAAGGGTAGAAAGAGCAATCCAGGATACTACTTGCTTGTTAGCCTCTCCTCTGTGCCAGGGAAGACCATGGAACAGATCCTTCTGAAAGCTATGTTAAGGCACATGGAAGAGAGGGAGGCCTTTGACATGTACCCACATAACTTCCTTCTCTCTAAATTGGAAAGATATGGATTTGATAAGTGGACCATTCGATGGATGAAGAGCTGGTTGCAAGATCATACCCAGAGAATAGTGGTCAGGGAATCATTGTCCAGATGAATATCAGTAATGAGTGGTTTCCCTCAGGGCTCGACACTGGGACTTTTTAATATCTTCACCAGTGACATCGACAGAATCATGTGTAATAATGTAATGTGTAATAATTACTACAAAAAAGAATGTTACTAAATGTTATTACTTCATTATATAAAGTGCTGGAATTCACATACAAATGGAACTTTTTAAGTAAAAAGGAGGAATTAATAATTTTTATTTTTAATAGATTTCTCATGTTTAAGTTCTTGTTACAATATGTGGAAATTAGTAAATAATATAAAAACATCTGGATCAAGTTTTGCTGTGAACTTATATTAGCATTTCTAGTGAAAACTGAAAATACCGCTGGAATCAAAGAAGGAACTAAGGATACAGTATACATTTTGCATATATTACTTAGCATTTTATCTCTCTTTTCCTCCAAAGGAAAATCTGACCTAGGTACAATATAATAACTTGAAAATTTCCCAATTAGCAATTACAATATCTAAGCTTCAGACTAAAATATAAGCTCTACCCACTCTGAAAAATTTGCCTTAAGCTGCCCTTATCATCTCCTAAGGATAATCTTATTCAGAGCAAAGTGTAATTACAGTTTGAAGTAGGAGCCACTTCTTTCATTATTTGTTTATGTGATTTTATTGTTGTTTTATTTTTTTTAATGTTGCTGATCAAAACCAATTGCAAGACGGGTTCAAAAAATGGCATTGTTAAAGGCAGCATCTTAAAGGAATTAGTGTAAGCCTGAATCCATCCTTTAGAGTTGTAATCTAGCTTGCCTCTAAGTCTCCATATCTATAAAAGTAATAACTCATACCAGTTATGGCTGAGTTTCTGTGTCCCTTCGTGGAATTCAGGATTTGAAGAGAATAAGAGAGTAAGATAGCTTATCATAAAATGTCTGACAGCACATACATCAGAAGGGTTTACTGGATAAAAATGCAATCTTTGTCCATCTGCTTAAGACAGTTTATAACTTTCTTATTCTTTTGCAGATCACCTACAAAGCAGTCAGTTCCTTTGACCCAGAAATAGATTTATCCAATCAAAGTGGACGAGTCTCAAAGCTAGGAAATGAAACACACTATCTCTTTTTTGGACTGTATCCTGGCACTACCTACTCTTTTACCATCAGGGCCAGCACAGCTAAAGGCTTTGGACCTCCGATCACAAATCAGTTCACCACTAAAATATCAGGTACTTAATGCAAGAATATCATTGTTTGCATTTAATAATGACATGGTTAATTTTTTGGTTGCTTCTTTCTTCTTTGGGAATTTACGAGCAGCAAATTGAAAGTGAAATAAGCCTTTGTCCCTGAAGATGTCAAAGTGACATACATGAGTGTACCTGAAAATCTTCCCAAGTGTTTAAATAGCAGCTAGTACATTCATATTCCTATTCATGGCTATAACTTACCACCCAAGATGCCCAATGAATTATGTGCCTGCAGTCAGCGCCAGCTGCTGTTACAATGTTTAGCATAGGGGTTTTTGGACATGAGGATGAGGGCTTCATTCAGAGCTTATTCAACCTTGACATGATTCTAAATTAGTACAGTAACAGTGCTGGAAAATCTCTTTAATGAGCCATGAACAATTGAGAGTAAAGCAGATACACTGTATGTCCAGCACCCAGCTAGAAAGTGCAGCCGACTGCCAGCCAGTATACATTCCTAGAAGGCTTGTAAACTGAAGTGGGTATGAAACTGTATTAGATAAGAACATCAGAAGTTGTGGTTTTCAGATAAGAGCAGTGCGACTCTGTCACTCCTACGGAACCATGAACAATATTTTAAAGCCCTCCCAAAGGCAGTGGGACACTTAATTTCTCCAACTGATGGGATGCAATACTATTAAATATCCTAAAATCCTTATTTAATCGATGACAAAATGCTTTGCAAATCCCTTACTCTTCACTTCCATACAGTCTTCTTGGGAATTAAACTGAGAGTTGAACCTTGATAATGTTTACAGAAAATTGCCTTTGCTTTCCAGAAAAGATAAGGGAAAGCATTTGGATACAAAATCTTCTTTCTTTTTACTCTCCTTCTGTATATTTTCCCTCCCATCCGTCATTTTCTGTCCTCACAGGGCAGGAAGGGGCAGTTAATGCGTGGTGGAAATTATGCTAATTGAGGTAACTGTAGAGGAGAAAAAAAACAAAACAAACAAACAAAAAAAAAAGGTTGTTAATTTTCAAGTTAGAAAATTATTCTTGGAAGAACATCTAACAATAATTAACACCAATCTGTAAAGATGGGATCATATTCCCTATTCTCACACTGAGCAGAACGTTTCTGTGTCAGAAATGTATTTCTAACAAGCCAATCTTGGTAGGACTGTGGTCTTACCTATAAGGCTATGAGGCTCTTGATGTGTCTGTATTGTGAGGAGATGTGAAATGAAAGTGCTGAACATTTATTAAATTAAAAAAAAAAAAAAAAAGGTTTCACTGCACATTTTAGAACAGATGATGTGGCAACTCTGTGTTCTGACCAATTTTGAAACAGATCTTGCATGTTAATTCGTCTGACTTAGACTGCATTTTCATAGCCTTGATTTCCTGTCTTAAGTTGATGAGTAATACTATTCTGTACTGTAAATAGTTGCTGTGTTTCATTCTATACTTGTGTGATTGGCATTGATGGATGAAGTGATCTGTATGTAAATATTCAGTACTAAAAGGAGAGCTGGTAGCCATGCCTGCTATCAGAATTGATGGGCATGTTGTATTAGAATACTCTGTTTTCTGTTCCATATAACTTTGTGAAAAGTCAGCTGTGACAGCTAAATTTTTTTATGCTGCCTTTCTCACCCAGAAGAATTTCACCCATTTCAGGACCATAAGCTGCTTCTTTGTGGGAGCAGTGGGAGAGGAAGAATACTAATCTAGATAGAACAAAAGGGGAAAAATAGATAATGTCCAGGTATCTGTGGAGAGGAGATAAAATAGCCAGGTCTCAAAGGTAGGAGAGGGAGAACCATAGCTCATGGCCTGGGCAGAATTACAGTTTTGGTGGAAGGATGCTAAGGTTAATAAACATTGCTTGTAGGGACCTAAGAGTCACAACTCAGTAAGACTGCAAGACTTGTTAAGATGCATGTAGGAGAGCAAGGGCAAGGAATGACGCTCACAGTGTTTCAGAAATGTTTTCACAGCTTTCAGATTTGTACTTACTCTGTGATTCCTTCATTTTTGGGATAGCCAAGTTGAGAATGGGGTGTGATTTGGATAAATTCTAGATGTATGAAACTACAAAACTGAAATTAGTGAAAACTGATTTCAAGGGGCTGGAACTAGGTGATTTTAAAGTTCCTTCCAACCCAAATCATTGTTATTCAATGACAATGTTCAATGATGCCTCTTCTCCCAGGCAACAAACATGACCTGAGGAAATGGCCACAAGTTGTACCAGATGAGGTTTAGACTACACATAAGAAGGAACTTTTTCTCTCAGAGAGTGGTCATGAGATGCTGTCCCTGGAAGTGTTCAAGAGGCGCCTGGATTCCAGCATCTGAAATATTAAGCTAAATGAATTCAGATTCTAAATAAATCTTCAACAATGAGGATGATTAGCTGTTGGAAGAACTTAGTACTAAAGAAAAGATCTTTGCCTCCCCCCAAAAATGTATTTTCTGTTATAAGCTGGAATTAGTTTGGGGAAGTTCGTCGTCTTGCATCATTCCTGTGGTCAAAAAAGGTCACTGCAATGATCTCTGTTTGCTTCTGTAGCCTTTTAAGTGTATAGAAGCATATCATCATTAATAGCTGGACAATAAGTGTATGATAGACTGCTAAACAAACAATTAACTGAGCAGCCTTCCATTCAATATTGTGGTAAAAACACAACTAGGCAATAGCATTGGAAAAGAAGCAACAGCAGTAGAAGACTGTCACTGAGGAATCATTTGTAATTTGTAATTGCTTAATGGAGACACAGTTTGCAAAAGTGCCATTGAGTGTGGCTTCAAACTATGATAAACTCTCATGATGATAATCCTGTTTCATTATCATGAATGATAACTATGGCGGACAACAGGCCCATGACAGCATCAGCAGAAATGACAAGTTCCAGAGTGTATCCTTCTACTGCTGGAATACTGAGAAAGCCAGACTCACAGTTTCAAAAAATATTGCCACTTTTGCACATGCATTTGTAGATGCTCTTCTTTAGATAATTTATATATATATATATTTAAAAAAATATTTATATATTATATATAATATAATATATATATAATATATTATATATAAATAAATATAATATATTATATATATATTCATTTCCAACTTATGAACTCTCAGTACTCTCTGAAAACTTAGGTGTATTAGTTGCTGTTTGCTCTTGTAATTGTCACTGAGCTGGGATTTCTTTTCTTTATTTTACTGAATTTAGTTAAAAGTTGTCTCCTACTTGTACTGTAACTGAAAGCATACTAGACCTTTATACAGTCTTTATATTTGCAGAAGTCTTTAGGATTCTATATTCAAATAAAGATACAACTCCTGAAAGAAGAAGTACAGGAATAATGATTATTATTGCTTCTTTTCCTTTCTTATTCTAGCACCCTCTATGCCACCGTATGAACTCGAGACACCTTTGAATCAAACTGACAGCACTGTGACAGTCTTGCTGAAACCTGCACAGAGCAGAGGAGCTCCTGTCAGGTACTGGGGGAAAAGGCTTTATAAAATTAAGACCAATTTGATTAATTTCTTGAACATGTTTTCTGGGGATTTTCTACACAGCAATCAGTGTCTAAATTCATGTCTGTATTAGCTCTAATTAAATTAAATAACTGAAGAAATTGGAAGTGCTTTGATGTTGAGCATTTGTGTATTGTTTAAAGGATTTGATCCAGATGCAAGTGGCTTGTTCTTTGAAGATAAGGAACAAAGCCATGGTTCTGTTATGTGGGTGGCTTCTTTAAGGTAATTGCTTACTGCAGTGTTATAAGTTCAAGGGCATATCATATTTTCTATGCTGAGCTACTGTCTGTGATATTCTCTTTTCTTGTTTACTTCACAAATATAAGATAATCAGTTCTTAGTAAGTTAACCACTTTTCAAAATATGTATTGTACCATTCATGAAGTATTCACATTTATTTGACCGTGAGAGAAGTACAGAAGAAAACAGGAAAACCAATAGCTTCAGTACTTCAATGTTGTATAGTATGTCTTAATGAATTTCCAGTTTGCTGTGGTTAATTTCATAGCAAAATGCACATTACCATGTAAGTCTTAACACCTGTTGTGATAAAAGATGCCTGCTTTTCAGTGAAGAAAACAGAGGAATGATTATATTATTTTGAATCGTAACCAGTAATGAGTTCAATACTCTGAGGAAAATATAGATGAGGTAAATACAGGTTTTTCAGAGTTTCTGCTTTATAAATAAATCATATATATAAACAAATCATTCTTATTTAGGGGGAAGTGTTTTCATAATATTTGATTTTGATTTTTATTCTGCAGCATTCATTGCTGTATTAGATATGCTTCTATGGGTGGATGGAATTTAGGAGATTATCATTCAGACAACTTTAAGAAAAAAAAAGTAGCACTTTTGGTAAGTCTGAACAAGATGAGAAGAAATCAGAAAGCAATTAAAGCAGATACAGTGGAACTAATTTGGTGGATTTTAGGTTTATTCTACTTCATGCTATAAAGCTGTGGTGTAGTCCTTCTGAATTCAAGCATCTGGATCAAAATAATAATATTTGGACTCATTTTTGTTTAAACAAACATATTAGGCCTTAAAAAAAAAAGTTTAATTCCTTCTAACTGCACTGTGAACTAAATATTATTAATTCCTATAGCAGTAGAGATGCACCAGCAGCTTTTCTGGCAATAAAAGGAAGCTAGTTAGGAGATTAAGTAGAGTGGATGAGTGGTTAAGAAAGTAGGAGAAATTTAAAGTAACATGAAGCTATAGAAATGATAAAAAAGATGAACACGTAGTAGCAAATTTACAGAGGTCCTTTGCAGCAGGTCTTAAACTGACTGCTGCCTACAAACTCTTAATGTAAATACCTTGTGAAACAGAAAGTGAAAATCAAAGAGATGATTTCTTGATACTTTTATTGTTTTATTTTACATTACACTCCAAAGCACATCATGGCAGAGCTTGCAGAGGGCATTCTGTGTGTGGATATGTAATCGTGTTAATCTGTATTCACTGGCTGTTAGATGTTTAGTCATACTTCTTTTATGTACATCACTAAGAATGATGCCTCGTGTATTGATTGTCCTACAAGCACCAGCTTGGTTAATTCTGGTTTTTGCAACTACACTGAACTAGCAGTGTAAATGATTGCTGTTGTTGTATCGATCAGCACATCAGCCACATCATGTAAAATTCTGTTATTCCTGAGACGGATAAGGGAAGCACAAGTTTTCCCATTCAAGGCAATGAAACTAATACCTGGGGTTGCTCGGAATTCCAACTTTATTTCTGCAATTAAATTCTTCTTCTCTAATCAGATACGAAAAGTCCTGCTGTCTCCTGACTTATTTAGAATCCCCTCACAACCACCGTGACACAAAAGGGGAGAAAGGGCATGCTGATTGTTTAAATGTTGCTTCAAAAAGCAGGCTTTCTAGACATGTTCAGGAAGCTCTGTTTACAATGATAAAGTACGCATTAATCATGAAGGCCAAATGGCATTCCAGGTTGTTATAGAATTTGTACAACTGGACATGATTAAAATCTATTTTGTCAGAGTTTTAATACAACAAATACTGCTCAGTTTGTCTGTGATTCCAGGTTTTATGGCTGTTGCTGTGTTTACTTCTAGAAGATTATTTTGGAATTATGTATGTTTAAAGCAGTAGCGCATTCAGTAATGATGAATATATGTACTTAACAGTTGGCTAAGCTATTCAGATTTCTAGAGTGATTGCTGTTTGTGAGGCTTTTTTTTTTTTTAAATTTAAGATGATGGTTCTGTGGAAACTGTGTAATACTCATGTTACTGCATACATTCCTTTTTTTTTTTTTTATGGATGTGTGCGAGTCAGTAAAGTTCTAGGGAGTTTGCTTTAAAGGTGTACAAGTAAATGTTATTATGTAAGGGCTATTCAGCATATGTTGAGGTACTCACTCTTTCAATAATTTATTCTTTCAAGACAGTATCATTTCTGCCTTTCACTTCTTCAGTGCAAGTTAACCTAAAGTTCAAAGACTGTGGGGCCAAAATATCTGCAGGTATATAGGTAGGTCAGCTCCGGTTACTTCAGCAAAGGAATGCTTGTTTATTGTGAAGGTCTGGCTCGTACGTGAGAATGGAAAATATAATGCTCGATGACTGCATGCATTTAGTGTTATTTATGTATTCATCTGTTAGAAAGAGTCTTAGAGTGTTTGCCGCATTACATTATAAAAGGTTCTTGTGACCTTCTCTGGAAAAGTTTTCCTGCAAGCTCTTAGCAGCAACAGAAGCAAGTTTTCATTGTCGCATAGATTTCCATTCAGTCTTGCTATGATAAAGGATGAGCGTTTCCACTTCTTTTATCTGACTGGTGTAATCAGCAAAATGCTGTCACCTCAGCACCCTCCTCATGGTACTCAGTATCACATCCTAAAAAAGCCAAAGTATAAACATCCAAAAGTTTTTGTCCCCAGTATTCCCAGAAACACCTGGTGACAGCAAGATCTCTAGGAATAGCACACTCAGAGAAGGAGCAAGAATGGTAAGAAGCAAGGTGAGACTATCCATGCTCTGTTCTGCTTTCTGTTCTGCAGGTTAGTTTGTGGTTAGGGAATGATCTTTCTCATCTTGCAATGCAGAGCTTCTCCAGGATGGACTTGCCCCATAAAACTCTTCTAATCAGATAATGAAATACAAGGAGATTTTAAAAATGTCCCATTTAGCCATTCTTTCTTCTCTTATGGACACCACAAACAGCTGGTACCTTCCTTTTTCAGCCTGAAGTAAAAGAAGAGGAGGGCCAAGAACAGCCAAGTGTACCAGCTAACTTCATCCTGAATGCAGTACTTGGCATCTTGTATGCCAGAGTGCCTCCTGCCCTGAATACATGAGAGAAGTCCTGCAGATTTTAGGACTGTAAAGCCAGACAGGATGAAAGAGAGAGAACTGCAGCAATTACCAAGAGGTGTTGTTAAAAAGAACCTTAAATAAAACAGTCAGAAAGAAACCACGCACAGGTAAACTGAACCACACGAGCTGGGAGAGTGCAAAAGTGAAGTCAGTCTTTGTATTCTTCATTCACCCACTCTATCAACCAGCTTCAGTTGCTTGACATAAAAGAGCTCTTACTGGGAAAATGAGTCAAACATCTTTTCATCCAAAGATCCTGATTTTGAAACTTCTTACTTCTAATCCCTCTTCCCTGAAGAAGTAATTTAGATTATGTTTCAACCTAAAAGACTTTATTCATTTAGTAGGGATTATGAAGTGCAGTTGAAAACTGCCATAGACATTTCAAAATGTATGTTATCTAAAGCAATAAGCACTCCTTTCTGTTACTTTGTTGGGTAAAATAAACACTTCATGATGTGCTCAGATTGTCTAAATTCCGCAGAGATTTAATGTTTCTTACTGATCAAATCCAGACCTTTGGAGACACCCTGTAAATACTAGGTTCGTTGTCGTGTCTGGAATTGAGGCAGTCTACACACAGTCCCTGGGATGGAAGCAGCAAGATTCATCTTAAGTTTCATAGTAGGAAATTTAGAACATGCTGCACTGTTAAGAAACTTCCATAGGAGGAAATGGGATCATCTGCAACCTGAGAGACAGTCTCTCAGAAATCTTCTACTGTGAAGGGAAGTCTAACAGACAGCCTTCCAGAGAAGCTACTAACTGCCTTGAAGTGGCCATGGGGCATTCATGTTGTGAGTAGATGGCAGGCACAGGGCTGGGTCTCAAATGCATGATCTACTCTTCAGAAAAGAGGTTCTGCTATCTCAGTGTGAATTTCTTTGATGCGTGAAAAAGAGCCAATTCATTCTCGTGCATGTATTATGGAGACAGGCAGCAGTATGATTATAAATTCAGAATAAGTGAACAAACGAGCTTAGAAATGGGAAGAATGCTGATTTGCACAATAAGAGACATAGTGCTCTGTGTGGGCAAAAATACAGCAACAGCACATGCAAATAAAAGCATTGCAGAATCTGTATTTTTAGCTCTGACCTCTCACAGTTCCTACCTAGCATGTTATATAATGCAAACATGTTATTGTAATTTCCTGCTATTCCCAGTGACATGACATGTGTAGTAACACAGTAATGAGAAAAAAGAAAATCTCATGTAGACATAGCTAAGGAGAGAAATATCAAATGTATTTAATGGGAGAGATTTGGAAAGCTTCCCAAGAAACTGAAAAGTGAACTTTGGCCTTTCGGGATCTCACTGATAAAACATTCTAAGTGATATTTGGATTTAGGGTAAAGAAATGGTTATGTTAAAATAATGTTCCTATACATGTTCAAGGAGCATTACTAACTCACTAGTATTTTGAAATAGCATATTGAAAATACAGCCTTATGAAATATTATTAGACCACAAAGCCTAAAAAGCATGACGAGAACTTTCTGTTCTTTTATTTGCTTGTCACAGGCATCATT
This sequence comes from Coturnix japonica, assembly GCF_054131305.1. Taxonomy (NCBI): domain Eukaryota; kingdom Metazoa; phylum Chordata; class Aves; order Galliformes; family Phasianidae; genus Coturnix; species Coturnix japonica. Next base: position 45,845,069 of record NC_140664.1, read on the forward strand.
TCTATAGTTTAAGGATCTGTAAATACAGTGAGTTGAATTGTATGCTGTAGGGTCATCTCCTGCCTGCAAATTGTGTATTTCCAAATCATAGTTTTACAACCTGTAAGCCAGCGAACCAACTTCTTTCAGGATGTCTGTGATACTGAAGGGATGGGGTTTTATTGGTGCCCATAATTATTATTTCTTTATAGAAACAAGAGTAATTATTTAGAGCAGAAGGGTCAATTTTGGTTTCATTGAGGGTGCAGTGCAATAATTGTTTATGCTGTAAAAAAGCTGTAACTCTTTTTTGTTATGTAGTAGAACTTGTCCTTGGCTTTTAACTCTGACTTGAGTTAGAATCTGTGTTATGTGTTGCCTAGGTGCATGCAGCGCAGCTTCACAAGTCCTGCTGACAAACTCAGAAATTTCCTCAAGCTTTTTACTGTGATGTAAATACAGCATTGATTCTTGTGTCGCTGCGAACCCAGCACAGTGCTATCTATCATTTAGCTCTGCAATTAATAGAAATTAATCTAAAATAAATAAAGCATGCTAGCTGAAGTGATTCTGGAACAAAAGAATGATCAGATTATTTCATATCTATGAAGAGATTTTTTTCATTTTCATCACTCATCAGTACCTTCTCGAGGGCTTGGATATAAATTGACAACTGAAAAATCAGCAGCAGTGTTATGATGCTGTGCTCAGACCCATAGAATTACCAGGGCTGGAAAAGACCTCCAAGATATGAAGAACTTGAGGCCATTTCCTCTCATCCTACCTCTTGTTACATGAGAGAAGCAGCCGACCCCCACCTTATCGCAAAGCTTTTTTAATTTTTATTTTGACATTCAATTTTCATATTGGCCTTAACTAGGACATTTTCTGTCTAATTGCTAATGATCATACAATCGTAGAACGGTTTCGGTTGGAAAGGGGCCTTTAAGATCATCCACTTCCAACCCCCCTGCTATAAGCAGGGACGCCTCCCTCTAGACCAGGTTGCTCAAAGCCCCATCCAGCCTGGCCTTCAATGCTTCCAGGGAGGGGATTTCCACAACCTCTGTGGACAGCCTATTTCAGAGTCCATACTCTGAGGGCAGCGCCTCACAGTAAAGAATTTCTTCCTAATATCTAGTCTAAATGTACCCTCTTCCAGTTTAAAGCCATTTCCCCTTATCCTGTCACTACATGTCGTTATGAAATATCCCTCACCAGCTTTCCTGTAGGCCCACTTCTGGTACTGGAAGGCTTCTATAACGTCCTCCCAGAGCCTTCTCCAATCTGAAAAACCCCAGCTCTCTCAGCCTGTCCTCACAGGGAAGGTGCTCCAGCCTTTTGATCAATTCATGGCCCTCTTCTGGACCCAGTCCAACAGCTCCTAGTCCTCATGTCGGGGGTCCCAGAACTGGACACAGTAAAATGATACTCTTATGTTGCTTAACTCTCATTCTGACAACATGGCAATCCAGTTCAGCCACACTGTTCTCCACTGACATCCTGTGGACCATTGGATTTTCCCAGGCTCCCTGATGAGAGCTGAAGTCCAGTAGCAGTTCAATTTGTGAATAATAAACTCTTGGAACTCATACCATGTTTCACTAGTTCTGGAATGCCAACTCCAGTCAGAATCAATAAAGCGTGTTTTTATTAAATCTGCTTATTAAAATGAATGGCTCAGTCACTAAGTGCACACAGAACAAAATAGTGTTATTTTTCCATGACCACTTTCCAAGGAACATCTACTCAGACATTCAAGGGCCGTATTTAGCCTGCTTTAGTTCAGACCTTAGGCTTGCCTACTTCCTTTTGAATTTTGGATGCTCTGTACCATTTTCTGGCATTGAGGCTAACTGGCTGAAAACTGTCTTTGTTCAGCTTCCAGACAGAAAGACCATCTCCAGACTGATAGTTGGGTATGGGCCTTGATCCATGTCCATAAACTTTGTGGCGAGCAGTAACTGGCTGATGCTAAAGCCCTACCGGGGGCCTTTCAAACCATTAATATCCTGATTTGCTTGTAGCCTATCTGGATTTTAGGCAGTTCGGTCCTAGCAGTCAGTGAGGCTGTTCTCAGCTATTACTTTGTTCTCAGTAAAACAGTAGAACCATGGAATCATTAAGGTTGGAAGACCTCTAGGATCATCTAGTCTAACCACCAAACTGGGAGCACAGATTTCCTGAAGCAACCAATAGACCCGATTTTAGGGCCTACTCCTTCCTCCCAGGATTCTTAATATGTTGGTTTGATAGTCATTGAATAAAAGAAATAATTGTCAGAATTAGGATAAATTCCATTTTATCAGACAGGTTCCTTCATTAATGTTCTCCTTTTATTCTTGCACTTCTGTCTGCACATAGGGCAATCTCGGCAGGAGGGCACAGTAACATTGTTCGGGTGGCTTGGGCTTGGGAGTGAAATGTAAGACTCTCAATATGGTGCTCTCTAGCTTCTAAAAACATTGCTCAGACCATTAGCTTATTCTGAAAAAAAGTAGGCTGACTGAGCTCCAGCACAGATCCAACAAAGTGCTCCTTGAAAACACAAAAATGGATGCATTGTCTTGTATTTACTGTACTATGCCAGGGTCTTGGTTTTGCTTTTCTGTGAGCTGTGGAATGACTTAAGATGGGATCTCTTCAGTGTAGCTGCATTTCCCTTAGTGACTGCTGAACATGATTGTTTGGGGCTGTACTTTCTGGAGACATTTCAAGGTAATTTTTTGAAGATGGGTATCATGGTAGCCATGTGGTATTTGTGCGTGTGTTTGCAGCCTCAGTGCTGAGTGACCCATTCAGAATTCCTGTAACGCTGTGGTGCGCTTTTAGCAGTTGTTCAACGATTTGACTAAATAAACACTCAGGTCAGTCTTGGAAGTCATACTGGAAGTTCCTTGGTCCCTCTGGATACTGGAGCCTTGATGATATGCATCAGTCTTTCTGTGCTTTGTCATAGAACCATCTGTCATGGTTCTTGATATTAGGTTACTTCTCTTTGGGAAGTGTTTGACTGTGTATTTTTGTTTGTCTTACAAGAGCTCCAAACCAGTGATCAAGGTGGAAGTACATGCTCATTGCACTGTATAGCAACGAGCTGAATTATCATCCAGAGGTGACTCAATAACATGCTACTTGTTTTGTTTATACGTCACATATAAATATAACACATTTGTGTGCCTCCGGTGACGCAGTGGTAGGAATGCCGCTTGCAACACCAGAGACCTGGGTTTGAATCCCCCCTGTGGCACAAGTGGTAGAAGTGCCACTCTGCTACACAGGAGGCTCGAATCCCGGGGGTTGGACTCGATGATCTCTAAGGTCCCTTCCAGCCCACACAAGACTGTGATACTGTGATACTGTGTGATACATTGTAAGCCCACTGGAAGTAAAAGTAGATCCTGCAGCATTGAATTGGAATGCTTTACAGAGAATACTGAATAGTCTTCAGGACTCGTCTACTGCAAATAGAATGAAATGCAAAGTTTTGCATTTATGAGCTAATAACATACAGGTATTCTGCAATTTAGAGGCTCACTTTTGGAAATAACAGGAGAAAAAAGGGTATTAATAGCTTGTGGTGTGACTGTGAGTCATCAAAATGTGGCATGGCTGTGAAATTGGCAAATAGACTGCACACAGCAGGTGGGTTCCCTGCAAAGGTGACAATCTATAAATGCCATTATAGTAGACACTGGCAGGGCCTCATAAACTGCTGTGCATTTCTCTGATCTACAAATACCGATTTTTAATAGCACCGCAGCAGAGAGGGTGTTATGGCATGAATGGTCAGGGAACTGGCAAACTTGTGTTACATGTGGAGTGATTGAGAGAGCTGGACTTGTTTTGGCCAGGTATGGTTCTTTTCCAAATCATATTAGAGGAATAAACTTCAAAGAGAGTGAAGAACAATTTCAGTTAAGACAACATATAAATGAACATGTAAATGGATCAAATCTAAACCCATGGTAAACTGACACTCTGGAGCAGATATGGACATAAATGCCAGGAAAGTGATGCAAGATAACTTTAAAGAAATGATTATATGATTCAGTATTTTGTGGCAGTCAGTCACATGGCACTGTCATGCCAGAAGTCCCCTTTTCATTTTTCTCTAGTTGTCATCCCCAGGTAGGGCACAAGCTTTGTTAAGAGGGTCGCACACAGACCAGAGCTGTCTTCATCAGAAAGCTGTAAGTCAGGTCTTTTATATAATTCAGGTTACAACACAGAAATAACCTGTACCATTTAACTTGACTTTTTCTTAGATTGTCTTACAATGATGCATCTTTCCACTGTAGTTGACCTTAAAATTTTTTTCATCTGTTTTTTTTTTTTTTTGTGTGTGTGTGTGTGTGTGTGTGTGTGTGTGTGAAGAAATTTGTATGAGCCCTTTATTCACTAGCAAACATTAAAAGACTGCATTAGAAAAGGTTCCATGACTGATACATAGATGCATGGGAGGAGTACTGTGATTTACAGGACAAAGCAATTGGAAGGATTTCCTAACTCTTGGCATAAACTATATTTGATTGAACTGTTCTGTGAGGTATTTTGTTTGTTTGTTTGTTATTTTCTTGTTGTTGTTTTGTTTTTGGTTTTTTTTTTACAATATTAAATAGTGTTAAAGAAGACAAAAGAATAATGAGGAATGCAAACTGGAAAGGGGAAGAAAAGCTATCAAAGTGCTTGGAGTGAAACAGCCATTTCCCATACTAGATGGTGAAAGATTATTCATTTTCCTAAACGTTATCATGACAACTTTCTTTCTGCTACAGTTTTCATTTAAGCAGGAAAGGAAATCACTGGCATTTGCAACAAGCATCATGACTTTAAAGCATTGCTAAGTAAAAGCTAATCTGCTCAACTGGATTATGTTAAATGACATGAAAAACAAAATCACTTACTGGGCTGTACAACTGAAAGCAGCAACTGTTCAGTCAGCAGCAATATAAATGCCTCAGCCTAAAACAGTCTCAGGGAAGAGTAGGCTAGATGTCTGAGGCATTATAAAAATGTTGAATCTGGGGAGAAATTGCCATGAGGAAATAAGATGAGGGTGAATGAGTTGTGTTCTCACATCTAGATCGGGAGCTGTTTTCAAGATTAGTCTCATGAGGTAGTAGAAGCACAAGGCAAGAATCTCATCTGTATTTAACAGCTGTTCTAAGCCTAAACTGTGCAGAATCTTTTATCTGTGGCCAACTTTGCTGTGAGAAGAGCTGTACAGCGTCATGCTGCCAGGGCTTCTATGCTGCCTAATCCTACCAGAATCAATCCCAGTGCAGGAAGAAGTTACACCTTCACTGACAGAAGAAAAGGTCAGCCATGTATTTGTCCACACAAGTCCTGAGAAACTGGGGACAATACCACAAAAGCTGACTGGTTTTCTCTATCTGCCTGCACCATTCTGCACCGCAGATTAAAGTGCCCTGCAGAGCTTTTCTGTAGAGAAGAAAGAATGAAAATCAACACAGACAGTAATCTCCATTCCCAAATTGCTGGACCGGGACTTGCTGTATTAAAGTTGTGTAAAGCAATGATAGCATTGAGAGAAAAGAATTCTGCTGTGGTTATTTTTGCTATGGTCCTGCTCTCCCACAGCAGAGTCGGCAAGAGGAAATGTATCTATGCCTGAGGTTGCCTAAGTGATATCACTGGGCTTTTGAGTTGCATCTTGAAACATATGGATATGCTGCTTTCCACCAAGTCTCCCATGAAAGCATAGCATCTGGGAGAAGGAGAAAATGGACAAATAAGACATCTGAAACCACCACAGCAAAGCTATTTGAGCCAGTCCCTTGGTGCTCCATGTTGTATCCCCTGGTTGAATAGATGAGAAACTAGTTTCCTCTGTGAGTTCTGTAATGAGCAGTAAACAGTTTTCAAGCTTTGAATCTTAAAACCTGTTGAAATTGTCTTGTGTATTCATTTAGCTGTCTCAGCAAATGCTTTTTTCCTGTGCTGCTCGTAAGCCAGCAGGTTGCCGAGCATCCTTGAAGAAGGGAGAAAATAAGCATTCTTCTTCAACTTAAAAGCCTCTCATTTAAATACATTTATTTGCTTTAACCCCCAGCACAATTCAGTAGTAGGTTTCGAGTGCACAGCTTTGTGGAATATAAAAAAATCTTACTGTTTTCATGTTAACATTGTGTCAAAGGTCCATTAGTAGATGATCTCATATTCTAAATATTAATTCTTCATTTCTGCATAATATCCAGGCTTCTTGCACAGTTTGCTTGAAAGTATTACTTTGAATTCATAAGTAAGAGCTGTGCATGACCCTGTAGTTATGCTTGTGAACATTGTTAGACCTCAGTGTCCATATCTCTTGTGCATTCTCTATGGTATAAGCATAGTATGTTGAGACTTCATGTCGTAATGGGAAATATTGATATAGAGTATTGCTACCTTGTAATCCATTTTTCTTAGCAGAAGTTATTTTTTAACTGGTAAACCCCTAAAGGTATTGTAGAGGGTGTATAAATCCTTATACTGTGATTTTGCATTTATAAGCTGCATGGTTTGGTTTTTTTTCTTGGCTCTTGCAAACTGTGCATCCCTAGGAATTTACAAAGAACAGATTGAAAATCGTGGCTCTGGATGCAGCATTGTTTATAATAAACACAAACTGGGAGCTGAACACAGATGAAAGAGCAGTAGTGTATCTTATTTCTGTATGGGTGTAGAAGTAAGGAAATCTTTCTGTTCTTTTAGACAGTTGCTTAAATTCTCAAAGTTATTCTTATACTTTATCTTTGCACTGGTATTGATTTTCTTGAGAGCTGTTCAGGAAAAGGAAATTTGCAAATGGCCTTAGACATCACTGAAAGTAAAAGTGACTCAACCAAATCTTTGCATGAAGTCTGCCTCTTTTTCTCTTACTCCATTCCTTCTAATTCCAGTGCTGTGCTTCATCATAATGTATCCAGCCACTGTAAACAGTGCAGAGTGAAAACAGCATAATATAGTATTTCTTTAAAACAAAAAACAAAAATTAAAAAAACACCCTAAATCTCAAAAATTAGTCAAAGAGATGTAAGACATTGATCACATGTGCATTTAAAGAACTAGCAACATCCCTAATAGGTAGGTGTATCTAAATGTGTGTTTTCTTAGGAATCTAAATGAACTGGTCATTTAGACTGCAGTAGATCTATTCTTTATCTAGCTTGTGAAGGCTGGAGTGTAACATTCTATCATATTATGCAATGAGGAAAAAGAATTAGTTTGTTTCTTCTTTTTCACCTGGACTTTCGTAGCAGGAATAAACCAGGTAGAGTCTGATGGCTGGAGTGGAAGGTGGGCTGTAATGAATTTTTCCACTCCAGTCAGAAGGAAACCTACAATTTGCAAGCTATAGTGAGCTATCCTTGAGCATTAGGGAGCCAGGCATACTCTCTCAGAAATGCAGCTACTGATTTTGATGAGATGGATTGCATGATGTCCCTTGCAGTTGCATATTGTTGGGTTGTTGATTTTCTTTTTGCTTACAAACGCCAAGGATTTCATTTGTTTCTTCCTAACAGCATTGTGCATCAGTGCTTTCTTTCTCCATGACAGATTGAAAAGAAAGGATCAGTTAGCTCTGCCATGGCTTTCAGTTTTGAATATTTTCTTCTAATCCCTTCTAAATTCATTCATTCTTAGACTAAACGATTTTAGACAGTTTTGCTTTCTTTAGTTTCTTTTAATCTGTTACAAGACTTTACTCCTTATTCCATGCTTTCCAGTTGTTTTATAAATTGGCCTTGGCAACCTGAAAACTGTTTAAATGGCGTAATATTGGCTTATAAAAGCATCTTGCTTGCTGTTCCAAGATACTTTTCTCCCCTTGTACTTATGAACTTAACCATTTTCCTGTGTTCTTTTTAAAAAGAAATTAAGCAAATAACAGAAAGCAGATTAAGAAGCTTTGAAATGGTTCTTGGATTGTTGTAAGTATCATAAATGTAAACTCACTGAAAGCAAGTGTTTTTGCCTGATACCAAAATATATTGTCATAGTTTCAGCAAAATTCACTGAAACTGAAAACACCATTAAAAAGTCAAACCTTCAAGTATTCAATTCTTCAGACAATGCAAATTTTATTTTATGATTGAATGGCACATTTTAGCCTGCAGTAATAGATAAGGTTGCTCAGTCCTTATGATTCACTACTAAATGCTGGATCTCAAGGTCATACTATTTGTTTTGGAGTAACTTTTTTCTCTCAGTTGTGCTTCTTTACAATCTGGTCATATTCTACTAAATCTTCAGTAGTTCAGCTCATTCAGGTAAATAGAACAGAAGGACAGGAACATATTAATAATCTTAAAATAATTTAATATTCCACAGCTGGTATATTTTCTGAAAAAAACTTGGCTTTGTAAGGTGGTGAATCCACATCTGCAGCAGCTTGGCACTGGGAAAGAGCCAATCTGACTGAATCAAAGACATTTAGAATCAACTGTTAGTTACTATCTATTTTTGTACCACGCAAGGTGACACTTTTGTACAGTGTGTATAGTATCTAACCTTTAATTATAATTGCTGTGTCCTTATGCTTGTTACAAATTTCTAATTACTAAATTGCAATGACATCAAAGAAAAAAAAGTGCTCAGATAAAGAAATCCTTAAATTAGTTAATCCAAAAAAATCAGCAGAAAATATCTTTCATCCTGACCTAATTTACTTGAAATTCTGTGCCTGATGTGAAGATTAATAACAGGTGGCCTTTTAGGGAGTACTCAGCTTGAGTCTAATGTTCTGGTTGTTCTGTTATTATCCCAACCCTCTATAACTAAAGGATTTTTTCACCCTGCCCTTTGTTCACAAAATGGGACTGTAATTGAGTTCATATTTCTCACCTAACCTTTCAGCTGTAATTAATATTTTATTATATCAGATTTTATCACTAAATAGCCTAGCAGCAGATTATTGAGCCACACACACACTCTCACACATGCGTGCATACACAAAAGTGAGACTGACTTATTGATGCCAAGCGAGTACCTTGTAATGAGTTATGGTTGAGAGAATACAAAATACATTCATGGTACCCAGCTAATATTCCAAAGCAATTTAGAACTGATCTTATCTTGATCAAACCAGGACAAAGAGAATTTAAGTTACAAGAATGAAATACTCAACACTGCATCCATTTATTATATCAAATGCGTGGCATCAAACAAAAAATATCAGTGTAAGAGCAGTTGCTATCTGTTTTCATTATTATTTTTATGAATAGTTTAAGTCATGAATGCCCAACTTTTGGCTTGCTGGGGCCACAATGAGTGAAGAGAAATAGTCTAGGGCCTCATATTCATTACTTGCTCCAGGAATAATCCTATTTATTTACATGGAAACTACAACAGATACAGTGAGTACAGTAACATTGTTTGACAGAGAAATTCTCAGCTACATAACACTCTTTTCAACATAGTCTCCACCATTATCTATGCATTTTTGTCTGTGATGAGCAAGAGCTGGTATGCCATGCACATCAAAACCTGCACAAGTGGAGGCAATCAACTGTTGCCATTTTGCCACTGCTGAAACACATCACCCGCCACCTCACTGTGCTCACATCCACTATTCAGTCTCCATAAACATTCAGCATCAATGAATGTTATTGGATGCCACTTATCCACATGGAGGAATTCAATGACACACCTTTCCTTCATTGGCACTCCCATGTCAAATGCAATTGTGTCAGACTGCCACTCTGCTGCCATTTGTCACACAGCAACAGTGTGTAACAGAATATTGGTGGGAAGGTTCAACCTCTACTGCCGTACCACCAACATCCACCCCTGATGTTGTGGCATAACATCGTAAAATGGGAGACACTGCTTTTGGAGCAGCCCTCATAAAATATATTATATAGTTAATGTCTATAAGTAACAAACTGTTTTACTTTTAAGAATTTTTTTAAGCATAAAAAAGAGAGCAGAAACCCCATAGAACAAGTGGGACATCTGACATTGTTTTTTGTGAAATTAAGAGATGTCTGATGAAATTTTGCCCTTCCTGTGCTTCATCATTGAAGACATTTGTTCACAAATGTACGTACTGCCAAAAATTGGTAACATGAATAAAGCATGACTGTGGAATGAGGGGTATTCGTGTCTGCTGAAACGGAGCTTATAGAAGTCCAGAAGAGAGCCATAATGAGATTTTTCTCTCTCCCTTTTTCCTTCTGCATCTCTCCCTCTCACCCATCTCCCTCTTACCTTCCTGTTACAGATACGTGATTGCTGAAAAAAATGCTCAAATTCAGATACAGTTCAGTAGCAGGCCAGTGTAGCAGGCACGCTGTGCTTGAAATAGTTTCTTTTATATCAGGAGAAGTAACCTCTTAGAACATACTCTTAAAATAAATATATCTCTGCAACGTTTCTTTTTTTCATCTGTTTGTATACAGTGAAGTAGCCCAGAATCTGACTTCTTCCCCAAGAAAGATCTCTGCTGTTGAGGAAAAGGAGCTGTGTCTCTTCAGACAGCTAAGAGATGGAGTGACTGTGCTGGTTACTGAAAATGTTAGTCTTACTCCTGCGGAAGGATAACCTAGAGGATAACCATGCTGCACTATGGCATAATGCATTTTGAGACCAACGTGGATTTCTGGGTCGGGCAATAATGGAAAGTCTCTTATGAAGCAACTTTATGTACAGGTTGTTGTCTGCAGAGAGTGACTCCTATTTCAGACATCCCTTTCATGATGCCCACCAGAAGATCTCAGAATAGTGGTGTCAATGGTTTATGGGCTTGTAAACCTCTGATGAGTGGGTTGGAGGGATTTCTCAGAATCCACGCCTCCAGAGATAGGAAAACAAGGGACCCCAAATTATTTGCTGAAAAAACAGCAACAATGTGATGAGAAATGATACAGTATAATTAGAATTGAGATTGACCAGCTAATGCTGAGTTGTAGACGTGACAGTCAAGCCAAGCAGCAGGGAGGATAGCTGAAGGAAAGTGAGAGAGCATCAGATGACCCGCCACCGCCTTATATGTGTTCCCTCCTGTACAGGAATGATATCAACACAGCAAACAGTCTTCTTGGGAATGTAGTTTCTTCTCTGTGGTATGCGGAACTGGGGCATTAACACTTTAATTCCCAGTGCACTACATGATGTTATGATGTGGAATAGTGATGATCATAAAACCATAACAAGTGGCTGTGAAATTTTTGGTGGAATTATTGTCCTCACCATTCCTCCAGGTGTTTTATTTGTTTAAGAGCCATGTTATGAACAGGCTGCAAAAGAAGTAGGGAGCATCCCCATTTTCTACTGCTCTGCAGTGGAGTTTGTCTTAAAGCCCTGGAGAATCCAAAGCCTTGGGTTAATTCAGTTTAGACCATCATCATTTAAGTTAGTGTTGCTGCTACTTGGGCTTTAAATTAAGAGCATAAAGCCTGGTGGAGTGAGATCAATAGTATCTGCTGTCTAAAGGGACGGAGCCCTTATGCTGAGTAGGAATAAAACCTGCTTACTGGTAAAAAGAAAGGAGTGCTCCTTGGCATGTGTGTGCTGCATAATTTATCCAAGCTAAGAATGGCAATGAATTAAGTTTACACCAAAAAAAAACAAGGCCTGTGTGTTTTCCTGTTCTCCCATCTTTGTGTGCCTTCCTTCCTCATTGATTCTGAATCTCTTGTCAATTTTCAAGCATATTTGAAAAAAAAACAAAAAACAAAAAACAACAACAACAACAAAAAACATTATGAATGTTGCATAAATATTATGTTTCTATCACATTTTAGAATATTAAGGTACAGAGGAAAGACCCAGATTAGTATCAGTGCTGAAAGATAGGCTTTATTACAGTTTATTTGTTCAATCAGTAGAGAACTGCAATTCAAATACCAGCAAGCCCATATGCAGCCCAGAAACAGCCACAGCATGTGTTGCTACTTTTCCAGCCAGTATTTGGGAGATATTGAAAGGAACTGAGCATACTGAGGATGGGGGATGGGTATCACAAGCAGCATCTGGAATATAGATGGGATTATGGCATGCTCTTGGGCAAACATTGTCAAGTTGACACTTGCAATGTCATAGTCTATTTATTGGTCATTTGAAACTAATTTATTTTCAAATGGCATTGTAAGAATCCAGTGCTGGGTCAATGGAAATGGAGTGTTGTTATCCCATATGCATAAAAGAAACATCAGTGGAGGAGTTTTATACTGCCAAAAATAACATAGTGGCATGCCTTTTAGAAGGGCTATCATCTTGTGTATACCAGAGTTATATATAGGAGAAATTCATAGAATAGCTCATAAAATCTCCATAGATAAACATAAACTCCATAGATCATCATGATTGTAAATAGATCTTGCATCAGGGTAATAGTTTTTCCCCAAAATCTTACAAAAGTAAATTGGATTATTTGCTAACATAATTATGAAATCAGCCACCTTTTACAAACATACTGCACGTGATTTATAAAGAGTAGCTGAATGTTACTTGTTGGAAAATGCAGTGCTGAAAATTTGTCTCCACTAGATTGGCTTCATTTTTATTTTAACTTTCCTTCTCCTTATTCTTATATTTCTTTCTTATCAAAGATAATGGTACATCTCAACCCATTTTCAGTATATTCAGTTCTTTTCCTTTTTGTTTTCATCATTCTGTACATTCCCATGTAGATCCATGTATATCTTCTGTACACTTGCATCTTCCAGTTTTTACTTGGTTTTGTTTGCTCAGTTTTTCTTCCTGCTTTCGCACACACACAGTTACCTACCCGCAAGCTAGAACTATTGAAATGTGTCCTCACAGCCTCTTCATTCTGAACATTTCTTGTTCGGAAGACAAAATACATATATATAATACCTCCAGACACCTTCCTTAGCTTTTCACTTGCAGGCTGTACATTGTAGCTAGATCTCACTGATACAGAATGGAGCACATTTGTGGAGATCTGTGATCAGAGATGTCTTTTGCTCATCTAGCAAATACAGTGGTAATGCCTGAGAGTATTTATGAATGCAGAGCCAAATGCTCTCTTGTCTTGTATTAGTTATACCTGTAGAAAATTACACAGAATCATAGAATCATTTGAGTTGCTGGGGACCTGTAAAGGTCATTCAGTCCAACTGCCCTGCAATGAACAGGGACACCTACAGCAGATCAGGTTGCTCAGAGCCCCATCCAGCCTGACCTTGAGTGTCTCCAGGGACGTGGCATCCACCACCTTTCTAGACAGCCTGTTCCAGTGCAGTCAAGTGAAGAAATACCATTACAAGTAGGTTTAATTTTATTGTCATTTTGCACTCAATTTGTTCTGTCCAGGACTATATAAACTGCAAAATCTGCATATTTTCCTGACATTTGAGAGTTCGAAGAATTAGCAGCCAAATTCATGAATCAGTATCAAGGATGGAGATGTACGTATCATTTGTATCATAGTTTTTCCTGTAGCCTGCAATGATCTTGAATATGTTTTATTTCATTAGAAGAAATAAGAAAATAAAACTACCTTCACATTGACAAAGGGGAGCCTATGCTTATCCTTAAAGAAAAAGAAAAGGTAGATTTTGTTACTTCAGAGCATTGGAGAGTGACTAATATATTGTCTGTTATCACACTGGCTATCACAGTACATAGCCGTAAATAGCCCCGTGGAGAGGAATAGGGAAATTACTTCAGAATTAAGGAATTCTTAGTGCAGAAATGCATGTAGCAGTTGTGAAGGTATAGTCACATCCTTGTTGTCCTGTTCTTCCTAATTCTACCATGAATTCTCCTACGCAGTATGTTTGGTATAATTTCCAAGTAAGTCCTAATTGGACTAGCACTAGCATTTAAGTAATCATTAATAATTAACCACATGGCTCTATACCTGAGGGGGTGGGGTAGAGAAAGAAGGGAAGTAAGAAAGAAGGATTTTTCATCATTATTTATGTAGGATTTGGTGAGGTTAGGAGGGCTAAGAGAACGATTCTGATTCCCCATGGTCAGTGAATCTGCTTTACAACAGAGTAGTCTCTTGTGTCACAGTAATTATTGGCATTTCATCTAACCACCACTTACCTGTTTGGATCAAATGGTTCTTATCAGTTTTGTTATGTTGTTCTAGTAATGAACTAATACTTGCTTTGAATAAGGATAGTTTAGCATGTGTGTTGAATGTATTGATTTTGCAAAGGATGAACTGGAGAAAGTTGAAGACTACAGTCCATCCTCAGCACACTATGTGTTGTGATATTCAACACAGATTATCCACTGTTTCCTAAATCTGTACAGTAAAAAAAAAAAAAATAAGCATCGCAAACTAAATCAGTTTATTTGCCAAGAACTCAAAGTAGTACTTTGGGTCATTTATGATAACTAAATCTAAATGCAAAAGATAATAAACTCACAGAACTTTTGTGAATGGTACATGATTGTCTTAGATTACAGGACTGAAGATTTGCTTGATGTTCTCTACCCCTGACTTAGGTTCTCCGAAATGGCGAATCTGTATACTAAGAATTAAGGAAAAAATGAAATAGATTTTGTCATTGGGATTACGTGGCACCCATCTGGCCTCTGGAAGGTAGAAGGAGCACATATCATTGTCCTGTATTTCTAATTTGCAGGTTTTCTTCTAAGAATTTTTGTAGTTCATGCTCATACACCTCCCTTAAGTCACAGAAAGTCCAGTTCACAAGAGATTTTTTTCTGTGTTTGGAAGGAACCTTTAAAACCATGATGATTTTATAGTGACCACTTTCAGAACATATTAGTCTCTGCTGCAATTAAGATATCGTGTAGTACGATTTCTATTCTCCAAGTAATTTAGTGCAGTGTCATATACTCCCCTAGTGACTGTCCTTGGAGGAAAGAACAAGCAAAATATCTTTACCTTTTAGTAACATAATAGTTCCCACAGGAGGCCTGTCATGATTTCCTTTATATATGTACAGCAGTGCTAAATAGAGATTTGCTTGGATGTTTTGTTGGGTTTTTTTTTCAGAAAATCCCCTTTGTAAATTTTCACTTTTCAGTCTTTGAAACTATCCATATGAAAGAGGTGGGCAGTCACAAAGAAGCTTAGGAGTTTTTTATTAAAAACCAGGCACCATTCCCAAGTGGACTTGGGTTTATGAAGGTAAAGCTTTATTACGACACCTGAGAGTTTACATTTGGCTGTATCTCTGGAGGCTGAACCTGAGCTATCTTATCTCCTCTTTTATAGCTGTTTAGGTATTTCTGTTCTGATTGATCTGAGAAATAGGGCTACTTGCATGACAGTGGAGGTGCTGTTTAATATTAGCCCCTCTTGTGTTCACTCCAAGTATGGTGGAGAAAGTTTTGTGTCTCTCTGCAATTTGAATATGAGACTTTTCCCATGGGCTGGAAACTTCAGTTGCTAGTAGTAGTGCTTCATGAAAATGAAGAGAGACACTGCCTTGGAGAAGCTAACCAGACTTAACTCTTGGCTCACAAAGTCAGAAAATAATGTCTGTCATCATCAGAATGAAATGGTTTCTTTCCATTTAATTTTCAACAACTGGAAGTATCAACTGTCCTTCAGATGTAGAAACCTTCCAGACTGTGGAACTTTTGTTTGCCTAAAACCTTCTGACTTGGGGTGATAATACAAACTACAAGGGCTGCTCCAAAAGTAATGCCTCCTATTTCACTACATTGGCCCATGATGTCAAACGTGGGATGCTTTTTGTACGGTTTTTCTGTATTTTCTTCTGTAAATATTCTTCTGTAGTTTTTTTTTTTTTTCTTAAATTCCTGTTGGTGTCAACAAATTGCTTGCAGTTAAGTTAAACATCAAGACTGTTAAAGAGAGAAGAAATTGGGCAGATGTTCAGTGATAACGTAACCAATCTTGTTTTCCTTTTGTTTCAATTTGAGATTGCTTTTGGTGGAGCTGCAGATACATAAACTTCACAGATTCTTAGACTTCAACTGAAAAATACCTAGATTGTTCATTTTCAGGAATTCTGTTTTTAGGAACCTGGAAATCCACTCTTTTACTCAGTAGACCTCTCTGGAAAATTACTTTATCTCTCTGAATGAGACTTTGATTAAATAATTTGTGATCTACTGTCTTCTGGTAATGTGGAGTAATGTCAAGATTCAGTGTGTGACTGACACCATGGTTCATTTTTCTAATATCTAAATTCTTTCAGTATCTTTGATTAATTTGTTAGAATGTTGTCTTTCTTCTTTCATGCTTTTTTCTTTTTTCAGCTTTTTCTGAAAAAAAAATTAAAAATTAAAAAAATATATCTATATTTAGGAGTCACTGAAAGATCATTTTAATTTGAGCAACTCAGTTTCACTAAATATCTGGGAAGCCTGGTAAGTCTGCCCAGGGAGGTGGTGGAGTCACCAACCCTGGGGATATTCAAGGAACGACTGGATGTTGTGTTAAGGGACATGGTTTAATGGGAGCTATTGGCAATAGGTGAACAGTTGGACTGGGTGATCTTTTAGGTCTTTTCCAACCTTGGTGATTCTATGATTCTATGATTCTAATTGATAACCAAATTATGGGCCTCATTATGTTTAGAACTGCATCTCTGTATAATCATTTAAATTCGGAACCATTTTGGAATTGTTAAAATAAAAAACAGTTCAAAAATTGCACCCTTTTTTAGTTTGTCTACACTTTTTACCCCAACATTTGAAATGTTTGAATCCTAAGTTTACAGTAATTGCCATGTGTTTCATTATTGATGTAGCTCTAAATTTCAGTCAGTATAAAAGTAGATTTTGTGTTCAATTTCCAAGACATTGGAATTCTGCAGTAGAATTGCATAATGTAAATGAAACCCAAATTACATTTCTTTCCTCCAGAAAGTTCAGTATAATTCCTACCAATAGCTGATATACTTTCAACACCTTCCTCTGCAGTGTAGAATTTATATATATATATATATTTTTTTTTATTACAGATGTGAAGTCTTTATCCTCTGACATATAGAGGTGTGGAAAAGGAATAATGCAACTTCAAATAAGCAGAAAATATGACTAATACCTCTGAGGAATAGTAGAGTTCTGATGCAGTTCTAGCACAGTTTCTTAGGTTTGAACCCTTTTCAGCATAAACAATTAAACAGCTACACATTAAAGAAAGCAATTTCAACTATAAGAATCAGGGAAACATTTTGATAATAATTGTAGTTGATTTAATATTATAACATTTGTTAGCAAGATGATCTTGTTTATACAAATGTGAAACATATCATTAATGAAGTTCTGTTAGGTTTCCATTGACCCAGGTACTTATAATGTGTTAATTTACATTGGAGCAACAACAGTGTGGGAAATGGGCAGCAGATAGGATTTAGTTGTTTTTCATTAGCACTTGGACTTTGATAAAGGGGAACAGAAAAGAGCTGCTTGACCTTTTAGTACTTAAATTATTAAAGAGCAAATAGATTTGAGGTCTAGATGCTTGCAAATCTAATTTGTCTTGTGGAGTAAGGATGAAAAGACATCCTGAGTTTGAAATTGCTCCAGTCAACTTATCTCTTTCTTTAATGTTTCTGAAGATGAATAGACGGCATGCATTTAAAATGTAATATACACTGGAGTAGTGCATGCAGTATAACCAATATGAATTTGCAAGAGGAAAAGCAGTGTTTTAATGACAGATTTGTTTCTAAAAGGTCTACAATCTTTAGCTATAATCTCTGAGAGAAAAATGAAAAGAATGCTCATTTCAACTGATAGTGAAATAATTCTTATTACCTAGCCTGGTCCGAGATCCTTCTTATATTCAGTCCTGATGCAAGAAAAATACGTGACAGCTCTCCTGAGGGCTGACAGCAAATCCAAAACTTGATTTACTATCCGTGTTTTAGTGAGAACGAGGGATTCTTATTTTTGCTGTGGTATTTGGTAGGCGTGTCTAGTTTTATACCTTGCAAGAGCACATGTTTAAATCATTCTCTACTTTTTTTTTTCCCCCAATACTCCTTTTCAATTCTCAAACAGTATTTTCTGTAGTTTCACTGTAATTTTGAAGCCAGGGGAGTTAACTCTTCAAAGAAACCTGGAATAACTCTTCAGAGCTACTTTTTGTTCTAAAATTGTCAGCTGTTGATTTGGACCGCAGACAGGCTGCTATGTATTGACCTTCACTTACTGCTTAGCATAGAATTAATCAACTAATGAAAATATTTCCACTAAAAATGTAGACTTCATTTTCCAGGTTATGTACTGACAGTGGTCTTCAAGTGGACCCTCAAGGTACTTGTTTGTCTCTGTGGCTGTACCTGATTTAACTTAAACACAGATAGATTTCTGTATAGGCTTCTTTTTTGGATTGAAAAATCCAAAATTAGGTGTGCTGTTGCAGATTTTTAGATGTGTTACTGTAGTCAGTAAGAGCCCAGAAAGCAATTCAGTTGACCTGAAATTCTTTAAAATCTGCTGCCTGTCCTGACTTGCACCCTGCTGACTTTAATGGGATTTGTTGTTTAGCCATCATCAAAAAGACACCTAATTGTCTTAACAGTAACGATCTAATTCAGGAAGACAAGAGAAGACCTCTGTAGTCTGAACTGACAACAGAAGCCCAGCCTAACTGTCCCTGTGCTTTCAGCAGGCTTTATTAAACACAAGGGCCTACCTACAGATGGCGGAGTGGGGACATGTCAGAAGACTGTGTGACTATTGCCTCTTAAAGGAATATATCCTATGCAGAGATCGCTGTTGGTTATGAATTACCAACTTGAAATACTGTAGATTGTTATTAGATGTAGATGGCATGAAGAAAAGTAGACACACTGTCTCTTTAACGTCTGTTACCCATACTGACTTGCTTACTTGGATTGAAGATTTCAGAAGACAAATAATGATTAAGAATCACTGGTCCCCACTGAAGCAATAAAGTTGCAAGCAAGTCCTCTTTAGAGACATGGACGCCCCACTTCACAAATCTGAAAGCACTGACTCAGACTTTTACAGCAACTGTGAGGGTATAATGATTTCGCTGTTTGCATACACAGCAGAAATCAGAGTTTCTTTGTTCCTGCTTGAATGTCCACTGCACCTTTACAGTGGAGAGGAATGGGCTACTCCCTGTAGGTCCAGTACAGCAAAACATGCAACTACAGCCTGAATTGCTCTGCAGAATGCAGAAATGCTTAAGAACAAGATTATCCCTAAGATGTATTAAAAGTGCTTTGCTGAGTGAAAATAACATCCATCAAAAAGTAGTTCATCCTTGCTCAGTAACAGTTGATATACCACCAAAATTTTAAAAGACTGTAATTTACTTAATGTATGCTTTTATAAATAGTTACGATGTCAACAGTTAAGCAGATACTGTTCCCTGTCTCTTTGTAATTTATTTCTTCATTTTTATCTAACTACTCATTTAATTTCACTTAGGCAAGATAAACAGGGTAGAAGATAGTATCTATAGCTTTACACTTACTTCTTTGAACAAAATAATACTTAATTCTATGTTTTAGTACTAATCAAGGAAGCTTTTTCTGTACAAGAGTTCAAGCAAGAAAGTGTTCCATGAATTTTCTGAATGCAAAGCAGTGATGTATGTGGTTAATTGTATTTTTCTAAAACAATATTAATTTATCTGAAAGCATGAATCTATACAATAAATTTGTACACCTGAATACCAAAATGACACTTCCTTCCCATTTTGTTTACTTTTTACAGGCTGGTGGTGGTAGTGTGTTGTTTGTTTGTTTTTTTCCATAAATACTGGAATGTGACATTAAGGTCTCAGAAAGAATTGACTGCCCAAGTGTTACAGTGACCCATATGCATTTTCTTCTTTTTTCCTTTCTACACTCCTAGTGTCTACCAAATAGTTGTTGAAGAGGAACGCCCTCGGAGGACCAAAAAGACAACTGAGATCCTGAAGTGCTACCCAGTGCCCATTCATTTCCAGAATGCCTCACTTTTGAATTCCCGGTACTACTTCGCTGCAGAGTTTCCTGCCAATGGTTTACAAGCTGCTCAGCCTTTTACTATTGGTGATAACAAAACCTACAGTGGCTTCTGGAACACTCCTCTTCTTCCTCATAAGAGCTACAGCATCTATTTTCAAGCTGCTAGCAGAGCCAATGGGGTAAGTCTTATGACCGGTGTGGTTTTATACAGTGTGTGTAAATAGATACTTGGCACCAACTACCAAGATGCCCAGTGTAATTGCTAATGAGGAAATGGAGTAACTGTGAAATTTAATGCACTGAAATTTAAAAATAACAGTTTTCCTGACCTGGTATAGCTTAATGATTAAAGGTTGCAGAAAGAGGAAGAGAAAACAGTGCACTTTGTCAATAGTGAGTAAACAAAGTAGTGCATTGCCATTTTGTCATTATCTAAAAGCTGTCCAATGAGCCTAATTTATTGGCTTTTCATCTTTTTTGTTTTTGTTTTTGTTTTCCCGCTTCAAAGATAAAAGGAGTACTGTGATTCCTTTTGTTAAATTTAAGCCAAACTTGATTGTGGCTTTTAGCACATCTGTCTTGGCTTGTCCAATCCCATTACCTTAGTTTATAACGTGTTCAACTCACACTTTCTCATTTGGTTGCCCTGGCTGAATTAGAAATAATCTTTATTCTTTTCCTTTCTGCAATCAGTAAAAGAAAAATAACTAGATGGAGCTGGAATGAAAGTGTGTAAAGAGGCCTTCAGAGATCATGTTTCATCAGGCTAATTCTTCCTGGAATTGTTTTTCATTTCCTGGACAGACCAACCCAGAGCCCTTCAATTCTTGATAAGCTTTGGCTGTCTGTGCTGACAGCCTGGAAATGTTTTCTGCCAGAAACCATAATGGTCCCTCTTTCACATTGCACTGATAGTGCAGAAATGTGAAACACCATCGATTATTTTTTCTTTCTAAAATTGTCTAGCATGATGCTTAGAATTATACTTACCTGTAAGAAAAAAATCTCCTAAGGTCATTAAGTAACCAAAGTGAAAAAGCTGAACACTTGCCTGTGCTTTTGTGAATCATGCGTCTGTCTTCTTTACTAACTGAACTGCTTGAGTAACATAGCAAAGCAGTTTTTGTCCATACTATTGGAGTTACTTCATAACGAGTTAAATATGTAACAAAGAACACTAAATAAACACTTTTCTCTCATTGTATCATTACTTTTAAAGAGTAGAAGCATGGATGGCATTCTCTGCTTAGAAACACCAGATGTGACCTTTTCCCTCTTTATTTTACACAGGAAACCAAAATTGACTGTGTCAGGGTAGCCACAAAAGGTATGTTCATATTATGTGATGTATTCTGTAATTCGGACTGTTGACCTTTCCTTCACTTGGTCTTCCAGAAGTGTTTTATGTTGCTAAAAGACATCATTACATCTATCACAGAATTTTAAATAATTCATTTGTGTCTCTAGCTGAGAATTAGGAAGTTTGTTTGTTTGTTTGTTCTTAATAATAAACATGCTACTAATTTCTAGTTGTTTACTTCAACATGTTTTCTTAAATATATTCTGGGGGTTTTTATATGATCTCTCAATGTTCCGGACATTTTTATATATAATAGACTTGTAAAATTGCCAATTGCTGAGTGCAAAGTAGCTGCATATGTATTAGTGAAAAATCACCCCTTCCTCATAAGCAATTATCTTTATTGCTTTGCAAAAGAAGAGTGGAGAAATTGTGTTCTTCATTTTCATGGCATAGAACAGCTCTATTTATTGGAATGTCAGCACATCTTACTGCCATTTGTGAGCAAGATGGTATGGTCGAGGCAGTGCTAGCTATGAGTGTGATTCCCAAAGAGGAAGTGTAAACATATTGCTCATATATCTAACTTTGAAGACGAGGGCTTGTTTGTGATTATCATTGTAGTCTCATCTTCTGTGTACCTCTAGCTAGCGCCAGCTTCAAGGCATGAAAAAGAGATGCTGTGATAATATGATTATGTGGAGGTTGCAGTAGAGGAAAATAAAAGGAAAGGAACTACTGCTAAAGAGAAGCAGTTAATACTTCCTTGCAGTTTGGGCACCTGGTAAGAGTGTGACACAAAAAATTCTTTGTTGTATCTCATAGTGGCTATTCTCAACATAGCTGGCTTCACCTTGATTCCATTTCCACACAGACTTTGTTGTTCCACCACCTCCAATATATCTAAACATGATAGATTAGAATCTCATTACTGAAAAATAAATGAAATGTTAGCACATGGTTGCCTCTTTCCTTATATGAGAAATACACTTTTCATATCTCTTCAAACTCTTCCTTTTTTTTTCCCCCCAAGAAACAAAGGAAGAAGTTTTATTTCCAGTTTACTGACTGATTACTATACCATAGCAAACTTTCAGATATCTTCACCAAAGCCTAATAAAATATAAAAGATATTAATATAAGGTTAAAATGAAATCCTATACTGTTTTCTGGGAGTTTTGGTGTTGCCTGGAGCAGATTACATTGCCTCGCAAATCATAATAGGTGATTAGGGGGATGGGTTTTAGATTATTTGAAGATTTGTAATCCTAATATCTAATGGATGCTCAAATATTACAATTACTTGACTGACTGGAAAACCTTACTCTCTCATTTGAGAAGTGAGGGTGACTTCATGGATGGGAATAGCTTCCATAGCAACAAGGTAGCACATCTGACAATAGAGAGATGAGAACTGCAGCTTTTATTTTAAACAAATCTCTGTAATTTTTTGCTTCGAAAGCTCGTTTCAGAATTGTTCATAATACCTTTGTGCAGCCTGTGAAGTAATACAAGGGGTTATTGTGAGAATTTGGAAGTCAGAAGTGCTCTCAAAGGCATTTATAGTCCCTGGTGCAAAATTTTCCAGAGGGCCTGCTGAAAAGCACTAATCACCGTGCTTACAAATCTAGAATCTCTATTATATATTCAAACTACATTATTTTTTGAAAACTAAAATGTAGACTGTGACCTACTGTGATATGAGATTAATTATACATGTCTGTACAAATAGTTTTTCCTGTTTAGATCCAGTAGAGCTAAGGAGAAAAGCAGACTTCTTACTTTCTGTAGGTCAGAAGTCACCACACATGCACTGAGACAAAACAGAGAACTGTCCTGTCCCATTCGCAGCCCACATGTCTGCATTTCACCCACAAACACCACCTTTTTTTGAGATCATATAAAAATCTCAATTCCAGCAATTGTAATTTAGGATCAGAATATTGGATTTTGTTCTCCTCCACCTTCTGCTGAAGTCAGAGAGAACCTTTGCCACTGACTTGGCTTGGAGAAAGATCAGACAGTGTTCTCTTGTGATGTAGAATCTTCTGTTCTCTTCTTCTGTTGTCTGTAGAGAAAGCCTTCTAGGAACTCTGTATGTGGTGTATATACAAATGTGGAGACTGCAGGGTTTCCACTCCCATTACTTTCAACAAGATAATTAAACAAACAAACAAACAAAAACTGGGAAGAAACTTTCATACCAGTGGTAATAAAGGTTGTCGTATTTTGTTTGAAATATGGCTTTCATATATGTAGTCTTTCTTCAAGCTAAATGGTTGTGAAATCTCAGCAGACGAACTTGAAAGCAGTCCAGAACCCTTCCAACTTTATTGCTATCAACTTTATGGTGTTTTGTGATTTATATTAAGACTATATTTCCTGATATGACTTACAACTCTGTCTGGATAGAGACATCTTGGCTATCTCCTAGGATTCCAGTTCTCAAGAGGGAGACATTATTGTTCAAATTTTGTGGCATTGGAAGGCTTTCATTAATTATGAGAGAGAAAAGAATATTATAATATTTTAAATCCAATAGCAACAGTACTCCAGTACTATAGCAGCTACTATCAACACTGTGTTTCAGTGTTGCAGAGGGATATTTCAAAATATTATGCAGCAGCAGTTTTGAGTTTAATTGTCTGCAGATGGTAGATGATCTATTTTCCTCACTCGTTGCCACATTTCTAATAGCACCCAGGCTGTTCTATGTAAATTAGTGATCTTTCATATAATTTTCTCCTTAATTTTCCAATATTTTTGCTTTGCATCATTCTCCAGCTGCATCATGTTGGATCTGACCTTTTAATTTTTTTTTTATATTCCTTAATATGTAGGTATCGTAGTGTGCTTAACCATTTAGAGGCAATCATAATGGCAAATAAAGAAGTACAAGTTCTTATTACTGCAAGCCATGCTAATATTTATCTGTAACAGTCAAGGACTGTTACAGCTCAGACAAAGAAATCAGGGTACTTGGAGCACATAGGGAATCTGAGCTTTTCAGCTTTTTCTTGTTGTAGTGGCAGAACATGAGCTCAGGTAAAGCTCGGACCTAAGTGAGCTAAAAACATACCTAACTCAAAGGTGATAAGTGTCAGTGGTCCTTCTTTGAACATTGAAAGTTAAGTGTATGGGTAGTGTGTCCATTTCCAGAGCAGAAACCTAAGTAGGTACAATAAAAATGAATCTAAGGTAGCTCAAGAGCATTTACGTGAAAATTGTCCTAACAAGAAATAATAAGAAAAATATGATATAATAAAATGAGATAATAAAATGTTAAATGAGTACAAATTACACAGGGAAGCTAAGAGCAGAGTAATCTGAATAGGCAGTAGCCTTTCACTAAGAAAGCCCAGTGCTGTGACCAGCAGAGCCTAATAGTCTTCAGTTTCCTCAAACGCATTTTATGTAAATAATGTGCTTTGAGTCCTCTTCTGGAAAGTCATTTACAAAAGCTCATTAATCCACAATAACCAAACTAACAACTGAAGATGAAAGGAAACTTGTGCTGTTGTTTGCGGGTTTGTTTGGTTTGGTTTGGTTTTTTTTTTTTTTCCTTTTCTTTTTTGTTTATAAGAAGTTCAGACAATAAACTATTGACCAAGATTCTTCTTGCTGGCCTAGCTTCAGTCTGGCTTTTTTTTCCCTCATGCATGCTGACCTGGAAATCTTCCTTTGCCTTAGCTGCGATAATCGTGACTCAGCTTACAACACCATACATTCGCATCGCCCCTGCTGCAGGCGACGACCAACTAACAGGTCAGAAGTTCAAGTATAGACAAGTCATCATGCCCATTCTTGTCTCCTTTTCTTTGGCTCCTTTTCCCTAATGATTTCTTCATCCTCTTCTCGTAAATAGTTTTCTGTGTTAAAACTTCCTTTTTGTTTATAAGTTTTTCTTCAGCTCCATTAAATTAAATTGTGTTCTTGGCACCAAAACGCACGCACGCATGGCCGTATGTACAACTCCACTGCATGTTTCCATTATGTGTGTGATCTGTGGAATGTTCTTTCAAGCCTGATGTGAAGAGATCTAGCCTCACTCCATTTGTAAATTCAATAGTAGTTTAAATACAGATATCTACCTGTGTCCTTGCTTTTTATTTATTTATTTATTTATTTATTTATTTATTTATTGTTATTAGACCAAGACACTAGTTTATCTAAATCATTGATTTAAGGTTCACAAATTGCATGTATAAATTAGAACAAAGACCTTGCATTAATGTTTGTCGTTTTATTTTTTTCCCGCGGTGTGTTGGGAAGGTCAGATTTTCTGGCAACGTTTCAAAATGCATAAAATTTAAAAAGAAGTAAAACCGATTCCCTCGTTATGTCATGAGTTCAAGTCTTAAAATAACCTAGGGTGTGAGATGTGAAAATGAACAGAACTGTGAAGTTTCTAGATCTAATTGTCACAAAGGCTCAGTGCAGAAGTGAGACAATTACTGGGCTGAGTGTGGCTTGAAGGCCAATTCAGGATGTACTGAAATCTTTACAAACTCGAGGAAACTATTCATTTTGGTGGGAAATAAATGTGCAAAACCTTTTATTTTTGAACAGAAGGAAAATGCACTAAACAAATAACTAAAATCTAAGGTGAGTTTGGAAAATGCAAGAGGGGAAGTTAGGTCTAGTCTGTCAGTATTTAGCAGGTGATGAAATCATTGCCTTTTTCAGGAACACTGGCATACTTGGGTAGTGTATAAATATTGCTTTTGGGGTGCCTTAGGGTCACTGGGAGTTCAGATCCGTAGCATCTGGATTCTCCTATGGTCAACAAGAGACAGGTAAATGATTCAGCCAAAGAAAAGAGGATTAGTGGCATGCCTACAATAGATTTTAATGCTGTAGTACGTGTTATATAAAGCAAGGCTAAAATACATAATGCCCAAGTTACTGTGTCAATCAGGACAAAATTGTTGCATGTAAATTCATATTATGTAATCACATTAGTGCTAACCAGAATAATGGATGTATTATGCTAGGAAGTACTAGCTTGTTCTCGTTAGTGGTCTGTCAGAAGCTCTGTCCACATGCATTTATGTAGCTCAGTGTTTTACCTGCAAGTACAAATACAGCTTAGAATAGACAAACAGCATCTCTTGAACTTCAGCAATTTTTATTTCTTCATCTCAGGATTTAAATAAGTATATATATATTTCCAGTTGGAGAAATAAATGTTTTCATTTCTTTCTTTTTCCTTTTTTTTTAAATTTGTTTTAACACAGAACTCAGTAACTACAGGGACCTCCAGAGGACCAATCTGTTCTGCATGGGAAAATATCTACTGTTGTTAACAATGGGAGAACAGAGATATAGCTAACAAATATGTATCATGGCTAACGTATAGCAAATGTTGGTTCTTTGTTGCTGGTGGCACATAGCTTGGGCATTCATATTGTCTATCAGATCTGTAACTTTTAATTTTTTTTTTTTCTAACATAAATAAATGCTGTGCCAGTGTAGTGGAAATACTAAGTCATGGCCTGAACCAGTGATTGAGGACCTGATGGGAAGGCAGGGCCAACCCAGGAGAGCTCACTGCATGAACCTGAGTGACTGGAAGGGGTGGAACCAGGATCCACCCCTTCCCAGGCCTCATTTAAAGGTTGATGAGGGTATTTGTTGCTGGAGATTCCTGCTTACCTGAGGTATTCTAAAGGTAAGCAGTTTTTCTTCTTTTGTTTTTGAGTCCATGGCTGCGGCAGTTGGGCTTGTTCTCATTTGCTGCAGCCTAGGATTGTGCTACCCTGCTACTACTGCTGTACTTTACATCACATTCTAGTATTACAACCAGAAATTAGTTATATATGGACAAAGTATCCATTGATGTCTTCAAACAGCATTCGTGGCTGTCTTTGAAATGTATGTAAAAGTCTCTGAAGTAATTCCCGTTTGTTTTTTTGTTTGGTTGGTTTTTTGTTGTTGTTTTGTTTTGGTTGTTTTTTTGTTTCTTTTTTTTTTTTTTTTTTTTAAACAAGCTCTCATGCTATAAAGACTGTGATGTGAAAATGGAAGAACCTTCATCTGCCTTCTCAGTTGCCACAATAGGGTGTGTAAACCCTTTTTCCCTGCCCACATGGTTGTTCCTGTGGCAGTAAGAGGAATTAATGCTTTCCTAGAGACAGCCTGTGTAGGAGTCCTTAGGGTAGTAAGGCAGTAATGGTACCTGCAGCACTGTGATGAACCCAAAGATTTTCTTAAAGGAGGTGCACAGGAGCTGGGGCAGGCATGAGTAAACAGGGAATTGAGCTTATTTTCCTTCCAGTTCTCTCCTACAGACTCTCAGGCAGTGGAAAGGATCTACGTGTAAAAGGGCTTCTTTATGTGGAAGTCATAGGGCTATTGCCAGCCATAGTTATCACAAGGCTAACAGATATAGCTGTTAAATAACGTTGCAGAGCATTTTCTGCTTAATGCCTTTTCCTTACTTATCTGCTGAACACCAAAGTATTCTCACTTGCAATCAAGAAATTACGTTTGTCTTTTAGGATTTGGGGAGATAGATAGCTTGTAGTCAGGAGGACAGGGTTGGGATTTTCTTTTTTCTTTCTGGGGAGGAAGTTGGTGCTTCTTGCATAACAGAAGTTTAAAATCTTGTCTGTGTTCTTGAGCGTTGTTACATTTTTGGAAGTTCTTCCTCTTCAGAAAGATGCAATGATACAGTTTAGCTTTCAAGCCAACTCACATGTGCAGTCTCCATCAACTCATTCTGGCGCTTACTGGTAAATAAGTTTATAAACATATTAGTTCCTCTGTCTTTCCTCTCTCCCTCATTTCCATATAGAAATGTCTTCCAACAGTGGGATTACCTGCTGTTTGCCATAAATATCTCTACAGCCACTCCTTGCTTCAGTACTCCTTTGGAGTTTCTGGCAAGGGGAAGTTTTTATCATTTCTCGGCCAAGAGAAAAGGCTGTATGTACATGAAGCATAATGGTTCTTGTGGTACAGTCTCCATGTTTGCACAATCAAATACAGTTAATACAGTTTTACAGTACAATTTGAAAGCATTTATAGGATTTTTCAGGAAGTTATCACTTGAAAGTGACCGTGATCTTGAACTTAAAGTTGAATAACAAATCTGTGTGTCCAAGAAAGCCTGAAAGTATCTGAATTTTGCTTCACTGTTTTTTAAGAGACGTTTCATGTAATAGGCTTAGATTGGCCATATTTGGTATTCACTTGGCCCTCATCTATTTTATTCTGTCTGCATTCTGATAAAACACCATGCTTGGAATGGTGATTAGGATGTTCATTCTTTCAGGCATTTTCTTAATTGTTGAAATATGTCTGAGCTACTTATATTTAAATTAAAGTATTTCCATTTGTGATTTAGTGGAGCAGACACCACTTTGCTAGATGTTATTAGGACTGATTTCCATAGAACGCCCTTTTTACTACCCATTGTTAATTACACATGCAGCTGGAAGTGGGAGTTCTGTATTGTACGGTCTTCATAGATAAAATTCTTGGTACAGATCAGATACGATATGTCAGAAATTTTGTAAAATGACTGATACTTAAGGATGAAAAGCATTTTTTTAATGATAGTGACTCTATTAAAGCTCAGGTGAAGTTTACTCTGCATACCTTAAGCAACATGCTTAAACCATGCTAAAGAAGAATCATAAAAATAGTTCCAGTGGGTTTCTCTTCAGTTATGAACTCAACTACATAATGAAATGTACAGATTTCTTCAGATGTGAGTTTAATACATAACATCTATCACCGTCTAGGTCAGATTCTTTTACCAGCCATTCCGGTATAAAAGTGAAAAACTTCAACTCAAATATCATTGGGTTTTTTTTAATGTTGAAGGACTTACTCCAGATTTATTACTCTCAGCATTACTAAAAGCATTGTATTAGCACAAAAACAGAAGTGGGAACTTAAGAAGGACTCTGAATGTAGGTGGCATCAGTGGCAGCTGTGTGTTGTTTTCAAAGGGAGGGCAAACACCTGTATGGTGAAAAGCCAAAGCATTTTGGTGTGAAGTATGGTGCTGTTGTGACATAGTGGGGAAGGCTAAGTGAGAATGATCTGACTCTCACAAGTGAAACTCCAAGCTTGTTGTTATATTGTAGCCCCAGCATTTCTTTTACCAGTTATGCAGAGATCTCCCACTCTGGGCAGAATGTAAAGTGAGTAGAAATCTTCCTGCATTCTGCTGCAGTGGCTGAGTGCATTCCAGGGGGCTGGAGTGTCACTTGTGATTTATTGCCCTTTTTTGTTCTTTTATTTGTTAGATTTGTCATCTTTGCAATGACAGTTTCATCTATAAAACAGTATAGTTACAAGAAAATGTTAAGAGGATACAGGACTGCTATGGGAGCTACTGGTTCTTCTTTTTTTTTTTTTCTTGCCTAGTACATTACTGAGACTAATGTCAGGTTTTCTGTTTTTAACAGTACATCCAAAACACCTCAGATTTTAAGTGTAAGTACAGCTTCCTTAGAGTAGTTGAAAGGGAGCTGAAGCAAAATAGTTATGCTAAGGGTAAAGCTGTTATCTTGTCCTGATTTTGGCTCAAGCAGTGTTAATATCAAACTGATGTTTGGTCACTGCTTTGGGACAGGACAGAAACTAGGATGGGGGAACATTCTGTACCACATGACAACACAGAAGGCCATATAGCTGTGGGGAGTTGGCTGGGGCCCAGCTCCTGCTTGGGGGTTGCAGGGCATTGGTTGGCAAGATGAGATCTTGTGGTGCTGGTGGGACATCATGTTATGCTCTGCCTTGGTCAGCACATGGTGAATGACTGCATTGTAACTATATGTATGTATATACCTGTCTATATATGTGGCATGCTGTGTGTATATATATACACACAGTTATGTCTCATGTTGTAGATGTTTATGGCTTGCCAAGGAGATCTGTATTCATAAGCTACCTTGGCACTGTGCCAGGGTCATGGATGTTACAGACCCAGGGCAGGAACAGCAGAAGTAAATTCCATGACCTACAAGAAAGTAGTAATCCTCTGTTATCATTTAGGAAGGGCTAAGTAGCATAAATAGCTAGAGAGTACACTGTAGAGACTTGAGTTTATCTTTTATTCCTTAAACAGGTAGGTATCACAGAGTTAATAGTCATGGCATGATCTGTGTTAAATCCCTCAGGAAAGACAACTAGCTGACTAGGAAATGTAAGTGTCCCAGTCCATAGCTGAGAGAAGAGCATCATGCCAGGTGTCAGCATCAAGTGTCTCTTCAGTGAAGAGACTGAAATGAGGTTTAACTTCAGCTGCTAAAGATGAGTCTGTTCAATTCATCCTAGCAGGAAAAATAATCTATTTGCTCAGTGGTGTGTCATCAGAATATTTTTGAGGCTGTTTGAGGTTGGAGCAGGGGGCACTTTCCTTAGTCTCATTATGGAGAATGGAAACAAAGATCAATAATAAAAATAACTATGTGAATGAATTGACAGGGTTAAACTTTTGACAAATTTAAGGAATCTCTGCTATCTGTGCAGTATTGGTCAATATTATCCTTATTCCAAAACAGGTCAATATCAACAATTGACAGAGAAGCAGAAAATATGAAACAACGATAATAATTATTAACTTCTTATAACATGCTTCTATGTGATGTGGTGTACTATTTCATTTGAGTACAAAAAAAATGAGGTCTCTGATTTTTTTTTACATTCAAAGCAGAACTGTTTTGCATGTACCACAATGAAAAATTAAGGAGAGACAAGGGAAGAGAGAAACGCAGAGATAATTAGTAACCGGGAAAAAAAAAAAAAAAAAAAAAAAAAAAGAAAAAAAAAAACCTACAAATTTCAATGTTTCCCATCTGTAGTTATTGACTATATTCATAAAATGCTAAGCAATTTGAATTTTAATGTGAAAGAAAGTGTGGGGCCTTGTTTGGGGTAAAATCACTTGTTTGCAAGTACTAAAAATCTGATGTTTGTATCACTGGAGAGTTATCAAAAGTGTAATGCAATATTATGTGGATTATATCTGTGCTAATGAATAGAATAATATTAGAGTGTGTTGTAGTTAAGTAGGGTCATGTAGTAAGGAGGAGAGTAATATGGTCAGCTTTTATCAGAAGGCAGAATAGAACATAATACTCTGGGCAAAATAATGTTCCGCTAACTCACTCAGATTCCTTGAAATAACTGATCCTTAGATTCCTTGAAATAACTGATTCAATGAATACCTAAGCTACATTTGTCTGCTTAGCATAGTATCTCAACACCATGCTAGCCACAACTAGTTATTGATGGGATTTCAACACCTACTTTTCCACACATTGTATTGAAAATGTTGTTTTCTGCAGTAATGTAAGCTTGACTGCAAGAGAAAAAGATTTTAGAGCTTTGGGAAAGACGTTCAAATTCTTTGTGAGTTTTTGAGACTTCATTTTTTTTCAGCACTTTGAACTTTCATGTCCTTCTGCTCATCTGATTTTTCTGTTATTGCTGACCACTGGGAAGTTTTTTTGTAAACAGAAAGCTCAGCTTTCATCTTTTGAGTTAACATGAGAAACACAGGGGGAACAGAGCTAAAAAATGCAAATCATCATTGGTCGGAACCAAACATGAAACCTTTCTAAAGCAAACAGGGTATATTTTGCATTTTCCATTGAATTAGATAGCTTCTGTTTATGACTAACTGTGTTGCTAATTAAAAATGATATGAAAAGGAATGAAGAGAAAAATGACTATTTAAGGCATTCTTAATCAAGTGTGACAGTTGGATGTTTTTTCTGTAGCTGTTAAAACCTACAGGAAATAGATGAAGAATGAAATGTAAATTAGTGATGATCCTTCAGAGGAA
This sequence comes from Coturnix japonica, assembly GCF_054131305.1. Lineage (NCBI taxonomy): Eukaryota > Metazoa > Chordata > Aves > Galliformes > Phasianidae > Coturnix > Coturnix japonica. Next base: position 45,877,014 of record NC_140664.1, read on the forward strand.
GCCTGGTCTATTTGTGTTCCTATTGATGAACCCTGATCTTGGTTCATCTAAAGCTGCTTTGGTTTGGACAGTTTTCTTACTGGCAATACTGTAAATGCTCTATTCTGTATTGGTACAAAGACAGATATAGAATTCTGTGGAATGATTTTTTCTTTCTTGTGCTGATTCTCTTTTCCAGTTCCTCCAACAAATGTCCTTGTCTCGAAAAAATGTGTTTTTTTTTTTAAGAAAAGGCTGTGCTCTTTTGTCCTGTTTTTTATGCATTCATCATAAATATATTTTTACTTTGCATATATCTTTTTAACAGGCATATGTTGCTGCATGTATAATTAGATAGCTCATTTTGCTTAAAGATATTATTTTTGTGCTATCCTCCTACAAAAATTAGTTAGTGTGTGATGATAAATCAACAGAAATGTCAGAAGCTGACTTCCTGCTTGCAACAGTTCTGCTTGCCTTCCTGTAGTAAAGTTCTCAGTGCCAGAAATGTCAGAAGACAGTACTTCACTGCTTCCTACCCTTAGCTCCAGGTTATTAGATTCCCGTGGTGCTTGTAATGCCTTCCGTTCTTGTATGGAGAATAGAAGTTGTGTTTGCCATACCATTGAGCTCCAGAAGTTGAGTTTCTCTTTAAGTAGGTCAGCTCCAGAATAATTTCTCCCTTTTCTGAAGAGGGCAGAGCTGTCTTCAGACTGAAGTTTGAAGTCATTCACACCTTTCCTGTTTGTGTATCATAGTTGAGACAAACTTCTAAGCTCATCCAGTATTTATTAATGCTTTTACTATAGTTTCAGGAGTAGGTCAGGTTTTGAAAACACAAGTCACCCAGAGGTCACCTTAGTAATAGGTGAAATTCAGATGCTTATGAAGAGGATGATGTTAAATTATCCGCTGTTTGAGTATATGTGACTGAAAAGTGATATGGATATGCTCAGAATTTTTTTTAATATATCTGGACAGAATCAGTCTGGACTGATTGCTTTCATTTCCTTAGAGATAATTTGAATTTGCCATAATCTCTCTCACTGTTGATATAAAGGTATGTGATATGCGCATATCTCATCTCATTTTGTGGCTGCTCTTCTGGCCACAGAATATCAGTACTGATAAATATGTAACCATTTAGTTTCCTAGTAAGATACAATGGGATGCTCTGTAGGGCCACTTGGAAATTTAAGATGCAAAGAACTGTTACCATTTTTCATTAGAAAATTCTTTTTTTTTTTTTTTTTTCCCCAAGAACATCATAAACTGTGTTTGTATGTGCTATGCTGATTATTAGTTTCTGAGTCTAAATGCTATTAAGGTGCAAGGACTTGTAATTTCTTTGGTTTTGAGCAAGGACTTCAAGTGGTTTTGGTGACCAGAGGAAGCTTTTGATGAATTTTGTTTCCTTTTTCTTTCTTTTGAAGAAATGGAAGAAAAATTGTTACGATTAAGTTTTAGTTTGTTTTGTTTTCATGGAGGAAATGAGCAGTTTGTCAAGGTTTGCTCACTTTCTTATAAGCTGTCTTTAAAAAAAAAAAAATCCTCAGTCACCAGAAAAATCCAGTATCCAAAAAAGCCTGGATTTAAAATTCCATATACAAAAACTGTTGTGGTGAGACCAAAAGATGTGTATCGAGTGAGGAGCTTTGCTTGTTTTAGTCATGTCTCATAAAGAATGTTATTGTTCCTGACAATCAGAAGCACAGATGTTTTTGTTTTGGTGGTTTTTTTTAAAGTATTTTTGCTTACATGCACCAACATGAATCACCCACCTGTGAGAGACAGGACTCATTCAGTAGTCAGTTAAATGAGTGTCGCATTCATCAGTGCTTTGCATTTCTTTCCATGCGCTTCTTTGTCGCTTATATTTACATTTCTGTAAAGAATATAACAAACAAAATTAATAATTCATAATTATTGTTATGTAGTGCAGCCTTATTTTGATCATCCCTTCTGTGCATAAATCTTTTAACAAGACAGTTTTTTTCCTGTATTTAAAAAACACCAAATAAACAATATTCCAAATCAGCAGGATTGTCCTGTGGAAGTACAGAGATCCCTTTTTAGGAAAGGGAGATCTCTACACAGCAGTATGTGTTGCATTGATGATCATAAATTTCAAATAAGATAATCTTTAGCTATATTTTTGAGTGCTGTTTTCCCTTTTACCAGGGCATTCGAGCAGACAGATTCAGTGAGAGCTAACATATCACAGAAGGGAGAATTGTGATACGTTGATTTCCACACCACCGTGCTCAGCAAAACAGAAGACATAATCCCTGCCTTATGGATAAAGTAGTTTATGCGTAAGCATTTCTAAAAGAAACCAGGAAAAAGAAAGGGAAAAATACTGTAAAAAGAGAAGAAAAATAGATCTTACTTGAAGGCATTTACAAAACTAATATATTCAAGGCATAGAGAGAGAATACTGAAAAAAGTACTGATCAAAAACACCTTCTGTTATAAATTGTACCCTGCCCAACAGCACCTCATAACTTGCACCAAATGGACGAAAATCAGAATAGTTCTGAAGGAGATGTAGGGCCACCAATTGGAAAACTATTGATGTTGAAGTGGGGAGAGAACTTTCTCCATTAGCTGGAGTTCTACCAGGGCAATAAAGCAAAGACTTTCATTAGCAGAATATGTGCTGACTGGCATTCAATTCTCATCTGCTAGTACAGAATAAATGCACTAGCCAGGGTGGTAATTAGTTTCATCTTTAAATGTGTATGTGTTTTCGGTCTTCTCCAAAACAGTTCCAAAGTCTGGAATCTGAAGAGAACTTGAAATTCAATTCAAAAGAGTGTTAGACTGGCTTATCTTTTCATAACACTGATAATGCTGCTGTAGGCATAAGAGTAAGTGTACCATTGTCTATAGTCATGGGGTGATAGCAAGGAGGAAATAGAGAGGAAATTCTTCTGGGGGAAACTGAATGTTTTCCACCACTTGCCCATCTTGGGTGTATTTTGGAGTTTTTGGTAGAGGACTGGAGTTGATGTTGGCCATTTAATGTTTATAGGAAGGACCAACACCCCTGGAGCACACCTTTTCATAACAATAGTATAGACCTATTTGTGTACTTATTTTGTTACACTGCATTTTGTGCCAGTCCTTTACTTTTGGCATCTTTTCATCTGCTTTAGATCTAGAACATTTGTTCCTTCCTTCCTTAGACCAATGTCACTTACATAGTCTTTAAAAATATTGCTCTGAAATATCTCTTTCTACTGTTAAATTAACTGAAAATGAGTGCTAGCTGAAAGAACAGGAGTATTTCTTTCATTTATTTATGAATATTTACCTCCCTCTCCCACCTGTAATTGGTTCAGCTGCCTATTACAGCCTGTCTTGGCTAGACAGCATGTTTCTAGTGAAGAAGATTGCTTAGCTTGTACTTAAATTGTTCTTAGAACAACTGGGCTTACAGTTCAATCTAGAGCTTCTAGGTCCTCCTATCCTACAAGTAATAGGGAGTAGTAAGAATTTTTTTTCTTTTGTATTCACTCCTGTAGTTTCTGTAGGCCAAGGAAAGTATGGGCAGAGTCTCTAAACCCAAGTTGCCTGATCTTCACTGTTCCCTTGGTGGCAAGAACCATGGGAGTCTTGTGATGGATGTTTTGAGGAAGCATCATGCTTATGTTCTTCCATTCTTCCATGGAGCTTTTTGCATCATCTTGGCCACCTAAGCACAAGTTTATCTGTCACACACAGGCATTACGTTTTTTCTTTCTGACCCAGTCTATGAAATAATATGAAGGTAGGTGCTGAGATAAGAGTCATATCACACTGCCTGCATAATAATTTGATGGCATGCCTCAAAAAAAAATATTAAGTCTTGTAGGTGTGATGATTTTTCTCTAGAACAAAGAGAACAATTTGGCAGTTCTCAGTTTTTGTGTAGTAAAGATCAAAAAGATACTTGAAAGAATAGGCTGTGTACTAATACAATGACTTGGTCTCAAGTTTCAGTGATGGGAGAATGGGACAATCTGGACTAACTTTATCCTTGCTTTAAAGCCTTTCAAACATAACCATTATGTCAGCCACTGGGAAGCTTATAAATAAAATTCAAGTGGAAAGGCTTGCAGGTGATGGGGAGCTACTTTGAGCCTGTAGTGCGAGACAAATCTAGTTAGTTAAAGAAAGGAGTTGCTTGTTACTCGAATAGAAGATTATATGTCTGGAATTTTTAAGATTGCTTTAAACAAAACAATCTATAGCTTGTTTTGGCAGTGACTGCTTTTATCGTATTCCTTTGTTTGTAAACATAGCTAGCACTTCCTAGAGTATTGAGACAGGATTATTTTAATGGTCGTCCTGTTCTGTACAGAAGTGGGCAGTCAATCAGCTTTTTCTAAGTACAGCTTTTGGAAGGAACTAATAAACATTGAAAAACAAGTCTAAATATTTCTAAATATTTCAAAGAGAGAAGGAGGTTCTGTTTGATAGGGGTCTGTTATGCTGCAGAAGAAAATTTTCATCTTGAAAAACAAGAAAAAGGTTTATGTGTAAGTTAAAAGAATGATATTTTCCATGGTTAATTCTGTTAGTGAAATGTCTTAGCTTCTATTTTAATGTGTGGTAGTTCTGCTTAAACTTTTCTATCCATAAATGACCTGAAGGAGACTGTTGTTTGTCAAGTGTTCAGTTAGGTTAATGACATGGCACTTGTGCCTCCTGACTGAAAAGGAAAGGGAGGATTTCTGCTCAAGTAAATGACAGAACTGTTGACCCAGAAGTAAAATAATTCCTAAAATTAGAGCTGTGTGTCTTGAGTGATAATGAGGAATTTTTCAGAAAGAATTTTTTTTAACATAATATTGGTAGAGAAGTAGAAACTTCACTGAAGGAAGTAATTCAAGAATTCAACATGAATTTGATGTTGGATAATGATGACTGGAATATAATTCACTTCTCAGTCAGAAGAGGATTTGGTAAGACATCAAAAAGTATTTTGTTCATCACTCAACTTCAGAAAGGTGAGATTTCAGTATAAAGAAAAAGTTGGTGAGATAGGTCTGGGAGTCAAAAATATGTAGGTGCTCTGTGGCACTACTCAAAATTGAAATCACTGGGCGATTGCAAAATTCTGAACAAAAGGGGGCCCATGAGCATAAGTCTTAAGTTAGACCAGTTGAAGGGCAATTATTTCAACTTAAGAAAAGAGTTTCATATTTTAATTGCTACTGAAGTGAAGACACAAAGAATGGGAAAGAAATAAGGAAAAAGAGAAGGTTTAAGATTTACTAAGGGTAGGTATCTTAAGGGTTTGGAAACAAACAGTGTTACTGTCTTTCTGTTATTCACTGCAGAAAACCTGTGGTAATACTTTGCTGTATTTTGTGGCATCATGGGGTTTATCTGTAAGGTATCTCAGTTTTTCACTTCTGACAGGAAGCACTATAGTTTGCTCTCATCAAGGAAGGACTTTCTGAAGTCAGCACCTTGATCCTTTGTAAACCATCAGAAAACATTTCCTTGTCCTTTCATTTCTTAGGAAGCTCCCATGAGCTGTCCTGCACTTGCTGCTTTTTATTGACCTATTGCCTCTCCAGAGGGAGACCACAGTATATGTGGTCAGGATGTATTATTCTGATTCTTCCAGCTTGAAGTGAGGTTACTGTGCAAGGTTTAAAGTCAGGCTGCTTTGTACAAAGGTAGAACCAGAAATTTAAAAGCTGAGCAAACAAAAAGCTATTGCGTAATTTGGTCTAACGTGTGGAAAAAATGGTGGGCTTAGCTCATCTGTTGGCAACAAGCAGACCAAAAGGCTATAGCACATGCACATTTCTGATGAAGACAGGCTGAGGGAGTTGTGCATGTTCTGCTTAGAGAAGAGAAGGCTCCATGGAGACTTGTTGCAGCCTTCCAGTACTTGAGGGAAGATTCTAGCAGGGGGAGGACTGACTTTTTACATAGATAGATAGTCATAGGACAAAAGGTAAAATGGCTTTAAGCTAAGTAAGGAGAGATTTAGATTAAATGTTAGGAAGGAGTTGTTTACTCATAGGGCAGTGAGGTGCTGGCACAGCTGCCCGGTGAGGCTATGGTGCCCCATCCCTGAAGGTGCTCAAGGCCAGGTTGGATGGGACCCTGGGCAGCTGAGCTGCTGGGGGGCAGCCCTGCCTATGGCACATGGTGGGACTGGGTGGGCTTTGAGGTCCCTTCCAGCACAAACTGTTTTATGATTAAAAACAGATACTCTGCTGGAGATGCAGGAGTCCACTGGTCTTGATGATGTGTATTTTTTAATCCTCTAGCTTAAGCAAGGGATTTTAAGATTGCTGTATCAAACAAATTGCTTGAAACAGCTATAATATCACAATACAATAGTGCATATTTAATACCATTGCTTTAAAGAAAGGTTACATTTTGCAAAGATTTTTAGAATGGTGGTACAGTAAAGAAAAAATCAAATAGCCATTTTTTAAGCTTTCAGAAAGACTTTTCTGAAGTCTCTCTTGGAAACATACAAACAAAACTAAAAGCATGAATTGCCATTACAGTCTGTTAAATGGTAACATTAATTTCAGAACTACTGCTTCTAGTGTCTTCCATCCCCTTATGCATTGTTTGCCTTCCTCTCTGTAATGCCAGTGTAAATCCTGGTGTGCCTACAGATTAAAAGTCAGTTAGGTAATTATAAGATGAGAGATGAATTATTGGTCTAGACCGAAATCTACCTATCAGACTGGAAACAAAGAAATAAAATGAAACTTTTAGGTAGTGTACTTATGTACAGCACATAATGTTAAACCCACATCTATTAAATAGCTGTCAGAGAGTTGAGGCAGCAGCTCTTGAACATGATACTAGGTGATATGGATTAATGACAACAAAACCCTATTGAATAAAAAGGCAGTGTCAGCGGGAACTTCAGTCTTGAAAAATGCTTGACAGTGTTCACTGGAGGTAAATTTGGAGAGCTTTTAATTTGTGGAGGGTTCAGAATTGGTTGCTGCACCAAAGAAATGGATGCAGATTTCACTGCTGCAGATGCTGGCTCTTCAGTGTCTGCCTGCTGTCAAAATAAAACCAAACTATGCTAGACCTAAAGAATGGGGCGGGATGCAACAGATAAAATCTTAAATAAAATAAAATAATTGATTCTAAGTAAAACTGTGGTACACTAAGGGAATAAACAGTTTTAAATAAAAAATGGAGAGGATGTTGATCCAGAATTTCTAATAATAATTATACACATATATACATATACATATATGTTTTAAGATATGTGTTCAAGCAAAGTGAATAGTGGCAAATGTTGTTCTTTTACCCAAGTGGACTGTCAGACCAGCTGGCAGTAAGAACATTCAGTGGATGAATGAGATGCTGAATGAGACCAGATGAGAACTTAGTCAATAGCTGTATCTTTCCTCATAATACTTTATTGTAGATGGTTTTTAAATGGAATGTCGTACAATATACTTCTAGGCTAAGACAATCTTTTCTGCGAGTCAGGCTGAGTACATTGTGGTGATAAACAATTCTTTTTTTTCCTCAGAGCAGCATTACATATGCTTTTCTTTAAAATTTCTGATGATTACTCAATTTGATAATCCTTATATGATGCAGTATGGGAGCTTAGGTGTCCTAATGTTCGGCTTTGTATTTCTTCTTGTGTACATTTTGTTTTGAGTGCTTGTGTTAGAGGTGGATCCTACACATATATATATGTATATATATGGATCCTATATATATATAGGATATATATATATATATGTTATATATATATAGCATTACCCACTGGGGTAATATATATATATATATATATATATATGTTACCCAGTGGGTAATGCTTTGTGTCAGTGAAGGGATTTCCTGAAAGTTGTGCTCCAATGTATGAAGAAAATGTTTGAATTCTGAATATGACTGATATTATCTCTGCACTGTGCAACTCTAGTCATTTCTAATGAAATGAGAGTCATGTATCACAGAGATACAGGACAATGAGATAAAATGGATAGGATAGTTGAGCTGTATGTTAAAATGGTGCAAGGGTGCCTTCATTTATTTTAATACTGAGCATCCCAAAAGTCACACTGAAGTCTTTAAATGATGTAAGGAAACCATAAGGCAGATTTTAAGTAGGTGTTACTGTAAGTGTTCCAGTAGAGTGAAGTAGATGATTATGAAGAGACAGTGGAAGGAATGAGTGTTAAAAATTATACCTGAAATGGTGTTGCTTCTTGTTGTCTTTGCATTCTTCTTTGTTTGGGTCTTAAGTTCAAAAGAGCACTGTGATGTCCTTCTCATCTCCTGCTTTTTGCATCACAGTGTTTGGTTCGCTGCTTCCTCTTTGTCAAGTCCAATTCAGCAGCTGCCTTTTTCAAGAAGATACAGTGGATGCTTTCTAAATATCTTCAACACTTTTGAGCGATATGAGTTTTAAAGTCATTTATGCATGACTCAAGGAAATTAAAAACAGAACTGTTTATAGCAGAATTTCATGCATATGCACAGAAGGAAATATTGGGATAGAGTCTGTTATGACTGCAAATTTAGAATAAGAATTTTATTAATACAGAATTGTAATTCATTACTATAGAACTTATGCTCTTTTGGGAATGGACACTGATGTGTAGCAGATCACCTTCTCTGACTTGCCACTCACACGAAGAGCCATGGCCTGATTATTTCAAAAAAACTGGTACTCACAGTTAGCTCTAGATATGTTTTTGATTGTGTGTTAACACCCATTTTATGGCACCAGTAGCAATTGCCAGGTTTTCCATGTGTTCCTAGTGGAATTTTGAAGACATTGTGTAACAGCGGGCAATCAGAACAACCATCCTAGAATATCCTGCTTGTGTCTTAGAACATTAGAAATTTTTCATCTTAGTTTTGCATGTAAAAATTCTCTGAAATTGATCACCCACTTGCTCTCTTTCCAGAAATGGAGATGAAGAATGAAATAAAATACTTCTATGCTTTCCAAAACTTTGTGTAACCTGGGCAGTGAGATAAAAAATGTGGTCTGAAAATACTACACTTAAGTTAGACTTCAGTCCACCTTTCTCCTTCCCAAGAAAAGCTATAGCAGGAGGGTGGTACGTAAATCCCCGTGTCTGTGTTATGGCAGGGTGCCTCAAATGATGAATACTGTCACATTTTGATTTAAAAAAAAAAAAAAAAATTGAAGTTCATAAAAAAAAAATAAATTCAGTTTAGTGAATTAAATGTTGCTTCCTTAACATTTTTTCAACCTGAACTCATTTAGTAGAGGAAATGGATATTTCATCAGACATGGATTTGACGTTCCATCACATTATACAGTAAACAGTACAAATGATGTGTTTTTTTTTTTTAAATGGAGAAGCTGAAAGAGCTAAGACAGTAGATGCTGTAAGGCACTGGTTATCTCATTTAAACAGATATTAAATGTGGGTGCCAGTGGTGTGATCATCAGCTGCTTCCCACTTTGTGAATAAATTGTTTAGGAGTCTTTTTGCCTACCAGATGTGACCTAGATTTAGATTTCCAAAGGCAAAAAAAAAAGTCTATTGTGTAAAAAAACAATTGTGGGTGAAATGCATGGTAAATGAGCTTATCTCACTTTTCCAGGTGTTTAAGCTAATATATTATGGAATTACAGCTTCATTTATGAAAAATAATTGAGGAAAAGGTTCCAGCAAATCAAATTTGGATAAAGGCTTAAGAGAATTATTGTGTTGTGAGTAAGTTTCTAAATGGCAGAGAGAAAGGAGAGCCAGAAGAGATAATAAAAATATAGAAATTTGTGAATCAGTGAAAAAGCTTTTACAAAAGGGTCAGGACTGGCTGTGATATCCTACCTGTGTTGTGGTCCAGCAATGTCAGGAAACAATATTAAAAATTATATTCCTGTCAATGCATGTGAAAGTAGGATTTTTTTTTTCCTAGGAAGATCACAAATTGATATCTGTTGGTTCTGGTTAAGATTAACGACATCAGTAAGTTAAGAATATAAAAATGGGAAGAGTAACAACCTTATTTTTTTTCTTTCTCCTCCTTTTATACATTCCACAGGGGCTGCTACTCGAAAGCCAGACCCAGAGCCTGAGAAGCAGACTGACCATACTGTTAAAATTGCTGGAGTTATTGCAGGCATCTTGCTGTTCGTCATTATATTTCTTGGGGTTGTGTTGGTAATGAAGAAAAGGTGAGTAATTAGTAGATATTTTTTATGTACACGTTCATATCATAGCATCTCCTACAACAGTTCTCAATCTGATACTGGCATAAGTTTCCAGCCACCTTTGTGTCCCTTGTCACAATTTAGGAAATAATGGTCCCTCACATCCTTCAAAGCTTTGTTGAGATTTTATAAAACCACAGCATTTGTTTCTTTCTACAGCATTTTCTATGAATTAATATTTGTGGCTTTGTTATAAAAGAAAAACAGCTCAAGGTTAATGATTCTAGCACTTTGTGCATTAGTACTGCATGATGGACTTTAATAATAGAACAGCATCTCTATCCTTTAAGGGTGAGTTTCCGCTCTATCCAGCAGATCAGCTCAAAGTTAGATATAATTTCATTCTTGAACATAAAAGAAAGCCTCAGTCAGAAGCTAGAGCTAAGGTAATTTGTGCTAAGAATAGGGTCTGTATTGCTTGGCATAAACGTTGTTCCCTGAAAACAAATGAAAATGTGGTGGTACTGAATGTTTCCAAATGTCAGTTCAATGCAGACGTATATTGAGATTGTTCTGACTTGAAAGTCATATGAAAACTGCTGTAACGTTAGAGGTGTAAGGCTGTGAAGTCTGCTTGGGTTTTTTCAACATTATAATAGGGGGGAAAATGTTGAAATATCTTGTGGCAAGGGACGTGGCATATGTAAGAAAAAAAAACCTTTGTGAAGATAGAAGTCAAGATTGGGTGAAATTCATTAGCAGGCAAGGTCAAGGCTTTAGGTTATATCTTGAGGGACATGAGATTTGCAGCTGTAGAGGTGGAGTTGAGAATGAATGTAAGCTGTGGAGAGGGCCTGAGTCACTAATTCTTAATATGTATCTATCGTAGTCATCCTACTGTTCCATAGCCACCCTTCCTCCTTGCTGTGCACCTGGTATTACCCCCTTTTCTTCTTTTGCAAACAGTCTTGGCCTGTTTCTGCTCACTGCAAGGCTGTAGTTTGATTGTACGATAACTAGTTTGGCAGGTCTGAGGTAGTCCAAAACCCTGAGCTGCCTGGAATTCTTTGAGAAGGTGTGTGGGGAAGGAGGCAGCTGCTTGGCAGTGCCTCAGGGTGGGCTAAGCAGGTAGCTGCTTTTCACTTCCCTTGAAGACAAAAATAGGTCTATGAGGTAGGAGGGAAAATTGAGCTGTAGCTGGGGCAGAGGGCTATGTCATGATAAAGGGTAGGGAGAGGGGTCAAGAATTGCTATGCAGAAGAGACAAAGGCTTAAGCCCTGAAGTAAGTCTGGCTGGAGCAAAATAGGCCCTATAACCAAACCTCAACAAAGTGCAGTGCAGCAGAGTTGAAATCTGTTCTAATTTTTTTTTTCAATTTTTTTTTTTTTTTCTTCCTAATTCTGATTCCCTGTATCATTCAGACCTCCTGTTTTAACAGTTGAACTCCCAAAGTTCTCTGTAGGGCTAGAGGCAGCACTTGGCATGCAGTGAGGAAGGCTTGTTGCATTGTCTGGCCAGTCCTTCATGTAATTCCTGACCACCATTCATCATTCTCTCTCTTCCCCTTCTGAGTCTCCTTAAGTATATGCATCAAAGTTAGAATATGTTCAAACATGAGGCACAAGTTCTTCTTTGTCTCAAAGGGTGAGAATTGCAAAAGTGACCCAAATGAGTTGTCAGGGTCTGTGGCTGAATGAATGCTATACAGGCTCTTGCTTCCCTCTCTAGGGAAGAGCTCTTTGAAAATCTAATTGCTAGAGGCATGAAGGTTTGAATCTTAAGCATCTGGATGTTAATGCAGGAGGGTGCTTGTTTCCTTCTGTCTATCATAGTGCAGTAATTACGACTCATAATAATTCTGTTGTTAGGAAGAAAGTGTGTTATGTGAGCTTCTTCAGGGTTTGAAATAAATCTGCTTGTGAAGAGGTGAAACTATTGGAAGTACAAGTCCAGGAACTCTCGTTTCCAAATATGCACAACTCCATTGCATATATACCAATAAATTTAACATGTCCCAGAATCATGCTGTAGCCTTGAATGAAACAAACTATAAAATGAGTTGAGGTGAATATTAACGAGTAAAAATGGCTCATCTGTGTAACAAGGATGTGACTAGGCTTTAATGAGAGTATCAGGAGATAGGTCTATTGTGTCCCAGACCTCTAAAGCAGATGCTGTATAATAGAAGGTCTTGAATACATTTATGCTCACAATTTAAACATAAAAATGGACCAATTATTCAATAGGTTGTTATTGGTGCATTAATTCAGTATGCTACTGAGAGCCCCTATGATTTCTCCTTGGTTCAGTTACTGTGTATACATTATGCATTTAAAGAAAGTGCATAAATCATCCCAAAGTCTTATTGTACCTGCATTGTTTTTGCAGTTTTACAATACTTTAGGTGCTACTTCATGAAACAATCTTTTCAATGTAGCATATCATTTGACTACTGCAGTTTGTCATTGTATTTCATATACTTTATCGGGAGCTTTACTGGAGTGATGAACTGATCAGAAAGTAAAATAGCAGCTAGGACCTCAATGGCGCCTTTCCTTTGAGAACCACTTTCCTTACTGCATTGTTATGAGCAGGCTCTTAGTGTTACAGTGCTAGGATTTACCATGCCAAATCTGCATGCTCAGAAACTTGCTGTGTTTGCAATTGGCTGCAGCAATATCACATTCACATCCCATTCTCCCAAGGCATATCCCAAGGAACGTGCTGTCTGTTATTCATCCTTTCACTGAAATGAGTCCTTGTAGGCACACCTCAGGGATGGGATGTCATCCAGAGACCTAAACAGGCTCAAGTGGTATGCCCAGGAGAACCTCATGAAAGCAAAGCAGGCATGACATCTTGTGCTTGGGTCATCTCCACTGTCACTGCTAGCTGGGAAACAAAGGATAGAGCACAGCCCTGATGAAGAGGATATGGGAGATGGCAAGATGGACAAAAGACAACAATGTACACTCACAGCCCAGAAAGTCAACTGTATCCTGGGCTGCGTCAAATGAAGTATGGGGGCCCTCCACTCTGCAATAGCAAGACCTCACCTGGAGCGCTACATCGAGATGTGGAGTCCTCAGTACAGGAGGTTCATCAGCCTGTTGAAGGGCATCCAGAGGAAGGCCACAAAAATGATCCAAGGGTAGGGGGGAGGAACACTTCCTCGTGAAGATAAGCTAAGAGAGCTGGGGCTGTTCAGCCTGAAGAGGAGAATGCTTTGTGGAGGCCCTGAAGATATGGCCTTTCAGTATCTGAAGATGGGCTATAAGAAAGATGGGGACAGACACTTTAGCAGGGTTAGACATAAGACCATGGAAAATAGTTTCAGACTTATAAGAGAGGGGAGATTTAGACTGAATATAAGATTTTTTTATTTTTTTTTTTTCTCACAATAAGGATAGTGAAGCATTGCAACAGTCTGCCCTAAGATGCTGTGAAAGCCCCATTTCTGGAGACATTCAAGTTCAGGTTGGACAGGGATCTTGAGCAACTTGATCTAGCTGTAGTGTCCCTGTTCGTTGTGGAGGAGTTGGACAAGATCACCTTTTCCAACTCGGATGATTTTGTGATTCTAGTTGTGATCTACAGATCTCACCAGCAGAGTACATTTACCATCTCTGAGGGTTCAAGCAGTAAATTAACATCATTTCAAACTGTTTTTTCAGTAGTCAAGAGACTGGGAAAGCATTTGCTTTGTATGTTATAACCATGTCTTCAGCCACCATAGGCCTTTACCAGTCACTTAAGTTATGCCAGCAGACAGTCACTGTGTTTGGTATCAAGCACCACAGCCTTTCAACAAATCAACTTCTTTGGTATTAATTATGTACTTAAAAAGCTAGGCCAGTGCTCAAAGCAAAATGTTCAGTGCAACACAGATATGCTTTGCATGTGGTTCCTGTAGTATAGCTGTATGTGGAAAAGTTCTACAAACACCGCTAGATATTAGTCATCTCTGTTTATTGCGTTATATAATGGTCTTCTGAAGTACCAGAAGAATGTTTGTAAACTGGGTCACAGCTTAGGCAGCCTATTCAATGTGGAGTCACTTTTGAGGGTAGAAATAGCAAGGACACTAATACATTTGCTGTAAGGACCCTTGCTCTTTGACTAAAGTAAACCAGGTTTGTGTGCTTGTCATCTGGGTTGGAATAACATTGTTAGGGCTTTCTGGCTTTCCTTCCACTTGATTGTTTGGAGATCTTTATCTGTGCTGTTCTATTTTTATTCATTCAAGCTCTTCCCTGCATAAAGGTGTCACATAAAGTAGTAGTCTGCAAGCTATTCCTGATACTAATATAGTCATATCAATATGATTATTCTTCCCTGTGGAGGGAAGCTGGGAGGCTTTCCTCTTCCTGTAGTTGTGCTCTAAATTTCTCATGTATGAGTTAACACAAAGTCAACAGAAACCAATACACATTACCAGCACATTACTTTGCAGTAAAAGGGATTTTATATCTGATCTTGAATGTAAAATTTCAGGCAGGGCCCTTGACCTTTACTAATCTTCGACAATTTAAAAATAAATAAATAAATAATGCAGCAGGTTCACCTTTTGGTCAAATTAAAGTACAGCAAAGGAAAAAAAGGACTGCTCCTACAGCCTTTGTGAAAGCAATGGCAATTAAATCAAGACTTAAAGAAATCAGAACCTTATTTTATTATTTTCTTTGTTGTTTGTTTTTTGTTGGCTGTTTGTTTTTTTGTTTGGTTGGGTTTTTTTTGTGTGGGGGGGTAGATTTTCTTCTATATTCTATTTCAGCTAACTTCATAAAGAAATGTAGAAGCTGAAAAATTAGATCTATTGTTCTGAAGTTTGCTTAGAAATATATATGTCTTTGGGGTGATGGTTTCTTTCAGGGCTCCTTCTTGTTCCTGCAGTGGAACCGCAATAAGCAAGCAGTTATTAAAATTTTATGTTGGCTTCTGTTTCAGTTGTAGAACGGAATGTGGCTGATCATTTGTTTTTCTCCATAAAGCTCTTATTTTCTTGTGCCTGTCTTTAGTTTCCAAGTGTCTTTATGTCTGAGCCTTCCAGTAGCTTCTAGTGTATGTAACTGTGGCATCTGTTTAAGGTTCTTGGCAATGGGTAAGGAATGCTTTTGTATGCGCTGGAGCTGAGCAGGGAATGCATTGGTCTAATTCCCTAGTAGTAAATCAGGCTGTTCAGCTGAACACCTTTGCCAACAATTTCAAGCAGTTAGGATGGAAATTGGAGATAATAGGACTGAAGGGAAGCTCCAGTTTTCTCCAAGTGCCCTCCTGTTTTTTCCCTCAAGATCAGCTACAAAAAGGAGATAATTAAAGAAATCAGTGTGAAAATTACACAGTTCCAGAAGTTTCTTCATATAGTAAGACAATCTTTCAACCACCTGTGTTATTCTAGTAATATTTTATAGTGAGGCCTTATTGTACAAGTAATATTTATGAAATGTAGTTATGTTGTCAGTTCCAAAGGATGTGAAAGAGCTTATTTATCATTGTATATAGGAACAGCCTATTGACATAAAATAACCACTTTAGCGGAAAGTGGCTTAAAAGCACTTGGTTCCTTGAAGAGAATTTGGCCAATTTTGGCCAAATTATTTGCGTCGCGTTCTTCTACAGAGACTTTTCTGCACTTTTCATACATATGGAGAGGATACATTTGCATACATTATGTAGGAAGTAAAATGGAACTTTTTCTCATCTCTTTAAAATGCTAAATCTGTTCCGTTAGGAATGGCACTTTTACATGCGGCCTGGGAATTTGTGAATCTAAAACTTGGTAAAACTAAATGATTTTTCCTACAGGTTTCATCTCTTTTTTTTGTTTTTTGTTTGTTCTTTCCCCATTACCTATTATCTTTCTATTATCCTTCTGTTATTCTTGATAATTAAAAACTACGCTGCTGCTTGTCCTGGGTTTTTATATGGAAAGTCTCATAATGGTAACAATCTAAAAATAACTGGAGCTTGAGATTTGTAATTTTTCTCATCTTGTACAAATTTTTAATGGGACATTTTCAGACAAATTTAAGTTCCTGGATGCTCAATTTTTTTCCACACAGCATAATTCATCTCTTTAACATATTTGGCAGAATTTTGCCTGTAAGTACAAGCAGTGCTTCTCTGATTAATTGTATTTATTGTTGTTTCTCAAATTATTATACATCTTTTAGAAGTATGAGAACATTTGCACTAATTACACTAAATCTCTGCAATTGCAACATATGGCAAGAAATAGTGTTGGCAATGTCATGAGATTCTAAATGAGAGCAGGAGAATGAGTTCTGAAAAAGAAGGGCAAGGGAATGTAATTACAAGTGACGAAGATATGAAGGCAACACCTTGCTAATAGATCAGGTAGCTTGAACTGCTTTGGTATGACCTGATTCTGTGCCCATTACTGAAGGCAATGGAATATATTGTGGTGGACGAACTGTATGGATATTTCTTCAGTTTTTCCTTTACTTTGTTCTTAGGCATCTCTTAAAACTCATTTTTAACAGGTGTACGTTTTTGCAGGTTGCCACGTGATTAAATATTCACTATGTAGCCTCTTGTGTTTGAACAATACTGTTTCATCAGAAAAATGGGAATAAAAACTGGGAAACATTTCTAACGGCATCTTCACACAAAGAAGATGAGAGAGAAAATTTGATGAAAGCCTAGTTTTCAAAGGGATGCCTGAAGCATGTAGCTAGAGGCAAGTTAACATTAGTTATAGGCCTTTGCAAGGCCTGTTTACATGTTTCCTTCTGTAGTCAGAGGCTGTATATATGTGCTTAAAAATTGCTAATGCCTACATGGTTCATTTCAGTCTTTTATCTTACCAACATGTGAATGCTATTTGACATTAAGCTCTGAAGTTTTGTAAGATCTCGAGCCTCTTTTTAATTACAGACAGTATATAGAATTCATTTGGGTTGGATCTTAGCCCTTTTGGAGAGTTGCAGTCCTACTTGCAGGAGACTTGTAACTGAGGGAGAGAGAGATGTAAAGCAGAAAAGCATAGCTGGAGGGCAGGTATACTTTGTGCTTATGCAGTGCATGTCTGGGTGGAGGGTCTGTAAGAGGTAACACAGGAATGACTGGAGGGATGCCTGTTTCTTAGGATGGTGGTGCTAGGTCTCCAGCTCTTTGTGACACTCAATTAGGCAGAAATAACAGGGATACAGGATCAAGTCTTACTGTTTCCTTTGCCATGTGGGGAAATACCTTTACTGGCTGAAATTATTTTCTAGATATAGCCTTTCTGCTTGTGTGATAACAGGGGAAATTTTCTCTTAATGTTAAGTAACTTAAAAAGCAGTTGGAATAATTATTATGGATATAGCTTTAGATAGAAAGCACCTCCAAGTAACTTTTTCTTCAGAATTTAATTAGCTATTTTAAAAGCTGGAAGTTATTTCTCTGTCACTATTGGTTTTTTCCGTCTGTGGAAGCAAGTCTTAGTCATGTCAACAGCAGAACTGATTTACCTTAAGTAAAGGACAGGGTGTCCAAAAATTCTATTGTATTATGACTGGAAGAGAAGCTATATAATACATACTCTGGAGTTCCTTGTAGTTAAAACTAACATTCAGAGTACATGTATCACTATTCTCAATCCAGTTGAAATCTAAACTGAAGACATTTTATCACTTCATTTGTCAGAGTCCATATTATATGTGAAGATAAGTGTACGTTAAATGTTTAATGTTACTTGGATGTGCCTTGAAGTGGTTTGACTTAATGGTTGGAGGTGTGTTATGTATTGTATTGCTTAAAGTTTTATGGAGATGGATATGTCTTCTATTTGTTCCAGACATGGTGCATGATATGCCCAGATAAGCATTCTTGCTACCTTCTGTTTGTGTCATCAGTTCAGGTCTCGGTTTCATCTTGATTTTTCATACATTAATATTTGGCTTTTCTTTCCTTCCATTTCATCTTTTCCACCACTGCCTAATCCTTCCACCATCATGGCAGAAGAAGCTATCACTCCTACACTTACTACCTGTAAGTAACTTCTTTGACATCAGAGACACTCTTTCTGCCATGTTGTTCCATGCATAAGTAGTGAATGCTAATATTGAAAGTTCCTTTATGAAAGCTTTTAAAGTGCTACCAAGATAAAAAGATGAAAACAACATAGTCAGTAATGTAATGAAGTATTTAGTTTTACAGAAGTTTCTGTGCCTGCAATTGTTCTTCAGAGTCATTTGAATACTTATGTAATGAATCTTCTCAGTTCAGAGTAGTAGCTGTCAATGTCACCACTATGCATATGAGAAATTTTAATGCCTACATAACAGTTTTTTTGAATTTATTCACTGGTTTCTTTCTTATTTGTTGTGATGAAATTATAGCATCGGTTACACATGTACAAGCATTTCCATTTGTTGCTGGGTACATATTATTCTTCATGAATAACAGTTATGCATAAATGTCTTGAGTTAATGTTACTGGGGTGGATTTAAAGGGAGTGACCACTAAAAACTTTCAGTGGGTAAAGCGTCATTCCGATACCATCCTCAGTAATACTGTCACATGGTTCTTTATTTACCCAAAGCCTTTCATTCCCCTTGACTGAGAAGGGTTCTTCTGTGAAGTTAGAGAATCTATCTCAGAAGCTTTTCCCCTTCTCTCACTTTCCAAGTACAAGGGAACGTGCAATAGTCTTTGGTTTAGCAAAACAATTAGAGGTCTTGTTTAATTGCAAAGTGAGATGCTTGTTTAATCTTATTGGCCAGCAGCAGAAGCAGGCTGTCTCATAGATAGCTCTTGTCTTGAAAGTTCAGCTGTAAAAGTCACAGGAAACTAGAAGATAATTTCATATAGTTACTGAAGGTGGGATGTTACTTGCATGAGACAGACTTGATCTGTTCAGGTACATCTGTTAGTCAAATACTGTTGAATAAATCACAGTTATGTTTTTATTTGAAGGTAATATGAAGTTTCCCTTGTTCCTTTCTTAGTTGCTCTCCAAACTTTTTCAACAAATATTTTTTCAATTAATACATTGAAAATGCATAAAAAGTTCATTTATGGAAAAATTAATGAACTATTTTGAAGTTGAAAACTTAGTAAGCAGAACTGTTCTTCAAATGAATTAAAGCAACTAAAATTTAAACCTCTTAGCTGAAATTCCCTGAGACTTCAGGATGTATTGGAACTGCTCCTTTTCTTTCTAATTCAGATTGAGTTATAAATGCACACTCTATGGATGGTGCAGTTTTTAAACTGTTATTTAAAGCACTGTATTAATGTGAAGGTCAGAAAAATTCTATCTTCTACAGATATAGTTTTTCAAATCTTGTTTCTGTTGCTGAGATGAAAAAACCTTATTTCCTATGAAATAGGCCTTCAGAAAAACATTCATTTGGGACCACTTAACTGTTGTTTTTAAAATGTCAGAATAGTCTAATTTTGTAAGTCATGTTGCTTTCACAGCAAGTAAACTTATTTAAGTTAATATTTTAACATGATTCATGTCTCAAGGCTAAGTCAAAAAATGAAATGAAACATTCAATGAAGCACCATTTCATTATTCAAAGAAATTGGAACATACCTTTTTCTTCTCTTTCTCCACTGGTAGTGGAAAATGTGTGAACTGAGATGTTTCTGTAAGTTATGCAAACTTTCTTTTCCCCGGTCTTGCATTCATAGAATGTTAATAGTGGATGGAATAGGGTTTGCTTTTGTTTGGGTTACTCTCAGGGTGGCATCAAGAAAAGACCTGTCTCTTTGTTAGTGTGATACAAACCTAATTGCTTCATCATCAGGGTATGTGAACTCTTCTAAAAGAAACTGTGACCTTGGTTGTGTGGTGCTTTGCTCCCCATCAGGAGAAAGAAGGGAAGTGAAAGCTTGTGAAGGAACAGATGAGATCAGCCCACAATAAAAGGAAATATTTTGGACTGAATTCTACACCTGTTTACTCAGCATTCAATTGGATGGATGGAGATCTTTAGATAAATGCTGAATTCGTTCCAATTTTATTATTAGCCGAGGAAGTTGCTATGGATAATAAAATGTTCTATATTTTGAGAAACATAATTTGAAGTACTCTGCTATTGCTAATTTACTGCCTCTATACTGAGTATCATATTCAAATTTACTGATTAGTCATTGTAAGTGCAAGCTGTGACATCCAACTGAGCTTCTATGCACTGAAATAGTTACTATTGTCTCATGTGCTGCTTTCCTTATGTGCTATGGGCTCCTTTTCCCTCATAGACTGCAATTGCTTCCACTTCTAGATTCATTCTAAATTAAAATTAAAAAAGACAAAATTGGCAGATGCCTGGTGCTGCTGGTGAATCATCAAAGGTGGACCTACAGCTGTGCATGTTTGGCAAAGAGTTATTTCCATTCTCTCTCATGTTTACTAGTTAGCCAGTCAGGAGATGTTACAGAGATAAGCTGAGCACTGCTATTAAGAATATACTTCTTGTTGATGGGTTGAAGTGCCTCTGCCAGCACCTTTCCTCCTACTCTTGGTTTTTCTGAGAACTGGTGCATTTGTATTTTTCTTTTCACCTTTCACCTCAGACAGGTTTCTGTTGTCTGGCCGTGGTTAGTCATGTGTGAGTTCTTCTTAAGATTAGAGCAAATTCACAGCGCTCATTAACTCTGCAGTGTGTCTTCTGACTCAGCCATAGAATTCAGGTGAGGAGAAAGAAGAATGAGGATGATGTCATTAGTGACACTTGTAATGACTGGCTTTTGTGGCATGTCAGCAAGCAGTGACATGACTCTGCCCTTTCCTGGCACCTTTTTTTGATGGGTATAACCCCAGAGACATTGGCCCAAGAAAGAAAAATACAGCAGTAGTTTGTTGTGTAATTGCAGATGAAACAAGCTGGTTGCTGAGGTGATGATAACCATTGCTGTGCTGATGAGTGGTCATTAACTTTTATATCTGAGATTTCTATTCCAACAAAGATTTACATAGAGGCTTTGTCTGCTCTGAAGGGCATTAATCATTATTAGTCAGGAACTAACATAAGTAGATGGATGCAAATTCAAGAGTGAAGACAGCACTTCTGAGTTTACTCGTGGCACTGTCCACTGATAGTATGGGGATCTAAACATACCTCAGATTTCAGAGCAAGTATCAGAGATTGCAACTTCACATTGTGTTTTAAGAAAACTTCATTAACTGGGCATATCTCCTGCCCATAGCAAGGTACAGTCCAAAGTCTTGAATACAAAGTTTTGAATGTAATTTTCTATGTTGTTCCTCACTTTGAATTTGATCACAAAATGGTGTGGTATGTCTGAAATTAAGTACTCATGCAGCAGTGGGGCTGCACAGCAGTTAGGTGCATAATATTATTCTATTTTTGTGCCTTATTATGAGCAATTTCAACTTGTACTAAAGCAGACAAATGGGATACAATTATTACCCAGTACTCCTAAAAATATTAATCATGTTGGCAGATTAGTGTCAAATCTAACTGATGTTGTCTGACCTAGCACTTATCGTACAGCTAGGTTACTTAGAGCAGGAATGCATTGCAGGGATGCAGAATCACAGAATGACCTGTGTGAAAAGAACCATGGTGATCATCCAGTTTCAACCCACTACTATGAACAGGGTTGCTAACCACCAGACCAGGCTGCCCTGAGCCACATCCAGCCTGGCCTTGAGTGCCTCCAGAGATGGGGCATCCACAACCTCCTTGGGCAACCTGTTCCAGTGCTTCACCACCCTGTGGGTGAAAAACTTCTTCCTAATATCTCGCCTAAAACTCCACTTTACAAGGGTGATAGAGAGAAAGGGGACTGGTTTTAAACAGTTGTTCCCCCTCCTGTTTATACGCTTCCTTAAAATATTGGAAGGCCACAGTGAGGTCTCCCCAGACATATTCTGTATAGAAATCTCAATTCAGAAGCCTGATGTAGCGCTGAAATGTTACTAAAGTGAACTGTACAAAACAAGAGCTCCTACTACCTAATGATTTTTAAATGACTCAAGGAGTTGATTTTCCTGCAAAAATGTTACTTCTACAAACATAGAGCTTTTTTATATAAATGTAAATAAAAGCATTTTCTCCTCAAGAGTTTGATAACTTTGGGCATGACTTGAAATATGTATTTCTTCTATGTCTGACTTGAGCTGAAGAGCCTGAGAGTGTCTTCTCTGTCATCTTTCACTTCACCAGAAGATTTTCAGTGCTGATTTCTAGATCTCTGTATAGAGATTTAAGTTGTGGCTAATTTCTCCAGTGCCCATAGGAACAGTGCAGTTGTTCTGGGACCTATGGCAGAAAGCACGAGATGAGCAGATTGACAAAATGACCTTGATATTCAGTCATGAAATTTGCAGAAAATCAGTGCTGTTCAAACTCTTATCAGTGATTTCTGGATAATTCTGGGAAATAGGCAGTTGTAACATTCAAAGTTTAGGTATTAGTTTGAAAAATACTGAGGGATGTTACAAACAGCTCTGTACTCTCAATTGCAGCTGCTTTTGGAGATAGAATAGGTTCTTCACTTTGCCTCTTCCAGGTACAGGAGAGTCCTGAGCAGGAAAATGCAAATGAACTGTGTGCTGTGTTTGATCTATTAGCCAAAGCCTATGATCTCTTCTGTATCTTTAAATATGCGTAGTTACATAGTCTTGTTTCATGTAACCCAAAGTAAAGCTGGATTTCTGTAATTGTCTTGTAAGCCAGAATTTAATCATTTGGGGATGTCCCATGAGTTCTGCTGCATTTGGCAAAATCTGTAATGCCAATATGCTGTGCTCAGAATAGCAAGGAGAGTGTTTGACCAAATCCCTGTAGCTGAAAATTACATAACTGGGCTATATGCCATATGCTTGGAGTACACAAGCACAGTATCTAGATTTCATGTAGATGTACTCTGCAATCTCAGTATTATAATGTTATTATTTATTAAAATATGCCACGTTATTAAAAAACAAAAAACAAAAAAACCCACCTGTTTGAAGTCATTAGTTTTCTTTTTATAGTGATACTTTGTTCATTCTGATCCTTTTGGATATACTCATACTGTTTTACAACCTTAACACTTAGATCACCAGTAAGTAGATTTTATTATTATTATTATTTATTCACACTTCCTGAAGTTTTTTTGGCCCCCTCAGGGCAGTGATCTGGCTACAGAGATAGCCTTCCTAAGCTGCAGCAGAGATTGTACGCATTACTCATGTGGAGGGGTAGCTCTGCTTCACTTCTCCTTTCTGAATGTATTTAGATACTCACTCCAAGTTACTGTTCCAGCACCTACAAGCAGGAAACCTGTTACCACTTCTCATGTTACCCAGACTTTTCAAAACAGCATTAGCACAGCTGTGTTGAGTAAGAAACTATAATCTGTAATGTGCTGCAAATGTGGATTTTCCAAAGTAGATGGGTACTACAGAGTTAGGTAAAGTATCAGAAGTGATTGATTGCTATGCTGGTCACACCATTACTTTCTGTTACTCTTCTTGCTCCCTCAGTGTCAAGCAATAAATTTGCAGATGAGATATGCGTTTTCAGACTTTTCAGTCCTTAAAGGGGCAATTTCAGTTGACACCACTTGTTTAGTAAAGATATTTAACACGGAAACCAGCATAACGGTAGGAAAAATAAAGATCTCTTGGTTCTTTCCACATTAAGAAAAGGTTCATCTTGCTTTTCTAAACTAATACGCAGGAATTTTAATTGAACACTGATACTTGTTTAAAAGAAATTGTGAATTCCTTATATTCTTGTAGGATAAACCTGAAGATGCATCCTTATTATTCTGGATATGATGCATGTGTTCTGGAGAGGAAAGGAATAGGGGGTAGGGACAGATATGTATGTTAAAGGACTTAATCTGTGTTTGAGCCGTGCTATGCTTAGTCCTGTTCAGCTAGTATGACCTGTTTACCACAATAGACCATTTTCTCTATATAGTCTAGAGTTCAACTGATTCTTCAACTAGACTGTTGACATTGTTTGTAGCTCCCTAAAATTAGGTTCCTAAGTCAGTCATAAACGATTTTTGTTGGCAGAAATTCAGGCACAAAGATTTTGCTGTTATCCTCCATCGTTGTTGAATTAAGTTTTAAAGGGAGTATAAGGTAAACCATTTTCAATCACTTTATGACTAAAATAGAGTATTCCCTGAGGAAAGAGGTATGTTCCATGCCTTTTTGACTCTGAAATTTCACTTTCTTTAACTATAGCTGAACATGGACTTCAGGTTCTTTCATTTAAAATAGCCAGGTAGAGAGATTCTTCTCTATTTTAATACTGTATTTATTGTATAATAGGGGTAATGGCGTTAAAAACTTATTCTCTCTAAACCTTAACCTGCCTTCACTTCTTGTGTGACTGTAAAAGCATTAACAATAACAGTGAAGAAGATAGACTGCATATTAAGACCAAAACTCACATCATAATTTACACAGCTAAAGGCCTTTATTTTTTTAAAAAAGATTGAGGTGTTAGTTTTCAAAGTGGATTAATGAAGTACTGAGACGAGCAGCAGCAGATGACTGCCAAAAGTAGGACTACGAGGAACAAGGTTAATGTTGCTTTGTATCTATCCAGGACTTAGGAGAACCAGCAGGAGAGAAGTTATTAAAAAAGAAGGGAAAAAAAAAAAAAAAGAGTAAAAAAAATCATTCAGTGAATCTAGACTAATAAGACTTCTTTGTTCCAGTATAGCACAGACTTAATCACTTCTGCAGTAGAGATAAGAACAACTATAACAAGGTATTCATGTCTGTTGAATGATGTCAGCACGGGGCACTGAGGTGTTATAGTCATTAGTATTACATTAACTTTTCCTGAGTTGTTATATTTTTGCTTCTGCTTCTAATCTGCAGTCTTTTATCTAACTTCTGAATCCCATGGGTGATACTTCAGCTGAAATAACTTTGTTGATCCTACCTGTAGGGAATATGGCTAGATTAATAATAATCCAACTCAAGGTAGCATCTGTTAATCTTCTCATTTAATTTCACAATGAAAATGTTCTTGTCTGGGCTCCTGTTCCTCTCTTTTCCATTTGCTTCCTTACCTGCAGTATTCCTTGATCCCCTTTACACTGCTAGATCCCTGCTGTAGTGAGTGATGTCTGTGCTTTCTGCAGTATCTAGTATCATCCATTTCCAGTTTTTACTATCATTATTCTTGGGCATTGTTAGTCTGCAATGAGGTGCCTAAGTCTGACCTATAAGAATAACAAAGTATGCCTCACTGTTTCTGCTGCCACTACTGCCTTGTGGCCCACTGCCTCTATTTGAGGTGCTCTATGCCAGAAACCTGCCTGATGTGTCCTTCCTCATTTCAGAGCAATAAGCCACATGCAAAATGTCAGTAATCGATTTGTGGATATGAGTCATGAAAACAGAAGGAGAAAAGGAAAGTGTAGTATGTTCTGTGTGTTTGCAAATACAGCAAAGTCTGGCACTTCATCAGTTCCATATGACCAGACAGAAAAAAAGAATACTTTTTCAAGATTAATCATAGATATTAGAATCAAAGCTCTGTTTCACTGACAACTGTCCTAGAATGGTTTTATTGTTATTACTGCTGTTTGCAGTGTGTGCTATGAAGGGAAAACAGCAGGACAATCCTGCATAATTCTGGTTAGTTCCAATCCCAGCCTAACTGCAGAGGTGAAACAAATAATGTGAGTTACTACACGGAGCAGAGCTTTGTCAGGCTTATGCCAGCATCTGCCTGCTCCTGTGCATGCTGAGCTGATGGAGCATAAAGAAGCACATTTATTTTTCTTTTCAGGAGCAGAAGCTCAGATCCAGATCTACTGAGGTTTCTCATGCAAATCATGAATCTCAAATACGTCAGTGAGATGTGGAACCACAGGGCCACGGGTGTCTAGATTATACTCAGTGCACCTGTAGAGGGTGCTTACTTCTTTCTTTGGTTCCTCTTATTTTGAGGATGCACAATTGAGGGTATCTGTGCCTTCCATTATACAGGAATGAAAGGATTATGTGGTTTAGAGCAGTTGTACCAGCATCTCCCAGGGCAAAGTGACAGTATGCTTTTCTCCTGTGTGATGGTAGTACTTGGGCAGAAGTACTTGTTCCAGTAGGGATTTGGGCAGTGTGTATAATAGTGTATTAATATTGGCTGCAGAAAGCAACACATTTTAGGCAGGCTAGACAGACTTTTCCTTAAAAACTGAATTGTGTTTTAGGTATAAAGGAATATATTTTGCATTTTACAGTCCCATTCATCAATTGTCCATTAAAAGGTCACTTTAAAGGGACTGCAGTTCATGACTGTGTTATATTTTCAAAAGCAGGTGAAATACTGAGTGTTTTGCACTTGTTCAGACCTTAAGGTGAGATTGTCATGTTTATCATACCTCATATTATAAGGTTGTGATCCTTAAGCAGTAACATTCCGGTGTTAATGGCAATAGAAGTTTACTTTCTGCTTACCAAATAGGGAACAGTCATGTCTGCATTTGAAAATTCTCCAGTTGATGACTGTAGAAGATATTTTCAACCAAGAGAAGAATAGAAACACATGAGAACGTTTGTAAGCCATCAGGGATTACTGTGTGCTTAAGGAAGAAAGAAAAATAAAAAGGGGAATAAGGTGCTGATTCTGGTTTCATGTCCAGTCCTAGCACAGGTTCCCAGTAGGAATGTGGTGTTTTTGTGCTGAATAAGGTGCTTCACCTTACTGTGTGTACAATACTGTGTGTTCTTGCAATGATCCCATCCTTTTATCTCTCCACAATGGACTTTATCTCATTATCTTCATTATCTATTTATCCATAGTCTTCCTTCTACCTTTACTTTATTCTTTTCTTATTCTACAGGCAATTTCTTTTTTCATCTTGCTTTTTTTTTTTTTTTTTTTTTTGCTTGTTTTGTAATTCCGTTTCTTTGCAATATTTACTTAAGGTCTGTTGCTGGGGCTTTGAAAATGCTGACCTTCAGGCTGAAACCTCCAGGTTCAAAAAAGAGGAATTTTATCTTAAGCAATTGAAAATGATGTCATAGTGAAAGTTCCAATATAACAATAATTATAGGAAGTATACTTGAACGCCCACAGTACTGTTTATTTACTTATGTCAAAATAAGATAATGCCTGCCGTATTAAGAATAGCTTTTCATTTTATGATTGCCTGTTGTTCTTTGAATCATAACCTTCACTTATTTCTTTAATTTGGGAGAAAAAGCCATTAAACACAGAGACTTCCTGAAAGTGTGTGCTGCATGAAAGCTTTAATTAAATCTACAAGTAAAGCTTTAAAAGAACAAGATTCAAATTAATTGCAACAAGGGCCGTGCATTTATTTCTGTGACAGGCCTTTGCGTGTTGGAGAAAAGGCAATCTGTGTACCCTTATCTGAATTAGTAAACTCAATATCACTTTTCATTACCGTGGTAGGTCGTTGCCATGCGTCTTCAGTGTGACATTGTTTACATGTTAATGACCTCACAAATAGAGCCTGTTCCAAACAGCGTGCAGTAGGAGAAAGTTGTAAATCCACGAAGTGGAATAAACCATCCTCAGCTTTCTGCATCATTGCATTTTGCAAGTTCCCTTCTAGGCTGAGCTTCATAATTAGGCAGCAGTGTTATTAAGGTAAATTCAGTAAATGCAAATAGGGCAAAAGGATTTATAGCTGATTATGGCTGTTAGAGCACACCTGAAATAAATTAATTTCTGAGCTTCATTATTAGCTGACTTTTTCAATGACACAGAGTCTAGAAGTAGAAAGTATTGCTCACAAACAGCATTCAAAGCTTAAGTCAGTGAGTAGCAGTCCACGCAAATGTATTTGGATTTATGGAGCGCTGACATACCCCTGCCCACAGAAAGATTCAGTAGAACATGCTGCTTCAGTTGTTTGTGTATGATTGCTTTTGAATTAGGTGAGATTTTTAATGTTACAAATGTGTTTTGCTCCTACTGTATAAAGTAATGAAGCCAGCATGCTCCCTCAAATCATACCTTTAAAGAAAATGTCATATTTACATCTGGTGATTTGACTAGACATTGGAGAGCTTTGCTGCTTCAGAAATGTAGTTTGCTAAAACATATAAAATGGATAAAACAAACTGAGCATAACCACTTACGTTTGACTGCTTAAAATATCTAGAAGTACTGCTTAGATATCATACTGTGTGAATTCAACTGCTAAATGCCCTCAGTTCCTATGGACTTAAGCATCTTGCAGAATTTGTTCCCACTTTGGATGTCTCAATCATGTCTGGTTAAAAAACCTATTTTTCACTGGTCATGTGCAGCATAGACTGGATGTTGCAAGACTTTGTGGTACTGCCTGCAACAACCTTGGGAGTAGCTTTGCAGATAGAGAGTAATGTTTTTTACTTTAGTTGTTCACCTGATATGCAAAGCAAGTTTAATTATATGCTGTCCAACTCTCTCTGCTACATATTTTTCCACTCACTGGTTCTGGATGAAATACATACTTTCTACGTGCAAAGGTTACTACTAAATGTACAGCAGCCCTGGAAGCATTTATGGCTAATGTTGCCCTAAGCATGCATAATGTAGCTAAGTATTAATTAAAGGTGAAAGAATAGGGATTTGTCTTTTCCCTATGAATACTGTGTTCTGTGCGTGGTTAGATGTAGAGTCTACGTTTAAATGGACAGAATTGCTGGGATGCTGCAAAACCAAACTGCATCAGACTACGATCTGAGAAAATTCATATTTTTCTATTGCATAACAAAGGACTGATAAATCACTGGCTTGTGTTATACAATGAATTAACTGCCTTATTGTATTTCATATAAATATGTAATATTGCAATGCATACTTGCATAGAAAGTA
This sequence comes from Coturnix japonica, assembly GCF_054131305.1. Taxonomy (NCBI): domain Eukaryota; kingdom Metazoa; phylum Chordata; class Aves; order Galliformes; family Phasianidae; genus Coturnix; species Coturnix japonica. Next base: position 45,905,896 of record NC_140664.1, read on the forward strand.
TTCTTGATTTCATAAGTAACGTTTTCTTTCATTCCACACATACTGACTTTATCAGCTCAGTTAAAAAGGTTACTGTGGTCAGTTTGAGTTTTGCTCATAAAAACAAGGGGGCAAAGCAATGAAGTCATCATCAACATTATATCCCTCTCAGGTCCTCATAATAGCTTATTGTGGTGGGTTTGGACTACTTCTGAATATTGCCATGCAGCATAAGGGAAATTAACTAGTGAGTGATGGAACTTTAGAAAAATATGGCTGTTCAGTATAAGTCTGTCTTCATAACACTACAGTTTACCCAGAATTTCAAGAGGTTTTGTGAACTTAATGCTTCTGCAAAACCGTTCATACCAGAATGGATTATAACTTCCTACTTCTTTGAAGTCACCGTTTCAGGAATCTGGTGTTCACCTCTTTCCTGTGACCTGTTTTCTGCCATAAAATCTAACAGAACAAATGTTTTTAAAATAATTTTCCATACAGATTATGGATAGAACATGAGCCTAGGAACCAAAAAGTCTGTTTTCTGCCACCAAGCTAATGATGAGAGCTCTTAAACCATTGGCTACTGTGTTCTTTACATTTAATAAATTTTGATCCCTATTAGCATCTGCAAAGGAGAATTATCAGGACTACTGGAGTTCTGGTATCAGAGAGTAGACTTCATACTTCCTTTGACAGTGCTTGCACTTGATAAAAGTAACCTTCTTGTTTCTAAATAGGCAGCACTGCCTGAAAATATGTTGCTGGAATATTAGCACCTGAAAATCAATCATCAAGACATTGTCGGCTAAGGCAGGACGGAGTCTCGTATACTTGCAGAAACACATGTTCTCATATGAGCTCTTACAAAAGCACCAGGGGAGGTGTAAAGTCATTTCTGTGACATGAGCTGCTTTGATACTTCAGTGGCTGTAGAGCTCTGCCTCCTTTTCTACGCTAGAAGTAATCAGCACAAGCTTTACTGGTTCAACCCTTGTGCATGTGTGTTATGCTTCTGACAATAAATCAAGGTCTGTTCCTTGAATAACGGTATGAAAACAGCACAACAGAATAATGCAGTAACTTGGCATCTCATGGTTTTCAGAAAAGCATAAGTAAAATAATTGAGCACACTGTACCACTTAGAGTCCAATCATTTGCTGTCCGATTAGAAGTCAGATAGCCACAGGGTGAAAATGAGATGGAAAAGGTCGTATGATTAAATTAACTGCATTCACAGAGGCATTACTGAGAAAGGATTTTTGCTTTGATTAAAGCAGACCAACAGTAAGTCAAGCAAATAAGATCAAGTTAGCAACCCTTAGAAAAGGAAATTAACCTCAACAATAAATAAGGGGTTTCTGTCCACTACAAGTACTCCAAGATTTGCTGATCTTGGTTAATTGTATCTTTCACATTAAGCTATGGACTCTGTGCATGACTGCCATTCTGATTAATTGCAGAGATATTTATTTACCTTTTCATTTTAACTCAGGCTGCTTTTTGATATCACAAGAAAAGTGGACTGCAGTTGTAGTACTCTCCTTTTCTTAGTGTTGAGATGCGTTGGGTTTTTTGCAGATTCTTAGGAGCTTTGTTTTCCTTGTGTGTCCTGTCAGAGTCCAGTGAAAATCTGGGATATGTTCGTAGAGTAAGAGTTTCATAATATGTCTCCTGCATTTTCATAGTTGAAACATTTTCTATTCTCAGAGGCTTTTCAGAGTGGATGTGAGGTGGTCTAGAAAGCTGTAGAACAGTTTAAAAAGTCACTTGTTTTGGGATCTGTGAATTTGTGACAGTTGGAATGCTGCTCTGTCTTTCAATCTCTGTGAAACAAGAAATGCAGATAACTTGCATTACCAAACCAGAAAGGAAAATGCAGCAGGAAAGGTCATTGTCCTGGTTAGTGATTGCTGATTAGCATCCAGAAATTTTATGTTAAAGAGGACTGTTTTTGTCTTCCACATTTCTTATTAGTCTCCATACAACCTGTGATCTAGGATTTTCTTGCTGTGTTCTTCTCTGTAAGTGTTCTTGTCTATCTGGCATCTCTGTGCATATTAGCCTTTGGCTGTCATTTTAGTTACCTCTATGTACTTGCTTTCAGTGTGGTGTTGAGATGTGTCTGCTTTGCAGATGTTACAGTAGGCTGTGCCAGAATTACTTTCCGAGAAAAGATAGCGATGCAGTGCTTCTTATTTCTGTTGCATGTTTTGTTAACAGATGTTTACCAGCCCATAGATCAGAAAAGCAATTTAAAAACGTTTACAGGCTAGGCAGACTAGACTGCATGTTTGAGAGGGATATATAGTTACAAGGAAACAATAGATAGAAGATTATTCAAAACATATACATTTTGGAGGTGCATCATTCACTCCAGATTTAGTAATCCCCAAGAAATTGGATTCAGATTCTGAATAAACCTACATCACTTGTTACTTATCATTTTCAACTTATAAAATGTTAATGATTTGGTTCCTCCTGCTTTCTGCAAGCTGTTCTTTTGTTGTGTTATATCCTACAGTTGTAGTCACTTTAAAAACAAAAATCTTACCTTTCCATATGAGTCCAAGGTCAGTAAGAAGGAGAATACTATTTTGTGTCATGTGCATGCAAGTCATTGCCTAGGAATGAAACATCATTGGAGAGGTGGAATATGCCAGCAGGTGCCATGGAAGTTCAGATATAGTTAGTTTGCCCTTGCTTTAACTAGCAAAAGTGATTTGACAGCTGCACTTTGTGGATTCTTCCTTCTGGAGCATGTGATTGTGCTTTGATAGCTACCCTTAATCTATTATTAATGCAGTTGTATGTAGATCAAAACTGAAGATCCTAAGTCACATCAGAAAGTAATGCAAATTATTTTTATATCATTTGAGGATGTATCTGAAGTGAAGGAAGTGAAATGCTGGAGTACTAATGTTAAGTATTTCATATCTCTGTTCATCTTTGCAAGCTGTAACCTGAAACTCTGTAGGTGTGCAAGCACGTGTCCGCTGCACAACAAACCTCAGGTTTTTGCCCTGAGAACTAGTAAATAAATGCCTCATTTGAGGCTTTCTTGTTTGTTGTTCCGGGGCTGTGGCTTTTCTTCATACTTGGTATAAAATCTAAAACCTGGTGCAATGTTAGTAAATGTCTGAGTACTACCATCTTGATGATAATACCAGCTTTCAGAATTAAGGGGTTAGTTCTGTGATTTTTCTCCAAAAGCCTCATTATTACAGGTTATTATGGAAGTAACGCAGTTTGGGTTGTGTTCACTTTCACATTCTGAAATGAGATTTTTGTGGGTTTAAGCTGATGTGACAAGATGTAAGATTTTACTGTGGAAGGGCACATGGCCTGCTAGTGAGCTCATCTTTAAAGTCTTTCCAGTTTCTTGCATTCATATTCCTTTTAGCTCAGGTTAATTATCTGCATATATGATCATTAAAAAACAATCTGTTCAGCTCTTTACATTGCTGAAAATTTGGAAACTCCTGCTGGGGTACCTCAGAGGTTTTAATTCTGCTTGTTAGAAGTCTCAAGACATGAGGTATTTGCAGCTCACCAGTTTTATTGCAGAAGACACCTGAAGCAGCATATAGTAAGATGTGAGACATATGGCTGTGAGCTCGTAAGAGCCAATGGGCTATATCTTCTACTCATGATCTGCTGTGTCCTCAGCCACCAAGAACTCCATAAGAACTCCATTGTCCAGCTTGGCTCTGCCATACATCCTAGTTTCTTGAGTACTTGCCAAAAGTCTGTATGTGTATGAAATTCTAGACTGAACTAGGTCTCTAAATCTTGTATTCCTAGGCAGCTTGTAGAACACGAAAGTAAGAGGCATTTTCATGTTGGTGTGTGGTTTGTGACATAGTAGCAAGGCACCTGAGCTTTAGATCACCTCTCTGTTTCACCTGATAGTCAGGGTTGAAGTCAGTCCCTGCATCTGTGTGCTGGACTGATGTGCACTCTGGGGCTCCTTATCTTAGCCATAGGATGGGAGATGGCTCTTTGCTTCATCAAGGGAACAGCGTGCCTCAAAAGTGTGCCTCATGTGGTCTAATACCACATGGACCATAATTATTGGTGATACAGCAGTGAAGTTATGCTGTAGAGGAAAAGTGACTGGAATTCTCTTCTTTGGCATGATACCCAACTGCCTTCTTACAAAGTTCACACAAAGGTGCTCATCCTTCTGGTATAGCTGAAGTGGAGTTAGGTACAGCAGGAACTTGAGGCCTGATTCCTGTGTGCCTTGCTGTGATACTGCAAGTTTATCTTCTTTCATGTGACAAAAACTGTTCAAGAGGTTCCCTGAAGTTTCAGGAGGGCCAAAATTTGAAGCTGCAGCTCCAGGTGTGTTATTCTCTAACTTAAAGTGAGACATTCTTTTATTAGGTTCTGTCTATGCAAATTTAAGGAGATAAGTAAAGCTGTTATAGGTCTTTCACCATCTAGTTAGCTCCACTACAGGACAGACATATCTTTTATTACTACTACTGAGAATCTTCCTGCAACAGCTAATTTGCCATTGAAATATAGATATTTAAACATGTCAGCTGTGTTTTTTTTTCTTCCTGTGTGCATTTTTGAGTTTATATAGACAGATGGCAGTTTTACGCTTATATCTAATAGCTATTAAATTTTTCCTGTGCCTTATTTCTTTTGAATGCCTCTACCCAGCCTGCCAGCTTTTCATTTCTGAAGCTAAAAATAAATGTTTATGCAGAAATCAGAAGAGATTGAAATTACGGGTTGATTCACAAATAGAAAAAAGAAATTACACAGCTTTCATTAATTATTCCATGGATACTTTTGTTTGTGGGAGTGGTGTATTGAGCATCTTTTTTTTTCAGTCCTGAAGGAAGTAGCTGAGAACATGAGATTAGAGAGAAAGAAGCCAGAGTTGCACATTGCATTTAGTCATAGGAAACATCACTCTCGGCATTACATTGAAAGAGGGATTGCATATCCACAGCTGGAATTTTTGCTGCCCTTCATTGTAGCAGTAACAGCTGCCATTTTTCTATTCCATAGCATTAAACCAACCTATAATTTTGCAGAAAATTCTGCCAGAAATATGCACGTGAATATTGATATTCTGTACTGAACTAGGCCTCTAAATCTTGTATTTCTGGACAGCGTGTAGAATGTGAAAGGAAATGGCATTTTCATGTTGGTGCAGAACAGTAACAATGCAGAGTCATATTCTTGCAATGTTTTCAGGTAGCAAATGAGTGTGAGAAAGATTAGTAGGTCCCAAGTAAATAATACCGCAGCCCTAGGGAAAGAAAAAAGCACTGGTTTTTAGTCCTTTCAGCCATCCCTCTTTTGAAATTATTGTTCATTTCCAGAAAATACATTTTTTTGTGTCATTATTTAGTTACATGTGTTCATAAGATTCAAAGTGGAGTATTTTTAAGTTGTTGTAGCAGTATAAAAGGCTGTATTTCAGCAGTAAACTCCACTGAGGATTTTTAAAAGAATTAAGTTTCAGAAGGAACATCAGAGGCAAAGCTAGAAGCAGAGTACTGTATCTCAGTCATATAATACAGTATTTGAGCCAGCTATGTCCCTCAGCTTTCAGTGGTTAAACACTTGTCTTCCTGTTCATTTTTAATGTATGTGTGGCTTGCAGATGCTGCACTTCTTGTATTGGATGCTCAATCTTCATCCAAATACAAAAGCATTTTCTCCAGGGACAGAAAATTCTTGACTATTAATATTGTGCCTAACTATTATTTATGAAGATTCTTCCTTACTGCTCCATTGAAATAAATGCGGCACTATTTCAGGCATCTAATGATTATTCTCCCATATGCAGTTATGTCAAACAGATCTAAGTTAAACAAATCAGAACTGCAAATGAACCCAGCATTCAGCCAGCTGTTTGGTAGGCCACTCTTTGGAAAGAAAGTGACCATCTTTCCAAAGAGACAGGTCAAATTGTAGAAAAGCTGAGAACAGTAGAAGCTGCAGAAAAACAAGCTATTAAGAGAACAACCACCTACCTTGGCAATTTTTGTAGTACTGGTTTCTTTTGACAGCAACTACTTCTTTCTTGATAACAGTCAGTGAATTCATGTTCACCTGGTACTTACTTTCATTTTACATTCGGCAATTAAAAGGCCATACCATCAGGTGGCTGTATACTTAATCCTTATTCCTTACACTTTTTCTTTGTGCTTTGCAGACATCCACAATATTTGTCAATGTCATGACGCTGCATTGTGTTTTCACAGAGATAATATTTTCCATTGCTTTGAAAACAGTTCATTGTTTGAAGACCAGTTGCGTAAATGGAGTTTATGCATCTAATATGGTTATATATTCATGTCAGCCAAGTGGAAACTGGATATTTAATTCAGTGTTTTATTGTGGGGTTAAATCTCAGCAGATGGATAACTAAAAGAAGAGACCAGTAAAATGAATCAATATGCAATGTTTCATAAATTGATGCAATTCCACAGCCAACACTTGTGCAGCTGGCTAGCAAAGAGCAGGATACTTTCAGTCTGTTGTGTTGGGGGCATAATATGATGGCAGAAATAAACTATAAATAGAAATTCCTTGTCTCAAGTAGCAATGGCTGTATTTATTTGCTGTGATTGTAACAGAGGAACAATTTCTTGCCTACATGTTCTCAAAATAGCATAGGCAAGAAGAAGGAAGGACTGCTGCAGCTGATATACCCCACATTTTCCATCTGATGATGTTTAACATGGAGCTCCATTTCATGACTTGAACCGTTGTTGTACTTTATTTAAAATGTTTTTTTTGTGCAAATAGGAGTCTTCCTACACCATACTTTACTAATGCCATGCACCACCATAATCAAGTTGCCTTCTCTAGTTTGTAATATTTGAGTAACGAAGGATTCCACGTTAGTTGTAGTAGCATTTCCTTTCAAGTATACTGTTCGTTATGACATATGTGCTAAAAAGGAAAGGAAAATTTCTTTCTTTATGCACTGTCTGACTTTGTATTGTATTTGAGTGCATTGTTATCTCTGGTAGACAAAGATATTCTGTTTTTGGGGAAGGAAGGGGAGAATGCAAGAATTTTCAATACGATTCCAGTTTTGCCTCTACTAAGAATATTTATTTTGAGTTTAGTCAGAACTACTTCTTAGTGGGATATTTAAAGTAAACAGGCAAGTGTACTTTTTCTGAACACTTTTCTCCCCAGGACTGACATGCTGGCTTTGTACAGAGGAGAAACAAAACATCTGATAAGTCTTTTCAGAATTCTTGTTTGCATGTAGCCATTTCTGTAATTTGGACGTTTCCAATGAATATGCCCAAGTATGGTCTGAATGCCACCTTTTCAGTGACCTACCCCCTAAAGCAGATGTGTTGCACACAGAATTCGTCTCTTTGTAACAGAAAATAGTGAAAATCATTTTCACTGTTTGTAGTTAAAATGGCAAGAGAAATCTATTGTACTGAACATTGCATCAAGACTTTAAGCAGTACTTAGTTTCCGTCTTCTCAGTAGTTCAGTTACACCCAGAGTGAGGTCAGAAAGTAGTGTTAGGCAATTCCAACTTCATGAGCTGTTGTAGGCACATGGCAACAATAAGCAATGTTAGAAATCATATTATTCAACCATGACAGGCAAGATGTCTTTATTGTTTATTTTAGAACATAACCATTTATGTCATGTGTGTATACATTGATACACATTCCTTCAGTCCTTCGGTGTTTAAATACATATCAGCAGCACAGAGAAGTAAATGTAAGGTCCCCAGTTCTTGCCTTCTGACTGCCTTGCTTCATTTTAAACTAGCAACATGTGTGTACAATGTGTTGAAATCCATGTATCTTGAGAGGGAATACACAAAATAAATCCCTGTATTTACATTATCTTTCTCAAAATTTGAAGTGAGAGACTTAATATGAAACTGGATATAGATAGAATACTAAGGAAGCCACTTGTGGCAACAGATAATAATATGACCACATATTTCTTGTTGAGCCTGGTCATTGCTTTGTAACCTTTATTTGTAGAAGAAGATTACATTCAGAAGGTGCTCTGGGACTTATTTTGCTCTGTGTTGGATGCTGATATGCTCATAAAAGTGTAATTTACATTGTGATCTACTAATATGTTAATGCTGAGTTCATAAGATTAATCAGGCCACATTCTGTCTTGTTTTTCTGCTAATACAGTTTTGAGTAACATCAGCATTTTCATGCTTTTAATTTGCAAATAACCCCTGGACAGCAATACATTATGTAAGCAGACATCTCAGAAGAAAGAGTTCTCAGGGTCCTTCTTCCGGACCGTGCTGCAGATTTCCTGCATCTTGACCTTCTTTTCAGTTCACCCCCTGAACATGTTGCTATAAACTTATTAAAGAGCAACATGCAATGACCTTTAAACATTGCAGAATTTAAAATGAAATATGTAACATGAATAACATTTTAAAGCAAAACACGAACAAAGGCGTGGTTTTGACCATGTCTTTAGTTACGAGAGCATGTTTTTCGATTTACATCTAAAGTCTCAGACTTCATTAACTAGTACTTAATATTTTGTTAGCTATTAAGTTGCAGAATCCTGAAAAATGCGTTGCTTGCTTCTGCAGTTTGTGTAAATGGGTGAAAAAAAAAAAAAAAAAAAAGGAACATAATTGAAAAAAATGAAATAATTGTTATATGTATTATCTATTTAGAATATGAGCTGTAACTTCACTGAGGGGAAAAAAAGGCTTCATGGGGGACGTTTTATTTGTGGTTTTGCAGCTCATAGTACATTTCATCATTCTAAGATTCACTCCAAAATATGTTCAGACAAACTTGAAGTTAAAAATGAATATATTTTTGACATAGGAGAATATCATTAAGCTGTTACTGTTAAAGAGAAAATAAAACTGCTAAGGTCATATTCTCTTGTTTACTCCAACTGCTTTGGGATACTTCAGAGATTCAAATCAGCCATTAACTGGACTTAACTGTCCCATTAAGTCAGTTTTATGTCTGTTTTCCACTGCTAGAGCAGAAAAAATAAAGCAGGAATGTATTGATCCAGCAGTTTTAAGTAAAATATCTTAGAAGTAAAGAATTTTCAAGCAGCCTGAGCCAAGATTCTCTATGTCCACTGTAGAGGCACTGTGAATAGAGATCTGCTCTGTTTTTAGGATCTCTCCAGACTGCTGAGAAGCAAGAAAGGAACTTTCTCCTTCATCAGTGGGGAAAAATAAAAGCCAGTTTAGTCATGAAAGACCTAAACAAAACACATCTTTGTGTATAGATCACTAATCTACTTTTGCTTTTCAACACTGGCATAGCATACTGAAAGTAGAGCCCAACTCCAAAGGCTGAGACTTGCTAAACACGTTTTTGAGCTTTGCTCTGTCTGTTAGAGCTGAAGTAGTAAACAGAACCCCCTTCACCCTCTCTCAGGCAAAAGCATCGCATAAGACCTGAGGGTGTACAGCTCTAACTTACTGTCATTAGGAGTGGATGTCTCTCTACAAATCAGGTGTGTTTCTGCTGAAATCTGTCACAGAGGGCTTTATTTGTTGCAGAGAGAAAAGGGCAAAGAAGTTTGGCAGAAAATAATTCCCCTTGTGTTCCAGATTGTCCTCAGATATCAGAAGAGCTGGGAATGGCTGAGCTTAGAATCTGAGAGGTGCACAATTCAGCTGTGCACACTGTAAGTGCTGTCACATTCTATATATCAACTATTCTGATTACAGATTCACAAATGACATGCTACCAAGCTCGTCTAGTTGTGTTCAAATGGATTCTCATAACCACTTTGAAGGAGTTTGCTCACACCCAGTGAGAATTCTCATTACTAGGTTAGTAAATAGTACCATTTATTAAAGCAACAGATTACAGTTTCTTTTGGATTGCCAGTGGTAAATGCACTGTCTATAAAACATGTGAGGTTAACCAAGAACATGAACAAGAACTGTGGGTAGCAGCTGCCTACACTTGTTAAGTATAAACCACATAATCAACATGGGCATCCCATTTAACCCAAAATGCTCTTCACTTAGTTTCTAGTTTTAATTGAATTCACCTGTAAATTTCAGTGGCAGTGAGTGAAATCTTAGTGGACACTCAAGGGCTAACATGTGTTGTGTTACCTTCTTTGTGCTTAAGTATTGCCTTTTTACTAGTTATTTGGTAGTAAGGTTTGGCCCACTTGGGTTTTGTTTTACAGCTGAACTGAAGAAGAGTGTAAAGACTTAGTTAAAATAAATCAGATTTACATGGTTATTTAATAGCCAAATACTAGTCCTCCATCTAGTTGCATACAATACAATAAAAATAAAAAAACATACAATTAATCCAATCACAAAGACATCCAGTCCTGCCAAGCTGTAGATGAATTTCATGTGTCCATCCGTATATCTACCTGAATCATAAGTGGAACGTGTGTCCTCGTTTATCCCCTTTTAAGATTCTTCTCTGTCTTATTAGGTCTCCATTCTTGCTGACTGAGAAGACTGTCTGTGTATCTGATCTGATCTGTGTATCTGATTTAATATTGGATCAGTTTCTTTTTTCTTGATAATGGAAGAGCCCACGTGAGGTCTTGTCAGAGGCATTAATACTTCTCTGTCTCTTAAAATGTGTACCCTTTACAGTCTAGAAATGAGTTTCCATTTCTAAAGCTGCATTGTGGTGATGGCTAATAATAATATTGTGTTATATGATACACCCAGGTCTTTTACTTCCTTTGTTATTTCCATGTAATATGCTCTCATTTTGTACCAGGAATTATTGGTATTGGCATTAAGTGTTTCACTTTCTAAAAATTATAGGACTTAGAATAGGAAAGAGAATATTTTCCACTTGAGATTTGGAGCTTGCACAGCCTGTGCTGAAACATCTGGTTCTGCCATGATCTTTCTGCATGTTCTGGGATGTCGAGTTCTTTGACTGTGAAATGAGAAAATATGATATGCCACAGCAGAGCACAAGTGGAAAGGCACGTAGTTTTTTTTTCTTACTCAGACTGAGGGATGACTGAAACCACAGAGTTAACAAAAGCTATAGTGTTTTTCACAACATGATTTTCTTTAGCTCTAAGTCTGGGTTATTACCATGAGGTTAAATTATTGCATAATTCATCAAGCAAATCATCAAAGATTATATAAATCTAATCATTTAAGCCATTCAATACAGTATTTATCCTCTGTTCATAGTTTACTCTTCTTATGTTGTTTCTTCCTGATCTCCATGCTGAAAGGATTTTCTTGAACTAAGATTGTGTTTGTAGCTTACTGTCATGGTTAGATGGATATAAATGCCTGCCAGAAAGAGTGAATGATGTGAATTATGATATGGACATGAAAATTACCCCCGTAAGATGGAAGCAGAATTCAAAACTCTTGATACAGCCAAGCTGGAGGAAGCAAATGATCCACCTTCTCAGATTCTGAAAGAACTGTCACATAAAATGACAGATCCACTGGCAAAAGTCTTTGAAAGCTATTGAGTAAGACTGGTTTTGTATGACTGGAGAATACTGGATGTTGTGTCTGTCTTCAGAAGAAAAAAAACTACACGAGCAACTGCTGACTCAGAGGATCTTACTACTGTTTGAGGTCTTGTTACCGATTTTGGTCAAAATAATTTGGACCTGGGGATTAAATAAGCTGTAAGTAGGATCATCCACAAGAAAACAAAAGCAAAACCTAAAAAAAAACAACAAAACAAGGTAGATCGTGCCACATGTGGCATGATTTCTGTGTAATAATATAGATGATCTATGGCATATTTCTGTGTAATAATATAGATGATCTATGCAGCCAGAACATAGTGGATCAGTCTCTCTGGAATTCAGTAACAGATGTAGTGCCATTTGGAAGTGTATTTGTTGAACTAGGAAAATGGAAATGATTGCAGGAATTGTAGAACACAAGAAAGTGATCAAAAGAGGAATGGCAATGATTGGTTCAACCAGTGATGAAACCTTCTTTTTGACACTTCTCAAGGAGTTTTTCAAGTGTCAGACTGAAGACTGATCATTTCTGATTTGCCAGTGCTAATCGGATCACACAAAAAAACAGATGCGCTAATGAAGTCTGCTGATGAGTTAGCGGGCATTATAAATATATTGAAGGACTGGTGCTTTGGGGACAAACGTACTGGAAAGGGAATGGTGCAGTTTATTTGTAGAAAGTGCAAAATTTTATAATGCCTTTCAGCATATAATTTGCTAGCTAGGAGGCCAGGAGGTGACCTGGCATGCTGGATGGCAGCACTGTCCACTCATCTCTGGGTCCCTTTGGACTAAAATCAGTGTTCCTGCAGCCCTAGGTCATTACTTGAACAACCAGATACCACAGTGAAGAGGAGAATAAGGTGTAACTGGTTCATTGTTACTTCAGCTGACAAGCAGTCTTCTTTCAGGTAGTCTCTGTTCTCCTGGCTGTACATACAATCCCATGTTAATATAAAGCTAAGTAAAAGGTAGCTATTTTGACAGCAGAAAATAATCATGCATCTCTGTGTGTGCATTGCAGTATTTAGATTACTCCTTTGAACTGCCTGAAGTCATTACAACACAATGCAAGCAAGAATAGAATAGATCCCTGAATGGTAGACTGTGTACTGAAAACATCTTGTGATCAAAATGACTTTGCAACAGAGGTTGATGTGATAAATAGGCAAGTAATTAAATGTTCTAAATTACCTGGAACGTATCCTTAATGACTAAAATGCAGTCTTACCATATTTAGTGCCTTTCAGGTTGTTAAAAAATGTGTTTTCAAACCTAACTTTCATTATATATATAAGAATGTTTTTTACTTTTTTCTTTCTGAGCTCAACTGACAATGAATTTGGTCTTAGTAAACATACCGTCATGAGAATCGGAGGAAAAAGAAATGTAGGAGATCTGGTGGCTGGTATTGAAGTGGAAAGTATCCTCCTCATATTATTCTGCAATCATCTCTGTAGAATGAAGACATTCTTCCAAGGTATAAGAAAAGAGGGTGAAAAAAACCTTCAAAATCTTAAAAAGGTCTATCTACTTATTTAAACTGCCATTACTGCTTTTGAAGAAACAGAAATCACTGTGTTATGGATGCCTAACAGAAACAACAGTGAACTCATTTCTGTTATGTTAGTTACTATTATTCCACTTTACAGTCTTAATTGTCACATTTTTTTCTCCCTTGGGGGATGTATGTGTGTAATTGTTGCTGATATTGCCCACTTCTTCCGGTCCTTCCCAGAAGTTTATCAATAGCTGTCTACCTAGATGTGACATTTTTTGATTGGTAGTCACTCACTACACTTTGAGATATATTATATCCCTTCTTTGTGTGTGCTGAATAGCATGGTAGGGTAAATTGAATCTTGACATTTTGAAGTGAAATAGGCTTGTTTTCTTTTTCAAATCCCTGAAGTTGTTTAGTGAAATGCTGCAGTCTAGGCTTTTTCTATTGATATATAAATAGAAAGAAGATTAGTTTTGAAAGCACAATGGCTGCTTACAGGCAGTGGAAAAAAGGGAAGAGCATACCTTGATGTCAGTAACAGCTTTTTGGGGGCGGGGGCTGGAGAGGAGGAAAGAGGGAGAGGAAGACTCAGAGATAAAAGGAGATGGCTTTCAACTCAGTGTCTGCATCAGTGAATTGTGCTGAATGGAAGATACTGTAGAAAGAAAGGTCATTCTGTAGTTCACTTAAAACTTGTCTAAAGCTGTTTTTACACTCAATCCGGAGCAGCGATTGGGCTGGAGTTTCCTATCTGTGAATTATCTTAAACCTATTGTTCTGTGTCTGCTCTTTTCAACATTGTTTCATCCTAAGTTACTTTTATTCCTTTGAATTCCCTCATTTCTGTATGATCAGTAGCACGCTGGTGTAGGAATGGAGGTAGCGATGATATTGAAAAAGGTTATATGAAAACATGAAAAAGATTCCTAATTTCAGAGGCTGCAGTCTTGCAAAGACCTTCCTTGCAAGCTTACAATCCAAAAAGCACTGCTTCAGTCCATATTCTCAGGGCAAAGGAGGAATGGTTCTGCAATACAAGTGCCCATTCACAGCAAAGCAAGAGAAATGTTTTTTTAGATCTGCACCTTTGTAAATCAGCTTTGCAATCGTTAAAATAACGTTGTGGTTCCAGTCCTACCATTCCTTTGAGACGCAACCAACTAAAGTCATACAGCTTCCAGGATTTTTGAATCTTAAAGAAGTACTTGTGACTTATATACAGCAATGATAAGTGCCCAGGCTAACATTACTCCTTCTTCAGAGCTTTTTGTATGTTTCACGCTGAGACTGTAGATTTGTAAATCGCTTGTTCTAAAAGGAATATGAGAGAATGTCTGGAGAGTTTTGTTCAGTTCCTAAAAACTCTAAATGAATTGCTAAGTAGGCTGAATGAATAATGCAGTGTGGTAAGGAAAGTTCAATAAAATGTAGCTATTAAAAAAGCAATTTTTCTCATGAAGGATTTGAGGTACACACTCATAAGATGTTTTGAACGTTTCCACACACAGCTCCCCACTCAGACAGTTAGTAACCAAGGTAAGATTTTCACTCATTCTCTCCAAATGTCAGGGGCTTAGCAGGTTCACAAGTTTTCTTATATCAGACTATAGAGAGACGAATTAGTAATTCCCAATACAGTAATGTCCTAGAGCACATGAATTGGTTCATGTGGAAAGATTTTAAAAAGAAGCTCTGATCATCATTAAATTATGTTTATAATGGTAGCGCCAGTTAACTGTGGCATAGCCTAATTGTATATAATGCGAGTCTATAAATGGGAAAGGTTGGTTAAGGCAATATATAACAGAAATGTGGAAACTAATATATTATGTTCCTTTCTACCATTAGCCTGGCAATGAAGAGAGAAGCTTGCAAACTGGCATGCAGATAGAATACATACATACAAAAATAATTTGACACATCTGAAAAAAAGAGTGTTAGCTGTAATGTAGCCTGCCAGAAACGAGTTTCTCTGTTTGTTCAGTTACCTTTCATATTTAATTGCCTAGCCAGTTATCTGTGGACATGTTGGAGTACTCTGTATCTTTTGATACAGTCTCATTTTAGGTGTATAATGAACTTCAGTTTCCTAAGTGGAGTTTGTATTATGTGACATTTTCCTTGTTGAGAAAATTGCATTTCTTTGAGAAGAAGCTTTGTGGAAAAAAAGATTAGAAATCCAAGTTAGTTTAGTCAATTGTAGCAAAACATTTGCAGTGGCTCACAGAAAGCATCCTAAATGTTTTGATCGTGGTGGGTACCCACAGTCTAGTCTAAAAAGGTAATGTAATTGAGAATCTTCCAACTTCTTAACTCAGGATTTCTGCTGATTGTGCCTCAAAAGAGTGGCACAGAGTCGAAAACTTTTTGAATGGCATGGGAATTGAAAAGTTGTTTCAATTGGGCAAAACAAGCAAACAAACAATTTTATTTTCTTTAGAATCTACCAGGCTCTTCTTTATTAATTTCATCTTCATATTTAGAGTTCAAATGCAGAAACATCAGGCAAAGATATGAGCATTTTAAGCAGAACCTTCAAGCTGAATGTTTTATTTCACAGTTGCTTTTGTCTTTTCTGAAGACAGTTCTCAAAGAAGTTAAAGGTCTCTTGATTAGAGCGTGTCACTTAGAAGAGCATGAAAATGCCAAGGATTTAATTATTGCTGTTTCTGTTGCCACAGCAATTGCTGTATATTAATTTCTCTCTTAAAAATAGGGCATGGGTTGGAAAAGCAACTGGTAAGTGTAGCCAGTGTGATTTTTCTCCTCTTCTTGTCAAAAGCTACATGAAACTCATGATTGAGTGAAGCAACTTGTCCTGGTTTCTCCAGCATATGGCATAATCAGAGAGAGTAAGTTTATGGAGAGGGAGGGCAATCCAAAGCTCAGACGATTTTTGTGACACGTAGAGCAACTCTTACAAGATAATCCCAAAGCGCCTAATCAGAACTTTTGTAGTCTTCATTTTTGAAGTCTGCCAGACTGACCCCTGGGGCAGATTTCAAATGGCAGACAGACAAAAGCAGCTCTGACTAGTTAACAGAAAGATTTGTGATCTGCGTGCCCGCTATGCCCGTCTCAGATTTTTACAAGCCCCTGATACTTAGAGAAAACAAATCTTCTGCTTATTTAGAGAAAGCAAATACTGGCTTGTAAGGATATTTCCTGGGTCTGTAGGAGATGAGTGTCTTGCTTGAGGAGATGAGGGTCTTTCAGACGAGGGTCTTGCTTTCTCACTTTCCCCATCTAGGGAAAATTTGAAGCCCCAAGTATGGGAAATGGATTTTATGTCTTTTAGAGTACCTAATGGAAGAACTCTCTCTTCTTGCCATGGAAATGCTGAGGCAATTACATTTGAGGGCTACCAATGTGTGTTTGTGCCCCTTCAGTTTTACGTGATGGCCACCTTGGCTTTCCATTTACCTGGAATAGTTAAGAGTCAAGTCAAGCATTGCTGATTAAGATTTGGAAAGAAACATGTTCTCCTGCTTGCAAGTTTCATTCTTAATTTGCCCTTACAAATTCTAACTGCTCTTGCTGATCCAATTCAGAAACACACAGTGCTTTCAGACATCTTCTGAAGGGTCTGTACTGCATTCAGTCTCTTTACAGAATTCAAGCTAGAATAAACTAGTGGAAGAATTTGAGCTAGCAGTTTGTCATGGGTTACTTAGATTTACCTATGCCCGTGACAGGGGAAGCCACCCAGTAGCCCCACCCCCCCCTTCCCCAGGGCCTGGAAAGGAGGGGGAAAAGGGGAATGGGATAAAACCAGTGGCAATCTAAGGAGGAAAAACTTATTTCACTAAATATGATATCGAAATACAAGATAACACAATATAATATAATTGAGGCTAACAAATCGAACGAAACAGAGGGAGTCCCCGAAAACCGAGAGGCCTACTGTGAATTCTAGGCAACACGGCTGGAACGCTTCCCACTCTCCGAGAAGTTCGAGAGAAGAAGGAGGGCACTCCAGCCTGGGAACAAGATTATATAGAGTCCTGGTCCCGTGACTTATCATTACCCCTGTTGTTCTCTGGGATATGTAGTCTTCTTCTGTGGACTGCACATTCAATAGAAGTATCCATGCTTTACATGATGTTATGATGTGGAATACTGATAGCAAAATTACAAAATTACAGAACCATGACACAGTTGAACAACTCTAAAACTGCTCTTAATTTGCTTAGTTTTCATCTGAAAACAATTGTTGAAGGAGAGGTTTCTGAGACAGGCATTGAAAGGAGGTACAGACAGAGTAAGTACATAAGTGAAGACTGAGACTGAACATTTTCACCAAGGGAAAAAGATAAATTTAGGCCCAGTATTAGTATTATTAGTGCATCATAGATCCATGAGTCAATTAATAGAATCATGAAGAGTGAAGGTTTTTAAATCAAATTTTATTTAAAATAGCAGGGAATCCCTGAACATAGTGCTTAAGATGATAAAGCTCACTGTCAGCAGGGGCTGCTTGGACTAGAATTATATTACTGTAATTCAGAGGTTAACTGATCATCTCTGTGGATTTGAACAATGTACCGAGTTCAAATTGCTGAAATTTGTATATCAATAATTCTTTAAAAAAAAAAAAACAAAAAAAGAAACACCTTAATTTCACATTTCAGAACTGTAGTCAATCTCTTGCAATGCAGTGATCAGCAACAGTTTTCTTTCACATCTGCATTTTATGATAGGTCTTCCTCTATAAAACACCCATTTCTACAGAACATCTATAAAACAAAAGTTCTGTGAACTTCACAGGAACAGGATATTATACCAGCTGGACTCAGGTCTAATCTGATATGGCAATTTGTACATTATGATTAATGACATTCCTTTTATCAACAGCTGTGATTCTGACCTTTGTGGCTCTGCTGGTTATCTTGTGATTTATACATTTTCATAAACTGCTTATTGTTTTGCACAAAATAAAAATCTAAAAAAACTTTCATTCAACTGCTGTAACCTTTTCAAGTATTTGCTCTTAACAGGCACATTCATATAATTTGTTCCCAGAGCTTCTGATCGTATATCAATCTCTCTCTTTTAAAGTGTAATACTCTATTAAGCCTTTTTTTGTATTCAGTCATTATGAAAGGGAAGATATGTTACGACATTTAAGAGAGGAATCATGTAATTTTATTAACCTTATTGCACCTGAACTCCCTGTTTTGGACACCCAGTTCTAGAAATGTGCCTAGCTTTTATTTGGTGTTGTGGCAGAGCTAATAGTATTCAGAGATCCTTTTACTGGTTTGTGATGATAGCGTGACTCAGGACATGTTAGTGTGTTCTGTTATAAAATGAGGCAGTTTATCTTTAGTTTAGCCTACTTTCAGTGGGGAGAGCACTTTTCCTTTGGGAACTGAATGTAAAATAACTGAAGCAGATTGAAGTTGGCAGTGACTAATGAAGTCTTGTGAAGGAGTCAGGAGTCAGTGGGTTACTACATAGGATGAATTGAGAAGTGAGTAACAGCAGCCTCTTTGTTGAGTCTGTGCTCTTTAGTTTTGGCAGTCTAAGTGCTACTGTGAAGAAAATCTTCCCCAAAGTAAATAAATAAATAAGTGTCCTGATGTATGTCACTGAAGAACACGCCTTTGCACACACATTTATCACAGTGGAGATGATTCTAGACTTCCCATGTTTAATGAGCCAGCATGGTTGCCTAAAGGTCTTCTACATGTTTATAATTTTAATCAGTCACACAGAATTTATGGAGCTGGGATTCCAGTTGAAATGAACAGGAATTACAACTGCAGTGCTCCCCCTGCTCTGCCCGTTTATAATGTGCCCTATTGTCACAGAGTGGCACGATACAGCAGCTGTAGTGCAGACACCACTGTGCAGCCCACTATGGGACTTCTGCATACAGCATCACTGCTCTTCTGTTTGAATTGGCTGTACCTGTAATGTGGTCATGGAGCGAAGGCTCGAGGAGGAGGAGACCAGACTGGCTTTGAAAGGAGCAGAAAGGGGGCAGAGGTGACAGACCAGCCAAGCCCCTGCCCCCAGCCTGATAGCTGTCTGTGGTCAGGAATCGCTCCAAAATGTTTCTGCTTTCAGCCTAGAATTAATTGATTGGAATGACTGCTTACAACTGACTCCATGGAAAGCAGAATGGAGGAAACCAAACACTGGAAAGTGGAATGTGCCCTCTGCACTCAATCTAGAGTGCTGAGCAGTGCTTCCTTCTTTGTGCAGCACTATGGCATAGGTACACCCAGTCCACAGTTATTTGAGTTTTTCTACAGGTCTGCAGCAGTTCAGAAAACTGCTGTGGTTCTGTCCTTTCATCCCAGTAGTGTTTGGTCTGTGGAGCCTTTTATTATACACTGGCTGTCAGACTTTTTATTTTTAGATGCCAATATCTCACAGTAACCTGGGGATTCGGCCTGAAGCATTGATTCAGGCTCTCTACATTCTAACTGTCCCAGCCTGAGCACACAGAGAGCAACAAGATTTGTGTTTTCCACCTCATTAAACTGACAGCAGAAATTAGTTTGTGGTATTAAAAACTAAAAAGTTAAATTACAGCTACACATGTCCTTTATGCAATGGGGCGTATGAAAGATGTTTGATTTTAATGTTTGCTATAATGGAGAATTTAAATTGCAATGTTTGTCAAATCTCTAATCTTTGTTTCAGAGTGGAATATTAATTACGCTTTTAACTATGAGAGGTAAATAAAATGAGCATCCGCTGCCTGCCTAAGGGTAAATTGCAGATTAGTGACAACGTGACATGGCGTACTAAATGTCAGTTTTGTCAAACAAATTTAGAGGAACAGTTAAACTATTAGCTTCCTGTTGTTAGAGGGGTTTTTTTGCAATGAATGACTGTTCCTAGCAGCAGGGGCACTGTACCATATGGAACACTAACAGAGCTAAATTGAATAAGCTAGATGAATGAGGAGATAGCACTACAGACGCACTCAATTAGTTTATAACTGTCTATTAACTTCTGTTGGTGGTTTTGAATAAACAATAGATTAACTACTGCACCCTTTTTTTTTTTCTTCCCAAAACCGGTAGAAAAACAGTGTGATGATGACGCATGGTGACTTTCTTCTTTGCATTTTTACTTCCTGCTTCTTGATTATTCAACTTGTGTATTGCTGGCAGTGCCAGCAAGTAATAAAGTGCAGTATTTCCAAGACATGGACCAAAATAGTTCAGATGTGGTTATGTATGTGAAGTATTTCTTCAAATACAACTACTAGGAGTTGCTCTGCCTGTTTCTGAGGACCTAGCTTAGTAGCAGGAAAGCACTAGTACAGCATGCACTCCTAAAACTGTCATGGCGATTTATTTGGCAGTTAAAGTGGAAAGTGCTGAAATAAAATTATAATTAATGTCTACCCATCTCTCTGTGCATAAACAGGCATAAAAAGCCCCAAACCACCTTTAGCCCTTAACTACATTTACCAAGTCAGTGCGGATCCATTAGTGTGCCCCTGATAAGGCAGACTTAAAACGTTAGATTTTGTGTACAGGATTTTGTCCCACTAAAGTCATTAGTGTCACACTATTTCCATCTAATTTAAATTTTAAGAAAACACGTGCATTGCAAGATAAGGAATAGTAATCTACCCCTTCCCTATGGTCTGATTTGTGGGTGAACCTTTGTGGAGCCAGGAGTTGGACTCAGTGATCCTGAGTTATGATTCTTTCATTTTAAGTCACTGAAGAGAGATGTGGACCTCCATAAGGCAGTGTGCTTAACTCGTATTCCATGGTGACATTTTTGCCCATTATTATTTAATATAAAATTTCTAGTAAGTATATGTCAAATGATCTCAACTGAGCTATTCTGTGTTGCACTTACACGTTAGGTGTTCAAATTTAATGATGAAATGCCAGTGATGAACCTGAAATCTGAAACACCAGACATGGAAAGGGGGCAAAGTACCAAGATGAACACTGGACTGATGGGATAATGTAATAAATGCAGTAGGGCATGGCCAACACCCAGCTTGTCAGAGAGAGTAATTTATCACTGTAATTTCTGTAAGCTTCCTCACTATGTGATTGCCTGAATTTCAGCACTTTTAGATGTAATCTAAGATCAGCGGGAAGTGCTGGGGAGCAAGTGGTGGATATCCAAAGGAGTGTTGGGAGTGATAGTCAAGTATTTGGAGAATGCGCAGCGTTAGGCCAAAGAAAGCTCATCTCCATTAATTGTACTTTTCATGAGTGAAATTCTTTGAAAGGGCAATTTCTACATTTCAGACCAGCGTTCCACTTAGATGATAACGTACATCTTACTGAAACCCTTTCATATGTCAGCTGAATGCAGTATTGTTAGCCATTCTCTGTGTGAAGAGTAACACCGCTGTCAAACTACTTCTAACTTCCTTCCAAAATCCGTTTTTCTGACAACTGAAATGGTTTCTGGCTTTCCCCCCACTATATGGATTTCACAGGGAGTAATATAGGTTTTATTTAGTAAAACTCCATGAAGTATTTAGAGCTCCTCAGTTATACTAATAAAACGGAAAAATAGCATTGTGGGAATGCAAACTCCCTAATCAAACTGAAAGAAGCAGAGATGGACTTGATCTGACGTTGAACAGGGGAAATAAGATATCAGATGCAGTCCACAGTATGAATATGTTCCTATCAATATGCTATCTTGATAGATAAAAAGTATTCAAAGGTATGAAAACAAGTCTGCCTGTGTCTTTTATATTACACTGTTTTTATCAGTTTTACTTGCAAACCACAGTAATTGAGGCATTTAAACTCATTTCTGAAAGTAGCTGCGAGTTCTAAAATTTACTGTCTTATCAAGTTTATTGTACACAGTAAGATGCTGTTTTCACAACTTGTCTTGCGTAAGTTAAAGTTAGCAGAGGAAAGCCAGCTTCTTCAAAGAGGCAGCACTTATTTCTGTGAGAGTGGAAATGGAACCATTCCCAAGCCCTCATTCTCTTAACTCTCCACTGAAGCAAACTGTAAGGAGCCTTTCCTTTGTAGTTTCCTTTGAAAGATACAGCTTTTTAACAAGTTACCCAGATAGGGTAGGAAATGTCAATCTAGTCAAAACATTTTCTTGGCGTCTGATCTTCAAATTGCTATCCTTGAATCAAATAGTACATTAAACAGAAATTGTCATGTTCTAGTTTATGAAAAAAAAAAAAAAGATTTGAAGTTGTGCAATCGTATTTCTTTAGCTCTGGAAAACAATCACAATGCTATAGGTATTTTCAGGTGCTTCTGTGTAATTAAATACCCACAATTAATATTTAATAGATTATTCATCCTAATTCAGTAGAACTGTACCAATGCTTGTGCCAAAACACTAAACATATATAGTAGCTGTTTCATAGCAAGTACTCCACTGTTATAAAAGCATTCCTACTCAATGCTTTTTTTTTCTTTTTTTTTTTTTTTTTTTTTGTAGTGCCAAAAAAAAAAATCTAAGTGGTTTCTCCAGAAAGATGAGATAATCACATTTTCCTCTATGTTAATGAGTATTAACAATGTCTTGCAAGTTACTGTCTTGGTAACCTCTCCAGCTGATATCTGGTACTTGGAGTCCTACTCAAACCTGTCCCGACTTACACTGCAGTATATTAAGTGCAGAAAGACCCTTCCTCTTAAGTACAACCTCTTAAATCTTGTGAAGCTTTAACAGAGAGCTCGGTGCTAGCTGTACTGTTCCAGAAGCTCATGGATAAGATACATTCAGTACATTCAGGAGTGCAGAATCATTCTTATGGAACTCTGTTGTATTATCCAATGGAGGTACTGCTTTCTTCATTATCAAATTCTGCCCTTTTTTTTTTTTTTTTTTGGAATAAAGGAAGGATATCTCGGTTAACGTTAGTAACTATCACATTTTATCTTAAAAATATCTTTATTGTTTGTTATTAGAAGTGTGTGGAAGAGTATATCGTGATGTTTTCACTGAGAAAATGCCATTCCAGAAAACCTGTTAGCTCTGTTTCTGGGTTCACTGCTGCCTCTGTTCAGCACTTAAGACAGATCTGTGCATCTCCATAAAACTCAGTCTGCTAACTGCATTACATCACTACAGTAAAATGTAATATCTCAATATATTTGAAGTGCTTGGCTGTGTATTGTGAGAACAGCAGCTATCATTGCTGTTATAATTGCAAATTCCAACCAACTGATATTTCTAATGTTATAGTATTTTAGTTGTTCTGGGTTGTTGCTTTTAGAAGAGCATCACAGTGCCTAGCAATTCCTGTTAATGCAGCTAGTGCTCTTGGATAACTTCAGCAGAGAAAGGATCATGACATTATCTGTAGCTTTTACTCTTTGCTCAAAAGGAGCTTTACCAAGTAGGCTGTATTCAAAAGGTTCAGGTATTTTCTTTATGATCATGATCAAGATGCTAGAATGTTTTATGTGTTTGTTTTTTTTAAAGTATTTTTGCAAAATTTGTTACTTGGTTTGGGAAAAAATACTAAGTATTCATTCTCTTTTGAGCGTGTTTCTGTGTACTTTTCAGCAGTGTGGTTGCATGTAAAAAATATTGATTCCTTAAAATTTGGATTATTGTGCTGCTTTTGAAAGGTAAAAATCCCATATTACATGCAAACGTTAATTAACGTTACTTTCAAATGTTCTGTTATTACAGATATAACAGCAGCTTTCCTTGACTCTTTTCTCACATCTTTTAATTAAGAAAAATGTTGATGTTAAGCAGTTCAAGTTTGCTGGAACTGGAATTGAAGGAATCTAGATACAGGGGCTGCTCTGAAAGTAGCACCTCCTATTTTACAGTGTTGACCTGCAGTGTCAGAGGTGGATGCTGGAGATATGGCAGTAGAGGCTGACCTGACCTTTCAAACCAATATTCCATTACAAGTTGTTGCCATGTAACAGATGGCAGCAGAGGGGCAGTCTGACAGAACAACATCTGACATGGAAGTGCGTATGAAGCAAAGAGATGGAGTTGAATGGCACCCACTAACATTCATTGGTACTTGCTGAACGTTTACAGAGACCAACCAGTGAATGTGAGCTTAATGAAGAAGGGGGTGATGCATTTCAGCAGTAACAACAGCAATAGTGGATCATCTCTGCTGTGCATATGTTCATTATTGCAGACTCTTGCTCATCATTGGTGAAAATGCATAGTTAATGGTAATGACTATGTTAAAAAATAGTGTTTTGTAGCTGAGAATTTATTCTATCACTATAAATAGTGCTATTTTGCTCTTTGTATCTGTTGTAGTTTCCATGGAAATAAGTGGGAAACATTACTTTCAGAGCAACCCAGGTATTTTAAATATTTCTACGTAAAGCCATTATGGTATGCTGCTGTGTCAGCTGCCCTTTCTGCCACATTAGAAAGGGCCCTGAAGTGGATTAATCAACCTTCCTTGCTGTGCAAGCCACTTATTAACATCTTTCTTGTGAACCTTTGAATATATGACATACAGCCTCAGCATAAGTACCTGCCAAGGGAGAAGCAAGACAGGACAACACCTTTATTGGTTCATAAAGAGGGAGGACTGTACCTTCTCCCAGAAGGCCCACTACTATACATAGGATAGGGTTGGACTGAGGGTGCAATTGCATCTTAGAAGGACCAAATAGTACTGGCTTCATAAGGGCTTTGCTGGACCATTTACTCCTATAGTCACAGCTTTGAATTACCAAGCTGTCCATCTGGCACTGCCAATTAGATACAATAACCAAGGCTTGTGAGAGCACTTAAATTGTTTAGGAGCCACATGCTGCTCAGGAACCACTGCTTAGTGCCCTTCCTTCCCTTAGTCAAGCACAGAATGCTATTAAATTAGTGCACTGCTTAGAACATGATGCTCAGGGTATATCTTCATGCATCCCACTAGTTTTACCCAGCTTAAGCGCATGTTTAATATGGCCCAGTTTCAACAGCTCCATAGGGGAAAAAATATTTCTTTCTTACATGACTGAATATTACCCATTCTGTGTTTTCAGTTGGTGACTCTTGGCGAGACAGATTTCTTTTTGTGGAAGAGAAGGGAAATACAGTCCTATAAAAGGGTAATTAAAAACCTATGCAGTTGGATAGTTTTAGTTTCTGAGGTGTGTTGAATATTACAAAAGCCTTGAAGGAGAGGAAATGGATTTGGGGAAATAATTGCTGGGAAAAGTGAAAGGCGTGTGATGAAGATTGAATGTGGACAACACATCAAAACTCATAAGTTTGTGACTGTTTGGAATATCAAAATCATCCAGATGAGTTTGTGAATATTCAGTACCAACATCAGCAAATATGTTGCAGAGGATGTTACCTGTGTTGGGATACAAAGAGGGAGGAATAATCAAATAAAGTGAGGAAGTACAGGACTCTGGTTCAAAAGCTAGCATGAGCAAGGAGTGCTGTCTTGCACAGAAGACAGCATATACAGGTACTTCAGAAGTACTCCCTTAACATGCTTACATCAGAGCTAGGACAGGGTGTTTATTTGTTTGCCAGAACATCTGTAATAATACAGTGGAATTTTTCATCAGCAGAATGTCTTTGGCCATTTTTTGTTTTGTTACTGTAGAGGAGAAGCAGTGGATGAGGAAGATTAGGTTAAGCCTATCAAAACTTTTGCTTTTGACTTTGCACTACACCACTACGTGTATTTGCATTTATATTTACATTCATACATGTATGTATACAACACATACAGTATACTTACGTGTATTTAAATACCAAATACACTAAAAGGAATTCCTCTAGAAAATGCTTTGAAGAACTTTAAACACTTTATTTTGACTGTATTATATATCATTGCACCGATAAAGACAAATGCCTTAATTTCATTTTTTCATTGCAAAGATATAAATGCCTTGGGGGAAAAACTGTTTTCTGTGTTTAAAACTATCACAGTTACTATTATTTTTTAACAACTTGAGCCAACGCAGTCCTAGAAGCAACTAGTTAGACACCATAAAAATCTAGGTATCTACTTCCTCCACTGGGACTTGGGAGACTGTCTAATACCGTAGTGAAGTTACCAGGTTATTTCACGTAGAACATACCTGTCCTACATGCATTTCAGCCACTGGGATGTGCCGAGGGTTAAAGACTTCATGTTTGTGGAAGGAACTGCTTATGTGCCGCACTGGCATTTAAAGATGAGCACTTTTCCGTGGAGTTCACAGTAGCATAGCAAATCTCAAAGGGTGACTAAGGTGTGCAGAAAGGATGATGAAACTACCCCGTAACAGATACATCTATCATATAATTCTGTAATTCTCCTTGCTGAAAATGCCTCTGTAAATTTGGTGAAAGTTGGATGTGGAGAACGTTATCCCAGAGCAAATTTGCATCAGTTCAACACCGTCTCCTTCTTCAGTTTGTGAAAGCAAAGGGTATGGGGACACCTCCAGTGCACACCACCCCAGGAGTTCAAGGCTTTGTTTAAAAGTGACAGCTATGGGATAAGAAGGTGTTTCTTTTCATCATTAGCTAGCCTTTTATAAATGGTAATTAGGTTCAGGAAGAGAATTTCAAAACCTGTCGAGGACGTATTTCTGTGAAAAGCTTTCATGTTTACATTGTCTGGCACTAAACATCACACAACTACCTCCTCCTGAGTAGGCCTCAGCATTGTCTGTTTATTTCTTTATTCAGATCACATGATAATACTGTAGGGAAAAAGAAGAAAAAGAAAGGCTGTTGAGACAAAGGGGGCACTTTTTGCAGTGCTAAGTGCAAAATATATATATTTTAAACAATATGTCATAAATACTGTATTCCTGTAACATGTGCAGCCTTTAATACCTGTATCTACACAGTGCTATGAAGGAAGCTTTCTCTGATGGTCTGATATGGCATGCACTTCTTTCATTCATCTGAACTGTTTAAATTGTTCTCTCTTAAAAAGAGATCATGTATGTATATATTTATTTGCATACAAAAGAAGCTAGGGGTTCTAAATGTAGATTATTAAGATGGCATGTATTCTAATGAAAGTCCAGCTTCTGTGTAAATTTTCATTTACTGTTCTTAGTAGAGTTAGCTCACAAAAATGAAATTTCCTTCTGTGGGGAAAAAAAAGGTATCTTCAATCAAAAGGAAAGGTCAGGTGTTGAATTTTCTTGTGAACATACCTTTCAGAACAGATCGTCTTCAGAGACTTCAAATACTTCATTTCAATAAGTTGAAATAACATGGTAGGAAGAAGTTAGAATAATTTAATGTCTTTTTACATATAAGTACAGTTAATATAGCAGAAATTAATACCCATTAAACACAATGGAAAATGGAGTGCTTCCATCTTCATTAAAATGAGAATATGTGTATTTTTAATAACACATTTGAAAATCAAAATATAATTTACCATTTTGCATAGAAAATGGTATCATTCTTAGGATGCAGCTGTATGTGAATAAGCTCTCTATTGGAAAAATGTTGTGACAAAATTATTTCCACAAGCCTTGATCCTGGAGTTAGAAAGGTGGTTTAGTACACGTCGTAAAAGTGCTAATGAATAACAATGTGTATATATATAAATAAGCAATTAAGAAGCTAAATAACTAAATGAAATGAATAGCTGAAAATAATCTGAATCTCTAATTGTTAGTATGCAATTTTGTTAGCATTACCATATATTGGTTATGACTCTGCACCTCATGTGTGGAAGGATCACAGTTGAGGATTGTATTCAGATCTGCAATCTTTCAGATCCCTGGCCCAAAGTGTATTTAGTGAGCAGGATGGTCAGCTGAAAGAGAAACCTAGGTGTTGGTCTGCTCCTGTTACTAAACATATGGTGATTTTTCTGGCATAGTGCACTTGGTTTACCCCTTATCTGCCTACCCTGATTTGGCTGCTCCAAGTCCCTTATTTCCTCACCATCTATGTA
Source organism: Coturnix japonica (assembly GCF_054131305.1). Lineage (NCBI taxonomy): Eukaryota > Metazoa > Chordata > Aves > Galliformes > Phasianidae > Coturnix > Coturnix japonica. The sequence continues at coordinate 45,933,663 of NC_140664.1, forward strand.
CTTTTCTTATTCACCTTTATATTTTGAAGGAGGGCTTCACAGTCAATGAAGTGTTGTATTTACTGGCTTCTTAATTAACGAAGCAATAGTTAGGGATCAAAATAGAAAATCAAAATTTATATTGCAAAATATTTACATTTTGAAACAAATGCAGAGAGTGCATGGCTTTTCATTTCTCCTTAGTTCAGTTGTTTGTTTTTTGATAAAGTGCATAGAGGGATTTCTCTAAAAAACAAGACCAGCGACTGTCTTGAACCAAAAATAGTACAACCAGAAGTTTTGCGAACAGTTCTGCCAAACCTTCTCTAATTCCTTATATCTTTATTGCCGTCAGCCTTTCCTGAATAGTCTGTAAATCATACTAGTATACTAGGTCATTTTCTTCAGTGGACAAACAAGAACTAAGCTGTAACCACAATATTAGTTTTTTCTGTGCCCTAGGACAAGAATCAGCCAATTTCAAATAGATCTTGTTACATCTGTCTGATACACCATATAGCTCCAGTTTTGTGGGGTTTTTTTGCACTGAGTATCTGTCAGTCACCAGAGTTCCCACTCAGCTGCGGCACCAGCAAAGAGAATCTGTGTCAGTGTGATGCTGCTGTGACCTGGGGTGTTAATGGGATTCATTCTATAATGTTCACTTGCAGAAATCGCATGCAGGAGTTTACACAAAGCAGAAATTAAGAATCAAATAAGCACAGATTTTAGTGAAGTCACCAGAAGTGCATCTTTAAGCATGCACTGAATACCAGAACTTAGGAAAGAAGAGTTAGTGGAAAGAGTAGATGCTCTGGTTCTGTATGTACGGATGCAACTGCCCCTTATTTTTCCATCAGCTTTCCCTCCTCATTTCCCATTCTCCATGTTTTCTCCTTTCTGATTCTCTCTGTCCTGAAGTCATGCTGTACTTTACCTGTGAGTTTACACTATTTAGAAAGTGGGAAGAAGCTTAATATTTTTTTCTTTATGCTTTGATGTCACTTGATGCTAATGAGCCACTCCACTACTAATGCGAAAGTGCAAAGACTAAAAATGTTTGTACTCATTTTGCACATAATTCTTGTCATGCAGCAAGTCAAATGACTACCCCACTTTCTCAGTCCTGCCAGTAGTAGGAGGCCATCTTGACACCCACTACTAGCTGGAGGAGTTGATGTTCATAAAAGCACTTCTATGTCATTGTGGCAAAAAATGAAAGCTACTCTGAATGAAAGGGGGGATGAAACACTGTAGTATCTGGAACACTGATTTCCAGGTTCTACAGTATCACAATATTTTATTTCAAAAGTTCTTCCCTAATTTGTTATCAGAGAAGGTAAGAGCATGATGGAAGTGAAATGAATAACATTCCACCTGCTCTTACACAGAAAACTGATAATGAAAACAAAGAGAAAGCACCTAAAAGACACTGTAATAAGCCACCCATTTGTTAAGTTCAGTAAAAAGGCAAATGCACCTGTGACTGTAGTCAAATGTTCACAAACCATAACAGTCCTGCATACTGATGTATCTTTGCAAAATATAGGTTGGATTTCTTAAGGCAAAGAATAGTTTTATAATTTAGTACAGCCTTATATATGAAGGGAACGTAAACAAGGAACACTTCAGCAGAATCCTGCCTGTCCTTTCATGGTTAAATTGTCTTGAGAAATGCTTTCTGTGTGGTTATCCAATAGAAATGCTAGTTCCCTGAAGTGGAGACAACTTGTAAAGCATTTCATTAACTGTTCACTAGTTTTTGCTGCAAAATTTAGTGCCTTTATAAATATTTCCCCTAACTTTATTTCCTGTCTGATAGAGTGTACAGAGTTTAATGTCACTGAGGAATTGCATTCTTGAGCATACTACATTTCAAAACAAAGCATGTAAATCTGAATTTTAACAACAGAAGTTTGCTATGAGCAGAACTTCAAAATCACTGATTCCATGCCATTTCTGCTTCCTCACTGGATTTCAATTGCTTGATACTTGTGCCTCTGCCCCAAAGGAGTCCACTTGGAACACTAGTGTTTTGATAAGAAATGTAGAACAGAATACAGCTAAAAAACACTATTTTTCAACATAGTCACCACCGTTAACTGTGTATTTTTGCCAGCAGTGAACAGGAGCCTGCATGTCACAGTCATAAACATCTGCAAAACAGAGGTGATCCACTGTTGCCGTCAGTACTGCAGAAATGCACCACCCACTGCCTCACTGTGCTCACACCCACCAGTTGAAGTCCATAAACATTCAGCAAGTGTCGATGAATGTCATTGGGTGCCAGTTTTTTCCACTTGAAGGAATTCAGTTTCACCCCTTTGCTTCATGCGCATTTCCATATCAGACGACATTGTGTCAGACTGCCCCTCTGCTGCCATTTGTCAGTTGGCAACAACATGTTATGGAATATTGGTGGGAAGGTTTAACCTCTACTGCCATACCACCAACATCCACCTCTGACATTGTGAGCAAACACCATTAAATAAGAGGCATTAACTTCAGAGCAGCCATTCTACTTTTCTCACTTTTCCTAAACAAACAGGGAAGGCAGATTTCTTTTAGAGCTTGAGCTGGTTCTGGTTATTAGTCTCAGTTACCTTTTTCTTTATTTTTACTTCTTTTTACTGTTTTTACATTTATCTAACTGTGGCAGTTGACAGTTGTGTCTTTTGCTTTGCGACCAGTGCTTTAGAAACACAGAGATAAGACAATCCAGGCTCCAAAAAGCTTTTTATTTATGTTGTCAGGAGAGAAAAAAAGTGAGAAAGGTAAATAGCTGGAAAATGAACCAGCCAGAGGTTGATTATGTAGCAGTGTCTTATCAGTTACTGGATTGGTAGTGGAATAGTCTGGGGAGGTAATCACAGAGGAGGATTTTTTGGAGGGTGTAGAGTTAGACACATGTAGAAGTATTGCAGGGAAACTCTTTCAACTGGTAGGAAATGTACAGGAGAAGATGCAGAATTTGTGAATTTCGTGGCAGTTGTTAAAATGGGAACCAATTGTGGCAAAGCTTTTAGATTATTATTTTCTCAGGCTGATTTTATTAATATTTGTAGCAGAGCAAATGATACCTAAAAACCCACATAAGGTGTTTTGGGAAGTTGGTATGGTTGTCTTCTCTGCACTTTACTGTATTGCTACTGCTACATCAACTTACCAGCATTCCTAGCTGATCTTAGGATTGTTCTGACTTTAAGATTTCTCTTTTTTGAGACTGGCATGATATATTCTCGTTTCTCATATGGTGATAATAACACTGTTTAGGTGAAAGGCTGATCATTTTTGTTTTCCTTACTTAAAGAATTTTGTCCTAGGTAATCATCATGGGAGCTTCCATCTGTTCTATTTTTCCCTATGGTTGTATCACTTTTTTTCCTCCAAAAAGAAAGAAACATCAGAAAATTTCCATAAGACTTCTCATCTCCCACCCACACCCCCACCTCACCACCCCCCCCTCCCCCCCCCCCCAAAAAAAAAAAAAAAAAAAAAAAAAGCCTTCAAAAGTAAGAGCATGAGTGTTGATGTTGATTTGAAGTACTGTGGTTTTATGTGTTTCTGAAATCTGGTATAGCTGATGTCTCCCAGGGATCAGAAGATCCAAAGAATTGCAGAAACTGTAGCACTAAGCAGTATCAGAAAACTGCAGATGTAAAGAAAATGTTACTTGCAGCTAAAGTTTACTTGACTGAGTCCATTGGGTGTTTTTGTTCACAGTACAAATTCTGGCTGGTATCTCTTCCTGTTGCAGTTGTTCCAGATTTGAACTTTTCCCACAAGACCTATTTCTAGAATTAGATTCAGATTGAGAAGAACTATGCAGTTGTTACTGTCATAAAAACAATCTGCTCTGGCTTGATTATGGGACCAAACTGAAAATGAAGGAAATGAGAAAATGTCAGTGTAATTTCTTAATGAAAATTATCTAACTTGTTATGAAGTCTGATCTTGATATTGTTGGTGTAGTAAGCAAAAGCTCTGACTTTCATTGGGAAGGATACAACTTTCACTGTAAAATAAAGGATGTTCCCTGCAAAAGCATGGCCTTTAGATGTGCACCTCATAGAACGTGTCCTTTTTTAGAGTTGCACTGAATGGCTGGTGTAATGTATTTCACCATATTATTTTCAGATGTGGATCAGTATCACTATTGTGACACCCAGGGAATTCTCCTAGTAACTTTTCTTTAAAAAACGTCTAAGGCAGAGTTGTTGCCTGTTCAGCAGCACATTGTTCACATGCTGGAAGTGTTGGAGGAAGCACCAAGCTTCTAATCTTGATAACAAGTTCTGTGAATAGAGATAGTACTCTTTGGTCTACTAATGGGCAAGGAAAGGTCACATCTTGGCTTCACTGAGCATGCAGTATCTAGATAGCTAATTTGAGTAATAACTGATTAAAGAGAACCTGCTCACTCCACCCTGAAGAGGAAAATTGATCAGTATATTGCTGTGCCCCTGTGCAGCTGGACAGAAAAGGAAGTCTCCTGAGAAAAAACTGATTCTGCTTGTTTCCTGAAGCATTGCTCTGATGCTGAAGTGTCCAGCCTATTTTGCTATGATCTGCATAGCTATAAAATGAAAATAATTACTGACCACGCTGTAGTTGTTGGCCACAGTTGAGGACTTTGGTGCACAACCCAGAAATCCAGAAGGGATTTGACCAGCAGCTGTCAAGTGACAGAAATAGTCCTAGTGTAGCTGTCGTACAGATAAAGAGGATTGGATGAGGAGACTTAATGTGTTGCCATTTGAACTAAGGGATGTAGGTGAAGAAAATTCCCTGTTTTCATGTTATCACTTTGATAAACCTGCCCTTATTATGGACTTGTTACATTTTGGGGGCATTAGGAGATAGGTCTCAAAATAGACATGGCTCAGATTCTACTTTGAACAATATACAATTTGTTTATTATGATTAGGGATGAGGGGAGATGGGAGGTCTGTTCAGAGTTTATACACTGTGAAGTAGTAAGAAACTAGTTTTGTTATCAAGTGTACACGTCTGTAAGTCTGTTGATCAGAAGGGGTCGTATAAAGCTTGACAACTTAAATTCCTTATACTAAATTAAAATTCAGAAACAAAACCCTTTTTTAGTGCAAGTTATTTTTTTCTGTCCACGAATGATACTCCGAATGACAAAATCAGGAGTTAAACCTCATCCATAGGAGGGATGTGACTTGCTTATTACCTTGACAAGAGCCTCTAAGTAGGACTTCAGTATTATCATTAGTGGGATGATACTACTGGGAAAAGTTGGTTGTGGGTGGATGTATAATCTTGGTGGTCTTTTTGATGCTTGTTGACTCAGTAATTCTTATAATAAGCATGTATGAATTTTTATTGCACATCTAAATGTTTTCTTAAGACAGTCCTACAATTGGCTGCCATCCAACTGGTCATTGGAGCACTCCTTCTTGATGTCAGTCAGTCTAAAGTGTGTTTGTGGTAGCTCCAACTATTTCAGGAGCCTTCCAGGATGGGATGAGCATAAATGATGTTCACAACTCCAGTTACTATAGCAGGTTTTTAAGGTAGAATTCTTCAATCACTTTCAGTCATGGAAGTATGCCCCAATGAATCGAGTTACTATCCATCAGTTTATTGAGGACCAGATGTGAGCCTTAATATTTTTGTCTGCAGTGACCCAATACCATGCTCTGAACTTACAATTACTATATTTATTAAGCGCAAGATTTTAGGTTCAAAGCACTTTAGAGCTTTAATTATGGGCTATGATACTGTTGGGCTTGGTACTGTATAGCTGCTCAACTGTGACTCCCACCCAAATAGCTTATTATCTTGGTGTAAGGCAAGAAATAACAAATAGGCAAGTGGAGAACATGGAAAGACTGTGAGGGAAATCAGCATATTGGGCAGCAGTGTCAGTGCTTTCCCAAGTTTGTCTGCAGGCAGTGATTTGAAGCAGAATAGTATGTTATCTGTAGGGACCTTTGTAGAAGCCTCTTCCCATACACTGCTGCGAACACGTATGTGCTCCTTTGAAAATCTAGTGACACTGGTATAAAAGTTTTGTCAGTGTTGAGGATCATTTTTTCATACTGGATGAGAGCTATCAAAGAACAGCTTTGAGAGTTAGTACCAGTTGGATGTGCTTGATGCAGGTTTCAAGAACTGGAAGGAAATACAGATAAAATGATGAGCTCTTGTAAGTTCTGGTTGCAGGTATCTAAAACACCTTTCAAGTGGGTGGATATGAGCTAGTTCAGTATGTTCTTGACAGAGGAAAAGTTACTGAATTGAGATATGAGAAGATCAAAGTTTGTGGAGTAGTCATTTCTGTGCAAAACTTACACTTCGAAAGAAGTGGAAAACTAATGAAGTCTGTAGGCAAGAACATGGAGAAAAGGTTAGTCTGAAGTAGTCACAGGCTGGGGAAACAAGCCAAATGGATGTGGGATCCATCATCAGGGTCACAGATGTTCCACAGAACCTGATGGAAAAATAAGGAGAGCTGCCATGGATATGTTATTTTGTGGTGGTATCTAAGTATAATTAGATCTGGAAGAAGCAGTGAGCTTTTACTATAGGCAGAAACAGACAGATACAGAAAAGAGGATATATGTCCAAAGCAGTCTCATCACATAAGGAATCCTTATTATTCTGTCAAAATCAAAATGTCATCTCTGACAGATCACTCCTGCTGAGAAGCAACTAACACTTGTGACTAATCCCACTGAAATCAAGACAAGAGGGACAAAAAAGTAGTGTTCAGAAATGCGAGTCAGTTAAAAATGTAACTTGTTTGTGTATGTAAGGGATCAAACCAGGAGGATACAGTATGATGTGCAGCAGTGAGCTGTGTTTATGTGTTGTCTCAGTGACACTGAGCTTCAGGTGGTTATACACATTCAGAGTGGAAATTTTAACTGATTTGTCAATTCTAGTGAAATTTTATCTCCAATCATTTTTATTTATGCATTTAAACAGACGTAGTCTCTGAACTCTCTGAACTCAATGGTCTTCTCCAAGGATTAAGGTGCTGTTCACTGCAAGTCAGGACATTGGCAACTCACTCTTTGTTTTCGTGTGACTTTTAAAGATTGAATGTGAAGTCAATTGGTGTTTCGAGAAAACCAGGAATAATTGTGAATATGCTAGCAGTGTTGTTATAAACGATAATACTAATTTAAGCAATATGAAGAATGTGTCTGCTCACTGAGTTTTGTTGTTGTTTTTTTCTCTCTTTTCAACATTCATTTCTTAAGAAAATTGGCTAAAAAGCGAAAAGAGACATTGAGCAGTACACGGCAAGAAATGACAGTGATGGTGAATTCAATGGATAAAAGCTACACTGAGCAAGGCACCAACTGTGATGAAGCTTTCTCTTTCATGGACACACACAATCTAAATGGGAGATGTAAGTTTTTCCTTTTCTTTCTTTCTTTTTTCTTTTTTTTTTTTTTTTTTTTCCTCTTTGCAAGTGGCTTTTAAAATATTCCTCATTACTCAGCCATGGAAAATCTATGGGACCCAGAGTCTCCCACTGTGCAGCACATTACAGGGTGTATTTGAATGAGCAAGACAGCCAGACATCAAGAAAGGATTTCTTTAAAAATAATAAGTATAATTGAGCTTCTTTCTGTCCACTTTTTCTTCTGCAGAAGAGCAAATACATTACTGAAACAGCTGTAGTTTTTCCTTTCTCCAATCTCCATTATGTTAAAAATTTTACCTCCCCCATCCTGTCCCAAGTCCTTCAAATGCTTCCCCTGCTTCACCTTATTTTTCTTTTTTCTTTTTTTTTTTTTTTTTTTTAATTTGGTAGACAAACTTAGACAAAACTTATTTTTGAATGTCATAACATTCCAGTTGTAATATTCCAGTTGTCATATTATTTCTAATTGTAGATGATTCTGTTGCTTGTTCGAAGGAAAAAATCTACTGAATTGTGAGCTATGCAGTTTCTTAAGAGACAGTCTAAAAGCCTTGGTCTTCATGGGTCTACCCTCAAAATAAATAAAATTTAGGATATACATTGTCCTAGTCAGAGTTTAGTCAAGGAATTGCTTCTGCCAGGTGTTGGCAATGACCAAAGACCAAGACTGCAGTAGTTTTTCATATAACTGTTAGAAAGAATGGGAAAAAAAGTTCACAAAGCATTATAATTTTTTGTAGTTCCTAAGGAATCTCAGTTTTTCTCCTGTCCCAGTGTTTTTGAATATCATCAGAATTTATCAGAGATTCTATTTTGTTTCAAGTTCTAGTAGACTGTAAGGCCCAACTCCCATTCTTTAATATTGTGCTTAAGAACGTTGACAAACACTCTGAAGTTTATTAAGTGAGACTTCTTTCAGCAGTTTTAGGCTCAGAATTGGCAGTGTTTATTTGCAATTGTGTTGATTATGAAATTGCTTTGAAATAGATATTTCAAAATCTGACTTGCCTTTTTGGTGAGACTATCCCATTTTGGTTAACGAAATTGCTTGTTTAGTGATGAGATGAAGAGATATGGCTTTCTCTTCTGTCCTCTTGGTGTAGTCTTCCACTGTGTGGTTGAATGGTCTCAACAACCAAAGAAGCTGCAGTTATTTCCTGTGTGGCCATCCTCTTTTCATGCAAACCACCTTAAACCGATTTGAAATTCTCTTCATGGCCAATATTTGACACCAACTGAGAACCAGAACCTTTAGTTCAAGCTTTCCATAATAAATGTGGTCACTAGAAGAAATTGGTTTGACAGTCTTTAGGAAAAATCTTTTTGTAAGACCTTGTTCTCAAGAGATTTAATACATTCCTACCTCCTATAAAAGTTTACTGTCCTGGCAGCGTTCTGAATCTCACCAGTTTTATTAGCTGCCTCAACCTCGACCTCAGCTGGTGTCTACATCCATTTCCAAAAGAAATCGCTTTGTGTCCTTCTAGTAACTCAGGAGACAAAATCAAAAGAAACTAGTCTCAGATATATTCACTTAGAGGATAAATGATACCTGCCAGCATCAGTTAGCCAGTTTCCAAATAGCTCCCTTTTAACAAGGGCAGGTAACTGCATACCAACAGCGAAATAAAGATAAATCAAAGCTAGCAGAGTCATCTCAGTACTTTTTGTCAAGCAGATCCTGTCTTCCCCAACTCTGCTTTTGTCTCCTAAATTACTGTTAGTTTGCTTATATGTATCCAGAATATGTTTACATTTATTTACTCATCTGAGTTAATTTCAGCCGTACAGATAAGCAAAACTGCCACAGCTAATGTCTAATTTGAAAAAGCTTTGTTTAAAAACTTTTAGTGAGTCTTTGCATTAGCATCCTCTGTAATATTATGATTAACTCTCTCCTGTTGGATGTATCTGTGCTTACAACAGTAATTCACATGATCTCTGGATACCGGGGAACTAACTGAAGTTAATTTTTCTTTGCATTTTCCCTTTTACTAATGGCTAAATTATTAAACACCAATGACAGCACTTGTGTATATACAACAGTATATCGAGAAAGCCATTCTTAAAGAGTAATATTCAGAGCATAAATGCAATCTGTGTATTATCCCCCTGCCTGAACAAATTGTAAAAGACAGAGAAAAATGAACTGTAGCAGAATGTTTACCTACAGTATTTACTGTATTATTAGGTAAACTTACTAATGATCAAAGCTTCTGTCAAAAGCACCTGCTGTCGCTGTAATGTCTTTATTGAAGCACCAGTATTCAGTCTAGTCTTGTGATTTAAGAAATATATTTGTCATCTCTGATCAAAATGCTGTATCTGACGATATTTCTTTCTAGGGAATTGATCAAATTCTGTAAGTCATTCATTTTGTTTGCTAGACGCACCTGCTTTTCCCTGTGTCCCGATTACAGTGTGACAAGCACAACAGAAAACCAAATCAAGCCCACGTGCCATGTCACCATGTCACTCAGCTTAAATAGCCGCGTAGCACTCTCTAACTAGCCTCATTTCTTTTTGCAGCTGTATCTTCACCATCTTCATTTACAATGAAAACTAATACACTGAGCACGACAGTGCCTAACTCTTATTACCCAGGTAACCTTTTTTTTTTTATAATTTGCTTCAACCCTATGTAAACTTTTTCATTACAAAAGTGTATGTAATTATGTTATTATACTCCTTGCCATGGAAGTTTAATTCATATTCTGGGTAACCAGTTGCTTGCAGTAGCTTTCTGAAAGAAAACTCGGGAACGTTTATCAATCATTTACTGTTCTCTCTCTTTTTACCTTTTCTGCATTGACCTGCTTATGATGTATGACAGATCCATTTGTGCCAACTGCAATTTTAGGTGAGAACATTTCTTTTTATCGAAGTTATTGCTGAAGTAATTTAGAAAGTCACAGACAAAAGTACACAGAAAGCTGTAGTTTTATGCTTGAGGGAGGGGGGATAGGCTTGTCTACACTATAAGTACTAACGACAGTTACCAGGCTTGATTTCTACTGTCACAGTGCAAGTCAGGGGAGAAAAAAGAGAAATAATTTTAAGGAGTGGATTTGTGAGGAAATGTTTATGCATGTATTTGGAGTGATACAAAAGAATTTGATTATCACAGCAATTGAAATAGTTTCCCTCATTTTTTTCCTTTTTTTTCTTCTTTTTTTTTTTCTCAGAACTGAAGATGTCACTTCTTAAAAACACCTTTTTTTCCTAATTAGGCTATTCATGATGTAGAAAATCAGACAAAATAGGGTTTTGGCCATCCACCAGCTATCATTTCTTATCATAATGCCGTGGTTTCTGACATGATTATCAAAGTGAAGCTTCAGAGGAGAGCTGGTATTTTGAACAGCAAAATGATAACATGACACTTACAGTAATACAGTTTATTGTGGATTGGGTGTCACAGGAATAAAATAAAATGATAGAACTACATTTTAAAAGCATACAGTTAAAGTATATAGTATTTCCACAGGGAATTCGGGAAATCCTGTTGCTGTCCAATATCAGAAAGAGAGGGATTTCACACAGTAATAAAGTAGTAAACATGAAATGCCATTGCATTGTCTATGCTGAACTAACTGACCACATTGTGTCTTATATTTATTTACACTTTTTTCCCATAGTAACTTTAAACTAAACAGGGAAATATTTTGAAGTGATTGGAATACAGCAGTTCGCTGTAGCAAGAGTTCAAATTCCACTGTCAAACCTCTCTACTCCTTTTACTGACATTTTTCCCACAAAAATATTTTCTTCTGCTCCTTTTTCTTCAAATAACTGGTAAAAAATAAAGACCTCCTAACTGATTCCTTTCTTTAAAATTCAAGTAAAACAATCTTAAGTAGAATGAAGAACAGAGGAATTTTAAGTATAGGAATTTGATCTTTGAAAATTTGTTCCTGTAAAACAAAATTAAGCAAAGTGCATTTCAGTGTGTTAACTTTGAGAAGAAACCAGTGAATATTTATTCATTATATAAATTTGGCAGAAGGTAATGGTAGTGACTGTGTCAGTGTAATAATCTGCATGCAGATGAAATTTGCAGTGCCTTTTAACTGCCTGAGATGCTAAGATTTTTTTCTGTGTGCTTTAGCATTCATTCAACACTTCATCCAGTGGATGTTCTGACCTTGTGGGTGGGCAAGCAGAAAAGTGTTATCAGGAGAAAAACTTTGAGATTTCTTGTTTGAATTATTCCATTATATTTGCTTTCAGTGGTTTTGGTTGGTTTTCCTTTTGTTTGCAATCTTTTGCAAAAAGTTATAGTAAAAATATTTGTTAGCTCTTCCCCCCACCCCCACAAGAAATAACCTTTTAGTAAACAGTTCAGATATCAGACAAACACACACTGGAAGAAAAATAAATTAAAAAAAAAAAAAATCTTTGCTTATATAAGTCTGTAAAATTAGTTCAGTACATATTCTGTGGTCCAATACGGCAGCATGTGATTTCTCATCTCAAAAAACCTTCCAGTTATTTCCATGTATATAATATTTTTGTGACCTTACCTGTAACAAGTATTATGAATGGTGTCTTATTCAAACAGGGTTTATTTCTCAAAAGGTGTTTCTATAGGAATAATGTTTTACCTAAGGTAAATCAAATTAGCTGTGTTTGAATCAGTTGAAGATTGTAGATGTTAACAAAAGTGCTGTATTTCTGTTGCAACTAACACCTGCTCTTGCCACCTGTCAGTGTTTAAAGAAGTTATTTTAGGCTGTAGGGTAGTTCAAAGAAGTGTGACCTCCTTGGTAAGTACAGGTATTGCAAGTGGTTGAGTTCAGTTTTCTCAGTCAGAAACCCCTAGAACGGCTGCAATACACTTACCATTTCCAGATTTCTGTATAGCACAAATTTTGTCCAATTCATGCATATTAGGAACTCCATGAAATGGAAAGAAAAAAATTAATGATCGCTGATGAGGTACTCTTTAAGTGGGCAGCAATCTTACTTCTCAGTTTCAGATATGAGGAAATTTTCATATATTTGAGGGAAAACTTTCATGCTCATTCTGATAATTTGAGAGCTCAATTAAAGCTTTACATGACAGACATTAAATTTACATGAGTGTAGGTCATGTTTGTCATGTTTCAGTTGCATGTGTTACTGAAACTGGAGAAATAAGAGTGCTGTCCCAGAGAAGATAGTGTGCTGGGTTTGCAGATACTTTCCATGTCATAAGTTCATATAATTGGCAAATAAATATATTCTTTAAGTGTTGTATAACTCTATGGGAATCAGTTAGTGGGAAGTAGAATAATTGAAATTGTAGGAGATCTTAAACAAAAGAGACAGACTTCCCATTCTGTATGAACATGTTGTCTGGAAGAGCTCACCCTTCCAGAGAGCAGAAATGCTGATAAGCTCATGCTAGAGTGCTCAAAAGTAAACCAAAAAAACTGTAATATTTGTGACTTCATAATATAAGCCAAGGAATGTGCTTTCTTTAAAGCAACTTAAAACATTGCTCCTCAAGAAAGAAAAACTGAATTAATTAACTATGAGAAATAAAGAGATGGAGAGAAGAAAATTAAAACAAAGGAGGTTGTGGAAAATGAACTAGTAAGGATGAAACTGCAGCTTTCTTAGTACAAGAATCTGATGTCTGGTAACTTTGCATTCGTTCTAGTTATTACCAGTTTGAGTTACAAGAGCTTACCTAATTTGGAGAGGAAAAAAATAATGATAATTAAAAAAGGCAAAATTCTCTAACTTGCTTCTAAAAAGGAAATAAGCCACCTCAAAATCATGATCGTACACTTTCTTTTGTTTTTTGTGTCTTAGCCACTCTGTAGTTTTCAGGTGCCATTTCAACAGCAACATACTGTACCTACACTTGTATACCACGTTTCATGCCATGCATCCCAAGGTGCTTTGCAGTAGTTTTATCACACATTAGACAGAAGTTGTCAGCTTTTCTCACTGAATGATGAGTCTGTTTTGCTCTAGATTTATTCAGGTTAGCAAACCAGCATGAAAAGTAGTGTACATACTCATGCCCATAAATTGTTCTCCGCTTGGTTCAGGTTTAAATGCATCTTCCATACTGACTGTATGAGGACCAGATTTCATACATCTTGTTAAAACTGTGAACTGACGAACTCTGAAATCGTTCCTGAAATATGATTCATTGAACTCTGTGACCTTAACACCTATTTCCAGTGGTATAATTATGACCAAAATCTCACCTTTAATGAGATGTGGTAGTATTTTTAGAATGCAAAAGAGAATCTGGGACCTTCTCATGCAGAAAATATGAGTAATTTTCAGCTATGGTGTATTTAATTTGTGAATGTGGCAATATATTTTTAGCATTTCCCTATCATTCATTGTGTTTTACAAAAGTTTTTTTACATGTATATCTATAAATATGTTCTATTTAAAAACCTCTTGCTGTGGTTACTGTGCAGCCAATGAGGAGTACTTTGGGCAAGTCAAAGCCCTACATCTACAATTGAATTTAAAAATCAGGCACTCTTTGAGATATGTAAAGTTAATATTTGGGTAGCAGTAAGATGTATTTTTAGTGACATTTTGGCCTCAGAATTTGAGGGTTTTTTTTTTTCTCAAGTCTTAACTAGTCTTAAGAACTCCCATCTAAATAGGAAGAAACTGACTTGCTTCCTTAGGTAGAGAGTGCATTCACATCTGCCTTTATTGCAAAGTATACATTTTGATCTCAGTTACATCTTTGTGAACTGACTCACAGTAAAATAGCTTTGTGTTAGTGCTGTTGATTTATACAGTGAAACTGAGATCAGAATCTGACTCATTTAGGAAATCACACTGTAAAGACTAAATTACAAACATAAAATTACCTGTAATTATTAATGTAGTACTGTTGCTTATGCCCTGTTTCCTTTTTCTCCTCCTCTTTTTTTCTCCTGATATGTATCTTCTTAAAAGTGCCAATCAATGGTAAGTTGCCCATTTGCCCCATGGAAGAGATGTGGAGGGTTGGGAGAGTATGTGTTCCATCCAAATTTTAACCAGCCCACTGGGTTCTCCTGTTTGTTGGCCTGCATGTCAGTTGGCACATAACATTTCATGCCTAATGTGATGGCTCATGATATACTGTGGTCCTAAAGCATGTTCAGCAACCAGTCAAGACATTTTTCCTGATCAGATGATCCTTTGCATTTGTCCTCTTGTAGTTTGTCTCCAAACGTTGTATCAAATCTACATTTCCATTGCAGTCCTAGCTTGATGAAACCATAAGCCATTTTGTGCATCCTTTTATTTTGCTCACTCCAAACATTTGCTCTAAATTTGCAGTGTAAAATATTGCAGTTAACTAATCTAAGAAGTCTGCAAGTCCTGTTTTATTCTATAGGACTTGATGAAGTTTCAGAATGAAACTTCTGTGCAGCTTAGAACCAAATGCCTAATTTAAAACTCAATTATAATCAGCCAGTGATATTTAAAGCAATATTATAGTTCGGACTGCTATGCAATGCTTCCATTGTAGAACCATGGAATTTGCCTCATTCCAATCAGTCTTGCAGTTTCCCTGTGTAAACTGTTCCATGGATTTACTGATCTTCTGGCACATAGCCTTCATAGACAGAAGCAATGTTGATGATGTCAGATTTCTTCCATTCCTCTAGAAATCTGTGTGATTTGTATTTTTGTTTATAAGTAGAAATGAACCAGTACATTATGAGGTACTCTTTTCCTAGATGAAACCCATACGATGGGCAGTGACACAAGCAGCCTGGTCCAGTCCCATACCTACAAGAAACGAGATCCAGCAGATGTGCCCTACCAGACCGGACAGCTTCATCCAGCCATCCGTGTAGCTGACTTGCTGCAGCACATCACCCAGATGAAATGTGCAGAAGGCTATGGATTTAAAGAGGAGTATGAAGTAAGTGTCAGCTGTAATGATCTGATTATTATGTCTTCTGCCCTGTTGGCTTTATCTGTCTGCTATCTGTCACACAGACTGGAAGAAATAATTACTCGACCCAGTAAGCCAGGTGCTGTGTGATGGGAAGTATTGAATGGAATCACCTCCATAGTTAGCAAAGTTTTGGTAGTAACAAGGCAGGATGAAGAGCGAGAAGAAAAGCCTTTCTTGGAAATCTCTGCCTAATTTTACTTGCAGAATTATGTATATTGAAAAAGCAGCTCCGCTAGCACTCTCCTGGAACTTAGGTTATTTTTCTTTTACTGTTGTCTAAACAGACTTGCCCTGTAACACGGTATTAGTTGGGAAATCAAGTTCTACAAGCAGTATTTTTCACATTAATTGTGAGAGACGTTCATTGTTGCAAGGATGTGTTCACATATTCAGAGAGGTCCATAAGGCCGTAAAATGTATTCTGTGCTGTATGAATTTTCTCTCACTTTGCAGAGGCTATTTCTAATCTTCATTTTTTTCGTATGAAATTATAGACTCTCTTTTTGCTGTTCATTTGTTTGTTTGCTTTTTTCATTCAGCTTCTGTTTCTTCCTTTCATGCTTCAGTGACCTGTTTCTCACTGTTATCCCTTTAGTGTTAAAAATCACAACCACTATGTCCTGGCAAAGAATAGAAGAATACAACATCATAGCACTGCAGATTGTATCTTGCTTGTGAGATAAGTCTGTCCAACTAGGTAGAAAAAAAAAAAAAAAGAAAAAAAAAAAGCAAAACACAAGCAGAACTTGCTATCATGCCCAAAACTGTAGGTAATATTATACATGCCTTCGAAAATTTGTTTATGAGCCTTGAGGAACATGTTGCTCCTCATCCAAATCATATAGCTGAACCAATGGTAACATCTCAGCCTGGGTTGGCTGTCTAATATGAGACCCTTTGAAAACTGCTAGGTCCAATATTTCAATATCTAGAACAAACAGATGAATGCCCTTTCTCCTCTTTTCTTTGTCTTTTAGCTCAGAGCTTAGGGAATTTATTAATGTAAATGGGTCTCACATGGTATTATAGGATGGTTACAGCAAGTAGAGTTTCCCAGAGTGAATTTTAATCCAAAAAACAAGTAGCATAAAAATATTACTTCACAAAGGAAAAATACGTATGATTGACCCACAGGACTGGACTACAGATTTCCAAAATTGTTGTAGGAGTGTGTGAGAATTTGTGAAATAATATGCCATTGCTGAGGTAGGAAGGTGCACTGCATAAAAATTTGTTGTGTCTTGATATGCGACATATTTAAAGCTATCAACTCAAAACACTCTGATAACATTTAATACTTTATATGGACATGGGCTGTGACCTAAGATGATGTGATCAGACTAAAAAGTAATAATTGTTCCCTGTTCTGTGGCCTAGGAAACAAATTGTGATTACCAGCAGCCCACCCTCCTGTTTCCAGGGGCAAGTTGTACATAACAGAGACTGTATCTACCTCCGTGCATAGTAGTGTTCATCTATCTAATGGAACCCCCATTCAAATTGCACTGCATCTCCAACCCAGTATAGAGGACTAAATTTCCTTTCCTTGGAAAGTAGGATGTGAGAAATCAGGGGAATAGTTGTAAATGGGTTCTGGTGTTATGTTATTCCTGTGTAGCCAGTAAGAAGCAGAGTGATCCAAATGCAATTTTAACTGTCTTCTCAAAGTAGAAGCTGGCAAAAAAAGATCTCATTCTTTGATCTGATAGAAAAAAAAGGGGAAAATAACCAGCAGAAACCATTTAAATTGCTTCCGTCCTGCAGGGCACAGGGCAAGTAATAGTTCGTCTTTTGGTCATGCACAGGTGTCTTCTGCTCTAGAGACTCAATGTACCATGCTTAAGTTTTGAAGATAGGAATTCATGTATTCGCTGTTGCAGGTCCTACACTACAAAGACATCACTAGTACATTGCTTAGTTTTTATTAGCATGCTTGTTGCCTGCTTTTTGCAAGAAATAGTATTTTGGGGAGTTTGTTGTGCTTTGTCATGACAGCTGTGTGATATAAAAATTGCTTAAATATGTAACTGTTTAAACTGGTGTTTGTAGCGTTAACTTTCAAAGCCCGTGCTTCAGGCCCTTTCCAAAGTCAACGACAAGTGGGTTTTTTTCCTTCAAATGTAGAAAACAATTAATTCCCAGAAGGAGATAATCACTTGTCAACTTTCATTTGTGCGGCTGACTTAAGCAAGTTTGTTCCTTTGAGCTTTTTATGACACCGTTATTTTAAAATGATGGAATTTTATTCTTGTCTGTGGAAAAGATTTGCTCATCAGCCAAAATCCTTTGTACCAGCATTAAGCCTAGAGGAAAGCTACAATTAATTTATATTAAAAAAGAAGACTGTAAAATGGAATTTATAATGCAACCAACGACATGGCTTTTTAACTACAACAGATCAAACGATACTACAGAGAAACAGTTTCCAGGAAAATCACTTATATTTTAAGCTTCCCAAGCTGAGGAAGGCGTCCCATTACAGACAATAGGTGTAGTAATGACTAATGACAGCAGATGCAATATATTTGAGTGCAGTGTATAAGTAAAGGGAGACTTAAGATATTGCTGCAACTGAAAACGTCTTCTTCGTATAGGGAAATTTTCTACAACCAGCGTGAACTATAACAAAGTATATATTTCAAGGTTTTTTTTCCACCAGCCTGCTGCGGTATGGCTTTTTATTTTTGTCCATGTGCATTGAAAAAAAAAATGCACAATCTGTCATAGCACTACTAAGATCGAGAATCAGTTTGTTTATGCTGCTGTCAAATTGATACTGTCCTCTTTGCAAGGTTGAACTAGGCAGTGGAAGAACTTTTTTCCCTATAAGTTATCAGAAGGATAACCGTCCAAATGAAAAGGAAGAAATGGTTTGGCAGGGGATTTGTTTTGAATGAAGTCTTATACATGATTTTTGCTCTAACAAGACAGTAGGATTATATATTCTCAGCAGGGAAAGAGTTTGGTTCAGGAGAAATTCACACAGGATTCGCTCTGAAAATAAATCTGTTGAAGTGAACAGAAAGTGAAGTAGCACATTACCCATTAGCGGCACTTCAGAGGAGTGAAAGGATATGGTGCACTTGCTGTCATGCATAGTTATAAGTGCTTTAAAATAAAATTTCATAATTAGGAACACAATTCACAATAATTGGGGCAGTAGTTCACAATCCAAGTAATTTTAAGTCCTCTTGGCTTCACATGTGAGTTTTTGGAGTAAAGTAACTGACACAAAGAATAAAGGTTGAAAAATCATCTTTAGCAATGGCAGGATGGTGCTTGATCACTCCCTGCTCCACTCTGTGATGTGATGGCCCACTTGAGATACTGAGTACCCATATGTGCCATGTATAGGGCCTCAAGAGGGCACAGCACTTGGCAGGATTATGCCTTTCTGTGTGGAGCAGAGATATTTTGGCTCTCATCGCTGACAAGGTTTTGCTGGAGTATTAATATGGAAGCATCCTGGCTCTGCTCCTGCCATGGTGTGTGTGTGAGGATTTCTGTTCCATGGGGCAGAATTGAGCCCTGAGCTTTGGGTGCAGCAGTGCAGCTTTGGATCTGGTGTGTAGCTGTATCTGCTGAGCAGCAGCAAAGACAGGCATGTCCTCAGCAGTGCGTTGGTAGCAAGTTCATGCCCATTTAGCCAGGTGTTTCTCAGGTGTGAAAATAGCATGGTTACATTACTGTAAGCTGAGGACTCAAACACAGACCTTCATTTACAGCCTGGTGGAGTGTTAATGATTGGAAAGGATTGCACAGAAATCCTTAAACTCTGGGAAATTTCTACACAGCTAGTCTTCAGTAGAGCTTTATATCCTTTCTATCCCCTGCCAGACCCTTAAGAAAGGAAAGGTTTTGGCTTGGTTCCAGCAGCATTAGATTGACAGAATAACATTGGCCTGATTTCACAGAAGCTCCCCCACAGCATCCCCACTCGCCCTCACTTCCCCCACCAAACTGTGCATTATTTTAGCTGCTCCCAGCTTCCAAAGCATGAGAGCTTGCACTAATGATGGAGAAGGTGCTTGTCTCCTTTCTGTATTACAGAAGCTATACAAATAGGATAAAAGGATTAAAGTGGTCTCTACATTTTGCCACCTTTTTCCCTTACACTTGCCACCTTTTCAGACTTCCTAATTTCACAGGGCCTTACACTGTGTCTTTTCACAAAGATCAATATCTGTTAAAAGGCCTTGAACACACTGCTGCAAAGGAGCGAGTTCATGTCCTTCCTAAGGAGGAGATGGAGTAGGCTACTCTAGGCCAGCACAGCTTAGCACAGCTAGGATGGAAATAGAAAAATTTATCAAGCTTATTGTTTTAAGTAAGTTTTATTGTAGACTCTATTTTTGGCTCTTTCAATCAACAAAACATTTTACCTGTTCAGTGTGAATTGTTTTTTTGCCAAATAAGCCTCTGTTGACATAAGACAGTCTCAAATAGATTTCGGAGTGTCTACACAAGAGCTTGGACTGGTTTAGCTGAATTGATTTAAAAACACACCCTTAATTAAACTGGCGCAACACTGTGTAGATAAAGCCTTGCAAAATCAATTCCACGTTATGTTCCATGACAGGGCCTTCTGAGCTTCCATTATCACAGAAACAGAGGTTCCTTTGAAAAGCCAGGGTTTGCAGAGGGTATCCTTCTCAGATCAGCCTCATTTACTGTCGCTAACAGCACTTGTAAAAGCTTTTAAAAGTTTCTCTGTATAGCATTAACTTTAAAGTATTTCCCTCTGATGTGTCTCTTCCCTTCCTTCTCCTCCTTTCCTGAAGCGCATTCCCTGTCTGAAGTCTTTGTGGCAGTTCACCTGTTTCAATCGGGAATCAATTTTAAACTAATATCATTAAGGCTACACTGCTCCTAATATGATGGAGTTACATGCAGTCAAGACACTGTACTGATTATGCTGCTTTTATACTGCATGGTCTCCATCCACTCTGAGGGGCTGCACCTATGTATCTGTAGTAATCTCTAAATCACTGCACTTAAACAGACAGACACTGATGTGAATACAGGCTCAGAGGGCCTTTCAAGGTCAGGGATGTGAAATGTATTATCTAATGTATGTTAACCAATTCATTTTATTTTAGCACTTCTTAACACCTATTATAGATCAGTAGCAGTATTTTGAAATAAGTTCCCTGGTTGTGGTTGCTGTTTAGTTATACCTTGGGGAATCGTGGTCAAAGGTGATGATGAAAAATGGATAATTTGAAGAGGATTTGGAGGTGAGTGGTGAGAATAATGGAGGGTAGAAGCAAAACATGTGCATTGAAAGGGAACTTCAAAGGCACATAGGAAGATACGCTGTCTGTCAGTGAAAAAAGAGTTTTTTGCACTGTGTACTGTTGGCCTGTGAAATACCTGCAGTAGAAAAGAAACCAGCTTTAAGAAACAAAACAAGAAAAACAAACACTCTTAAAACAGCATAAATATAAATCCTGGGCTTTAGGGGCAGAAAATATTGCAGGCAAGGAGTTTTTTGTGAGGAAGTTCACCCCATAGTTACCCACTTAAGGCTTTGCTTTCTCCAAACCACTGTTACACAAGTGTCTGACCTAGGACAGAAATCTGGTAGATTTTCCTTTTGCTTCTGTTGTGCAAATGCAAGGCAGACCAGAATCTTGTCACCTCAACCAACTCCTCCAGCACAGCTTTTCTTTCTCTTGGTTCCAGCTGTAAGACAAAGGTAATGCCACATAAACCCTCTAAGTCCTGTGCTCTGGGACCCTGAAATTGAAACTTCATGAATAGCGGGAGAAATAGTTTTGTTGATGTCGGGTTGGTATAACTGCCGATAGGGCCCAGCTGGTGCTGCTTTTTCTACATTTATTCTTTATGCCTGCACCTGACATGTCTCACCTCCAGTCTGTACATTTTTATCGTGCTTTTTGCCTGATTTTATTTGATATTCTGCAGCACCTGCTGAGGCAGTCAATACCACAATCAGTGCAGGTTATTTTCTATCCTGCAAGACACAAATTAGAAAGAAAGCAAAAAGACTCTGGAACATCAGGAGGGAATGAGTGCATTAGTACATGGTTTAAATACATGAAGGGCAACATATGTGTCCTCTAGAACTGAGAGAAAGATAATTGTTTTTCTTTCTTTTTTTTTCCTCTTTTTGTTTCTGTAGCAATGAGAAAATTCACTAGAGATTGGAAACAATGGAGAAATCGAAACATAAGTAAAATAGTGGGAATTTGTCGTGTGGAAACAGTGTGGAAAACTATTGGAAATTCTCCTTTGTAGTGATTCTTGATTTTTTTTTTTTTTTTTTTTTTTTGTGTGTGTGATTGTGTGAAATGACATAGATAATTAGATAGAGCTGGAAAAAATCACCTCAATATTCATTTGTATCTTTAGTCTTCAATGCTGGGAAGTTGCAATTGTTTGATTATTGGCATCATAAATGGTCTCTTCCGTGCACAATGGATAACCACTGCTTAAGGCAATAAAAAGATTTATATGTGAGTTAGATATTCCTTTTCCTTTATCAAAGGACTACGTTCAGAATACCCCAGCTTCATCAGATTACCGTGGGGTCTGCAACAGCCTTCCACAAGTCCGAGGTAATTTGTCCCGGTGTGGGTTTATCACAGAATCACAGAATCACAAAATTGTAGGGGTTGGAAGGGACCTCTAGAGATCATCGAGTCCAACCCCCCTGCCAAAGCAGGCTCCCTACACCACGAGACTGGTGTATGCCAAACTCATGGATGCTGGAAGCCTCAGCACTGAAAAGATCATGTCTCAGGAGTTCTAAGTACTAAGATACTCCAGATCAATACCAAAACGAAGTCATTCCAACCCAGAAACTACATTTGCTAATAACATGCATAATTAACGATGCAAACTATCAATGCATGCAGTATCCCTTTAATTCTTTAGTAAGGGTTGCTTCAGTTGTTGATCACTCAGTGGGTGGTGA
Source organism: Coturnix japonica (assembly GCF_054131305.1). Taxonomy (NCBI): domain Eukaryota; kingdom Metazoa; phylum Chordata; class Aves; order Galliformes; family Phasianidae; genus Coturnix; species Coturnix japonica. Next base: position 45,955,905 of record NC_140664.1, read on the forward strand.
CACACTGGAACTGGTTGCCCAAGGAGGTTGTGGATGCCCCATCCCTGGAGGCATTCAAGGCCAGGATGGATGTGGCACTGGGCAGCCTGGTCTGGTGGCTGGTGACCCTGCACATGGCAAGAGGTTTGAAACTGGATGATCATTGTGGTCCTTTTCAATTCAGGCCATTCTGTGATTATGTGATCAACAGGAATCAGCTGATAACAACTTTAACTGGATGGTGGTTGATAGAAGTTTGGTTTCTCAGTTCTTAGACACATTCATTTTACTACACGTGTTCTGCTGGTTTCATACAATTCTGTATCTGTCCTTAGTAGCTGAGAATGTTCGTTCTTAACAGGTTTTGAATGTATGAAAGGTGCTGTCACAGTACTTAATCTCATTCACACAGCATTGCCTTCCTGTCCTATGCTGCAGTGACCGCTCAGTGATTGAGGTACCTCAAGAGTTTCTAAATCTCCTTGTTTCCTTCTCCTGCTCTTCCTAAATGCCTTCTCCTTCAATTTAGATAGATGAGCAAATATATGCAGAAGCAGCTTTCTAGTTTGTTTTTATTAAAGCGGGTTTAATTAAAATGTATTCTTACCACAGATTATAGATTGAGGTCATAGTTTCATCACAGAGGATTTGGGTTTTTATGTTTGAATTATAAAATTGTGGAGGTATGTATGCTATACCCTTCCAAACCCATTCTATATCCCTAGGATCACTTTTAGTACAATGTAGTCAGCTGTTGGTCATGCTGGTACTGATCAGTCTGAATTAGGTGGGTGTCAAGTTCCTGTTTTCCTCTCCTTGAAACCCCAAACATTCTGAACTGTATTATATGAACTCAGGATAACAGGAATAAGGATGTCTGATTCAGCCCAGTATTTCAAGTTTAGGCTGTGTCCCAAGGAATGCCTGATAACTTTTAAGTGCCTCTGTCAAAGGGATTGTATCCCTTTAAAAAGTGTCTCTTTTTAGGTGACCGGTAACTGAATGCAACTTAGTTTTATGTGGATTTAGAAAGGTTGTTTTGGTTTGCTTTGCTTTTTTTCCCTCCATCTTCAGTCGAACTGCCACAGCGATATTCAAAACTCATTCTAATTTTGCACCTCTTTTATTTGACTCCCTCCTTAGGATCCTTTATTCACTCAAGGCATTACAAAATCTTGCTCAGTTTCTTCTGGAAGGATTTGTAGGCACTTGTAATGCCAAATTGGAGCAATAAAAGAAATAGCTTCCAAGTATCACTGATTGTTGTCAACTTGGCTGCAAGCAGAACTTTTGAAATCCAGTATCCACATCTGATAATTCCAAGTAATTAACGCAGAGGTTATGCATTCTTTTTAATGGAAACAGTCAGCCTTTTCCCTTGTACTGCTTCCTTGTATGTTTTACATGTAGGCACATGCCTTTTCTCTTAGTAACCAACAGCCACATATTGTTCCGCTGTTTTAGCATGTGGAATCTGTTGCACCGTTATTCTCCAGCCTGCCCAGTCTTCTTCCCCTTTGGCAGCCACAGGTTGAGAAACAGTCAAGCTGCATTAAGCAGATTTCTCTGAATGTGTTTTACTCTGTCTGTTAGGCAAGTCATTTTTGCTGCATAATCTTGCTACTGTGTTTTTGATAGTATCACGTCTATGCTGTGTAGCTTTTGAAATTAGGATTTAGCTTCCGATTTAGTCAATCTGTGTGCCATTATGGGTTATTGAACACCACGGTAGGAAACTAAATGAGGCCACTGAGCTTCATTTCACTCATAAGATAAGTTTCCAGAGGGAAATCTGCCAGAGCAGCCATAGCACTCACAGTTCTGAGGTGATAGGTTAAACTTTCTAAATGCTTGTGACAAGCACAATTCAAAAGGAATAAAAGTTTTTGAAGCTATATACTGCATATTTGCACCAGGCTGACTTATTAATTATTCAGATAAGGCATTGAATATTTGATCAGAATCTGTAATCCCTTCTTCAGTTAACATATTATTTACTTTTGAAAATTGCTGACGTACCATACTTTTCCCACTGGACAGGCAAAAATGAATTGGTCCAATTTATGTGCTCAGAATAATATATTGTGCTTTAATGTTAAGGATATTATTCATTATCTCCTACTCATATAATCTTCCTTGCCTCCTTCATATTTTATTAGTGCCCTTTAAAAAGACATAAAAAAATCAGTCATGTAGTTATTCCATTTTAAATTATGCAAATGATGTTAAAAGCAATTATAATCTATTCTTTTATTAATTATAAATACACCCTATGTGTTTTCTACGGACTGTATTTTATTCACTGCAAATAATTATGCATTTTAGTCTATTGCTGGTTTCACGACTAGATCATTATTATTGGATGTTTGTAAAGCAAGAGGAATACTTTTCAAATCAAGTTAGCATAATTTAGCTATTAGGAGTTTTAATTCAGCATCGGTTTATCCACAACATGCCTAATACATGCATAATTTTCCATAATCTATTTGTTTTAAATAAGTTAAAATAGCCATCACGAATCTTTTAGGAAATGGAAAACTATATTCTGTGTAACCCCTTGGCTCCGTGTACCTTCTAAAGAAGTTTACTGTCTGCAGCACAAGATTTTTTGCCTTAAAAGTTTCCCGCAGTGTTTCAGGAATTGTCCTGTTAATGGAAAAAATGATTGGCATTTTCCAGCAGGAAGGAATTTTTGGTTACAACATGCTGTTTTGATGGGCATGGGAAAATCTGTGGGAAATGATAAGTCGACTGCAATTGTGGGGGGACATAGTTGGGCATCCAGGCAGGTTATCAAAGCCTCCTTCCACCCTACTGGTTCCCTGCCAGCGTCTCTGTCCGTATCCTGCATGCTTCAGTGTGATAGCTGCTCCCCCAGGTGCTCATCAGGGCACAGGCTGAGCAATGCCAGCACACGGGCTGTTGCTGGATACTGCTGTTCTCCATCTGTTTGGCTCTGTCTCTGCCTTACTAATAAGCGGGTAGGAAGCCCTGGGTCCTCAGCCACTCGTCTGAGAGGTCCTGGCTTGTCAGCCTGCCCTGAGGAGATACAAGAAAGGAAGAGAGATGAGAAGCAGCTATGGAACAAAACTGGCTCCTGAGCCAAAGCTGGTGAGAAGAGTGGCACATTCATGGAAATAATGAATGCCAGCTCAGGAGGTGGGCAGAAGGAAGAACAGGCTGGCTTTGGGGACTTGCTAAATACTGTCAGTGGGAGATATTCAGTATTTACAATGGCAGCATCATACATGTAGATTTGTTGGAACTGGTGAGTTTGCATCTTGATTCAGGACTGATGAAAGTTCCTGGCATTGCCACTTCTTCACAAGACAGAAAAAGGATGTTTTAGTCTTACAGCATGATTTGGAGCCCAAGGCAAGGGAGGACATTAAGGATGAGCTTAGGTTCAGCAGGTTTCAAACAAATGTAAAGGACAGGCTCAATATACATTCCTTTCTGTTCTGTATTTTACCATTCACCTAAACGGAAGCAACACTAGGGTTTTTGTATACACAGGCATCAGACAACTAATGGTTTGGACATGTTCATGCTGCAGTGACAAAACCTGAATGTCTGTCCACCAAGACAGTGCACTTTCTTCCCCATAAGACCTCAAAAAGATTTATGATTGAGAGTCATGTGTTTTGTTATACGGAAGAAATGAGTGCCTTGTGTTTATATAGGGTTAAAATGTGTCTACCTGAGCCTGGTTATTACCCATCTACCTTCCAGATGCCTAGGCAGTTATCGTTCTTAGTATGTAACAGTGGAAAACCGTATTATATACAAGAAGGCTATCTGAATCTTCATGAGACAAGCCATCTCCACTTGTATACCACATACCAAAGGGATAAGGACCTTCCTAGATGAGCAGGATGAGTTCAAAAGCAGACATAGCTGTGACTGCCTTTGCTAACAGAGGTAGCTTGCAGAGGAGGGGGTATTATAAACTGTACTCTTTTTTAGTGAGATTATAGGGTTTTTGTCTTTATCTTACCCAAACAGGAACAGGTTTCCTTTCTGAATGCCTCCCAGTGCTTGCTCTGGGCTGCTAGAGTCTCAGTGAAGTGTTGGTTCCTGAAATAATCATAAAGTTGAAGCATGTGATTAGTCTGGGTGAAGGTAATGGGAATACTTTACCTTTGATGCTTAAATACTTGGCTGTATCGCAGAACTCTTAGAGTTCTGAAGTGAGAAAATACTACCGTTCCAGTTGTTTACAGTAGATGCCCACACATGAACGATCTTTGTGGTTTTGTAAACCAAGAGTTGCAATAAAGCAACAAAATTCCTGCTTGACATAACAGAAGTTGAAAGGGTAGGATCAGATTTTGTGCCTTCTGCTCAGGAAAGAATGTTAAAAGCAACCACCTCCAACCCCTTCTGAATAGTTAGGAAAGAAACAAGGCGACATAAAGAGATGGGAAGGGCTTGCAGTGCAAAGCGCTTTTTACATTTGTCTTGTCCTTCCAAGATCCTCTCAATCTGAGCAAGACTGTCGAGTTGAGACATGTGCTTTTTAATCCTGAGAAAGACTGCACACAACAGTTCTTCTGTCTATTATGATACCAGCATTGCTCTTCCAAGTGCTGTCAGCCTTTTACTCATTGCTAGAACAGTTTAGCGTGATGTTTGCATGAAGGATATTTCAGCTCATTGTCCTCTGTGTTAGGATGTGATATCCGCTGTGCTTCTGTTCAGTTTGCCTGGATTTTTATCCGTGCCTGTTTCCATTTGTCATTGGACAAAATGACTACAGGAAAAACTAAGTATTTTTGGTTTGTAGTTTTGCTCATTCACCTTGTTCACGCTTCAGCTTCTGCTTTTATGCTCTGTGTAACACTGTCAGTACACAGCTTCTGTAAGGTTGGCATAATAAACTGCAAAGATTCTGCAAGTGAGGAAATCCTTAAAGTGGCACAGAGCCACTTTATCAGCTCCACTACCAAGTCTCTCTTGTTTCCAGAATAGTGAAATATCACTCATTCCTGGCTGCTCTAATACCCCCCTCAGGATATTTTGAGAGGTGCCAGAGATCAGTGTTACGTTTGCAATGCTGACAACAATTATTCACGATTTCTTATAATGCAGGAAATCAGGAGCACCCAACAAGGCGATTAAGCAGCAGGTCTAAGGTGAACAAAAGGAAATATTTTTCACACAGCATATAATTGCACGGTGGAGCTCATTGCCTCAAGTTGCTGTGAAGCCAAAATTATAAATGAGTTCAAAAATGGGCTAGACAAATTCATTGTTAATCACAATGACTGTATGCAGTCTCTGGCTGAGAAAGAGATTGCTCAGGAAAGCCATTGATTGCTAGAAGTTAAGATAGTACCGTGGGGAAAGTCTTGCTCTCTGTTTGCTCTTTTCTTCATCCTTTTTTTTTTTGTAAACATCTGCTTCCAGTCTGTTGCAGAAAAGCAATGGCATGTATGGACCTCTGGTTTGACCTAGTAAAGCAGTTAAAACCTATAAAGAAGAACAACATAAATTAATGATACTCCATAAGCAAAGCAAACAGTGTGAAATGGCTATTTTTAAATTTTTAACATACTATTAGTAAATATTATTGCCCTAGCATCACTTCGTATTGCAAAGAACACAAAGTTGGTTAAGATAGCCAGCTTACCCATTAGTTCTTCACTTCAGCAACTGTCCTGATCCACTGCCCTGCTTTTGCACTGTGAAATGTAGGATGATGATGATGTAAGGAAAAACAAAAGACATTCACTTGCAAAAGAGATTTTATTTAAAAAGCATGTAGCTCCAATTCTGAAGCTTAATCTTGAACCTTTATTCTTAGCAGTGCTTTATTCCACGAAGACCTTTGTTTACATCAATTAGACACTTTCAAGTAAGCAATTTTACTTACAGTGCATAAAGTGCAAGTTGAACTGTTCTAGAAAGTGAAGCATTTCTTGCTTATTGGAGAAAAAAATGGGAGAGTCTTACATGATTTTTGGAATTTAACAGATTGAGTTTCCAAACCATACAAACACATTTGCTTCCATTCTGTACTGGGACAAACATCTCAACAAACCTAGTATCTTACTGCTTTATTTTATACACATTTCAGTTTTACCAGAGCTTTTCATTGTCTCTTCTTTTGTATCATCACCAGCTTGAATTTTACATTTCTATGCATACGCTGTAAATCAAGTCTATAGAACCAACAGTAGGTAGAGCATAGAAAGCTGCCTGAATCCTAGGAAAAGTCATATAAATTGCTTATGCTTTTTGTGTGTTTAATTGTAGATCTCATCAGAGATTGACATATTTTCCCTCCGTTTGTCAGTTCTTTGCACAGCATTTGTGTTTGTTTTGCTAGTGTTTAGTAAGCACACGTATCTCTGCCACGCAAAGGAAGATAAATAGTCCATGCTTTCTGTTGCATTTAGGGCTGCTGTAAGGTTTTAACTGCTTTTTGGATTGGTTTTTATTTTTGTAATGAAGACTACGTATTTTTGAGACCTTTTTCAAAACACTGTCTTTCTGCCATAAGTGGATATTTGTCATTGGTTAGGACAGCCTGGTTGAGGAGAAAAAACTTTTCCTTTTGATATACCTAGGAGTATATTTCCCTTTAGCTCAAGCATGTGGGATTGCTTGAATTTCTTACTGGGAATCAAGTTGGATCCTTATAATATAGCCCTGTTCCAGGGGCAAAGGAAAGAATGAAACTAGTAAATTTTTGTCTAGCTGGATATGGACACAGGGATCCACTTGTGTGTACTCAGTTTCCACCCTGTCTCTCCTGGAGTGCTTCCTTCAATACCAGGAATCTTCCCCACCAATAAACTTGACCTTCTGCTCTATCCTCTCCTATTTGTGGGGACTCCATTACTTGCTTGCTGACTGCCAGAAGACAGTAATATGAGAACATTCATTGTCCCATAGCTATTGTAGGGATATTTGAGATCACTTATGTAGGATGGAATAGTGATCACAGAACCACAGAATATTCCAAGTTGGAAGGAACTCACAAGGATTATCAAGTCTAACTCCTAGCTACACACAGAACCATGCAAAAATCCGACCATATGTCTGGGAGCATTGTCCAGACACTTCTTGAACTCTGGCAAGCACAGTGCTGTGACCACACAATACACATTTACAAGGTATACCACAGTTTTTGTTTTTCCCTGCTTGGACCAACCCATCCTTGCCTTGTCTCTGTCACCCATGTTCTGCAACTGCCAGCTCTTTCTCCTGACCGTGGTGGACAGGACAGTTTGGGGAAAATCCTCCTCCCTAATACTGGGGAAAGCAAGGAGCAGGAGGTAGACTTCATGTGTGCTTTAGTCCTTGCAGCCATCTGCACTCTTCTCTTTCCTCCAGAAAGACAGCAGAACGATTATGTTGATGGGGGAGCAGGGTGTGGAAACTGATGTCAGAAGGAATTTTACTAGGGTGGGGAATTCTGCATCTCTGGGGTTGAGGGAGAATAAGGTTATCTGTTCATGTGTCCTAGTTCCCCAGTTTTGCAGAACAGCAAGTCGCATAGTCCCTGGAAACCTGAGTAATCTAGAAGGCTAATAATAACATGTTTTTTTATGGTATAACAAAAGATTTGAATGCTGCTACCCATACGACTGCTTTAGAGTGGAGGAGCCATCTGTCAGAGTGCTCAAGGTTACTAGAGCAATAATGGAAAAAAAGCAAAAATAGTCACTGTCTTATTTCATTGGTGGGGAAAAAAAAAAAAAAGGAGGGGGGAGGTATTATAGAAAACACTATTTTTACTGACACTAATAGGAGCTATGTTTTAAAAAGCAGAAAATGCATGTGCAAAAAGCAGTGAAGTACCCAACTCACTGTACAGTTCTCTGCATGCCTGCAAATGTTTAGGGCTTTTTCAGTGGAAAGCAGGAAAGTTATCTTGGTTTATACCAGGATTAATTTGATCTGATGTAAAATCAAATTAATTAAGTCATCCTTTATTTATATTATCATCCTTCATCATTAATTTATTAAGTCATCCTGCCCCTTTACTAAGTCATCCTGCCCCTGTACTCGGCATTGGTGAGGCCTCACCTTGAATACTGTATTCAGTTTTGTGCATTTCAGTACAAAAAAGACATGGAGGTACTGGAGCAGGTCCAGAGAAGGGCAGCAAGACTTAAGGCTTGGAAAATTAACCCTATGAGGAGAGGCTAAGGGAGCTGGGGCTGTTTAGTCTGGGGAAAAGGAGGCTGAGGGGAGAACTGATTGCTCTCTGAAAGGTGCTTATAGTGAGAGTGGGGCAAGTCTCTTCTCATTGGTGAGAGGTGACAGGATGAGGGGAAATGGCCTCAAGTTGTGCTAAGGTAAGTTTAGGTTGGATGTTAGGAAACACTTCTTTACAGAAAGGGTAGTTAAACACTGGAATAGGCTCCCCAGGGAGGTGGTTGAGTCACCGTCCCAGAATGTGTTTAAGAGCTGTTTGGATGTGGTGCTCAGAGATGTGGTTTAGCAGAGGGTTGTTAGAGTTCGGGTACTATGGTTAGGCTGTGGTTGGACTTGATCTTTGAGGTCTTTTCCAACCTGAGTAATTCTGTGATTCTATGTTTAACTGATATGTCAAGTTCTGATACCAACTATCAGGACTACAATAAAGTTACCAAGAATGATAATATCCCTATGCAAAATAATAAAAAGCAAGCAATTTTTATTTGTGGTATTGTCTCATATATGCTTTTACACATAATTTTATAGAACTAAACCTCAGCTTGCAAAGGTTGATGTGGGGCTAGGTAGGGAACAAGAACGCAACATAGTACCACCACATTGACAAATTTTCACTAAATCCAGGAAGTTTGCAATTACTGAAATATTTCCTCTGGAACCCTAAGAGCTGTTAGCACTAGGGTGCTGTAAGCGGGTCTTTTTCTGCCAGGATACAACTGGGTAGCCTATAGAGGTGTCTAGGGTGGTTCCCCCCAGGTGCAGTACTTGGTACTTCTCCTCACTGAACTTCATGCAATTCCTGTGAGATATTTCTCAGCCTTTCCAGGTCTCTCTGGTGGCAGCACAACCCCCTAGAGCATCAGCCACTCATCTCAGTTTTGTTCCACCTGCAAATTTGCTGAGGGTGCAGTGTGCATCATTGTCCAGATCATTAATGGAGATGTTAGACAGATTTGGACCCACTGTTGAACATCCTAGCACTCTGGCTGTACACTGCCCAGTATGTGTCCTCACTAGCAGTCCAGCTGGCAAGTCCAGTCCCTGCTGAACTGAAGTCTCTGAATCTCCCAACAGTAAGTCTTCCTGTGTTGTTTAAATGTTTAAATTACTGGGACTTTCACCAAGGCTCAGGACTAGAATACTTCAGTGCCAAGTCACTCTTGTCAGTCTAGCTCAATCTTCATAGTATTCTCTGGTTCTTCAGGCAGTATTTGGCATACAGACTTGAACAATACTTTTATTAATAAGAGTCTAGATAAATATGGACTTCATTGTACAACTAGTGATTGGCTTAATGAGAGGCAGATGCTTGGAATCTTTGTATTGTCTTATAAGGGAAATATTTATATAGAGACTCAAATTTTTAAGTTTGGTTTTATAGAGGGATGTGGAGAATAAAGGCATCTGCTGCTATTCAGAAGAGCTTTTATAATGTTGGCTTGCCTCAATTAATCTAGCATGAGTGCAGTGTTGTAATGAAAGGAAATGTAGAATAAAAAATGTAGAGCTGCAATGTATATAAATCTTGAAATGTCCACAGACAGTTGATAAATTGCTGCATTTTGTTCAGTTTATGCAAAAGAGAAAATGAAGAAGCAGATTGGGAGGAAAAAAAAAAACCCTGCAAAATTATAAATCAAGTCATTAAACCTCAATCTTCTTTATTGAGGAATTGTTTTGATACTCAGCAAGATTAGAAACTGAACAAAAGACTGGCTAGGGGACATGTTTGCAAGGGTCCTGCACATCAGGAAAAATTCCATAAAAGAATGTCATCAGTGTGATCTAAGTTCAGAACTGTAATTATTCCTGTTCTGCTTTTAGAGTTGTGAATGTAAACAGTAATTTGAACTGTTTTTGTGTGTGTGTGTGACTAACGTTTTATTTGTTCCTTGAGTTTCTAACTGGTTTTTGTTCTGCATTATTGCATGGACTTCATAATTTTTCCTTCTGTATCCCTACTCCATAAAGAACTCGTGATTTTACCACAGTGTTTGTTTGAAGCAAGACTGTCCTGTAAAACAAGGGCAGTTTCCCCCTCTTCTTTTTTCATATGTTCTCAGTGAATATTACACTTGGTTTGTTACTTTTCTAAAACTGCACTGTTAGTGTAGAGAGAGACATGCTTGTTGCCTAGCTGTCCTGTAAGTAACTGGTGGCTCTCAAATTGCCAACTCCAATATTATTGCTGGCTACTGATGTTTTTGTGTTAGTTGGTCCAATACTTATTTTGCTGACAGTGCATATTGAAAGAATGAAAGAATGTGTGTGTGAGTGATAAATAAAAAGGAAGAAGATAAATTTGCACGGGGACATTGGGAGATATCCATTGTACTGCACTAAGACAACACAGGTTCAGATAACTTCTAAATGCTCTTCCAAAATTTCTTTCTCGGATATCAGAAATATACCAGCTGATTACATACAAATAGAATTGGATGATGCAAGTGACTTGTGGGTAAAGGCTGTAGTTAAACTGTTGTTTCTATATGGTGTGCTTGTACTGATCCAATTGCAAAATACTGGCACCACATACATGGCATTAGAGTAATGATGTAAAATTGGTTCTCAAGTGTCAGGCTTCAGGGACAGCAACTCTTTCCTTTCCTTTATTGTTAACCCGGAGGACTTTCACATCACTATATCTGTTAGGCAAGTCTAGGTCATTTCAGTAGCTTGCGATCTCAGTAGATCTTGTTCTCTAGAACAAGGAAAATACTGGTCTAAAAGTCAGACCTAGGGGAAGGAAGCAAAAAGTGTATTTGCAAACAAGCAAAGCAGACTCCAAGGCACCAGACTTTCCTGTAAAGATCAAAAAAATGTAATGAGCCAGCACAATAAAGTGCTGTCCTTTTTTTATTATTATTATTTTATTTGTTTGAAAGGGCACTGCAAACTTATTATCTATTTTAGCCTAGTAATCTTATTTCCCTTGAAATAAGGAAAGGGGAAAGTGCTATCTTATCCACTGGGAAAAAGAACAGCATGCAAAAGTTTGCGTTCTGTCTGTGCACTCGAGTGTATCTGGACTTTTATCTTGTAGCTTTTCAGTATGTCATTGTCACTCTTTAAGAAAACTAAAACCTTATTACGCAAGCTTTGTTTCTTTCTTGTCTTGTGTCAAAGCTGTATGAACTACAGTGGCCAAAATACACTCTTGAAAAACCTCAGGGCTCACTTAGTGAACAGATTCTGAGGGATGCTTGAACTCTTTCGAGAGGTTAGATCAGCTGCGTGTGCATTACAACTTGGATGAAGATAGGAGAAGTTCTGCTTACTTTTCAAATTCAACATTTACATGCTTCTGTTTTTTTTCTCCATGTGCTGCTTTCTGTTACTTCAAGGAATTTTATTACATTTAAGGCTTTTCCGATTATGTGGTTCTAAATCAGAAACAGCATATCTTTGCAGAAGATTTTAAGATATTGTCAGTTTTTTTCTGCTTGGGTTGCTTGGTAATTTAAAGAGTCAGTGAATTCTTAGCTTGGTTTAGACTGTCTCAATTATAGTGATTCAGATAGAAATGGAAAAAAAAAATGTACTGGTTTTTCTATGAAGGCATCAGAAGTCAACTTTTTTATTATTTTTCTGTGCCCACCAGTTCAGTGTTGATCACCTTTCATTAGAAATAATCTTCAGCAAATGGATGACAGAAGTGCGTAGGTATTAGATAGTACCTGCTCAAATAACATAGTTACTCTCTAGAGTAACTATAGCGTAAGGAGTAGTGGCCCAGCCTACAGCATTGGTCCAGTCCTTTTGCCATGGAAATGACTATTCCCACGTTCTTCACAGAGTTTCTTGGAATCCCTAAGCCTCATTTTACACATCATGTAGAGTATTGTAGGCAATGAGTAGAGTATTCCTTATCAATCACTACATAGAACAGAAAGTTGTGGTTACTACAGGAATCTTACTATGTACTCTAAATGCATACTCTTCTCTTTTGACAGCTGAAAATATTTTCAATTTTTTTCTCTTCACCCTTCTTTTCCTTCTCTTTTTCTTCATCCTTTTTTTCTTTTCTTCATCTTTTTCTTTCTTTTTTGTTATGCTTTAAACCAATTGCAAACAAAAATGCAGAAGTTCTTCCCTACTTTTTCCACAGTTTTATGTTCTGCTTTAATAACATTTTGTATCTCTTTGAAACTGTTCCCTGGAGCAGTCTTTTATTATTAGTGAAGTAAATCAAATATCATAGTGCTAATTTTTTTGGAGGAAAAATGGACCAAAGTCAGAATATTTAAATCTTCAATTGATGTTTTGAATTAAATTCTGAAACACTCAGAAAGATCCAAAACAATACTCTCAAAGCTCTACAGCACCTAAAAAATACACGTTCTAGAATCCATATGCTTGTTCACATTTCTATGTGTAATAGAGAGTACTAATAGAATGCTGTACTTCTGAGTTCTGGGTTGTGTTGTGCAAATGATGCTTTGTATTAAAGGTGCTTGAAGAATAGTTTGGAAATGTAAACCAAGAAGAGATACAAAAAATCAAAAGCATACTTTTTGAAATTCTGATAGAGTAGCAGTGCACCGGAATACAGACATCCTTATCTAAATGCTTGTAACTCTAAACAGAGGGAAAGGAAATGCAACTAAACTGTCAATTTGGCAGCAGCTCACCAAAGTGCTGGGTAATAGCTACTCCTCTATTATTAGAGATAAGATGTCTTCTAACAGAGGAAAAAGTAAGATGAGTTTTTGAAGATGAGAGCTTAAGAGGTGTATTAGTAATAGTAGTAGTAGTTAGTAGTAGTAGTAGTAGCAGTTTCATTAATTGCCTTGAATTGAGTCATATCATTGAGTCAATTGAGTCATTGGTTGCCTGCATTAGCTCAGAGTTGGTGTGCCAGCCTTCATCCAGTATATCTTAAGATATATTCCTTTTGGACATCATTCAAGCTTTATCATAGTGATCAGGATGAATACTTTCCTTCTTTCCCAGTCATTTAAGGTTCCCTTTCCAAACATGGTATTAAAAAGTTAGTTTAGCATTTCTCAAAATCATAATCTACACATTCACTGCACTATGTAACCTTGAGTCCTGGTATTTTCTGTATAAATATTTGTATCTTGGTAAGTAGAAATTCTCAGTAAGATATAAAACAACTCTGCACCATCTTTTACTCATGTAGTGTGCAACTGACACATGTAATTACATCCTTTGGAACAACATAGGGAGGAGGGAAGGAGATAGAGATAGTGAATAATGAAGAGGATAATTTTGTTCACAAAAGGATGGATAGAGACTTTGTAGTGATCAGTGTCTCTCTGTATTTCCCCAGAAGAGGTTTCCTATCAAAGCACAGAAGTAGTTGGTATTCAGTGGAGCCTATGTAGGTTCACATTATTGTTTTACAGATGTTACAGTCATGAATGTTGCTCAAGTTCATTGTCTTCTTGAAAACATACAAAGTAAGATAGTTGTGAACAAAACTTTAAATTGCATAGTGTTAAAATAAGTGGAGAGGAATAAAGAAATATACTTGTGAAAATAGCATGTGGTGTACGTGAAAAGTATTTGTTAAATCCTTCAAAACCAGGAAATCTATGTTGATGAGATTAAATAAGCACTGCTTGAGACCAACATTTTTACACACAAGTTAAAAATAATATACCTTGCACATTGGTTAATGTGCAAACGTGCATATTTTACCCAGAGGGTCCTTCCTATAAAAAAGGATCATAAAATCTCATCAACATACTATATTTTCTGCTGAAGATAAATCAGGAAGATTAATGAGGTTAAGTTATTGCTATCTTGTATGCCAGGGAATAAGTTTCAAATTAGAATTTTAATTGTGCATTCTATTGCCATCTTCTTACTAATTCACATTACACTGTATTTCTGAAGTCTTTCCTTACTGGGAAGTCTTGAAGTGTTTTAAATGAATGAAAGTAATGGAGTTTTTTAAACTTAAGTAGATAGAATGGAAGTGGCTCTGAAAGCCTATCAAATCTAGGTTGTCTATCAAATTTTCAGACCACTCCACAGCATCTTTAAATATTTATATTATTTCTGTTTAATCATACAAGTGAACTTCAGGTGTAGCAGTGTTAGATACCAAGAGAAGAAATTGCATCAATAGATCTTGTAAATAGCTTAATTTTAAAATTACAAGGAATATAATTCCCTTTTGTTATAAAAGTACTCCATGGCACTTGCTTTTCCAGCAAAGTAGACCAAATGACAGTGTGGTGACAGAATGGACTCAGGTACAAAAGCTCTTCAATCAAAGATATATACAATCGTACAGATTACATCTTGCCTCTGAAAATGGGCTCACCAATACATCTATTACCATGTTTTGTCTTACCACATTCTTTTGGTAGTCCTTTTTATTAAAACCTGAGTTGATAAGTCATGATGCAGTTGGGGAAGGAGGTAACAGTTCCCCTTCCATTTCCTCAGCATTTAATGTAAGCAATGACTGTGGAGTTTAGTGCTTCAGAAGATCTGGAAGACTTTGCCTTCTTACTCTTTCTCTCATGTGTTCTGTAGACTAACCCAAACTGACCTGAGAAGAAAAAGGCTGTTTCCCAGCTTAGGTAAAACTTTATGCCAACATTACAAATCCATTAATTCATGGATATTTCTGTTTTCACGTCAGTTTAAGGTGTCCGAAACACAGAAAGGAGCTGCAGTCAGAATAATACTAGAGACTTGCTGTAGTTAGGACAAGAATTGTTCTAATTTGCGTCTGCTTTGGAACTGATTTGCACCTTAAATCTCATGCTCAGAAAGCATTATGTAAACTGAGCCTAAGTTTACCAGGAAATTTCTAATGGAGCAAATATAGGAGATAGCATTAGTAATTCTTGTTGCAGTATTCTTTATTTTTGCTTCCATGTTCAGACCTAGGTTACAGTAATATACTGATAAGTGCTTTAGAAATGCTGAAGGCAGTTTACATTGATTAGATAGATTTTCACAGTGGCACTTGCTAAAGGCTGTTTTCAAGGACAGGCATAGTAAAATGTTTTTTAAAATTGTGTTACTTGAAAACTGGACATAATTCCCAGTGATTGAAGCTGACAGGAGAGGAAAAGATGATGGCAAATATATTCTCTGGTGGCATGCTGTCATCCACAGATGTTTTCAGTGACCAAAGTAATGTCTGAAGTATGAAGTGCTGATTGCAGAGGTTGGGTTGCCATCAGCGAAATCATCTACCAACACTTGGGGTGATCTGTTACTTACAGGTGATGCATTTTCAATGATAAAGTCTTTTCTCAAAATGACCAGAAGATTAAAAAAAAACTGTTTCACAGCATAGACCATGTCTGCAGATTTCTTTAGTGTAACAGCCCAATGATTCTTCCTTCTCAATTCCTTAATAATTCAATTCCTAAGTTATAAGCAAAATGATTGTGATGATTTCACTTTTTTGTTTTAAATTTCATTTGATGTTTGTAAGTAACAAGAATATCCTCAAGTAAGTGCCTGGTATTTTGAAGATTCTGAATAATGAAAAACCAATGAATTGACAGATTTGCAGACCTTATAAATCTTACAGTATTCACTAAATGAGCCTGGAGATCCTTGTCCTACAAGTATTTACGGAACTACTTAAAATATAAGGTGCATTTATTAGGATTTGTAAATGCAAAGAAGAGTCTGACATAACACAAGGATCTTAACTCAGAGTTTAATGGTTCCATTTTTTCCATCCATACTCTCTACATATAAACTGTGCAGAGCAGCTGTAAAATGTGATATATATTTATGTAAAACGAGTGGTGTATCTTCACTATCCAGTTCAGGGCATTTCAGGCATCTGATTTAGATGCAGTTCTAAGTACTTATGGTTGAAGCGTAAGTTTCTTAAGTAACTAATTCTTTTTAGATGAGGACTAAATTACTAGATTAAAAACTAAAAAACTAGATTAGGGTATCCATTAGTTCTGGCCTAAATTAGAATGTGTAACTCTGCACATAGCTTGAAAAAATAAAAATAAAAATAAAAAAATCCAGAGACATTTAAAATTAAATAGGTCAAATTATTCATATTGTTAAAATATATCTCAATCTGATTGTTTAGAAATAGCGGTGGAAAAATGTCTGTTGCAGTGGAGAAACTTAGAGCCACTCAGGAAAATCAAACATCAAATTTGATGTCATAAAAAAATCACAGTTTTCAAACAGACCTACAAATGAGGCTTATGATTGTTACACCGTGAAATATGTATTTCTTTGTACCTGTGGGTAATGAGTTTGTTTATTAAGTAGGCAGAGCAGGAGTTACAGTGTCCTTAATTTCTCATTTCTTTGCTTGTCATTTTCTAAATGACATTGTAGGAGACTTCACTGTTGTCACCTAGCAACTATGAAGTATTTTTTTGGAAGAAAGAAATAAATGTACTTTTATATATGTCCCTTCAAATATTTTCTGTTCTTATGAATTTTAAATGAGAAAAGGGAATAATTTTTTAAAAATCAGTATTTGCAGTGATTATCTCCTTCTCTTTTTTGAGATATTGCAGTTATTTTCTAGTCAGAGGGTCACAGTGAATTAGCCCTTGGCAAATATTTAATTTTTAATGGAAACCGCTGCAGCATTGAGTTAAGGCAAGTAAAAGCTTCACATTTATCCTACAACAATCCTGCTGCTTCATCTATTGACCAGTTCTCGTGTAGCATGTTCTGCAGTTCTGTATGTTTCCATTGTTTTCAGAAAGTGTTCTTTCCTGATTATTGAAATGCTTTCTAATAACAGAATGACAATAGATGTTGAATACTGAAATTCCTGCCGCAACAACAGCTGTTTTGAAGACTGTTTTGTTTTTCACATAATTTGTGGGGGCTAAATAGCTAAAGTTTTGTGCAAATTGAGTTAAAGAAATATGCATTTAAAATGATTTGAGAAATGTCCTACACTCATTTTTTGTTCTCCGTTGCCCTTGGTGGAATGAAGCTGCTTGGAAACGTATTTCTTCCTAATAGTCCGCATTTTTAAGAAACTTTAAGGGATGAAATAGGATGAATAGCCACAAAGATAATGTGTGGGCTGCTGTGCAGCAGCATCCCCAGAGAGTGATATGTCAGAAATGACATTAAAAAAAATTCTACTATGAAAAATGTATTTCTCACAAGTAGGGAAAGATCTTGACAGATCATCTGTTATGAGGTGTCTGCTCTGTTCTTTACTTGTGGGACAAATGGGATTTCTCCGTATAATTCATTGTGGATTATCGTTCTGTTGCAGTTTGTGTAACGGTAGCACATGGGGAATTTAGGAAATGACACTCCAGCTGTCTTTTACAATAACTGTTTCTTTTTTATGCTTTCACACCGTAATATCTTTTTCCTTCAAATTATCCTTTCTGTACACCTCTCACTGAAATGTGTGTGCATCCCAAAAAGAGTTCAAAAAAAAAAATGGGTCTCTGCATAGGCTGTTCTTCCTGTATGACAGATTTTATTTCAGTCACAAACTTGTTGATTAGAAAGAAAGAATGATCTACATCTACAGCTCTTTTTCTGTGATACATGCTTGATAAGGAAAATGAAGTCAGTATATGGGAGCAGGAAATGTTAATATCTCCTAGTTTTCATTTTTTAATATAGATGTGTTCTGACAAACAGTTTTATCTACCTTGAATATATATTGTTAGGATATATTTTATTTGTAGAACTCGTTAAGCTTATCATTGTTTTCAGAAGTTCCAAACAGGTGGGAGAAATTGAATCTATGTATTAGCAGATGAGAAGCAGATGAGCTGCCCAGACAAGTGCATTGCATGTTGTCTATCTTTCCTGAATTCAGCACCATAAAAATTTTTCCCAGTGGTCTCCACAGATTTAATTGATTGGTTTAAAATAATTTTGTAAAAGTTCTTTACTACGGGATGGGAGAAGGAGGGAGACCCTGGGTGCGTATTTGGATCCTCTATGATTCAAGGTGTAGATTTGGAAGCTGTATCAGCAGGACTCTCTCTGTAATAGCACATTTTATGGTTAGTGGATTAAACTCATAACCACTTGCTACATAACGTCATCTCTGAAATAGTCTCTAGTACAGGGACTGCAAGGAAACTATAATCCTCTGTATTTTCTCTACCTGAAAGGCAAAATACTGATGAAGATACCCAGCCAAGTTTTAGATAGAACAAACAGTTTGGTTTTTTGTTCTGCCTTTTGGGGAATTTATGATGAACATTTCCATTTCTCCTTGTGTTTAAATGGTTATCTCTTGGTGCTGTCTGGTAATAGAATCATAGAATGGCTTGGGTTGGAAGGGGCCCTGGGGATCATTGTGTTCCAACCCCTGCCCACCAGCAAGGCCACCAACCTCCAGAGAGTGAATTTTGCAAGAAATTGTGGCATTGATCACTGTTTTTGCTCAGAGAGAGCAATTCCTTATTCAGCGTGCCCTGATCTATTGGAAAAAAATATTTCTATCCAGCCTGAGCTGAGATTACTGTGGATCTGAAGGGTTTGCCCAAGATGCCACTGGCCAATAAATGATCAGCTCATCATTGACAATTTTTTTGACAAATAGAAACAAAATTATAAATCATCTTAAGATTTAAACATTCAAATTCCCTGTCTTAGTAGGTGGTAGAAACTGCATTTTTAGAGCTGTACCCAAAGGCAATATCCCATCAGTAAGAAAAATATCTCTAATAGTAATGAAGTTTAACCATTTCAATTTGCAAACTTCGATTATTTTTTTTTTCTAAAGAAATGCAGAAAATTATAGAGCAAACAAACTGAGACCATTTGATACAGCCTTTGTTTTTCTCATGTTTTTACAATCAATATGTGTACAGAAGTTAGAATTGTACATATGTTTGGTTAAGTAACATTATGGCAGTGGAAATATAACTAATAATAAATGAAAGTACACACCAATGTTGAAAGTTTGCAGTGAAACTCCACAAAAGAGAAATCTCTAGAGAGAGAGATCCTTCCCCAGTGGCAGACAACCCTGTAATGGGATCTAGGAATGGTGCAGTCAGGCTCCACCTCTTCCAGCAGCGCAGCTGAATTGCCTTCATCTGTGCTCCTGTGGCTGACTCAGTGCTTGCCTCAGGTGGTCAATCAGAGTTTCAGGCTGTGATCAACAGTTTCCCATACGTGATATACTATAAAACTTCTTAGAAGTAATTCATGTATTTTCAGGAGTTTTCAAATTGTAAGTTGGGAATCATCAATTTAGTGAAAATAGTAAAAGAAAATTTGTTTTAGATACCAAATGTCCCCATGTTTCATTGACTTCAGAAAGCGATCAAGAGTTTATTTTTACTTTTATGCTCTTTGATAATGGAATCGTTGGGGTTTGAACAATAATGCATTTCAGGTATGAAGACAAAGGACAGTGTCTTCTGTTTCATGGACGTTATCTATTTTAAACCAGTCAGAAAATGTTGAGGTCCTGTGAGAGGCACAAGATTCTTGATGTTTTCCCTTAGCCATTTCTGACTTAATGACACCAAAATAAGTAAATTATGTGCTTTCATTTTCATCTTGAATCAAAGATTAAATCGTACTGATCATTCCAGTGAAAAGATCAAAACATGAGTTAAGGCTGGCTATTGTCCTGATAGGATTCCACTGGTTCACTTGGCAATTAAATATTTTTACTCCACAATGAATATTTCAGTATGAAATGATAGAATGTGTCTACATTAAATGAGTTAGAGACAGTGTGAAAAGCTAGAAATTATGCAAATACGTGTGCCATAAACTTACTTTCTGCCTGTGTGCTATGTTGTTTGCTTCATTAATGCAAATATGTATTTTTAGAACCTTAAATTTTCTCATTTTTATTGAATTTATTAACTGCAGCACAAAGGTTGGATGAATCTTAGATAGATTATATCATTCACAAAATCATATTTCTGTTCTCTGGCAAAAAATCACCTTGATGGTCTAAGCTGTGTTTTAGAGAAGACAAATACATGCTAGATTAATTCACCTTTTTTAATGCCTATTTATGTTTTTATGCTTTAATTGTCCGCCAATAAATAAAATTTGTGTATATGCCAAAAATAAAATCTGTTTGCATAGTGTATAATTCTGCACCCAAATACCACAACTCCATCACTGATGATGGAGCTCAATCTGCTTCATTTATATGAATGAGGAAGACTATGCAGAGAATTTGGATAGTTCATGTTGAAGGCTTTCCATGTTGCAAGCATGCAACTTTTGAAAGAATCACAAGCACTTTACATGCAAATAATTCTTCCTACTGTTACGCAAATTATTTTGTGTCAAAAATTTGTTATGACATTTGGAGTTATACATAAATACCATTTAAATAGGAGATCTATATTTTTGTTCAACAAAAGAATCAACTAAATGGCACTTTAACCAATAATACCCATGAGCCCTGTTTGCATTTCTCCTTGTTTTGTCTATAAGGTAACTTGCTGCTTGCATTTCTCAATGTCGCTTTCCTTCCTTTTCCTTTTTTAGAGTTTCTTTGAAGGACAGTCTGCACCGTGGGATTCAGCTAAGAAAGATGAGAACAGAATGAAAAATAGATACGGGAATATCATTGCATGTAAGTGTTGACAACATAATTGTGCATTGTGTTAATCTTCACAACTGGATAAGAGTGGCCACCAGCCTCTTGCTTGCATCAGGCCTATATTGCTTTTCTCTGATTAAGAACATAAAGTGAAGGAAGAAGTTCTATTTTTTTTTGAGAAAACTGTCAGACTTATTGTATATTCTCCACTATCCTACTGTATATCTTCCATTCTGTGATCAGCATTTGGTTAATGTGAACTGACATCTTTTAACCAGTGCTCAGCTCTGACTGCTCCCAGACTGCTCCTGGCAACTTAGTGGAAGAACAGTCATGGTCTCCTGGGTTAATCTCTTGACATTGAGATCTGGATGTTGATGGAGTGGACAGTACTGCTGCTTAAGTATTCCTTGATAACTGAGATAGATATTATAAGTTACCCTGTCAACAGACTCCAGGGAAAAAGACAGAATACATTTGTTTTACTGAAAACTGCTAAGCTTGATGAAGATTAGATATACTGTTAATCCAAAAACCTTACTGGATGGTCATTGGTTTTGATGAGTGACCCCTAAATCTGGCATTATGAGGTTGCAAAACACTGTGGCAAGAGATGCTGTAAATGAACACCAAGTCAGAAAAGAACATGCAGTTTACTGAAAAAGGAAATGAAGATTTCTAGGGAAATGTGAATATCATGATGAGCTGAAGCATATGTAAAAGGTGTTAACTAAACTGGTTTTATTTGCTTCTCTGCAGGCAATCTTTAATGCGTAGCAAACTTGTTATCATGAGAGACACAGCAATACATTAGATGGCTATCACCACTTAAGTGTAACTACTGAAGGTGTAAAAAAATTACCAAAGCTTTACATTTACTATTCTCTTGTGACCTTCTGCTTCCAGTCCAAGCCTTTAACAATAGGTCTTTTAGTCACTGTTTAGTTGTCCCCTCTTTAATGTCACTTTATACATTACCATTCATTTTGACTCCCTTTGGCTGAAGTAAACAGGAGACTTACAGTACTGTATGTCTGAGCAGAGGAAGTGATGAGTAGCAAAGGGAAAACAAGTAAAAGATACACAAATCAATGGCAATTACTGTAGGCTCTCTGAGAGGGCTAATGTTACTCTGATCATTTGATTTCAGCTTACTTTTCAAGTCATCAGTGTTTGTCTCAGAGAAAGAGTTAGCTGGAATTGTTATCAATAACATTACCTATTTATGTTGCTATGAAAACATAGATAATGCAAATTAAAATTCACTAGAGTAAAGGGCAATATCTTAAGAGGAGATGAAACTGCCCACAGTTTGTCATTAGTTAAAGAGACGCGTGGAAATGGAGTAGCTAACTGCTTAATTACGCTGTATGGTTTTCTGCTAATAAATGATTGCTTGGCTTCAAGCCTGAGAGTACAGTTTTAGCGGTCCACTTTTGAAAATTCATCCCACAGAGCTGTTTAAAGTATCGACTTTAGCTTTTAAAACATTTTACTAAATTGCCTATTTATACTGTGTTTAAAGAAGTAAAAATACTATAGATGGCTTAGATGCCATCAATTATATGATTACAGTGAGATGTATATTTTTTTCTGTAAATAGTTTAATGTAATTTTTTTCCATCCATTTATCCTCTTTGTTTAAATTTTCCCCAAGATACTATTGTTACATTATTACTTGTAGTCGTTATTGTTCTCTGAGGGAACTAAAACAAAAGCACCAAGCTGCCAGCAATGTATGAGCTTGTCAAAATGGCAACGTGCTTTACATTACCCAAGTGATGTGCATTTAATTGGCTGCAAGCATACTCTACCCTCTGTATGGAAGTATCTACAGCTTGTGAGCCTCTGTATAAGAAGCTGAATCATGACCACAGTCCCATCACCTGCAGAAAACGTGTTTCTTCTATATTGAACACAAAAGATTTTGTGCTTTCTCTTTGACAACTAAAAACAGCATGAATCTGTTAACAGAATCTTTTTAACTCAAGAAATATTCGTTGTCTGCTTTAATAGTGTAGAATTATGCACAGAATTTGTTAAAATCTGTTGCTTTTCCTCAGGAGAGATCTTGAGGTAATTTCAAGATGAGAGGAGTTACGTACTCATTTTTACCTTACCCAGGATTTACTCAATGAAAAGAGAATATTGATCAGAGCTTTTAAAAGCAACTAAAGGTTTTAACTGAGACATTTCTGAAAGGCTTTATGTGTAAAGAATTAGCAAGGCATGTCCCAGAAAAGTGTCATTGGCTAGGTGTGCTAATCGTCTGGCTACTCAAGGGGATTGTTAGAGATCACAGTCTGCAGAGTGGCATATACATGTTGTTGGTAACGTGATGGGAGCAAGAATGAAATGTTTATAATCATTATTTGCTACCACTTTCTACAAAGACAAATGGATTCTAACGTAATTCATTTTGAAAGATCAAGTGATCGGCGCAAAGTTGAATTTGATAGAGGGGTAACAAAATAGCAAGCTGATAAAGAGAATATTCAAAAACTAGAAAATTGTAAGAGCAAGCTGAAGTATATAGGAACAAAATACTTTACAAATCTAGACAGACAACCTAGAGGATATAGGTGGAATGCACATGTTGTAAGGATATGTGTCTTCTGTGTCTCTGAGGTTTATATTTGGTGTAAGCACAGGTATATTGGCAGAAAAACTTTTTTGTTGACTCAAGAATATTTTCTGGTTAAGAAGTCTTGCCACACAGCATGGAGTTGAGTGAAGTTCTCAAAATAAAAAGATAAAAGGGCAAAAAGGTTATATGAAGATACAGTTATGAAGTAATTTATTTCGATTTGTGAAATCTGAAGCATAAGTAATTGCAAGGAGAGAATAGAGTAAAATGAAATAATACAACAGAAAAAGTAAAGATTCTGACATGGTATATATCAGTCCAAAAGAAATAACAGGAGGTCATATTTTTAAACTGTTACTTAATGGAAAATTTAAGCTTGGTGAGTACAATATGTAGCTCAGCAACATGCAAGTTGTCAAAGACAGGATTTAGTTGCCTAAATATAGGCATTCATTGCCATTTCAGGTGACCTCAGACATCTGTGCAGGACCAAAAACAATTGTATTATTCCATACTAGCAACTGAAGGCTGGGCTACGTATAGCTGCATGAGTGCTTGTGTTTGAACAATTGAATCCAATGACCCTAAGTACTTCATGAAATATATAAATAGACAGTTTTATTAGCCTGAGCTTAACTGGTAAGAATGCTTTTAAGGAAATGATGCGTGAAATCATGAAAATATGGATGAAGACATACCATGAGTCCAAGCAAGCTTGAATTCTAGGGTCTGTTGACTTCAGTAGAAGCTGGATTAGGTCCTAAAATGATAAAAGCAGCAACCACGTCCAGAGATAGAAAGTTTCTAATGTAGTATCTTAAGTAAGATGGACTTTCAGAATTACGAGCCTTTGAGCTAAAGCTCTGTTCTGAGAAAACTGATAAATTGCTTAATTAAGCAGAGAATAGCACAGCACTTGTGTAGCTTGATAAGGTCAGACAATGATAGGTTATGTAATGGAACATTGCATCTCTATAAATTTTTAGTCTTGGAAAAGCGAATAAGAAGGCTGAAAAGAGTGACCTGATTAATTTAATTGAGTATTCCTATATCCTTGGAAAAATTCATTATTAAAGACTGTTGGGTGATGAAATCACAACAGACTAGCAGAATATTAGCTGTGCACTACCTAGAGCTGCAATGCTGTGAAAAATGCATCTCTAGCAATGCCCTTACTGTCTTCCAAGGGAATCCCAGGAAGACTAGACTTGGAGGTATGTAGTCACTGAGACTTGGAGCATAAAAGGTTGAAATCACAAATTTTCCTCTTTCTTTCCTACTCATCCATTTGAAAACCTTTTTACTTGTCACTGTAAAACAATGTTATTTTAAGAATCACTTGCCCTCTCTTTCCTCCTCCACACTGTGGGCAATCACACTACTTCTGAAGAAGTGGTTTATAAGCTACTTCATGTTCTTTCAAAGGTTTTATAAGCTACTT
The DNA here is from genome assembly GCF_054131305.1 of Coturnix japonica. Lineage (NCBI taxonomy): Eukaryota > Metazoa > Chordata > Aves > Galliformes > Phasianidae > Coturnix > Coturnix japonica. Next base: position 45,980,568 of record NC_140664.1, read on the forward strand.
CATGTTCTTTCAGTAGTTTTTGTTATTTGATACAATTTTTTTGTAAGTTGAAAAATATTAGCTATTAAAATCATGGGTAGCAGATTTCTCTTGTGCTCTAGTGCTTATTTATATTTACAAGAAAATAATGACATTCAGTAATGCTTGTAGTTAGTTGTAAGTGACCTTCAAAAACAGCAATATATAGGTGTGTAATCAACACAAGTAGCTAGTAAATAAAGCAGATGTAAAGTGACTATTGACTATTGTCTCCATCCATGAGTTGAGTGACATCATACCCTTAAATGTCTTGGAAGTACTGTTTTTCAACAACTTGTACAGACTTTGGATCAGCAATAGTGTTTAGTCACTTCTGAACCAAGAGAAGCATATTCCAGATACTTGAAGAAGAAGAAGCCCTGACATCTTTCTGAGATTCCTCTATGGAGGCATGTAGCCTCTAGCACTTCTTAATAACTGTGGTGGAGTCATAAAGAAAATGAGGCAGCTGACAAGAAAGAAATTCATACCCTGGAGTTTTGGGTTGGAATTTGGAAATAAGAGTTGGAAATGTTTGCTAATGGGTAGAATTCCTGGATAGATACAGATGGCAACCATGGAGCAAACCTCAGTGGCAAAGTCATTATCTGACTGCTTGAGTTTTGTTATTACTTTATTTTGCATTCTCTCTTATGGAAACATAATGAGTTTTTGTTTGAAACTGTGAGTTGACAGTATGTCTTATGTAAAAATTTATATTTATTTTAACTATTGGCATAAGCATTTCCAAATAACTAAACCATAGAAAACCTTGTGTTAATTATTGAGCTGACAAAAGGTTTGACGTTGTTATCAAGGCAAAGGAAAATAATTGCAAAGGATTGCACATTAGAAATATTTAAGGTGTTTAAGATTGAAAATGAGAGAGAAAAACTGAAAATTAAGATTAAATGTGTATACAGTCTATCAGTGGACAAAGAAAACCAACCATGAATTTGCCAAGAATGAGATATTATTTTTGCTTCAACATAGTATTTGGTGTCGTATTTGTTTCTGAATGTCCTTAATTGCCTTATTTTTCTCTCCACTGTTTGTGTTTCAGATGATCATTCTCGAGTGAGATTGCAGCCCATTGAAGGAGAAACAAACTCCGATTACATCAATGGAAATTATATTGATGTGCGTATACTGATATAGTCAACAAATATAACATTGTGGTTTAAGAGGCAGCTTTTACTATTCTCACATTTTTCATTGTTTAGCAGCTAATATCAGCTGCTAAACATTGTTGGAAGGTACTGTCTTTGGAAGATAGGTGTACACTAAAGGCAAAAAGTAGTTGTGGTGGTTTTGTCAATAGGCAAATCAAAAGAGTTAGTTCCTCAGACTGTCAATAGGCTGAAACTTTGCCAGCAATGCTGTGTGGCTACTTTGCCTGCTAGTGCTTATCTGGGCTAACAAAATGTTATTTTCACTTTCTGTCAACAGCTTGGCATCATTCCACATTTAAAAGAAAGCTGTTTGCATATTAATGTGACAAAACTCTGTAATGCCTAATGCAGGGATTTGCAATCTCTTGTCATCTCTGCACTTTTAAGTTGCCTTCAAAGTATATTCTGCAGCTGTTAACTAGTACTTCCAATGCAAGCAAGACATTTCATTAAATATGTAGGCTGTTTAATTATTGAAGGTGGCTTCTTTGTTCATTCTGCATCATGTTAACTTAATGTTTTACATTAGAATAAATTCTTTAAGAGACAAGGTGGTTTCGGTTGAAAGAATGAACTCGGAACTAGAATTGAAAATCATTACAAAGTCAATACTGTCTAAAGTCATAAATCTATGGATAGAAAAGATAATTATTTCATTATTTGCATGGAGCGCTAGAGGTTTGGCTAAGTAAAACAAGTGTCACTTTATAAGAAACAGCGTTGGCTAAAGATCTCTGTTTACATCTGAGAAAATGGTGTCACAGTTTGCAGTTCAAATTTAGCAACCAGTGTGAAACAGAAATGTAAGAGATGTTTTTCTCAGAATATGGAAGAGCTAGAACTGTACAAGAAAAGTAGGTTTCTTCCGCTTAAACAGTCTGAAGTCTGAAGTTGTAACAGTCTGAGGATAACTCCTATTGATAGTTTGTTAGTACGTTCAGTAGCTATTAAGTGAAGCTTGGACTTCTGCTTGGTCCCTTGCTACTTGAAAGAGTAGCACATTCAGCAAGAGCTAAAGGTGCATGTGGAAATTCACTTAGAACAACTCACTAAACTCTGAGGGGAGTAAACTCTGAAAGGAATCTCTCTGAAGGGAGTCATAGAAAGAAAGTGAAAGTTCACATTTAGGAGCTAGATTTGAATGCACTGTCAAACTTTTTCCACCATTCGGGATTGTTCTTGTTTTAAGCTAGTGGTGTGTTCTTAAGTTTGAAATGCTAATAGATGTAAGGAATTTGCACCATAAAGTTCTATTGGAAATTGAATTGGAAGCAGAATAGCAACCTTTTATTGCTTTTATGTAAGTACAAGAGAGATGGAGAGAATCAAAGAATCATGGAATGGTTTGGGTTGGAAGGAACCTTTAAGATCACTTCATTCCAAACCCTGCTTATAAGCAGGGACACCTCCCTCTAGACCAGTTTGCTCAGCGCCCCATCCAGACTGACCTTCAATGCTTCCAGGGAGGGGGCATCCACAGCCTCACTGGGCAACCTGTTCCACTCACTGGGCAACCTGTTCCAGTGTCTCATCACCCTCACAGTAAAGAATTTCTTCCTGATATCTCATCTAAATCTACCTTCTTCCAGTTTAAAGTCATTTTCCCTCATCCTGTTACTACGTACCCTAACATCCTAAATGAAATAATGAGAACGAAAACAGTATTTCCCTCATTCTCAGCAGGTGGCTTCATTGCAAAGATTGGAGTCTTGCAGCCATATTCCAAAGACAACCATAAAACATAGCATTTTTTGTTTATTATCTTGCTAGTCAGGTTTCTTTTGGAAGTGTTTGTTTTCTACTACAGAAGCAGCTGCTGTTTTTCATTTGCATGGGGTTATTGTTGCTGTGTTGTCAGAACAAACATCTCAATGAGAGAATTTCACAAACATTATGAAGTTTGCTTGGATAAAAGAAAAGGAGGCAGTATTTATTCAGTATTTTTTCCCATGCTTAATTTTTTCACTGGGAAATTGAAGCATTTAATGCCAGCCACGAGGGATACTAGGTAGCACACCACAGTAAAAAACAAGCCCTACTTGATAGGTGCCTGAGCAGTTCTGAGATCAAAGAATTCCAAATTTTGGTTCAATGACATATAACCAATTACGTAATTCACATTGCATTTTCTGTAATATTCAAAGTATTTTCAATTGTTCTGCATCCTTTCCAGCCTTCCATCACTACAGTCCCTCTTGCACTTTTACAAAGGAATTGCAGTGACACACAAGCCTCAGCTTTAATTTCTTCTTTTGGAAGGCTGACAGTGGAATCTCACCATTATTGAAAGATTAAAACTGGCATAACTGAGTTTATCAACATACTTGCTCGTGATCTAAACCTTAGGTGACACTCATGTAACATCAGAAATTCAAACACAATAAAAATGGTATTGTTCCCTATTGGTAACCTATTCAGTGATGCAAGAATCCATAGTGTATTAGTCTTTCTTGCACAGCCAGCTTAAGTTGCCCTTGTTATCAGAGAAACATTGAATTCCTTTATGTTTTCTTTGTTTGTTTTTATTTAGAGGTGAAGTGTATTCATACTAAAGCATTTAGTCAAAGAATTTAGCCTCCTTTTTCATGTTCAGAAATATATCATAAATAAATCACAGAGGACAGAGTGAACGTTCCCCTACCCTTCCTGGGGCTGAATGCAAATTGAGCATTCCGTAGCTGTTAAAAAAAGGCATAGGCTTTGCACTAAATAGCAATAGCTTGAAGGTATATCTCAGCCTCCATGAGCATCTCACACCATTAGCTGCAAGTGCTAGAGAAGATTTCATGCTGTTCATTTTCAGCAGATCCAACAAGGGACTTTGAGAGCATATTACTTCTGTCCCCTAATGTACAAGGCTGCAACTTTAGTATCTTGCAGAAAACACATTAGCTTCTTGTTCTTCCTCTCTTCTTCCTCTCCCTTGCTCTTCCCCTACTGGAAAGAACATTTGCATCTAGCACATTACCTTTATTGTTACGACTTTTACTGAAAATTACTCTAAATGAAGTTTTACTTAAAGCAACATAGGCAAGCTACACACTGGTTGTAATTTTTTTTTTTCCTGTTTTCTTTTAGGGTTATCACAGGCCGAATCACTACATTGCTACACAAGGTAAGCATTAATCCTCCCTAATTTTGGTTATGTCAAGCTAAGAAGTCAATATTCAGGACAGAGTAGGTTCCATCACTTAAGTAAAAGCAAGCAAACTGAATTGTTATCATCCAGTTTTCACATATATCAAGTAAGCAATACTTTAGCTTCATGGTCAAATAGGATTTGGGGTAGAAAAGCAACATAAAACCTTTCAGCAGAAGTTACTCATGTTTAGCATATTGCTATTCCTGATAAAGGAAGTAAGTCATTGTAGAAACCCTCAATAAACTTAGCAGATGGACAACAGTGACAGGAAACCTGTCAATACTAGAACTATATTTTCTAGTGTTGGTCAGTGATATCTAGGCTCCAGGTTTTAAAATAAAATGCTTCAATTAGCAGGTTTTACTAGAGTACCCAGGGACACATTACTCTGGCAGGGTGATTCTTCAAAGGGATCTAGAGAGAAATTTACAGGATGTCTTAAAAATCTGCCTGTGAATAAAAGCCTCCTTCTTTGTCAACAAAAAAGGGAGTTTTCAATTTCTACCCCTCTTCAAATACATATTTTGCCCGTTCTGATGTAATTCTTACATGTTTTTAAGCCAAGTTCAGAGCTGGATCATGTGAGAAAGTCTTCTACTTTATCATATTATCAAACTCTATACCAGTCTCTTGCCTGTGCTTGGATACCACTGCTCTGAAGGAATCTCCTCTGCAGTAGGTTTTATGTAACAAACCATCCTGTATTTTCCAGTGGACCTGAAGAAGCTGAGCTGCATTCGCATACGTTACTTCAAAATGTGCCCAGCTTTATAAGAGTACTAGCTGGGAATAATAAACTTAATCTTTTTGGATTTAGAGGTGGTATACTCTTTTAATGATGTTTTACCAGGGCACGGAGTTGGCTATGTTGAATAAAAGCTCTTATTGTGCATGTCTTTGGCTCCTAAGTAACCCAGTCCCTGCAGCCTTCAGTCCCCACTTTTATCGGTGGGAAGCTATTTAACTCTGCCATTCTGTACTTCAGCTCTGAACGGTCTCAGATAACTGTTGGGAAGGATGTAAAACCACCTCACTGCTATCTTACAGTTTTAGACCAGAATTAAAATTTGAGGTCTTAGAACTTAAGCCATTTAAATGTGCTGCTTCTTCCAGGTCTATTATCCAGTCACCTCATCGTTCATTCCACAGTCTTTTTTTGGAAAAAAAAGAAAGAATACTAGGACAAAAACAGAGCATGTGATTAATTCACTCTGGGCCTTTACAGCTTCTTCTTCTGAGCAGAAATGGATCAATCCATTTAACCTTTACCTGATGGTATTGTTTTTTCACTAGAATCCTGAAATGAAAGTATATGTATTTTTACATTTTATGTAAAGTTTTTTTTCATCAGGATGTTCCGCAGATCTTTCTGACAGCTTTCTGGTAGACCAGACCTATCTGAAGCAACTTCTAATGGTTTCAGCGCAGCCAGTTTTATCACTCGTCACAATACTTGGATAGCAAATAGAAGCTTGAGGCCTTTGTGCATTAGCTTTTAAAGCTAAGCATTGGATGTAATATTGTACTGAAAGTCTATATACTAGGTCCACTAGCAACCCTCAACAGATTCTTAGCCACACTTATTTTCTGGGTTAGTGTCAAGGAGAAGTACCTAGTCAAGGTGAATAAGAATAGTACAAACAAATTTTCTTCCAAGATGTGAAGGAAATGTAACTGTTTCAGCTGTCATTCTTTCATGCAGGTGCCATCAGTTTTTTTCTGTGTAGATGGCAGTTAAGAACATGTCAGGTTGCCTTACCGCTCCCACAGTACAATGAGTGAGAAACTGACTGACTGTCTTGAGATCATAAAATCTGTTTTCAAATGAGCATATGATTTAGATCAAATTCAAAAATAATGTCAGTGAGTTTTCTGAGGGATTGTCTCTTCAACATGTTATTTTTTAAGGCCAGCTAGGAAGCAGATTTGTAGCTCCGTTTCGGGGGGAAATGAAGAACACTGATATAAAGAGGTTTGTGTTCTCTGGATGGCTTTGATGAAGAATCATGAGAAAGTTTTTTTCCTTTTCTCTGTCTGAGCTTTCCAACCTGCACAATAGCATTAAAAATACTCATCTGCTTTGTAGAGCTTTGTGCAGTGTCGTGATAGATGCATCTGTGTCAGGACTACTTACTGTTATTCTCCAGTGTTCCTGCTTCCTGACAAAGCCTTTGCACAACAGTCTCTGCCTTTTGCAAAGGTGATAAGGTAACTGGGAATAATCTCTAAAACTCCTTTAAAGCTCTATATTAACTATGAAAGGAGAGACATTTGTTTCACGTTCCCAGTAGAGGATGCCTCTTTATGTCTTCTGTCAGGAGCCGTAGCTTGCAGATATAGCCAAAGATGTTCGTGCTGTTTCAGAACACATTTTCATGTAGATATGTATAAACACATCAATTAAGCTGCATGTTTAATTCCCTTGATGTCTACTTTACATCAATCTTAAAATAACTTCTCCCATTCTCCCTTTTCTCCTCCACCACATCTTTCACAGGTGCACATTCCTATTGTACTTTGAACGAAAATATCATTACATGAGTCAGTTTGAAATCTCTGAGGAGTTAGAATGATTGATATTTAATTTTCCTATGTTCTTCTTAAGCTGCATTCAACATATCAAGTGTTAATGAGCAAATATAATTGTTTGAAGTAAAAAAGTGGCAAATGTAATCAGTTTGTAATAGACTACCAATCTGCTTTTAACAGAGCTGAGAGTTGCATAATCACCTGTTTATTAAAGTGTTACTGCCTTCCATACTAACCAGAGTTTGACACAGACTCATCTTCCACCTTGGCATTCATAGCATACTGCTTCTAATTTTAATAAGGGAGATAAACGTAATTTAAAATGCTTAACTAATAATCTAAAAAAGGATTTGCTTGTGCTGTAAGAGTAATACATCCAAAATGCACTATTCAAATTGGAAAATTAGCATAATTTTTCTTCTGCATGGTAAATATTATGTGACTGATAAACTGAAATTACAGCTAGTAAAGACTTTTGGTGATCTTTTGTAATTGGTATCAACAGATGGATTCCACACCTGAGACACTGAGATTACAGGGAATCCTTTGTCACAAGACAGAATATTGGGTTATGCGGAACCAACAAGCTGGGGCAATTTAAAATTCTCTCCTTTGTTTTATATATCCCTTGTTTCTGTGGATATAATTCTTAAGAATTCTTTTATAGCAGACTGTTGAGCTCTTTTATGATCTGTTCAATTTACTACTAGCAAGTTGTTTCATTTCTCTGGAAGTTAGGTGATCAATGAATTTTAACCAGGTCCTTTAGTGAGTGCAGTAGGTTTCATATTTGTACAGTACTTCACACAGACTGCTGAATTTTCTTGTTTTCAGATGAATGTTATTGATCTTGTATGTCTCACCCTGATTACCAAGCAGGAAAAATGAATCTTTTCAGTATTTACATGTTATCTTTCCTTTGAAGTTCACCTAGTCAGTTGAGCAGTTGAGCTATGACTTCTAGCAAGTCTCTACCAGTGGTTTTGCAATGCTTCCTCTACCATTGCACCAGAAACCCTTAATGAGTGACAAATGAATATTAATATCATGCTACAACACCATTCATTGCCATTTCTACCAGGGCTGGTTTTCAAGAAGATCAATCGTGTGAAGAAGCAGTTACCCACATGCAAGCTGCACTTCTTTATATGTGAAGTACATTCATCTCAGCATCTCTGATTTTTCAGTGAAGTACTTGGTTCTGGAGCAGACACATTCCACTCCAAAACAGGGAATTGCTTCAGCTGCTTGAGGGGTGGACCTACAAGTGAGCAGCTGTCAGGAGCCATTGTCCTCCACATGGCAGTGGCGTTCTGATTTGGGGTTGGAGCCAGGAACCTGTGTGTAGGGAGCACAGTAAACAGAAGGGCATAGCATGGCATTTCACTTGGGGCAGATGAGCAGGGAGGGCAAGAAAGAAGGGCCCTTCCATTTGGGAGACCAACTTATCTACAGGCTGCCTCCCAGTGAATCAAGCCAAGGTCTCCACTAGGTAGAGAGCTCTGGCAATTAAGAATGTAGTGACTCAGATGGAGTGCCCATCTATAAATGTGGTGGTTCAAGTCCCTGGCTGCAGCAAGTGCCTGAGACTGTTGCTGCTGGTGTAGGGCAGAAAGAATTCCACCTGCATGAGGCGTGAGCAGATGGGTGATGTGCTGAATACAGTGGCAGAGCTTAAGGAGAAGGTGGAGAGATTAAGGAGTATCAGAGAGTGCTGCTAGAGATAGATTGGTGGAGTAACTGCTTGCTGAACTTGTGAGGAAGACATCAGGGTGATACCCTCCAGATGGTGGTGGACCCCCTCCTCTGCAATCATCGAGCAGATGGAGGCAATTTAAGGGAAGAGAAGTGGAAACAGGTCCCATCTTGGCATCATAAGCAACATCCATCCCAACATACCTTGGTTCCCCAGGAGCCCTTGCATAATAGGTTTGAGGTTCTGGAACTTGAGGGAGAGCTGAGTGAGCGCATAGTGGGAGGTCCACCTGTGAGGTTGTCTAGGGTGAGGTGATTGACTCAGCACCTTGAGACTGCTTCCACCAAGGACAGAAGGGTGATTGTTGTAGGCAACTCCCTTCTGTGAGGAATGGAGGACTTTATATGCCAGCCTAACTCTACCTGCAAGGAGGTATGCTGCATCCCTGGGGCCTGGGATATTTCTAGGAAGCTTTCAAGTCTGATTCACCACTATGATTATTATCCTTTATTGATAGTTCAGGCTGGCAGTGTTGAAGTCACTGAGATGAGCCTGAGGATTATCAAAAAGGGCTTCAGAGAACTGGGGTAGTTAGTGGATGGAGCAAGTGTTATTTTCCTATGTCCCTTCAGTGGCAGGGATGGATACTGAGAGGAGCAGGAAATCCCATCTCATAAACATGAGGCTGAGAGGCTGGTGCAGTTGCAAGAATTCTGGTGTTTTTTTTTTGACCCTGGGCACTTTACTTGGTGCCTGGCCTGATGTCTGCAGTGGAGTCTCACCTGATTCAAATGAGGATACAGATCCTTGTAGTTTGTCTGATGCCAATGAAGAAGTTGTTTTGTGGAATGAAAACAGGACAAAGTTCAACAAAGTCAAGTACCAGGTCCTGAACTTTGGCTACAACAGCACCAGGCAGCACTACAGGCTTGGGGCAGAGTGGCTGGAAGACTGTGTAGGGGAAACAGACCTGTAGGTGTTGGTTGATGCTTAGCTGACCGTGAGCCAGTAAGGTGCCCAGGTAGCCAAGAAGGCCAATGGCATCCTGGCTTGCATCAGAAATGGAGTTGCAAATGGGAGCAAGGAAGTAACTGTACCTCTGTACTCAGCACTGATGAGGCCACACCTCCAGTACTGTGTCCAGTTTGGGGCCTTTCACTACAAGAAAGCACTGAGGTTCTGGAGCATGTTTAGAGGAAGGCAACAAAGCTGGTGAGGGGTCTGGAGCACAAGTCTTGTGAGTGGGAGATGAAGAAACTGAGATTATTTAGTCTGGAGGAGGCTCAGGAGTGACCTTAATGCTTTCTACAACTTCCTGGAGGTTGTGGTAAGGTAGGAGGCAGCCTCTTCTCACATGTAACTAGCAGTAGGACTAGAGGGAATGGTTTCAAGTTGCACCAGGGGAGATTCAGGTTGGATGTTAGGAAATACTGCTTCTCCAAAAGAGTGGTCAGTTGCAGGAATGGGCTGCCCAGAGAGGTGGTGGGGTCACCATCCCTGGAGGTGTTCAAGAAGTGTATAGATATTGTGCTGAGGGACATGGTTTAGTGGGAGATACTGGTGTTAGTTGGATGGCTGAACTGGATGATCACAGAGGTCTTTTCCAACCTTGGTGATTCTGTGATTGTGATGTTAGAATGTTCCTCATGGGTCAGATTCTAAATATCTCTGCTTGCTGCAGCACGCATATGAACCTGTTTTAAGATGTTTTGTTCAAGTACTTCAGAGAAGTAATGACTGTAAAAAGTTACTTTTGAAAACAAGGCAGCTTTAGATTTAATAACTCAGTGCAGCCTTTCAACCTCTTCTTTTTCACTATTTAATTGTGAAGCAGATGCTAAACTGTTTGACTTTGCGTAATACAAGTTATAGAGACAAACATCAACTCAAGTTTCAGTCAAAAGGAGTTTTTTAAGTAGGAGTTATAAACTTCTGAAAATAAATATTTACAATGGAAGTGTTTATACAGTCTTCACTGCAGCAGCATAAACTTGCCACTATAATAACCCCTTTCATTTTACTTCTCTTTTCTGTAAAATGTGTCCTTCTTCCACACTCCACTATATATGTTGTGTGAACATTTTAATAAGGGTTTTCAGAAACAAAAATACATTTTCTTTCCAACTGAAAGTTCCCTTTCAGGCATCTGAAAGAGAAATATTGCTTTGAATAATAATACTCTTAACTTTCTTGGCACGTTTTTTTGTCTTTGTGTACCAGAAAGTTGACAGAACTATAGCAGTGTGGAAGCTCCACACTTATCTTTACAAAGAAATTTCTGCTGCAGTGGTTTTAGTCTCCAGATGAAAATTAACATTTGAAATTACTTCAGGGAGAACAGAAAACAACTGAGAAAGATAACTCTACACAGTTTTTCAGCTTTCTATTCTGTCCTTTTGCATGGTATAGGACAGTCCTCACAGACATCTCTAAGAAATGAATTAATTCCATATAACTGTATTCACCTTAAAGATTCAGCTGTGCTTGATGGTGTACTTTACTTCCTTAACATCAAAACATTAAAAAGATGATTAAAGCTATCTGTCTTAAGTGAACGAAATAAACCCATTCTTGTGCGGTGTATTGAATAGACAAAACTTTCTGAGGCGTCCTTCACCTGTACTGCAATAGTGCTGACAAGTGCCAAGCCATTACTTTTCTTTCACACTACATACAAAAATAATACACCCTTTACATATGAAAGTGATATGCACAGTTTGTACTGTGATACAGTATGGAAAGTTCCTCAGACCTGTGTTACTGCCATTTCACAGTACAGGTTGGTGATAATAATACTAGGTTTTGAGCAGCTTTTGAAATTTAGTACTTTGACTAGGATTGAGAACTAAAGCAGGCAGTTCCTCCTTCAAACAAACCTTTCCAGGTTGCAAAGCATCTGACAGTGTGCTGCACAGTATTAATTTTTCTGAGCACAGAGCATCTCTCATATGAGGAAAGGATGAGTAGCCTGTTCAGCCTGGAGAAGACTGAGATGGGATCTGATCAATGTTTATAAATATCTAAAGGGAGGTGACAGGCAAATGGATGAGGCCAGGCTCTTCTTGGTGATGTGTAGCAATAGGACTAGGAGTAGTGGTCTAAATCTTGAACATAGAAAGTTCCATACTAATGTGTGGAAGAACTTCTTTACAGTAAAGGTGATGGAGCACTGGAGCAGGTTGCCCAGAGAAGTAAGTTGCAGGATCTCCGTCTATGGAGATATTCAAGACCTGGCTGGATGCCTACCTATGTGGCGCATTGTAAGGTACCTGCTTTAGCAGAGAGTTTGGACTCAGTGGTCTCCTGAGGTCCCTTCCAACCCCTGTGATCCTATGATTCGGTTAGATGATGTCTGCTCCATTCTTGTGAGACCCACCTGGAGAACTTCTGGAGGCCACAGCATAAGAAGAACATCAAGCTGTTGGAGCAGGTCTAGAAAAGGACCACAAGAATGATAAGAGGGCTGTAGCACCTGTCTTGTGAAGAGAGACTGAGGGAGCTGGTTTTGTTCAGCCTGGAGAAGGCTTTGAGGCTTTCTCTAGTGGAATATTGATGGAGTTTCCATCAGAGAGTGTAGCATGATTAGAGGTAATGGTTCTAAACTAAAAGAAGGTCACTTTAAATAAGATGTAAGGAAGAAATTATTCATGTATAAAGTAGTGAGTCACTGGAACAGGCTGTCCTGAGAAGCAGTACGTGCCTCATCCCTGGAAGTGTTCAAGGCCAGGCTGGATGGGGCTTTGGGTAGCTTGATCTGTTCAGAGGTGTCACTGCGTATGGCAGGGAAGGTTCTAGCTAGGTGATCTTATGTCTTTCCAACTCTGAACCCTAAGCATAGAATCAATTCTGTGATTCTGGCAATGTGTAGTAAAACCTGGTAACTATTGAAGTCAACACTTTCCAACAGTTGCCACATTGTGGTACTTGAGAACAACTGAGTTTCTCCCTACCTCTTTGTTTATGATAGGGGATTTTAGGAATAACTCTGTTAGAACAATAGGTCTTTGAGCATTTTCATGACTCCCATATTTTTATGTCTTTGTCTTAATTAGCTCTTTGATAGTTCTATCTTTATAGAGAGCAAGTTGTTCCAGTTGCTTTCCATACAGGGTGGAACTCTAGATGCAGAGCTAAGGGTTTTCTAACAGATCAGGGTCTGTCTTAGAGTCTGTTACAGTGTTATACTTCTCCAGACCTTTGTGAGGAGGCAAATTAGAACATTTCAGAAAAAGTGATGGTGGATCTGCTACTAGTTAGTTGGAGTCACATTCTTCTTCACAAGTGAGTGCCTGTGTTTTGCGTAAAATACATGCCTGTCTTTGTAAACACTTTGAAAGTAACAGAAAACTTTAGAAATGATACTGAATAATTACTTAACAATTCACTAGAACCATTTGTTGTTTTTCAGGGAACATTTATACAGCATCAGTCTTAGAAACTTACCTCACCTGTCCATGTGTTTAGGGCATGCAAATTATGAAAAGCTGATGTTTGATTTTAGGGTGTCCATCTCAATAAGGAATCAATGTTAAGTTGGATGTGATAGGAAAGGTACTTGGCACTCTTGATGGAGCACTGTTAACATGCCTATCACAGAGTCTAATACTAAGGTAGAAGAAAGAGCTGACTGTTTGTCAGGAAAATCACAAAGTCGAAACATCATTTTGTCTGTGGAGTCTATTTTTCAGCCCCTCTTCAGCAGCATGGAGGAAACTTGGTGTCAGGTGTGAGAAGGCTTTTGGGCTTGTCATTTGCTGAAGGGAAACGATTCAGCAAATTCACAATGTCTTTCAGAAACAAATGTATCCAGAAACAAATAAGGCAGTTTATTTTTTTGCTTTACCATACCAAACTCTTTCAGACTTTTTCTGAAAGAATTTTTGTGTCAGTCAGATTTCATATTTTCTTGAGTTATTCTGAAGTTAAAAGGAAAATTAACAAATGCATGTTTATTTGTTAATGACCCTCACACGCCTCTTGTCTAGTAACTTTTGGATTCTGAGTGTTGCCATAACTTCTGAGATCTATTAAAAAATACTAGGTTTACTGAGAAATTAATTTACCACCATTCTCCAGCCTAAAGTAGAAAATACATGGTGATACATCTTACTTAGCAGATAGCTATAGGGCTAATAATTTTTTTCTTTTAAATGGTTCTGCTAGCATCTTTACTTAAACTTTAATGTAGCCTAAATTATCTTGTTTTTTTCGTCTGGTAAAGTGTTCATATTAATGCACTTAAACTTTCTACACAAGTTTGAAGAATACAGCATCTGAGTGGCTTACTCACAAGCATGGGCAGCATTCCTTCACAGTATTCCCCCAGGGAAAAATAAAAGAAAGAAGTAGCCAGAATGAACTCATGTTTTTGAGCTGAAGAATAGTGATGATTTTATTACATCCTGATGCTTATGATTGACTCAACATGAAAATAGAAAAGTAGAAATGGAAAGGACTAATTAGGTTCTTTTGTCCATTCCCTAAGGTACCTTCTACTGAAAGGGATAAAATGATCTTAAAGTTCTCATCCATCATCAAAATTGATTCTGCATTAGAAGTTGATATGAAGAGCCCCATCCAACAAATCAGCTTCCTAAGGCTTTTAAGTTGGAAAATGTTACAGACAACGTACTTTTTTTTCTAAAATAATTCTCAAGCTCAGATGGACTTTTTAGAATGAGTGATTTATAGGTACTCAGATTTCCTTGCTGCATATTAGCCTTACTGGGAAAAATACACAAATTAGAAACTAAAAGAGGAACACACAGGTAAGTAAGTTTATTTGCTGGAAAGCACTGATTCAGCTAAACTGAAACTTTCTGTTAAACTGTTTTGACTAAGTTCAGGCTCAAACTTTGGACTCAAGGCTCCGGGTGACTGGTTCCAGTCAGACTTTTGGCTACAGATGAGGAGCCAACATCTCAATTATCCATTCGACCTGATTCAATCTGAGCCCATACCTCAGTTTTCCAGGCATCCCATGCTATTTATTTATATGCTTGGCTGTGATTAAAAGATAAAATGTCTAGAGGGCATGGAGAGTCCATGCATGAGTAAGACCAACTTCTGTTCTGTAGCCAGTGCACTCCAATGGAAAGTGCAGCATCAGGGCTGTCTAGTTGCAAGTGCAGTTATTGAAAGTGTTCCTGTTTCATATCAGAAAAAAACTGAAACACTTCCTGCAAACCATTGCCTAGAGGTGCTCCCTGAGCTATATGAGATTATGTTTCAAGACCCTGACATTATTTGGGTATCACCCACAGCCCTCACCAGGGGATTCCTAACCTCTGGGAGTTCTGCATGGTTTACTGTTATTACTGTAATGCAAAATTTGAAAAATTCTAAATTTATTGCAGTCTGGAAAACAGGAAAAAATGTTGATGGGGGGAACAGAGCATTTAACATCTCTGTTGCCTGGTAAATTATATGAAAGAAAGTTCTCCAGTTATACTGGATGAACAACATTAAAAATAGGTGTGGAGAGAAGAAGAGGGACTTTTCCTTTCCTGCCATTGAGATCATAAAAAATAGCTTGCCTGAATGTTATGACACAGATGTAGTCAGCAGTACTGCGTAAATGGCCTTTATTGCATCTAACTTTGCCTAATCCCAGGCTAACTGGATAGATCTGGGCAATTTCTGTGGTCAGCAGTTCCTCTCTTCTTAATCTGCAGCCTGTCTGTGAGTAGTCAGAAGGTGTTAGGGGAGCGTGCTATTTATTCTTTGGAAATTCATATGGCATTTTCATTTTACTTTGTTGATACAGAACAAACTGAGGTAGTATTGGAAATTTAGCCATGGAGAAATGTCAATCAATAAGTGTGTAACACTTTATTTGATGGAAGGTTAGCTGGTAGCATTAGCTACCAGCATTATAAAAACGTCTTAAATAGCACCTGTCAAGTCTGGTCTCAGATTTAAAAATTTATTTTAGTGCAGCATTGGCTTGTTTCTGAAGATGGTGAAAATAGTAATGTGGAGAAAGGACAGTTAAATTATCCAGAAATAGTGAGGGAGCTGGCACGTTTTGACTGCTGCATGTTACACCAAGCCTGTTTGATTCATTCTGCCCCTATCTTGCTTCCTGTTGTCTCTCCAGGCATGTTTAGACTGTGACTGTGAGAGGCAGGAATGCCTTGTATACATTCATGAGCATTTAGTATGTAAGGCAGATCTTACTACAGTAGAGCTCCAGTTAAGGTGATGCCGTAACACATACGAAATAACACATAGAGTTGTGTATTGTTCCTGCCTAAGTAGTTCTGTAACAAGGAATAAAAGAAAATGCCGTATAATATTCCAGAGAATAAATACTGTACTCCTATAAAACTTTCTGACTGCTCACAGAAACACTGCACAGTAGGATCAGAGGAAATGCCAGCATGAGAAATCATCCAGCTCCAGGCAGTGGGTGGTTGTACCTCACTGCCTGAAGCTGGATATATGTACGTTTACACACGTATAGAATTCATATTTTGAAGCTGATTGTCAATTCCCAATAAAAAAAATCTCTAGAATTATCAGTTATGCCATTGCTCAAAGGTTGTTTTTGAAGCATCTCCATATTAAGTGGGAGTACAGAATGATGTGCTTTACTTTCATCTGACTATGAAGCATTTGCATAAACTCCATGAAACAATAGTACTGTAACTCATGACTGCTGTATGTTGTAGGCCAAATATTTCTATGTTCCTTTCATTTGGAAAGAGATGGAGATGCATGTCAGTCTCCTCTATTTCTTCATCCTGTTTAAGACCTAGCGCTGGCTCCTCTAAATGTAGGAGGCGGTGGTACAGAAGGCCAGGCAAAGCACTGGTCAGTCCCACAGGAGTAGTAGATAACATTTCTGCTTGCGCCTCAGTCACTTAGTAGTCTAAGCCTCATTGGAAGTTAATGGGACTTGAAAGCGCTTTGAAAATTTCATTTTGTGAAAGCCAATTTTCGCATAGTGCAATCTGCAGCCAGCAGTGCTTGGTGACTGGCTGGCTGGCAGCAGGTAGCATTTAGTTTGTGCTTGAAAATCAGCCAATTACTATTCAGTGTGCTGTCCCTTGGCTGATAATGAGAGATGGTTGTGTTTTCCCTGAATGATGGGTACAGTAGAAAGCATCTACGTTGCCAGTAGCTGCATTGGGCAGGATTTGTCCCAATAAATTATTTCAGCTTGCTTTATAAGCAGTATGTTCCTGAAATGTCAAGCTAACAAGATTCAGTCAGATCTGTTTCCTATTGACAATGCATCTACTGTGAGGAAATCATGAAAAAACATACTTTAAATTCATAGCTCGGTCCTGATTAACCCACCTGCATGTAGCTGAGATGGCATACTGTGGAACAGTGTGGCTTCCTACTGTAGGTTTTTTATTTTTTGGATTGAAAGACAGTATGATTGCAAAAGGAAAAAAAAAAAACAAAAAAAATGTACTAGCTGCGACTCATCTATAAGTAATGCATGTGATTGATAAACATGATATGTTCTGAAGCCTGGTTTAAAGGTGGTGTTGGGAGCAGCCGAACGTTTAGTTTTTGGTTTTGTTTATCATTAAAGTTCTGATAGATTTGTTGCTTAGAAATTAGCATTCTTTCTTCTATAAATAATGGTTATTTACTGTCTTACAAACAAGTGGCTTCTTTCTTCCCCATCTCTGAATTCACTACCATGGAGAAACCATCTAAAATATGATTTAGAAAGGAGGGAGAGTTTTTTTCCATACCTTACATAAGAGTAACCATCACCTCATGCTTCTTCGCTTAGGCAGCCTGCTGGTTTAACATACATAATGCCTACTGACTTTGTTGAAAGTTCATCTGCAGCTTTGTTTATTGGTATTTTTCCAAGACAGATGAGATTTACAGGAAAGTTTTATTGGGAAGGGTAGTGTGGCTGTATAATTACAATATAGCCCTGCTGAAGATTACATAATAATTAATATTTGCAAGGCATTCGAAAGCACCTTTGATATACCGTCACAGTCTGTACCAATGTTATAAATCAAATAAGGTCATAAAAGTGAGAATGAATTTCTTCAGCTCATTGCCGGGTTTTGTTTTAATTTTATTGAGATTCTTCAGTGCACAAAATGGAGCTGGGATGCACAGAAGTGACAAATAACCATAAATACTGAAGCATGGCAGCTAGAAACTGGCAATTAATAAATAACAGTGAAGCATTTATGGCTAAATTCTGCCAGTACAAGTGTATATTGCCTTTTATTATGCTAATTCTTACAGTGACTTGCAAGATTAGTGACAGTGAATAGATATGTTGCTTTGGGGTATGTTTTACCCTCTCCACTGTTTTGGGTTTCTTAAACAGACTGGTGAGGACTTAAATTAAGGCATTAGAAAGTAATGATATGGTGGGTTTTTTTTTCATCATTTTTTATTGACACCTTAAAATACAAGACTGATCTGTGTGTATTCGGTAGCTGTTGAAGAATCATGAGCCTATAGGATTTATTAATATCTCAGTCACAGTTTTATCTCAGACCTAAAATTTATCCACAGTATTGGTAGGAGCATATATACAGTGCCTATAAAAACATACTCCAGTATAAAACTTAAAAATAATTAAAGTCCATTGAAGTGTATCTCTTTTGTTAGAGAACAAATGCCTAAAACTACTTTGAGAATTTATTGTAGAAAGAGTTCATGACCACTGCATGAGTTTTTTAAGGTTGGGTAGTAGAGCTTTGTTCTGGCCTTTGCTGGCTTCCATAGAGGCACTAATCCTTAGTAGCACCTGGAAAGGTGAGAGAAAGTAAAATGCATGATAGCACACGTATTTAAGAAGCCCTTGGTAAAGACTCTTCTTGACAAATCAGGTTATCACTGAGTATCTTCTGTTGAGAAACTCAGTCTTTTGGGAAGGGCAAAGATGGGACTGAACTAGTGGTTTATCTTGATAGTTGGTGTTATTCTTTCAACTAAATCTGCAAAACCATGATCTGTGACTTTCTTTCCTATTATTCTGGCTATTTCAGAAAGAAGGCTTCTTTATTTCTACTGTATGAAAAAGTGGGGCCTAATTTTATGCACCGTAGTCTACACCTGGTTACGTATAGCAAATCTTATCACATAACGATGTGCCTGTAAATTCCTGTTGTTAAAATGTTAAGCATGTTGCCTTAGAAAGTAGGGAAGAAAATATATTTCAGGCACGGGAGATATCCTTCACCTGCAGTCAGTGATATTTGTAGTTTTAAACAGCATTTAACTGCAGTTTTTACATAACTTCTTTTTTTTTTTTTTTTTTTCTGAAAGGGAGTTTTGCTCTTAGCTCCAAATTCTAGCATGGCTAAAAGAGCAAATAGCATATACTTACAGATAATCAGATCACTGGATTGGCAGATCATTAGTAACCCTATAATTTTGCTTCCTGCTGTGAAATTCTTACTAAGTTACTTTACTAACAGCTAGTTTGTCCCATTTAAAGGGGTTCATTAGGAAAAAGAGCAGTCTTGAACTTTTTAATCTATCAGCTTGTACTCTGTTCTCTTGGTAATTATTTTTGGTTTATTTACCTTTGCTTTTTCATATGTATGTTGAGTGATTTGTGCTGCATAATGGGCTTGGGATTTTTTTGGCAGTTTATTTGCAAGTTTAATCATTCCTTTGTGGCTTCTTTTATTTTCTCCACACAACCATATTTATTAATGAGCAAAAATTCACTGCACCTCAAGTTCATTTTGAAGAGACTATAAGAATTGAGAGCTGAAGTGCAGCTCCCTCTCTATAGGCACATCAGCCTCTTGCCTTTGAGTGCCAAGGTTGTAGGTTGCCACAGTGGCAAGGAGCAAGTCTTGCTTCAGTAACATGTAAGGACAGTTCTTATTGCAGCTGTAACCTGCTGTAACCTCTAAGTGAGGGGATAATTTTACAACACATAATCACATGGGTTGGAAGCTGATACTGACTGGAAAGAGGTTTCAGAAAATCACAGAATAGCTTGGCTTAGAAGGGACCTCAAAAATCATCTAGTTACAGTCCTTCTGCTGTGGACAGGGTTGCCAACCACTAAATCAGGTGTTAGATCAGGTTGCCTAGGGCCCCATCCTACCTGGCCTTGAATGCTGTGCCAGCACCTCACCACCCTCTCTGTGAAAGATTTTCCCCAATATCTAATCTAAATATTTTTTTTTTACTTTAAAACTGTCCCCCCTTGTCCTGTCACTGTGTACCCATGTGGGTTTACTAAACTCTTCTGGAGATCAAATTTAGCTACTGCAGTCATGCATCCAGAGTCCATTTCCTCTATGAGCATGTGCTCACGGGGCCCAGTTCTGGGGAGCCTGTAGAACTTAAAGGTATCTGTTCATTTTTGGCACATTTTTAGCCACAGTAGCTATCATAGAATCATTAAGGTTGGAAAAGACCACTAAGATCATCTAGTCCAACTGATCAATCTCTCACCACCATGCCCACTGTCTATGAACTATGTCGCTGTCGTTCATTTTGGTCCCAAGTGAACCAAGCATTATGTTGTAGATTTTATATTCTGTGCTAGAAGACTTTAGAAACTGTTTGTTAAACTGTTTGCTTATCTAGAAAATGAAAAACTGCCCATATATTTACATGCACAGCCAGAATAAGTGCTGAGAACATTTCAGGATTCAGGTTTTCCTTCTTTCTTTATGTTTCTGCTGTTTTTTTCCAACATGTTTTCACTATTTTTCAGTATCCTAGGTTAGTTTATAGTATTTAAAATGATCATACACCACAGTAGCAGTACCAGTTGTTGGAACTGAGTCTCACAGCACCAAGTGGAAGAGGCTCCAGAAAGCTTTGTGGGAAGAAGCAGCTTCTTAAGACTTTAATTCATTCTTAGAAGCTATGTGATTTTCCATTTCCTGATACGCTGGCATTCCCA
Organism: Coturnix japonica; assembly: GCF_054131305.1. Lineage (NCBI taxonomy): Eukaryota > Metazoa > Chordata > Aves > Galliformes > Phasianidae > Coturnix > Coturnix japonica. Next base: position 46,000,994 of record NC_140664.1, read on the forward strand.
CAGCAGCAACTAACAACTACTAGTACTACAACTAAAGGTTGTGATATTTTCCACTGATCATTTCTTTTGAGGGTTGTTTTTTTCAATAATGCAGTTAATTACCTGGGGGTTTGGGAGGCTGATTTCTTTTTCTTATTTTCCTTTGCTTTTCATCTTTATTTGGCAGTATGTTGTTGATTTCTTTTTTCACAGCAGCAGTTTTTGATACCAACTACTATATTGTGTATTTAATGGGGTATGCCACGGGCTTACTGTTAGGCAGTGCAGTGCCTTCTCCTCAGACCTTTCCCTCCCGCAAGAGGGCAACTGCTGAGAACAACCTTCCTGCCTATTGTGTTAAGCTGATACTTAGAACAATTATAGGCTCTTTCTCTCCCTGCCACAAGTCTCCAGAATCAAACTGTTCAGTTCTTCATGACAATAAATCCTCCAACCCTACCGTAGCCTATAATGCTTTTCAGTACTGGCTGGAGACAAGTAATAATTTATTCATATGTCAGAAAATAATTTGAAAAATGTCAGGAAGAAAAGAAAAATGGGATAGAAAAGAATTACATTCTGAGACTTTAAGGTAGGTTTTTGGGTTGCTGGGTTGTTTTGTTGTTTTTTTTTTCCTTTCAATGTCCTGAATGTGAAAGAAGTTTGGAGGCTGGATAAAAGATCTAGAGAGATTTGTAATTTCAAGATCTGAAGCACAGGAATGTTTAAATCACAAGACAAATTATGCCGACTTTGGAAGAAAATAACAGGAATAAATTGTTGCCAGTTCTCCCAGTGCTGTCTAAAGGAAATGAGAAAGTAGAGCCCAGCAATTTCCAATTTCAAGCAAATCTGTAGGAAAGGAAACTGTCCGGAGTAACAAGTAGAGAAACTTCCTACATTGTCCCTTTATTTCTCAATGACTCTGGCTTCTTACAAGGGGGAAGCAACTGTGCTGTGTAGACAGAGGATTTTTTCTCTCCTTTTAGTACCTTTACCAAAAACATGACTCAAATGAATGACCTTGAAACATCACAATCCTGCAGAAACCCAGTGCAGTGGAACCATTTAGATTTTCACCATTAAACCAGGCTGTGGATCAGGATGCTTGAAGCAACAGAGTTGTTATAATTTGTCCTTAATCAAGCTAAAATAATCTTAGAAATGTGTCATGAACTTGCAGACTCTTTTACTCAGTGGAAAATTGCCTCTCCCTACTTCTATTTTTAGCTACGTTCCTTCCAAGCTGATAGCCGTAGTATTTCTGCTAAATATTTTTTTTAGATTTGATTTGCATTTATTTTTATTGGTCTAGTGCTCTTAAACCACTGGTTTCAAATCAGGATGGCACACTGAATATCGAGTAGACATATAAAATGTCATGAAAACACATGGGCTACAAATAGATGGTACCAAGCACATGCAGAGTGGTGTAGTTGTTCTGAACATATTCTGTCACTGACATTTCCTGTGCTCCTGTGGGCTGGTACCCAGTCTCAGTACAATACTGAAGGAAGGTCTGTATCTACAAAAGCATTCAGAGTTGTTCAGAATCGTTCTTCTCTACAAGTACAGCCGAGGACATCGCTGCCATTACACACCGGGGTTCTTTCCTTCTTTTCCCACTGCTTTGCAAAGTGATATACTGCAGCAAGAAACTATAACTTCTGTTTCACTTCAAGAAGTACAATTTAGGAGCTGGGGTAATTTGATGGATTGTAGATACTAAGAAAAATATTAGAACCTGGGAAAGGCCACATAGTCCACTGAGGCTCATTTCATTCAAGGTACACCTTCCCTAGGTTATCATCCAATTGTTAAGAGTAAGAGTAATGTTATCCATTTTTTATAATTCTCCTTCTGGGTATTACAGAGATAAATACCTAGATGCTGGAGAACTAACTTTCTTTCAGAGCACTGTTTCAGGAGAAAAATACTTAAATGCAGATAGGTGGGATGACAGGAAATAAATTGACCCTAAATGAAAAATATGATTATATGAATACATGAGGATAATCGTAATTTCTCAAACTACCCCAGGGACAAGCTTCTAATCACGAGACTTAAAGAAAGTAACCTTTCCTTTGATTTATCTTTTCAGGACCAATGCAAGAGACAATATATGACTTCTGGAGAATGGTATGGCATGAGAACACAGCCAGCATAATCATGGTTACTAATCTCGTAGAAGTGGGAAGGGTAAGTGATTTTTGCACTTAAGAAGATGAAAGACTTCCAAGGTGTTTGCTTTTGGAAATTAAATAGCAGACCAACAAGATGCTTATATACTGAGTAAGGCACATAAAATATTTATGACTGCCTCTGCTAAGAGATTCATTACCAATTATTTTTAAGCATACTTTGGATGCTTGGCTTTGATAATGGTAGCCCAGTAAAATGTAACTGATAAAGTTGTATTCTGTACAGCACAGCTTGCAAAGACTGCCAAAGAGGGAAAGCATCACATCTTTGTGTACATACCTTTTCTATTAGGGGAAAGAAGGGAATTAGTTACAGAACAAGATATGGAGCCATCTTTTTTCTTTTTTTTTTTTTAAAGAGAAAAAGGGAAGTTATTCTGGAACAGATTTCTGAAAAGTACTTAAACTATGAAATTGCATCTTCTTCACAGTCTGTTAGTTTGAATCAATCTGGTTTGGGCATTCCTTCTATTAAGCCTTCTGGAGTAAAACAGAATAAACTGACTTTACTCATTTGTAGGCAGTACTCCGTGTTTGAGAGGCGTTTGGACAATGCCCTCTATAACGTATTTTAACTTTTTGCTGGTCCTGAAATGATGGCAGTTAGATCCGGTGATGTTTGAAGGTCCCTTCCAACTGAACTGTTCTGTTCTATTCTACCAAATTTATTGATCAAGAGGTCTTCTTTAGGAGCTCAGTTGTTAAGGAAAGCTTGAGTTTCCTGATTGATAATGTGTCCTTCTCTTTCTTGGCTTGACCACTTCTAAAGTAAGTGTCCAATTCAAGTGATTATGGCTAATTTTGTTTTCAACAAGTATTGAATGGACACATTTTATTTGCTTTTTGCAATCATCAATAACTGAGTGTTTTAATTTGCTGCTTTGTCTATGCACTGGTGTCTTAGTTTTCATCTGGAATGTTCTGTTGTTTGTGGTTGTTTTGGTTGTTTTTTTTTTCCTTTTGAAGTTTTAATTCAAAATGAAAAGGAAAAAAAAAAAAAAGCCACTGCTTTTCTTGCAACTACTGCAACTGTTGTAGTGTTGAATTATTGTTAAGTGTTGAAATAAGAAGCACACGTATCTTGTGTGAGCCTCATGGTTTTGAGACGTTCTAAATTTCATGCTGGCAGAGATGCTGGTGGATCTCTGTGGTGTTTCTACTAGAAAAGAGTGCTCCTAATGTAGTATGAGTCCAAAGTCTGGATCTTGTCTCCTTTTAACAAGTCCAGCTTTCCAAACTGAATTTATTCTTTTTTATGTCCTTGATGAATTGCTAATATAAATTCTAACATTTAGATACCCGTGTGTGCAAATCTGCCACAAGATCAGGTGCAAGCATTATTTTTAACTATAAAATAGGTAGGATTTCTGATGGCAATTAATACCTGCTGCAGGAACACAATGTACAGCTAATTGCAGAGACAAAAAGCATCAAGGAGGCTGCTTTGAAAGTTCAGTCCCTCGAGTGAAGAGGAGGATAGAAACAGCTGGGTGGCTACTTGGAAGTTCAAAATGAATTTGTACAAATAGGAATCATAGAAGCATATAATGTTTTGGATGAACAAGCCTTAGAACAAAACTAGCGTACTACACAACACCACCTACTCTTTTCCTGATGTCCACATTTGAAAGCATCAGTTAGTTTGAACTGTCAGGTACCTCCCACGGACATGCCAGTCTTGCTGCCAGTGTTGAGCCCTCTGCTCACTTTATATAGTTAGGCAACATATTTCCTTACAAGTGAGAAACAGTTTGTGCCACTGTGGAGATTTCTTTGGGGTGCAGGAGTCCTAGTGGGATACAGATCTGCAGTTTTCTTGCTTCTGACAGTGGTAGAAATGACTTTGTTCTCCCTTTCTCTGGAGGCCAACGTAGGTGAGATAGAAGAGCAGAATTAAAATGAGTTTCTAAAGGACATGAGATCATATGAACCGCAGAGCAATGCAGTCCTTCCTCCGTTGGTGCTTCTGTCCCTCTCCTTGGGCGTGAACCATCAGCAACAAGGAGGCATATTACAACACACCATCTGTCCTGCAGCCCCAAACACAAGTTCTGTGCCACTTTGATTAGTAATGATTTTAATGGGCCTTTTGGTAGCATTCCTACAGGGCACACCTTGTTACCTTCCTGACCTTGAGATTTTCTTTCTCAGGTGCAGTAGCTGATAGAAGATTTACAAGGGCCTATTTCATATTTTTTAACCTCTTACCCATTTTAAGTAAAGAAGAACTTTATGTTCTCAAAAAAGGAGAATATCTATTTAACATGTTTGCTGCACAATTTATGTCCATCATGAATTAATCATTGAGGGGGCGTATGTGTATTTGTTTACCAGAACTGCCTGGATAGTCATTAAATCAGTGCTAGGAACTTGCTTCTTGCCCTGGAGCATTATGCATCAGGACCGTTTTAATTGCGAATGGAGGAATCACCATGAGGCTGTCCCTAATGCAAGCACCTGCTGCAAATGACTCAGTCCCTGCATTACCCTCCAGCAGGGTCTGGGTACATCTGCCAATATCTGTCATTATCTGAGGCATACTTGTCAAAACCGTGCATCCCTTTTAGCTCTTGTGTGTTCCAGCAAGGGACCCTTGTCAGTGTTTCTGGCACCTGCAGACTGCTGTGCACCTGGTATTTAAATGGCACGGAAATGTGTTTTGATTGTTTTCTCTCTTTAATGAACCCACCTGAGGGACATTTAGCTCTTTATCCAGTAGCCTGTTACCCAGTCGCTCACATTTACACTGCTTGTGTGGAAATTCAGAACTCGCTTGTGCTGTTATACCAATCCATCTGCCAGAAGTCTTATCACAAAATCTGCAGGGCTCCCTAAGGAGACTTTTGTACTGGTAATTTAAGCTAATGATTTCTAAACATATTTAGTTAGTTTTATGAAGACCTCATTAGAATGTGACTGTTTATTAAAAAAAACTAAATGAGGTCTCCCAGTTATTTAGAAAAATCATTGCTGAGTTGCATGAACAGTTCTTTGATAACAGCTGATGAAGTGTTTTTTAGTTACGTCTACGTTGTCTTAAGAACTTTTACAAAAAAGGGAAAAAACAGGCAGGCCTTGAAAGACAGAGAAAAGAAAAGTCTGTCTTCTTCAGGCTGTGGTCAACAACTTTCCCTTCTCAATGAAGGCCAAAGAAAGGGAAAGACAAGCAATTAGTGCTGTAATATACCTGTATTTTAGTGCAACAATCTACATTTCCCAAGCCGTGGACTAAGCAAGACTCATAAAAATATATCAATGTGACAGCAGGCTACTAAACGAAAAATAAATGGATTATATTAATGCATTTCAGATTATATTCATACAGAGCTCCTGTTAGTAAGGAGCAACTGTAGGTAGTAATGTAGTTTCAAACATATTTTCCTGAGCAACTTAGAATGATATGGTGGATTGCTTTAAAAGACAGCAACTTTTTGTCCCACTCACAGAGGTACAATTGGAAAACAGACATCTGGCTTATTCCAAGAGGCCATTCTTATAGCTGGATCCTTCTGTAGAAAGCGATGTGAACTGGATCCCAGTCTTCACATAGTGGGAAAAGTCTTGGGTTTCTTGTTGAAGTGTTTCCTTGTTAGTACAGACTGAAATTTTTCTCTCCTCAAAACAAATCACTGGGAAGGTTTAGAAAATATTCAGTTGTGCCATCTAGCTGTCATTTCCATCTTTGCTCTTTTGAGGCTGGTACTGATACTTGGTTGGGGGAATCAAACTTGGCATGTCACATCATTTGTCATTTGTCAGTAGTCACTTTCTCCCCCACTCCCTGTTTTTGCTTGAGGCAGGAGGAATTTAGTAATATCTGATTAATAAATGGTGAAATGCACTGATGAAATTCAGTGGAGTTGGTCGATATATAAACGCACTGCTAGGACTCATGATTGTCTGTCATGCTTTTAAAATAACAAAGTATTTACCAAAAAAGAGAGAGAGAGAAATAATTACAAAAAATGAAACCTCACCCTAGGAGCATCGTAATTGCAGTAATTAGAGTTTCACAATTATTATCCAGAATTAGAAAATGGGCAGTGCTGATAGTGTTAATAAGCACACAAAAGACTTTTTTTGAATGGAGGCAAAGTTGACAACAACAGAACAGATGTGAGACAAACAGGGAAGCAAAGGTCACCATAGGGTGGCAAATAGCCCCTACTCCTGCACATGCGCCTTCACACTACCAAAACAGCTTCTCACCAATGTCTTTGAGGAGTGTTGACCTTTCCTGATAGCCATCTCACCCTCTTCTGGGTGACTTTCTCACCCTAGAGCCACCAGGGCTGTATCTGCATAGGGAAAAAGAAAGAACACTGAAAGTTGGCAGTTTAGCTGATCCTCTGCTTGTTTGACTGGACCTGCAGTTGACCTACAAGGCACTAACATCTGCTGTGCTGCAAAAATGTTGATGGCTTTGATTCTTCATGCTTAAAAATACAGGGTCTAAATGGCAGTTAGAAGACCCATACAGTGGTAAAACGTAGCAACTGACAGGGAAGGAACATCTCCTTCAGGCTGGCTAGTTAAAAATCATTCTTTGTTGTAAGATAAAAATCTGTCAGAAAGAGAATTGTTCTTCACAAGAAAGAATCCATGTGGTCCCATTCCTAAGCAGTCATATGTGCTTGGGCCTTGAGAGCTCAGGATGTGCAACCTTGTTCAACATTCAAGAGACAATTCTGAAGCAGATACAAATGTGTTTCCTGAAAAAAACAAAATCCAGAACTCTTGGTTGTTTTCAGATTCTCCTTATGGTATGTTTCTGTTATGGACAGACATCATATATCCAAGAAAAACTGTCAAGTAAAGTCCTGTCCAGAAACTCCGCACTAAAAACATATTGCTCGAACCAAACAAAAACTTCATAAGCAATTTCAGCAGCATTAAAACTAACCCCGTGTGAAATTCCCAACAGACTCACCACCTGTTCTTAGAATAAAACAGGATTCTTTTGATACAGACCTACTAGGAAGTTCACATTAATGTATTCTAAAGTTTTGAGAATCTTCATGCAGAAGAGCCCTCTAATGAATGAAGCTGAATTCAGACTGTATTTAAGATTCAGATCACCCATTACAGAGATATTGCAGAGGTTAAAACAGAGCAACTCTTTAACATGTCCAACAAATAGCATATTTGTATTTAGTATAAATGGAAGAACACTCTATATAATTGAAATTGCCTCTAAATGTGATAAGCTAAATTACTGACATTGGAGTTAGTTCAGGAGACTGGCATTAGTGCTCCCTAGGCGATGTGCCAGAGAGTTTATAAGCGTACTACTAATGAAGATTTCATTTAAACTTTTCTCCTGAAAGAAAGAAAAAATAGTTTGTACATGAGAGGAAGAAAGCTTGCTGTATTAAAACCATCCTTACCTCTATATAATTCCATTCTCACCTTCAAAAACTTATACCGTCATTCCCCATCTAGAAATACTTTCATTCTAAAGCATGTTTATCTAGAAAACCTGGGGCATTTTCTTAAGGTAAATATGTCATTACATATTTCCTGATATTGTTTTACTTCCACTGTAATTCCAGTATCTGTTGTTGGATGCAGTAGAGATTACAGTACTGCAGACTGTCAGTGAAAATTAAGAAAACAATTGTAATTTGAAATTGTTGTTCATCTTTCAATTCAGTGTACCCCTTTAGTAGACAAAAGGGATTTCAGCTTTCTAGACTTCTAGCCAGAATTAACAAGTTGGCATCATTCCATTATGTGCAGCAGTGGATGAGTTCATAGGGGGGAAAAAAATGGCTGCTGTTCTTTGGGAAGGAGAATGAAGGACTCTTTGCAGTCATTTAATAAAGATGTCCCTGGATTAGCGATGTTAACATCACCAAACAGGACAAGTGTTCTGCACTGTCCCACCTCACTCACAACAGACATGGTTTCAGTTCTCAGTATTTCGGTGTTTCTTATTTCCAGTAAAAGCTATGCCTCAGAGAGAGTTAATCAGCTGAGTGTCTTAACCTTCATTAGTCTGACTGAGATAATACATTTTGAGATATAAATAAGAGTAAGTATACACACACACATGGACCCCATTGTTGGACTAGCTGCTCAAGTGCTGCTGAATGTAGGATGCAAATAAAAGTATAGTTTGCAAAAAGAGGTCTTCAAGGTTTCCCTTTGAAAATGGCTTCATCATTGTAGGGCTGCTCACCTCAGCAGTCTTGTGAAAGGAGTCTTTCTGTGAGGGAAGAAGTATCCTGGGAACACCAATACAGCTTGACTGTACCCAGTAGGGTAGCATGTAGAGCTCTCTAACCTGACATCAGATGATCAGGTGTTAGATTCAGAAACAACCATCTAATTCGGCAGTGCTCCTTGGCCCAACTTACGGCATGATTTTGTTCTTGGAACAGAAGCACGATTCAGTGCACAGGCTGTTCATCTCAATGCAGGCACATCAGGCTCTCGGAGCACAAGATCTGAGCACTGTGCCCATGATTTCACAGTTTTGTACAGGATTAAGACAGGCTTTGAGGAGCTCCAGCTAATCCTGTAACCATTCCTCATCTTGGCATAGAACCACCCTTCTTATGTGCTCTGTGCTCAGCCTTTCTTCCTCCAGGGCTGTACTAAAGTGCACTAATTTACAGTCTTTTTTGATAACCAGCAGGAGACAAAATTGCCTAAACATAAGCAGTGAAATAGAAGCAATCCATATTGCTGTGAAGATGAAGGCAGGAGCACTACAAACAACTTTACCTTGGGTCACATTTACCCTGAAACAATTCTCCCAGACTAATTCCATTTTATGGCCCAAGTATGGTCAACCCAAGCTGCCCAGCTGATGGTATAATAACAGTATATGGTGTTTTCATGAACAAATGGATTGTATTTATTCCCTCAGGTGGAAAGCAGTTAGTCTAGCTGAATGAGAGCACATCCACTGGGCAGCCTAAGATAGTAGTGTTGAGGCAGCACAGGGCAGCAGAAAGTGGTGAATGATATCAGCCCTGTGTCACTGTTGGGAGAAGTTAGGCTGGGCAAGTAAAATCCATAGAGATCTCACCCTGTGGGAGCTTTGAACCACAGGAAGACTTCTGGCTGCCTTTTGTACAGACCCATTCATCTGTTGGTGCCAAACAGTGTTTTAAATGTTGTATTTCTCAATTCTCCTCCATACCCCATTTAGAAAAGTATAACATGAAGCATAGATCAATTAACTGACTTGCTCTAAAGCAAAATGAAAAGGAAAGTATTGGATTTTGTCTTCAGTCGAAGGTGGGTTTATAACTAATAAAATGTTCTTCATCCCAGTACGCTTTTGTTTGAAAAGTATTTAAATAAAAATACTTCCAGTTATTGGATGTTCTTTTATTTCAAGTCAGCCAAATAAAAGTATATGATGTTATCCTACTTATATCTGCAAAACCTGTTAAAGGTTTTCACCAGTTAGCTCGGTTGGCTATTTCATTTTATACTTTGGAGGTTTCACTTCAAAATTTATGTCTGGCTTATCATCATTACTTAGTTTGGGATTAATTTTAAATTAGAATGTATAATGCTGCTCTTCAGTAACCACAATCCTTGCAGTGCATAGCCAGTTATACCACCTTTTTGCTAAGACTATTTCAGAATCAAAGGAAACTGGAAACTCTGAATAATCATTGTTATTTAAACTCTTCTGTAGGAGCTGCAAAGTATTTTTCACAGCCAGCTCACATATTAATTCTGTAATATTCCTTCTATTCCAAACCTCTAAGTAAATGAATTACTGTCCTGGCTTTCAAACTGCCTTTAGCTAGATGTGTCACATTGCCAAATGGCTAAATATACAGCTTCGGAAGTCACAATCTGTGTTCATTATCTGTCTACTGCCTGCATTGTTTGTTATATTTAGAAGTAGCAAGAACAAGTTCCACCTTCATTTTTAATTCTTATTTTCTCACATTGGGCTATTTTGTTGGGAGGTGGGGGTAGGGAGAGGTCAAAGCAGATAATCATATTCTCCAGATTTCTCAAATTATTAGTAAAATAAACATTTGGAACAAATGGACGGTGTACCTTGGGATGAATAGATTAAACCAGAGCATTTTCATTATGTCTCTGGCAATCACCCCTTTTATCTCATCGTGTGATGAACATCTGTATTTTTTGGCAGCGTGTTCGGATATAAATGTGGGGTGTATCTGAACAAACTCCCAATTATAGTTCTGCTCAGATGAGATTTCAGAATCATGTTTTCTACTTTGTGGCCGATATTTACTGTTATGGTAGCAACTGTGTGGAAAAAAATCTAACACACTTAATATTCAGTTCTGGATTCATGTATCAATTATTTAGCTAAACCTTCTGTTGGTAGATTTTTTTTTGAAATATGTATCAAATGTTTACAAAAAGGGAAAGAGATTCATAATGACACAGTAGGTAGAGCTGTGCTAAAAAGAGAAAATGAACAAACATATGTTACCAGCAGTATTTCTCATATTTGATGAGAAATACCATATTATATTTTGCTGCAGTTGTCTTTCCCACTACAAATAAAGGCCTCAGTCCAATAAACATTTCTAAGTGTAAGTTTAATTTACAGTCTTTAATTCTTTCTTTAAGACCCTACCATATTTACTTGAGGAACCTTAGAGGAGATAGGAAACTGATCTTTAAGTATTTACTGAACTTTTGGCTAGGCAGAAGTCCATAGAGTTCCCACATCTACAGCACAGCACGTGCAACAGCAGAACAGAACGGGAACCAAAAGTACTTTAAAAAGCCAATTTTTTTTTTTGTGAAAGGAAAAAAAAAAAAGAAAGAAAGAAAGAAAAAAAGTTGTGTTTTCTTTTTTTCCTTGCATCAAGTGGATCATTTACTGTTGGTCTGTGGCTATGACTGCGGTTCTGGCACCTTTCCCACAGCTGTTACAGCCCCTATTCCACTTGGGAGAGTTTTCAGGAAATTGTGTTGTCATGGATCCTTCTGCTCTGCTCTAATCTGCTCCATGCCCCACATCCCCTGTGCTGCAGAGTATAAAGTCCCCTGTGGGCACAAGCTGCACGAGGCACAGAGGGCTATAACTTCTGTGCAACGTCGCCCAGAGCTTCCCTAATTACTCACTGGATCATCTTAAATAAGGTTTAAAAACAGGCAGAAGCAAATCCAACAATTGAGAAGAAGGTGGGTACTACTGTGCTATTCTAAATCAGTCTTTCTAAATGTCCCCAGTTCTTACTCATAATCCAGGCTGTCTAGACTTACCAAGTTAGAAACAGGCATGTTTTCCATCAAGGCTGAGCAATTTAATTCAGCCAGGGCTTTTTGTTTCTTTTTTTTTTCCCCCCAATTGTTTATTTTACTAAACTAGAGCTGTTTTGTGGATGGCAGGCACCCATCAGAGAGAGACAAGGCTAAAGTTAGCAACAGCGAGACGTGCAGATGAGTAGTGCTGTTACCAGGATCACGGCAGCAGCTGCTTCCTTCAGACGTGTTCTGGCCGGGTTTGTGTGGTTCAGGTTCCACCTATGGAAAGAAGAAGGGAACAGGCAGGAAAAGGCAATTAGCTCCAGAGACACAGTTCTCACTGGGCTACTTCAAGCCAGGGGCAGTATGAATGGCCTTGTTTTTCATGCAGAGTCAAGAAATCATCTTTAGTTGTAGGTGGGGATTTCAAAGAGTTTCTGGCAGTTGCCATAAAGGGTCATTTTGCTGGCCTAGGGGAATTGAACTGTGTGAATTGTCTGGATCGTTTTAACAAAATAGACAAAACAATGCACATTCAGTGTGTTTTGCTTAGCTTCTATTAGAAAGCTTTTGGAAATACATGCAAAAAGGATAAGATCTGAAAAGATATCGAGTAGATGCAACAGCAGATAGCAGCAGCTACTAACCTGCTTGCAGCAACATTTAATGCTTTTGAATGGAATGTTCGTTGCTTATATCTGGTAGTGGATGTGCTTTGGAGGTGAATATGTACTTGCCAGAAATCCTGAGGGGTAGGAACTGGGACCCTGGGACTGCCCCTTGGTGGTCTAAGGAGCCATAGAGGTGCTCCTGGTACAGGAGTGCTGAGTACTGTGATGACTTTTTCTGTGTCCCACCTTGAACATTTTCCATATGGAAGGCAATTCTATTTACTGGTGTTTGCAGATTGTCCTGCAACCATTCAGTGTTGCCAGTTTAATGTAGCAAGACCTATCTTCTGTCCAGACACTAAAGAAGGGTTGTAGGTGGTGTTTGGTTGCTCACAGGAAAACAATTTCTGATATAGCCTTTTCTCCTGCCTAGCAGGACAAGGTTCATCTCTGCATGATTTTTTACATACTGAACCTTGATTTCATATAAATAAGTCACTTCATAGACACGCTTTATAGTTTTCTCTGTGTGTCTATATGCATATGCTTCAGTTTTAGCTTTTATTCAGTTTTACTAGACTAGACATGATAGTAATCCAAATATAGATTTGAAAAATACTCTGGTAGTTGTTCAATGGTTTTTACAGGTTTTTTTTTGTATCAGTTTTCCGTTCAAAATTTGAAGTTAGTTTTTTTTTGACCCAACAAATTTAAGTGTATACTTAAGCAAACCAGTAGATTTACATGTACTGAAAGATCAGTTTAAATTTTTTCCTTCAACAAGAGAGAAGATACTGTGCAGCAGATGTGTAACAGATGCTACTCCTTGCCCGTGCTGCACTACTGGACAATGGCCAGGTGCAGTGATGATAATATAGTTATTACCGTGATAGAGCAGAATAAAACAGACATATCAGCAATGTGTTTGCTTCCACACCCAGCACCTTGTCCACCCAAATGAGAAGGAGGAGAAAATTTCTACCTGCATAAATTATCTGCATCAAAATATAGAATCCCCACCGCAACTCATGCATCTTTTTTGAATGCATTAAGTATTGTGAAGTCCATGCTATCTAGATCACACCAGAGCTCAGAAAATCTTTAATACAATTTACAAAAGCCATATTTTTCCATCTATGAAATGGACTTGGAGGTATTGGTGGATGAAAATCTGCACATAATCTGCAAATGTGCATTTGTAATTCAGAAAGCTGATAGTATCCTGGGCTGCATAGAGAGAGATGGCCAGCAGGGCGGTGATGGAGGGGATTGTTTCATGAGGCCCCACCCTAAGTACTGTGTTCAACATTGTGTCCCCAGCATACGGCGGACATGGATCTGATGCAGTGGTTCCAGAGGATGACCACAAGAATGATCAGAGAGCTGAAGTACCTCTCTTGTGAAGAAGGGCTAAGGGTTGCAGTTGTTCATCTTGGAGTAGTGGGGGCCACAGGAAAATTTTATTGCAGCCTTCCAGCAACTAATGGAGGCCTGCAAGTATGCTTGATAAGGCCTCTGTCAGAGAGTGTAGTGTAAGCGACAAGAGGTAATGGTTTTAAAGTGAAAGAGTAGATTTAGATTAGATGATTAGAGGGAAGAGATTGTGCTGAGGATACTGAGGTACTGGCTCAGGCTGCCCAGAGAATCTGTGGATGCCCCCATCCCTGGAAGTACTCAAGGCCAAGCTACCTGAAAGGAGGTCATCTCACCTAACCATAGCCATCAAAAAGCCAAACTCCTAGTCTAAAGTAATGTCTAAACTCTTGTCACAGTTAACAAAAGTAAAAGCACTTCTAAGAGGTATTCATCCTAGTAATCCTAATTTGAGCTAAACGAGACAAAGCCTGCCAACAGTGTTTGGGGCCATCTGGAAAATCAGTATTAAAACCCAGAAATAAAATTCATCTCTTGACTTGGTGTGTTGAGTTTTGCCATTGGACCTCATAGAATCCTTTGGAAGATAGATCTGAGCAAACAGATAGTTCTCTAACAGTAGAGAAGATCCATCCTGTCTGAAAAGCACATTTTCATTTTAGAAGATAGGAAGTCTTTTAGAAGCAGATCAATACCTTAAAATGTATGGGAAAAAAGCTTTTCACATTAGTTATCCTTCTGCACATTTACCCCCAGTTGGAAAGTTTATGAAGTGAGCAGTTTCTGTAACTGAGTTATGCACAATGTAAATACTTCTTGTGCTTAATACAAATTCACCTTACTCTACTAATCACAACACAGATCTCACCTGCAACACAAAAATGCAGCATTAAAAAAAGAGCTCCCTTAAGCATGAATTACTTCTGTGTGTAAAACTGTGAATCTTCTGCACATGGTCGTATTTGAAAATGTAAATCACTGCAAAGAATGTAGAATGGATTCAGCATGAACCTTCTAAAATAAATGAACCTTAATTTCTTTTGTGTTTTTAAAGGTTAAGTGCTGCAAATACTGGCCAGATGACACAGAGATATATAAAGACATTAAAGTTACCCTAATAGAAACAGAGCTCCTCGCTGAATATGTGATTCGAACATTTGCAGTAGAAAAGGTAAGTATCGACATTCACTTTTCTTCAGTACGGTGGTAGCTGCTTAAATAACTGAACACATTCAGCAAAGGAAAGTTAAATTTGTGACCTGTTGTGTGAGTTTTTGTAGCAGATTTTTGGGTAAACGGCCAGCGCCCTCTTATGGTACGTTATATTTTTCTTCAGAGGCAGCTGCTCTGCATTTTTCCATCAGCCCTGGCCACTGCCTATGTTAGAAAAGTGATGTTCCTTGCCCGGAAGAAATCAAAGCCTCCCTCCCACCAATCAATTGAAAAACACATTTGTGCTGTTTTCCCATCTTAAGCTCACTGCAATCATTTTCTGTCTGTACCAGAGGCTGCAGGCACCATTATTCAGAAGCCTATGGCTGTGAATCTGTTGGACCGGTGCGTTCCTGGTCAGCAGAGAGACATTTCTGAAACAAACTAATCTGTCTTTTCAAAGCAGTTTCATTTTTAACACAGAATCCATCTTATGTAGAGTTCCAATCAGTGCATTGCATTGCTGTTTATCAGAACAATGCTGTGATTTGGTGCTCACTGGACCTTACAGCTCTCTCAAGCAGCTTATAACATATGGATAATGTACAGTTGGTAAATAGAGTACCTACTGAAAGTGAAAACAAGCAGGGTTATTTAATGTGGAAGTGTTTGCCATTTAGTGTCAATTCACATTTTTATTCACGCGTTTCTTTAAAGGACGGAAGTGTTTTTATTCTATCCATCAAAACGTATTTGAGTTGCAGAACAAAGAGGAAAGGGCCCCTTCAGAAGACTTGATATTCCTAATGGCATATTGAAGTAATGTTGCCTCAGTATCTACATGAGTAATCTTTAAACTAATTGTGTTAGAAAACAGCCTTTGATTTAGTTTCAGTACCTGGGATATACTGCTGCTCTCTAACAATGAAATAGTGTTCAATTGGTTCTGAAGAGCTTAATTTTTTTGCATCAAAGAATCCTGCAGCCAGGTAGATGAAACTGCCAAAAAGATGGCCCAACAGGGTCTCTGTACATAACATCCTCAGTAACAAAGGAATTTGTTTTTCTCCTGCTTTATTCTTCAATCTAATACTTAAATATGCATCAATACAGCAACCTGAGGGTAATGATTATAGAATTATACAGTTTGAATGAGCTGAAATATTGTATCATGCTTACCACTATGCATACAGTACATTGAATTTGCTCAAGTCTGTTGTTTCCTTGCATTTAGATATTTTTAATAAACAGATGAGAAAGGGTGGCTGTACTTTGAAGTAGATGAGGCACTCATTGATTTCTATTCTGCAAATTTTAAGCCGTGCTTTGATGTTAGCTTTTCACTTCTTAACTGGGACTGGAAAAAAAGACCTAGAGGATTTTACAGTTGATATAACCAAACTGTCTTGAATAAATGCATTAATACAGATAGAGCTAAAAGACGCTAAACATTTTATTGCTAAAAAAAAAAAGAAAAAAAAAAAAAAGAAAAAAATCTCCATCTGAAAAGGTTTCATTTAGACACTGCTTTTTAATAGTTGGTAGTTTTTTAGTAAGCCTCTGAAAGCAGTGTCAGTGTAGTTTGAGTACTGTGCATTGGATTTTACCCTATTTTCCATACATTTTAACTCTGTCTAACTTGAGGAGAAGGGCAGCACAATGCAGGTTACCCAGGAATGTTGTGAAATTATCATTCTTGGAGGTCTTCAGGGCTCAGCTAGGCTAAGCCACTGTTCTAGTTTTGGCCAAATACTTATTCTGGCCAAGAAGCTGGAGACCTCCAGAGATTCCCTTTTATCATCTTTCCTATTTTTGGATCAGCATTCTCATACCTTCTTATCAAATAAAATTTAGAGTTTGCTAAATTTGGAGATGATAAATTGATTGGTTCTCTTTTTTTTTTTTTTCTTTTTTTTTTTTCTTTTTTTTTTTTTTAATAGCTATTCAGTAATTATGGAGAAGTGGGGGGATAATACAGAGAAAATTGACTGAGAATTTACACTCTGTTTCTGGAGAACACTTTCCAGTGTTGTACACATAAGCAGTTCCTGGAATTACAGCACAACAGTTAACTCAGATGAATTACACAAATAGTAACATACAGAAACACCATAAGTACTTGTTGGATTAAGGTCTGTTTTTTAACATCCTGAGGTTTGTTAGCCATATACACCATTTTCTGTTTATTTCGGCAGAAAGAGAGAAAAAAGTGATCTTTCCAAGCTGAGCATATGCTTCTATGATTCGTGCAGTTGTGCTGCTATTTTGAGTTTTGAAGCCAGCAGGGAAGCTACAGACATGAAAATCATTCTTTTGTGTAGGTATAATAAGCAAGCTCATTATAAAAGTACCCCAAATGCAAAATCTTTTCTAAGTAGTTGAGTGTTACCAGCAATGATAGACAGAAATACAGTCAGCATGACAGACAGCGTTCTCAAAACTAATGCAGAAGATACACAGTACATATTCTCATCTGTGTGACACATTATTTTGGAGGGACATTTTGTATTTTGTAAATTACTTGGAAATCAAGACTGTCTATATCATGAAAAATGTGTGTAGGGTATTCTTTTCAGTCCCTGATTTCTATAGTCATGGCATTGCTTTTTTGGAATGGAAACTTCATTGCTTGAGGGATTGTGGGCAGTTGTTATGGGCAATATAAAAGCGTTTGGGACATGGATAGTCCACCTACACACAGCTATTTACAGAATTGGAGGCCGTGCTTATATTAGCAAAGAAAAATCTGTTAACTAACATATTCTGAAATCCACGGAATACAAAGACCAAATTGTATTTGAGTGTTTGGGGTTTTTTTTGTACAATACAAATTACTTTGCTCCTGAGCTTCTGCATGTTTCAAAATTGATCTTTAGAATATAAGGCCAATCCTGTTGCAAGGATGTGGTCCCTTCGCTGCACGCCAGTGCTGCACACTCTCTTCATCTTCTTCCTTGCCAGCTTTTCTGTGCCATGGTTTCCATGAGGTATGAGAATGGTTATTCCTCTGAGCAGACCTGAGTCAGAGCTCCAAGATATACCACAGCTCATTCCACTCCAGTTGCACTGGCATGGCCAAGATTTCTCAACCATTAACAATCCCTGAGTCTCTTAGCTTGCATGCTAGCAATAAATTAGGGAGTTTATATTACTTTATTACACAAGGAAAATTACACCTTTTATATGCAAACAGGAACAAGACAGGAAATACATCCTTAAGAAGAAAAAGTGTAAACCACTGGTTATTAATATCATTGACATTTAGTCCAGCCTGGAGATGATATGTCATAATTTTGCTGTTTGCTTATGAAATATGCATGATGGCCTCTGGTGTGTAGATTTCTAATGAGAATAAAATACTGGCAGCTACATTTTTAGAGGGAGAAGAGGAAATACAAGCACTAAGAAAATCATACTTCTCATACACACCTTTAATATCCCAACTGCTCCAGAAATTCACATGGGAAATTACTTATACGATTGGCTCATTCATACCTGTCTCACCATATCCATGTCCTTGCAGACTGTGGTAAATCGCTCAAAGAGTAGGCATGCGGAGGTCTACACACGCAGCCCCTACAACAGAAGGTGCAAAAAGGCTTTCATTACTATTCAGCTGTTTCTTTCAGACCAATGAAGGAGACAAATGATAAGGAAAATTATGCTGAAATTCTAGTCCCTGGAAGTCAGCAGCAAATCTCCTGTGGAGAGTAGTCAGGGAACAAATTCATCAGTGCTAAATATTCGTGGCCTTGCTGATGACCTGTTTGTTGATCGTAGCCTGCTTCTTAAGGCTGCAGTCTTCAAAGCAACCTAGTGCTTAACTAGGGAGATGAGTCTCTATCTTGTTGCTAGACACTTCTAAACAATAGAGTGCTAAATCACTGTATTTTCTTGTAAGGCTTTGAAGTCGGTTGATACATGACCTGGGCACTTGCTCTTCAGCTATCAGAAAGCTTTCCAGCAGTCTTGTCCAGATGTGGTTGTTGGCAGGGGGCGGATGTTTCTCAGCAGAGCTCAGGCTTTTAGAGCTACATTCTTATGATGCCTCTTTTTCAATTTCTTTCATATTCCACCTTGTTTTTCTTTTTCAACCCTGGCCTTTTGAACAGAGAGGTGCTCATGAGATTCGAGAAATTCGTCAGTTTCATTTCACTGGTTGGCCAGACCACGGCGTGCCATACCACGCGACAGGCCTGCTGGGGTTTGTGCGTCAGGTCAAGTCCAAGAGCCCACCAAACGCCGGACCTCTGGTGGTTCACTGCAGGTAGGCAGAACACAAATCTCTCTGTTGTGTGGTCCACTGAATTCAGAACGTACTTCTGCTTCTCATATCCCATGTGGTCCCCACACAAGTTGGTGAAGCCACTCTGATCACAATAACTTTCTACCTGACATACAATTTAATGGCAAAACTGATTCTGGAACTTTACATTTTCCAGTGAACTGATGCGGATTAACTGTGCTCTTCTTTTACTTTAGTGCTGGTGCTGGCAGAACCGGGTGCTTCATCGTTATTGACATCATGCTAGATATGGCAGAAAGAGAAGGTGTTGTAGACATATACAATTGTGTGCGAGAGCTTCGATCTCGGAGAGTTAACATGGTGCAGACAGAGGTATTGTTGATCTTCTGGATCACTCCCTTATGCTTTGCAATATAAAGTATTATTCTAACCCATAAATCTAGAGCCCTTTGCTACAAGCCCTATCCAGGAGGTAGTTTATTCGGTGACATGCAGAAAAATAATCCACACAGAAGCTTGTGGAGCTGTTGCCCAAACAAGGCCACTGTTATGCTGCAATGGTTTGTTAAATAAAAGAAATTCATGAGTGTTTCCTCTTTAGAGAGCATTCATTCTGGAATGCATCTTGCTGAGGCTCAGTTATGTGATAACCAACAGAACTGTGCAAAGGAATGAGGAAAACAGGAACAGTCATAGATATATGACCTTACTGTACTTCTGTTCATAATTGTAACTAGTTTCAGTCAATCCTTTTATATTCTTTCCTAAATGAATGGGATGAAGTTTTGTGAACTGCAGAAGTTCTATCTGGTCTTTCTTTAGTGGGTGTAAAGCTGGTGAGAATTAATGGGCTAACCGTATTAGGTGTTATTATTTATTTACCAAGTTACTAATAGCATATACTCACTTCAGTAATTATTTAAATTGCTTTACCAGGAACAGTATGTATTTATCCATGATGCTATCCTGGAAGCCTGTCTTTGTGGAGACACATCTATTCCAGCTTCTCAAGTTAGGTCTGCTTACTATGAAATGAATAAACTGGATCCTCAAACTAACTCCAGCCAGATCAAAGAGGAATTTAGGGTAAGTTGTTGCTATCCATACCTAGAAGCTATACAATTCAGCTATACAAAGGCTTCTTATAAAGTCCTGGTTTTCAACCATGTGAATTTTGGGCCAGCCCTGGGAGATGAAAGACTGCAAAAAAATTAAAAAAGAGAGTATAACCTGTCACTAATTGCTGTTGAGTTATACTAAGTCAACAGAGACAACAATGGGATAGTAGTAAAATCTTTTCACTCCAAGGATGTATGTCAATTCCCTCTGCTGCCCTTGCTCCAGAAAACTGGTTACTCTGCATTTGTCTTTGAAGTTGTTCTTCAGATATGTTTGCTTCCACGATTCTTGCTTCCAAACCCCACTGACTGTGATTTGTTTTGATTCTCTTCAATCTGATTCCTGCTGAAACTGAATGGCGAACTTGATCTATTCTTAAGTCTTTGGGGATGCTTTCACTGCTAATTTCACTGTTGCATTGTTTACTCTTTTTGAAAGACGTTAAATATGGTGACTCCGACACTGCGTGTGGAAGACTGCAGTATAGCACTTTTACCACGAAATCATGAAAAGAATCGCTGTATGGATGTCCTGCCTCCAGACAGATGCCTGCCTTTCCTCATAACGATAGATGGGGAGAGCAGCAACTACATTAATGCTGCACTGATGGATGTAAGTCTCCTCCACATCATTAATAATAAAAAGGGAGTAAGGAGCCCTCCAAACTGAGCAGTGCCAGAAAGTAGAGTCAGCACAAGGCTGAAATCCTTCTAGATTGTTTTCCAAAAACATGGCACAAAATCTTTAAGCTCCCAGGTATGGTTAGGATCACACATATGTTATGTCAGATCCAAGGTTCCAAAGCCATGCTTAGAGAGCAAGTCAGGGAGTTCTGATAAATTAAATGTGTCTAGATTTCTCCCTAGTGCTTGAATTTTTAACCATCTGGCCTAGGAAAAAATGAGTTACCTATTAAGACACTAAGACAGTTAAATGGGATAATACAGTTTGCAGCAATATTTCAGTTCCCTTTGTTTCTAATTTAAGAAGTAATTAACAAAAAAAATAATTGTCTGTCAGCACAAGATAATACACAAGCCATTACTTCAGTCTTTCTGTTTATTTCTGTATGAATGGATGGTTCCTCTTCATGTGTGTGTGCATTTTTTTCCTAATGCATCTCGAGTAATTCTAATCCTGTTAATAGAATATCAGTAAAGACACTTAAACCTCCTTCAGAGTGTAGGTATTTATAGCCCATCTTTTACAATTTAGAGCTATAGCAATTACAGTTGTCACACACACATAAACAACACGAAAGCAGAGGTTAGAAAAGAATGAACACATTGTAAATGGCCTTTTTGAAAAGTGAAGCTAGAGTAACAACAGTTTAGAGCAGTTGTTGCATTTCTTTCCTTCCAAGCTCTCAAAGCGTTTTCCTAAAATAAGCCTAAGTTCAAAACTCTTCTGTGAAAATAAAAGTGTATTATCTTTTTATTGATCTATGTAGAGAAACTCAGGGCAACAGTTTAAGTGACTTCTCTTGGTTCTCACTGTAAGTAAGCCTATTATATGCTCTTATTAGAACGGTGCTTCCTTGATTTGTGATTTACAATCTTGCCATTACGTGGTCTTCTTACTGGAGGGTTCAGTGTGGTTTTGTTCTGTGAATTAAGTACTGCCATAGTATTTGCTTTGAAAACACTTGATTCCTGAAACATTGAAAATGCTTCGTTCTTGAGACAGTGAGTTGATTCCAAAAGCATATCTGGGCCAAAGGCTCCAAGGCTCGCTTTCCATCCAAAGCACATTCAGTATCCCTTCAGTGAAGGACAAGAGCATTTGTTCTTCCCTCTCAACTTTCAGTCTCACACAGGCAAGGTGCTGAATCTCTGTGTGAAAACTGCACCTTCAGGCTGAGATGCAGTTGGATCACCTCACATATGAGCATTTAAATAAGCTCACTTCAAGAAGAAGGGGTAGCCAGCACAGTTTTTGTTATTCAGTATCTGGTTGTTGAAAGTGTGTAGAGGCCTTCCTGTCCTCCTTGAAGGCAAAGACATCCCCTACCAACTTTTGCCCTGGGATGGCCACGCTGGCCTATAACACTCAGGAGGACCGACATGAAAATGTGAGTACAAGGTTCACAATTCAACTGTTCCACCAACAGCATAGCAGTGCATTCTGACTGAGGAAAAAAAAAAAAACCAAAAAAAACCCGTCAAAATGTATCCCCTGGGTATCTTCCCTTCTGTCGCATAGACCAGAATTCGAACAGTGTTTCTGGAAAAATAAGTAGATGATGCTTCCTTTCATAGGAATAATTCAAATTAACAGCTCAGTGCAGATGGCCAAGATTAATCTGTCCATTAGCAGCTCAAAACAAAACTGTTGAGCAAAATTTTGTAGGAGTTGCATCGGAGGGAAAAACCTCAGATGATTTTATCCTATGCCTGTGGCATAAAATAAGTTTCAGAAATATAACATCAGCAGAAGTTATGTTCAGTTTATTAATTTTCAAGCAAATAAGATCTCAGAAAAGAGCTGAAAATAATGAATAAACGATATGGAAAAGAGAAATAATGTTTTCAGTCCTCAAGTTTTGAGACTATTACTGGCATTGTGCTAAATGAGCTTTTTTTTTTTCTCTTACCGTTCTTCTTTAACCATCTCTTGTTATTTCTTTGCAGAGCTACAAGCAACCATCAGCCTTTATAGTTACGCAGCATCCCTTGCCAAATACTGTCAAAGATTTCTGGAGGCTGGTCCTAGATTATCACTGCACTTCAATAGTTATGCTGAATGACGTAGATCCTGCACAAGTAAGTCCAAACGCTTCTATTTGACAGAGAAATGCCAGTGCCTCAGCATCGCAGCACATGTGTGTTTCAGAACAGCTTTAGGATGTAATTAGTTGTATAAAACAACATTAAATACTAACACATTAAAAAATTGATTTGTAGCTTGCGGATATGCATAGGGAAGGAGGAATAAATCAGAGCATCAGCAGCTTCTCCACCAAAATGTTAATGCCCACATACATAAGTATATGCAACCATAATTTATTCTGATAGGAAAGCATACTCTGAGAAGAGCTGTTAAAAGCCAGAACTTTTTGGTTGTTGGTTTTTTACTCAAGTCTGAAGCATGCTCATGGCCAAAAGCCACAAACAAAAGCCAACAGCTCCCCATTGGCTTGCATGCGACAGGTCGGTGACCTTGGTCTGTGTGCAGGGATGGGTGTTCCCAGCCTGATATCTGTGCTGTCTTTGGCACAAGATTACATTGTTAGGAGATAAGAACTGAACAATGCTGGACACTAATCATCCTCTGGATGAGCAAACAGGACAAAGAAGTATATAGAGGAACCTTACAACAGAGTAGCGCAATGCTGTACATGTTCTTTAGAAAACTGGAAAACCATACATACTGGCTTGGCAATTTAATCACTAGCATTGATCACTGAGCATCCCAGAGCCTGGTTTGCTACTGTGCAATTCCACATTTTTGTACAGGGATCATTCCCTTGTTTTAAACACATCCTTCTGCTGGAATAAAGTGGTGGTAATCTGGATCCTTAATATTTGCTAATTATTGGAAAAGATAACATCAATTGTTGTTTTTTTTTTTACAGCAGATTGCTTGCCATGTTTGTTCTTTATATGATCAGGAATCTTTTAGCTTTGTTGAATATTTTTCATACTCAGAAAAATGTCTTCTTTATTTCCTTTTAAGCTGAAGAATTTGCTCTAAAAGCATACTAATCTTCAGTTTGGTCTTTCAATGGAAGTGTAGGAATTCCGCACACTGTTTTAAAGACTTCACTGTCTACAGGGAGAAAAATAGAAATGAAAGACAAAACTTTTATTCATGAGTCTAAGATTATTTTCTGAGTGAATAAGGAGAGACTCAGGGGAGTCAGACTGCGAGGGACTGGGGAACAGAGTTCTTTTAATTTGTGGGCTGTGTTTTGAATTTACAATAGTGCACAGCTATTTCAAGCATTTATTAGCCTCACAGGCTTTTAAAAGCTATTGGGATATGCGGTTAATACACCTGCCTCTGCAGCATGTTAAACCTTTTCCCTCTAATGTGAGTAAAAATCTTTTCATTAGGAATAAATCTGAAAGCCCCCAGAGCAAGCGAGAGTGGAGAGAGGGCAGAGTTTATTAAAAACACGCATTACATTCAGATCTATTAATAATTACCGTTATCATTATTATTTATGTATATATGAAGTGTTTACATTTCAGTTTAGATATTACAATTCATCTGGATGGTTGCACTCTGTTGGGAAATGAAATTCAGCCCTTCAAAGAGGCTCTGACTTAAAGAGAGTCGCTGGCATCACACGCATGCAAAATGCTCAGACCTAAATGCTTTTGGATTTCTTTAGAACTTGAAAATCTTGGCTTCTGAAAACAGCTCTGGCAAACAGCTCTGTTTATTATCATCTAAGCATTTCTCAAAGATCTGTTTGAACAGTATGGCTATGTATTTGAAAGACACATACTAAATTGTGCATACGTTCTGTGATCTGAGCGCTGGTATTTGCATTAGTTGCATGCATGTCAGTATTGTATTCTGCTATCCTGCACACTAGTGTATTTCATAATAAAAAAAAATGTGTAAGATTCAGGCAATATTTGGAAAGCAGTTTGCTCAGCAGACTGAATCATGTGGGGATTTTAAAATAAATTAAAATATATTTTCCTACTTGAAAATTCTGTTCTTAACTCATTAAAGTGAACCCTGGCAAATCAGACTCTGTTCTCTTTTTAATTGATGTAGTAAATGATTATGTTTTCCTAAAATGTAGTCATCTCCAAATGGCTTTTTTGAGGAATAAGTGTTATAAGAAATGCAAAACAACATCTGGAGGAGATGTGATTTGTCAACTCTGCTCTGGATCACCAACAGCAATGCAGCAGAATGAGGACTACAGCTGTTTTACCAAATGAAATAAAGTTCCAAATATGAGATCAATGGTTCTGAGGGCAAACAAAATTTCATGAGTTCATGCTTAATTTTGGTGAATGCTTGCAAAAGCTGTCTGCTTGAACTACTCTAGGTATCCCTGAAAATAAATCATCAGGGTTTTTATGGAGGAAATTGATAAGCAAAGTGTAGCTTCAAATATCTCCAAGCGAAGTGTTGTTTTAATCTTTAAAAGAGAGAGGATAATTGGTTCCAGGACAGAGCCATCATGGTTTTATTAGACAGTAAAACTGCAGGATAATGCTAATGCTGCTGTGTGATCTTTAGATACCTGGAAGTAATGTTATCTGAGCACTAAGGGATAAGTACTATTTCCAAGTGGCATTCATAAGATGCAATTAAGCAGTTGCTGAAAATGTACCTGTATAACAACCTATATAATGCCAATATCACTACTCACAGATGAGACAGGTCTGAAAGTTAGGTCTTGAGTTTTGAGACTTGGCAAACTCCTTATAGTACAGAGCCCACATTTTGTTGTAGCTTGAATTATTATCAACTTTTTTTTCAGTCAGTTGAAGATACTGGGCCTTTGGTCTTAGGTTTTGTACTTTCTCCAAGATCTGGTAATATTCAACAGCATCCCCCTATCCTGTCATACCATACTGTAGAATTGATGCTGAGCGTTGAAAATATGTTTCTCCAAATGGCGAGCAGAGCAGCAAGCCATAACATGTTCAGCAAAGTAAAAAGGCGTTTGTTGAAATCTGTTCTGCTCAGGTAAAATCAGAGAGTTTGAAAATAGTGAAGGACAGTGCACTGTATATTTCGTATAGAAACTGTGTAAGAATTTCTGCACTGAAAGTAGCACAATCTATCTAAAAAATATATATTGAGGCAGTGTTAAATGAGAATGAATTAACTGTGCTTTTTGTGTTTGTAGTTGTGTCCTCAGTACTGGCCAGAAAACGGAGTACACCGACATGGTCCTATTCAGGTGGAGTTTGTATCAGCTGATTTAGAAGAAGACATCATCAGCCGGATATTCCGAATTTATAATGCAGCCAGAGTAAGGACATTACTTGCATGACAATTCTGCCTCAGTGATTAAGATGACTCTATCCGAGTCACACCAAAAAAGAAAGTTAAACTCACATAAAGCCATTCTCATTTTTCAGCCTATTTATGGAATCATAGAATCATTAAGATTGGAAAAGACCTCTAAGGTCATCCAGTCCAACCATGAATCCATCCCTACTACTCCCTCTGACCACGTCCCTCAGTGCTACATGCACATGGTTTGAACACCTCCAGGGACAGTGAATCCACCACCTCCCTGGGCAGCCTGTGCCACTGCCTCACCGCTCCTTATGATATCCTGATATCCAACCTGAAAGAGTTGAGAGCATGAGTGAATGATGCATCGTACAGTAATCATTAAGAAAAAAGTCTTGTGTGTGTAACTGAAAAATATTTTAATGCATATCTCAGGTGCATTAAATACAAATGAAATAAATGCAGTATTGAGGTTATCTGGTAGCCACAAAAAGGTGAAATCAGCGCGGTTTTAATTTAAAAGTTTCAAGTTAGCCATCTTAAAGGTTTATATCCTTTATCATGCAACACTAGGCTTGTTTTTCAATACCAGTCCCAGGCTTTTAGTGCAGATCTTATTCCACTAATCACACTTCATAATAGATGTAAGCACTTCACAGGGACATGTATGTTCTTGTATCCAGCTTTTATGCTACTATAAAGTTGACAGAAGACAAAATTAGGCATCAATTTAATGCTGAGCAGAAAAAGGATTCAGCCACAGACCAGGCATATCTTCCCAGCCAGCTGGAGAGTGCTCTTGCAGTGGGCTGGTACTGTTCCCTGAAGAACTACATCTAGGAGTAAGAAACACACTTTGTTAAAAAGTCAGGAGCTGCCATGGAGTCCAGTAGCTGTCAGAACCGTGAAAGGAAGGCCCCCAGAATACTCCCTGGGATGCTCCTGTAAAAACAGGGGAGTAGACTGTAAGCTTCAAGGTACTTCTGTTGTATGACAAAGGTCTTGAATTCCCACAAAATGTGGCAACATAACACCACAGTTTCCAAGAGTGTTAATGGGGAGCTGTAGCAGAAGCTGGGTCTGGCGGATGCCATTTAGGGAGAAGAGGCACTCAATTGAAAGAAACTGGACAGGAAAGTAGTGAAGTCCAAATTTGACATAAAGCAGACAAAACACATTGAAGAACATATCTAATGCTTGGTTTATTCCCTGATCTTGTTAATCTTACATTCTCTCTATTGCCTCTTACTCTAGAGCAAAACTGGTAACGTCAACATTTCTGCACATTGCTCATTTTAAAAGTGGTACTAAAATGCATTCACTTTGCCAGAAGTGAAAATGGCAAATCCTAGACTACAAAACCAGTTTTCATCTGTGTGTTTATTATGCCCTTTTCAAAGGACTGTAATTTTCTGCCACTAACACTTGTTCTGTGCTCCTTTTTTATTTTAAATCACCATAAAGCAACTGTTCAGTAACATCTCACCAGAGGGGCTCTGACTGCTTCAGTAGCACACAGTAAAGTAAAATCTAGTTCGTTTTTTTATAAGCAGGAAAAATCTGAGGGTTTCATTTGGTTTTTAAAACATTTCCTGCTTCAAATTATCTTGAGAGGTTTTGACCTTTCTTGTAAAAAAGACAGAAGAGTGCAAATGTTTCTCAAAATGCTGAAATGCTTATATAATCATATCGCGACTCCTCTGCTATGATGTTAATTAATTGTTTGATCCTGCTGCTGTACCGTTGCTCTCTTTTACTCTGCTTATATACTCTCTGTTAAAAACCTCTTGTCCTGATAGCTCAGTTGAAAATTAAGTCATAACTTTTTATGGGCAATTGAAATTGCATTAGTAGTTTGTCAGTGGTGATCTGCCCAAAGAACTTTCCACACTGATGCAAATATCTAAGTTACACACCATTTGAATAGACCATAAGTAATGCTGTTCCTTCTTCTCCTACTCATTTCCTGAATGCCTGCAGCCCCAGGACGGCTATCGAATGGTGCAACAGTTCCAGTTCCTGGGATGGCCCATGTACAGGGACACACCGGTTTCCAAACGCTCATTTTTGAAGCTCATCCGCCAGGTGGAGAAGTGGCAGGAGGAGTACAACGGGGGAGAGGGACGCACAGTTGTCCATTGCTTGTAAGTATTAGGGACCAGTGAGAAAAGTACTGTTATCATAGTATTTGTGCCAGGTTTTTAAAGATTCATGAGAAGGTGAAGAGGTACAGGATCTGAATAAGTAATACAGCTGCTCATTTAAAAGCTCTGAAGACACAAGAAATTGTGTACTTTTTTTTTATATGCAGATTCATGAGTTTCCCACTCTGTCCCTTGGCAGACACCTGTGAAAAGATGATGGGTAAAACTCTACATTATATAAAAATTTCAAGTGACTTTTTTCAAATGAAAAAGGTGCATATTTGTTCCAAATAAATCAAAACTGTACCTTCAGAACAATGTGCTTTTTATTTCTACTCAGTGCCAGCTACAGTTCATTAGTGGTAGAAATAAATAATACTGTAGGGAGTGACTCCTCTTCCAGATGTAAGTCACGGAAGTAAAAATGGTCTGGTAGAACAGTTATGACAGCCCCTTGACTGCCCTTCTCTCCTAATGATATCTGTTTTTGTCCTCTGGTGACCCTTGTGCTCCATGGGTACAGGCTTTCATCCACCATCCTGCGCTTTGGTATGGCTTAATGGATGTACATACTGTTTGTTCTCAGCACTGGTTGATCTTCTGAGATTAAATCTTCATGCCTGAAATTGTATCCCTCTCCTTCTGAAGATCTACTTAAAGATGCTACCATGATGGAAAAGGACACCTTCATGTGAAAAGCAAATGCTAAGATGCTTTCAGAAGTTGGAACCCAAGAGTAGACAATAACTTCCTGAATTTTGGTTCACAGTTAATCAATATTACAACTATGGAGGAAAGTGCATTAATAATTCCTACTATCACTGACCTTGAACAAGTCACTGCTCTTCAGTTTCCCCATCTGTAGAATGGGGATAATAATACTTTCATCAAAGGAGCATTGTGCAGTGTGATTAATTAATGTTTTGAGATCTTTAGCTGAAAAGACCCTTTTGAAGTGCAAATTACTGTTATCTCTGAGGTGGCTGATGATATTAAATAGTTGTACAACATCACACATGCGTCACTTCCAGGCAGTAAAGAAAGAAAAAGCTCTAATATAATCCTTTTAAATGACTTTATTTTAATTAAAATTCTCAAAGAGTCCCACAATATCAGGCAGTGTTTTGGCAGCAGAGAGCATTCTTTTCATACTGTGGGGATGTGACAGATGTGAGACATTGTAGCTTCCTTTGAAAATCAACCATTTGCAAAGCTGGTTTGAAAGACCATCTACCTTGCTAGGCTGCACTCTGGTAATTAGTAAGGTTTATTATTTTTGGTGAAGTGCAGCCTAAAGATCCTGTTTAGGATAGCTATAGAAGTAGTAGAGTTTCCATCAGAAAGAAATTCTCCTAAAGATTAAAAATAACTAGGCGTAAAGTATTATTAAATGCTGTATTTGATCACGCAAACGAGCTTTTGTGCCTGGTATCTTCATTGGCAAATCACTTTGGGTTCTTGTCCTCTGTTGCTGTGGGTGGAGGAGGAATGCAGTCACTTCCAGAAGCAGCTGTTACAGTGCAGCCAGTCCTTGGGCCATGCTAAAAGCACAGCCAAATGGCTTGTGATCAAATTGGACGCCGTTTCTCTTGTTCTTCTGAAACACCTTTGGGTACAGGAAGAAGGCGCCAGGATCGGGAATTAAAAAAAAACCTTAAAAGATCCTCTTTCTCTGTAATGTTTTTAGCCTGATACTCAATACATCCTTGTGCATTTATAGTGCAGAAGGGTATTGTTAAATCTGAAAGTACCTTGTCCTTATTTTAGCATTCTCTTCATGCTGCCTCAAAATTTCACTGAAGAGCGTGGCACAAAACTCAGCCACTCAGTTCCCTTCAGGCTTTCAGCCTCCTGCATTCTTGATGATAGGCTTGAGATCATTCAGCCCATTAATTCCAATTAAAAACAGCACTCTTGCTTAGAGTTCAGCAGCCTTCAGGCACATTTGTGTTCTTTGGTTTCTCCCTGGTGGAACTCATACCTTCTGTAGCCATTCCTGGCACTGTAAGAACTTGTAAGAACTTGTAATGTTGTCAATTTGTAACTGAGCAGTTTCTTTTTCTTAACTTATAGGAATGGAGGTGGCCGCAGTGGGACGTTTTGTGCAATCAGTATTGTTTGTGAAATGCTTCAACATCAGAGGGCTGTTGATGTATTCCATGCTGTGAAGACACTGAGAAATAATAAGCCTAACATGGTGGACCTTCTGGTATGAGCTTTTTAACTGCTGCACTAAATAGAAAATGTTCCTTTTTTTCTCAGAAGATTCAGTCAGATTTCCAAGATTTGCAGTGGGAGTTGTTCACAAAGCAAGCAAGTCATTTTCAAAGGGGATAATGAAGTCACTTCACTTGTAAGAGTATTTTTACACTGCTTTCTTCCCAATGAGACTTTGTCTCTGTTCATTTGAATTTTTTAAGAGTTTTAAACTTTCAGCCGAACATCCTTATTAATTTTCCTTTCTAGCAGGCTGCGCCAAGTGGAGAGCAGCTCTTGCATGGGTAGAAATAATAGTTATGTAAAATGAAATGCCAGATTTTCAAATTATATATATTATAAATAGCTTAATCGCCGAGTATTTATCAAAGCCATGAATTTCAGTTTGACATCCAGAATATTGCATTTAATTATGGTTGCTCTATCTCGTAGAAAGATTAAAGAAGTTCAGAAACAAGGGGCCATGTGCAATTATTTTCTTAGAGAGTGTTTTATGGGCTTTTTTTTTTTGTAATGGGGAATTGCTGAAGTGCCAGCTGCTACTCCACAAGAGCTGCAGAACAGCTTAAAGCAGCAAGTTCTTACACTCCAGTGTATAGTTCTGTACTCAGAGATGGCTGAAACATGATATCCTACTCTTATGCCAGGGCCATAAAGACACCTTCTCCCCAGGTCCCACAGCCTTTCATCTAGGCTACTTGAAAAGGAATGGGCTGCCCAGAGAAGCTGTGGTGCCCCATCCCTGGAGGCGCTCAAGACCAGGTTGGATGGGGCCCTGGGCAGCTGAGCTGCTGAGGGGCAGCCCTGCCCATGGCAGGAGTTGGGACTGGGTGGTCTGTGAGGTCCCTTCCAGCCCAAACCATCTGTGATTTGATGAAAAGTCCCAGCCCTTCCCTTAGGCGCTTCTCTAGCCAAGCTCGTGGCAAAAAGCCAGATGTTGCCAGCTGTGCAAAGTGAGGAGGGAGTTCACAACTAGTGCTATGGGACCACAAGCCAGGAATATGAAACTGTGAATCTTGTAACAGTAAGAAACTATCAAGCTTTCACAGAGGTGGGAGGGAGCAGCTTATTTGGCTCCTCTTCCTCTGGTTTGTATTCTCAGGAGGAGAATCATCGTGCTGAGAACCATACATTTTTATTTCCCAGATATTAAGATAAATGTCTACTTCTTCTTTCAGATAGTATAGTTTTGGATAGAGACTTGGCAGGCCTGCTGTTTTTGGTTCTCCCAGAGCTTAAGTGCACAGAACTCACTGATCTCTTATTCATCTATTTTATAGAAATAAAAAGAAAATTACCAGTGTGAAGATGTACAGTTGAAGAAAATGCTCTCTATAAATTCTCATTTTTGACAGTTCCCAGGTATAGATTTGTCAGGGAGCTGTCTCCATTTTTCAGCACAGAATGTTTTTAATCAAAAGCTGGATGTATTATTTTAGAATATAAAAATAACTCTTAATAAATTGGAGGTGGTCTGAGAATGTCTGGTTGGTATTGAGAAGCCTTTGTAAGGTTTTTTCACTAGGAGATTTCAAAGGAAATTAGGAAGGAGAGCAGTATTGTTTTCCTTATTGTAAAATAAGCATATAGAAACTAAGGTAGGGGACGATCAGGATTGTTTCCATTATCTCATAACCCACTGACAAAGCAGAATTAGCACAACTTGAATTAGCAAGGTTCAAAGGAATTTTCACATTAGTTTTTTTCATTGTAAAAGGGGAGTGTGGACACTTCAGTTCTTTTACTGTTACTGATCTTACTGATTTCATTCTTTTTGACCTTTATTATGCGTCTCTGCCTCAGTTTCCCACCTGAAACATGAGAACAGTAATATTCATCTACTTCTGTAAAATGCTGTTATAACAGATGAAATGTTCAGATTTATAACAGTATTTGACAAAAAAAGCATCAAGACTACTTTATATGAACAAGTTATGTACTTTCTGACCAGACGGAGGATGGTCTTTGCAGTCCATAAGTAGAGATTCATCACTTCATTTAATTGAAACTATTGGTTTTCCCGCAAGTGCAAAAATCTGAATGCCACATCTATTCAGTGTGGAAAAATCTCTGAAATTGTTCAGCCAACATACAAAGGCATCGAAACACATCTGTTACTTCATGTATAAACTGTTATAAATGTTATTGGACCTACCAGTGGTTGTCCTCGGAAGAAACACCAATATTCCTCTCTGAAGCCAGCTAACATAAATAAACTTTTCCTATTCATCATCAAGTGAATAATAAAGATGTGCTGAGGACACACATGAGTGAGCACAGTGGGAAATAATAAAACACTGACTCTTTAACACAGGGTTAGTAAAAACGACAGTTCTGCGGGGACACCAAATCAGCATAAAGTGAGCATGGAAAATGGCAGTGGATAAGTGGCTGGTCTCTTGTTTTGATCTCTGTATTGTAGCTATGGAATAATTGTCATTTATTTAATGACATATTCCATAAAAGTAGAAAAGAATTTACATAATATAAAGAAAAAAAAATTACATAATATTTTCTTTTTTTAATCTTTTTCTCATCCTGAAGAAGACATGAGCAGTTTATGGAACCCTGCAGGGTCTTAAAGCCTGACATGCATTTCATTCATGACTTAGGCAACATAAGTACTTTGGGTTTGTTTTCTTTTAAAGTGATGGCTCTGAACAAAAGGACTTCAAACTGTCACTGTTTTTTTCTGGTTTTTTGATCATTTGGCCTCTTAAATTTTAAGTTGGCCTCTGTTTTCAACTAAGAAGTGTCCCAAAATCACAAGTACAGGCCATCAGATTTAATCCTTTATAATGTTTTCTTCAATAGAAAGGAGAGTATATCTGGGATGTAACTGTAATCTCCCTGCAAGCGCAGCTAAATTTGTAATTGATTAAAGTGTGTAATAGAGAGAGGCATTTTGGTGGCAGAAATAGTCATGAAATGGGGATTGTGAATTGTAAGAACATACTTGGATTCAAAGAACCCACACCTATATCTTTCATCATTTTTATTTCATTTAAATGACTGCAGCATATTCCGAGTAGAAATAGCAAAATGGAAGAGGGCTATGTGTGGGCGCAAAATTGTTAAGTCCCAGAGTATCACATCCCTTAAAGTTGCCTTGTGGGTGAAGGCCAGTCAAAAGCACTGACCTCATTGTGCCACTTAAGATGTGAAGAGGATAAAGTCATGACTGTTCATCTCAGGATGCAGACTGGGATTTCCCTGGATCTGGACCAGCTTCCTAGCCATTGCAAATGGAAATAGCAGTTCTCTGTTTAAAGCACAGCACTGGTACCTGAAAACTTAGACTGGGTAACAGAAGAGCCATTAAGACCCTAAAATACATATTGCCATTAACTGTTTGAAAAGGAATCTGGATCTGGCCTGGTCTCCTGCCCTACTGTACTGGGGGAGCACAGTCTTCAGTGTGGGCTTGAGCCACATCTAGTGGAGGAACAATGGACAGACTTCACGTTGACATGTAGTATGCGTCTGAGCATAAAGATGCTCAGATCATCAAAATGCTCAGGTGGTGACCTGTCTCCAGGGACAGAACATCCACCCCCTCTGACAGGTTGCCCAGGGAGGTGGTGGATGACCCATCCCTGGAGACAAAGAAGATAAGGCTGGACGGGGCTCTGAGCAACCTGATCCGCTGTAGGTGTCCCTTTTCATTGCAGGGGGGTTGGTCTAGATGGCTTTATGGGTCCCTTCCAATTCAAGTGACTTTATGATTGCTTGAAAATAGGAGTTATGGGCTGGAAATCATCAGATGTTGGGTCTGCATTAAGATCAACATTTCCATGGATGAACTTCAATAACTCCAATTCTGGCAAAGTGCTATGTGAGCATTCTGACAGATGACTAAAGGGCTGCATGTCATTTTACTTATGTGTAGTCAATTTTTCTCATACGAGTTTATTAGAGCAGCTAACTACACAACTAATAGGAGCAGTACTGTAAATTACTGAGTATGTAGTGTCTATTGTCTGGTTAATGTAAAGATTTTCTTATCTGAATATAAATTTGATTTGCGAACTGGTTCCCATAGACCATAGCTGATTGTAAATAATTTTAACAGAAGAGAAATATTGATCCCCTTAATTAAGTTCCTTCAATAATTGACGTTGTGGTTGTCTTGATTTTTCAGGATCAATACAAATTCTGCTATGAAGTGGCTTTGGAATACTTGAATTCCGGCTGATGGCATAAACAGAGCAGACACTGTTCCTCCCTCCACCACCACGAACAAAGCAAGTCGTTTCATGATATCTGTGTCAATGAGATGAAGACTTCTCAGTGTTACGCTTCTACTGCTTTGTATAACTGGCTCTTTTTAAGAGCCCAAAGAGATGTTCATAAAACTGCTTGCACTGCCCATTTTCCACTATTAATGCTGCTGCTTGACACCCATATGAGCGTACACCAAACCACATGGCGGTCATTGAACACTGTAATCATATGTAGCCATCGATGTGGTGAAGCAGCATAGTCCTCTGGTAAATAAGAGAGCACAATTATATTCTTATGAAGGAATTTGTACTCTTCTGTTATATTTTGTCACCTGTGATTCTCAGTTATTGTCATGGCCTAGTGTACATTTCTGTTCTGTGGAGAATGCTATCTGGCATTTTGATAATATATGATTTTAGTTATATTTGCATTCTAACACGTGCATAATAAATGAATCATATGTAGCTTATCTGAACTAATGGAAAGACGTGTACCAAATCATGTTAACTTTTTTGAGTTGTAATTTCTATCCACTTTGTACCATTTCAGAGAGAGAATCTTGATAGAAATGCAGTTAGACAGATGCAAAATACAGGATGCTCAGATTAATATATCCAAAGCTTTTTCATTTGTTTATATTGTAAATATTTTTTGATTTCATCAAATTATTTATTCATTAAAATGAATTTTTTTGTGAAGCACAGTGAGTGACAATCATTTTTATTAAGCCCTGGAAATGCTTACTGTATGATAATGTAAACATTTGTTTACCTTGTATGGATTCTCAGCTCAATAAATAATTACATACATGATAAAATCTTGTTATTTAATACCTCTTGGCATCTGAGTGCCTTCCAGTAAACCTCTTTTGACTTTAATTCCTCTAAATACTGAGCTACACCAAAGCATGCTTTCTGTGTGATCTAGTGTTAATCCAGCCAATAGCAAGAAAAATGTGTCATGCCACCATATAAAAAGAAGAGGTGAGTTGGATGAATTAATATACACATACACAAATGGAAAACCTGAAAGTTCTGCTGCTCGGTGAAGGAGAGCTGATGTTGGTTGGGCGTTCAGTACTCAGTCTTGTCACAGAGGCGTGTTCATGCCTCACTTGCATGGATGCAGTGCAAGAAGCATAGCAGCAAAGAGGACTGAACCAGCAATGGCTTGCTGCGCTGTCAAAGGATTCCAGATCTTTCTCTCTCACCCAGCAGTACCAAGGAGACATTGCAGGCAGAGCAGCTGCTCAGTACTGAAGCCTTCCAGAGTGATATGGAAGCCCAGAGCAAGGAGGTTGCATACTGTTCGGTATTTCAGCTCTTAAAAAGATTATTTTAACATGCAAGCCATCTGGGATGGGGACAGTATCAATATAAGTGTATCTAAGTCAAAATGTTTTGAGAGACTTTAAATCTAAGAGGTATCCAGCCTGAACAGAATGATGCACAGCTTGTCAAGTGCCAGTTCCAAACCACTGCAAAATTCAGATCTGAAGACGAGAGGATTGGCTTCCTCTGCAGCTGGAAAGCATCTATTTTACAAGAAAATTGCTTTAAAATGTAACTGACAGCTACAGGTCATCGCTGTAAATTGCAGAGAAGTACTGAAGAACTTATGAAAAACAACTCCAGCTCTGAAAAGAATGGCAGTTCTTGGGTGAGCCCTGTAGCACTACAGCCCATTGCAGAATATGCTCTGATTCACGTGGAAATTTCAAATACTGTATTCTTTCAAGCCAGCTTGACAGACCCGGTATAGCAGCCAAGCACACTTCTCTGTAATAATTAAAGATTGATAAAAATTTGATTTCCACTATCTAGTCATTGAAATATGCATACATGTGACTAATATTGTCTGATGGTCCCAAGAACTTTAAGGCAACTAAGCATGCTGAAGAAGTGCTGAGGCTAAAAGTGACATAGGCAGCATGATCCCAAACTTGAGCAAGGAAAGTAGTAAGTCACTTTGTGTCCTCTCTCTCCTTCTACAGTTATCCATATCCATAAGAATGATAAAAATCCAGGCTTAGGTAAAGTATTTTGGCAAGAAGACAAAAATAAATAAAATAAAATAAAATAAAATAAAATAAAATAAAATAAAATAAAATAAAATAAAATAAAATAAAATAAAATAAAATAAAATAAAATAAAATAAAGCAAGATGAGGTCTTAAGGAGCCAGGGCTAAGAGAGAAAGTAAAGAAGCAGAAAGAAGAGATGAACATCTCTTGGATGGATATTCAAGAAGTAGCATGGAGCTTTCGAAGGTTATTTGGAGGATACTATTGCAGAGGAGACAATAGAAAGAAAACTGCAGTGACAGCCATTTCAGATGTTTGTAAGCCAGCTTCCCCTTTTAGTGGTACATTATGAAATCACTAGTCCAGTGCAGCTGCGGAACATACAAAGAACATCAATCATGGCTTGGGAGGAATAGAGGAAGGATGTTTTCTTCGTTCCCTGGTATATAAGAGGCACTCAAATGAATAAAGAGACACTTAAAATGGTTGACCACATGTATTACTCGATTCATCTGTCCAGGACTTGAGGTGGTTGATCTTTGCTAAGCTCTTCTGAAAGAGCAGCAGTACTCTTTATACCTTCCTGGGCTTCTTTATCAGCAAAATGAGCTGATGGCTGGCCAGATAGTTTCACAGAATACTAATGCAAAGCTTAAGGACTGTGTACAGTAAAATTTAAAAACAAAGAATAGAAAATAGGATACACAGTAAAATATAAAACCTTACCACCCAGCTATACATGCTCAGCCTCCTATTTTTTTTATGTTGACCCGCAACGTTAAAGGCAGATTTTGGTGGTATGGCAGTACAGGGTGAACCTTTCCACCAATATTGGTACATTTTGTTGCCATGTGACAGATGGCAGCAGAGCGGCAATCTGATAGAATGGCATCTGACATGGAAGTGCAGATGAAGAAAAGATGTGTCATTGAATTCCCTCGTGGAAAAAAATTGCTCCCACTGACATCCATCAATGCTTGCTGAACATCTATGGAGACCAAACAGTGGGTGTAAGCAAAGTGAGGAGGTGGGTGTCATCACAGCAGTGGTGACAGTGACTTGAAAGACAAGCCTGACGGCCATGTACAGCTGTCACATCATGAAATGAAGAACTTCTCAGTCAGCTCATCCATATTAATTGGAAGATTAGGAGCATGGAAGTGTGTGCAGAGCTAAATATCAGAGCTTCAAGGCATTGGAAACAATG
Source organism: Coturnix japonica (assembly GCF_054131305.1). NCBI lineage: Eukaryota > Metazoa > Chordata > Aves > Galliformes > Phasianidae > Coturnix > Coturnix japonica. The sequence continues at coordinate 46,038,625 of NC_140664.1, forward strand.
GTGTCAGTGTTGGATTACTGCACTGCAACACTTGCAGCAGGTGGGTCCTACAGATGCTTACACAGGAACAAAAACAACACTGTAAGAAAGTTTGTCAGTATGTATAGAACAAATGTGAGGCTGAAGGTGACAGTTTTCTGGGTCACATCATTACCAGTGACAAGATGTACTGTCATCACAATGAGACAGAGTCAAAATGGCAGTCCATGGAGGGACAACAGGAATTCGCCATTGAAGATAAAGTTTGAGACACAGCCCTAAGCAGGTAAAGTGAAGTGCACTGCCTTTTGGGATAGCAAAGGGGTGATCCTTCTGGATTTCCTTGAACCTAAAGAAGCCATCAACCATCAATTACAGCAACACTGCTGTGTCACAGCACTGATTAAGCCAAAGGCTCCAACTTCCAGAGTCAGACCAGAGGAGAATACAGCCATTCTTTGCAACACATTAACACCAGACTCCATAGCAGTTTGAAGGCTGTGGAGCACACTGCTAGTTTTGGTTGGACTGTCCTACCACAGTCAGCATACAGTCTGGATCTGGTGCCTTTTGACTTCCATCTGTTTAGGCCAATGAAAGATGGACTGCATGGACAACATTTCCCCAGTAATAATGCCATCATAGCAGCTGTGAAACTGTGGGTCACCTTTGCTGTTACATATGTTTTTGAGTGCGACGTGCAGGCTCTTGTTCATTGCTGGCAAAAATACATAAGCAAGCAGTGGTGACTATGTTGAAAAATAGTATTCTGTAGTCAAGAATTTGCTCTATCAAGTAGTGTTGTTGCACTCTTTGTATCCCTTGAAGTTTCCTTGGAAATAAATAAGAAGCATTACTCTTGGAGTGACCTATACGTTTTGTCAACTTTGGTTCAGGCTGGACGTTAGGAAATGCTACTTCTCTGACAGAGTGGTCAGGCAGTGGAATGGGCTGCCTAGGGAGGTGGTGGAGTCTCCAACCCTGGAACTGTTCAAGGAATGCTTTGATGTTGTGTTGAGGGACGTGGTTTAGTGAGAACTATTGGTGATGGGCAGCCGATTGGACTGGATGATCTTGTAGGTCTTTTCCAACCTTGGTGATTCAGTAATTCTGTGCTTTTGTGATTCTGTGAAGCCAATAACTGTTGTCACACTTGTGACAGAGCACCAGAGACAAGAAATAAAAACCCAACAGACCATGTTAAAAATAATGTGATTTCTATAGAAGCTCCTTTTCTGTTGTTTGCTTATTTGCTTTCCCTAGCCTGGACCTCATCTATATAGTGAAATCATTTGTTCACAGGAATTGGCATTGCCCTGGTCAACCCCATGATGTCTGTGGTCTGAAGCTGCCCACAGGAGCACTTGTCCTGTGCCAATAGTCACTGCTCATCTTCCACATCCTCACCTCTGGGCATCTCTGCAGCTCCTCACCCAGCCTCAGGACTAGACCAGGCAGAGTAGGAGAGGTGCTGCACTGCTTGCAAGCTTGTATTGTCCAGCAGTGTGGCACTTTGATAGCCTTCCTGGAAGATGCTTTGCTCTTGGGTGCCGTTGTCCTGTTTCTCACTCCAGGATCACATCTAACACCCACTATGAGCCTCCAGTTCACACCCTTTTTAGTCTTGTCATCACAGGAAACTACACTCTCTCTGGGTAACAGGTAGAAAGGGAAAATGAGGCTGGAAGAGGCTGGGATTTCTGCCATGATTTTTTCTAAGTCTGTTGATAACACTCCGTGCACAAAAGCACAGAAGAGATGTACTTTGACAGTGAGGAGTGTGAGTTGCTTGCTGTAGCTTGTCTAAGGAAGGTACCAGGGGAGATGAGTATCTCATATTCACTGACAACCTTTCCAAAGCAACTCTCCTACTGTTGTGTTTTCAGTAGCAACTAGAGGATTTTTAATTGTATCTCTACAGTCCGGATATTTCCAGTAATTTTTTGTGTGTGTGAGAAGTTTTGTTCAGAGTCCACAATTAAAGCATAACTATCATTCATGCTAGACATACACTGGTACTATGCCACAGTACATACCATCAAAACTTCCATTTCTGTTTCCCACCCTGATCCTCCCCAGGGAGGAGGCTGGGGCTACACAACCAGGATAGCTGACCCAGCCTGACCAAAGCAATATCCCACACCCTGTAACATCATGCTTTGCAATTAAACATGGAGATGAAGTGTCTGAGGGGGTGGTGACCATTGCTGGAAGCTGCTACATCCTCAACCCCCAGCTGCCAGGGCCAGCTCACCACAGCTAACATAGCAGTGTTTAGGACTTAATTCTACAGCCATCAGTCAACAATAAGCCTAAAGAGTTCTGAATATGAGCTTACTTGTCTTAAAATGAGTAGGACTGCTTACATCCACAAAATTAAGTGTGTTATTAAAATGAACCTAAATACACACCAGATTAAAAAGGCCGGACTGAGAGCATCAGCAAGGCATTTATTTTTAACCAGGCCTGGAGGCAGATTGGCCCATTCAGATTAAATGAGAAAGACACAGAATTGAATTGCACATGGCAGAAAATGTGGGGATGACACTTGGCCTTCTCTGTACCCAGCACATTTTAAGTGCTGTCTATAACCAATGGTTACTACAACAAAAAAAACTCTGCTAGCACTTCTGCTCTGCCACAAACGAATGGTCCAGATACACAAGACCTGCCTGTAACCTCTCAAACTGTAGATGTTGTACATAGAGGTGGCATCTGACCCTCAGGAGTTGTTCCCTCGGGAACTATTAACTTTGGATGACTCAGAAGGCAGCACCACTCTGGATCGTGTCCTTAGTCCTTGTATTACACATGGGGCAGCATAAGGACACAGCATAAGGACAATGACCTTTGTTGGCCACACACAGGAATTTCATCAGTACTGCACGCATCAGACTGCAATGTAGCTTGGCTGCCATTTCATCCAGCCCAGTGATATTACAGGAAAGGGAGGGGAACAGTACAGATGCAGCCACATTGGTGGATTGTGGCCTTGTATGTGGGAATGATTTCAGTCTTCATCTGAGAACAATAGGGTTTTGAGGAAAACCTCAGGGAAAGCACCATTGAAAAACATCTGCCAATGGTTTGCAACTCTTTTGCTTCGTTACATCTTATTTGTGTATACATTGGCCTTTTCCAGGTGGAATGTGAACAAAGTACACCCCACAAACTATTCTTTGCGTCCTTGCTGCTGCACCAATCTGTTGCAATCTAGTAAGAAGGTAGTGCAATCACGAGTCTCCAGCTCATCCAATAACAGTACATGAGCAATTTACCTTCTGCATTTAGTGCTAAGCTGTGCCTCAGTCTGACATCCAAAAGGAGCAGCAGGTAAGTGCTGTTGTAATTGGAGTAAGGTTCTGATATGTTAAACTGCACTGCCTTCCTACCAGATGAGGGAGCATGCTGGTCAGACTGTGCTCCCCCTCCTTGCCTGCATTCCTTTCTCCCTCACCCTTGGCAGTGTCCTCTCTTGCCAAATTACTCTGATCCACATTCTGAATCTCTGACCATGCTGCGAGGGCCGGTGTGTGGTCACCCCACGTCTGCTTACAAAGACAGCTTTGCCAAATGTTTCTCCTCCAGCCAGGATTCTCACTCATGTTGAAAGCATTGCCCTTCCTCCCACTGTCCCACGGTGTCTGTTATTACAGCCCAGGCAGCACCTTGTCTCAGGTGGGGTTTGCCTCTCCTTCCCTTAAACAGAATATCCTCCCTCCCAAAATATCTTAGAAGCGCTCTCTTTCATCACGCATACTTACTGCAGTTTTTATTTCGCTAAGACACAAAGAATTGGACACCCTCCCCTCTCTGGAACCGCTCGGACAACTGTACATTTGTCACGCTTCATCTCAAGCTGTAATTTAGTCCAACCTTTCCCATAAAGCTACTAAATACTTCTTGTAACCAAGCAGTCACAACAATACTGCAATGTAATTTTCAGTAATCAGCTGTGTTAGTGTGCTGAGGTTATGCTGGTTACCCCTAAATGCGGCTAGGCAAGAGTGGCATCTTCCCATTACAGCTGATAAATGGCTACATGATTTGGCACCAGATTATTCAAGCAGACAAATTAACTTCAAATATTAATACATTCAGCAGCCAGGCAGACAAATTGCTTGTTCTACAAGTGCCAGCATGTCTTGAGGGGGGGCGGAAGGGGGAGGAGGGAGTTCACTTTGGCTTTCAGGAAACCTAACCTTCAGAGCAACGCTCAGCCAGGCCAGCAGCCCATCAATCAGCTAACAAAGCTGGCAGCCCTTAAATGGGTCTTCACTTCTCTCTCACTGGAAAAAGGAAAGAAAAGAGTCAGCCAACCTGGCTGATGCCTACCAGGACTGTCAGAAAGCTGTTTCAAACAAAGCACACACACTGAGGCCTTGACACAGGAGCCTACTAGCGGTCTGCCTACACTGAGACCATAGTCCTGCAATGGCAGAGACAGGCGCAGGGTGTGCTGTCCTCAAAGGCCATTTGCCTGTACAGACGGGTGTTCCTGGAATACTGGCAGGCACCATCTGAAGTTTTATACAGACAGTTTCTCTCACAGGGGATGAATCAAGGCCCGGTGTATAGATTTAAAGTCTCTCAATATATGATAATGCAATTCAAACAGTTGGGAAATGAAGTACTTAAATGTCTATACATAAACATCTATGTATAATAGAGAGATAACATTTGAAATGCTGCGATCAGTTGATGAGAATGAAAAATCTAACTGATATATTCTCTTAAAGCTGCTGTTAGTAGAGCTGAATGCAGAATTGAAAGGCAGTCTATCGGCGTAGCATATCGCTAGATCAAAAAACTAAAAGGAAGAAAGACATTACCACACATGACATGATACTGGCTGCGTGAAGTAATTATTGTGCTCTTTGTACTCACTTAATTGTCTGGTTGTAGAGGTTCAAAAAATACTTCTAGTAAGGGAATATTTGAAGAAAGCCTTTGGGGGTGAATATAGAAACCAAGTTGACTGTTGCAACACAACCAAGATAAGATTACAGATATAAATTCTGTGTTCAACAGGCGGAAAATGTGTTTATAATTTTATCATTGTACTCAAGGCTTCCTTACAATTTATATCTTGGTTGAGTATAAATACACTTTATATAGAACATATGGCAGTGAATTTAGCCAATCGAGAGGCACCATTTATGCTGTGAGCGCTAAAGCAATTTCATAAATTATGCAATATATTTTGCCTGTTAATGTATAGATGGGAAAGCCATTAACATCATAAATCATCCCTTATTGCTGTATATGTTAGCATATTTTTTATTCCAGCTCATAGGTGCAAAGCTCTAAATACATTTTGCATGGTGATGAGGCACGTTGAAGCTATTTGGTTCAGCTTCCAGAAGACTTAGTGGTACCAACCTGTCATCATGGGTTTGCTCCATCTCTGGACATAGAATTTCTTTAGCAACAAATGGACAAGGTGTATATTTAACTTGATCAAGAGCTAATATTCCCTCAGAGGAGACCACAACAAGACTGTGCAGTGCTACCATTTTGGGGATCAAGTTCCTTAAATGCAGCTTGCTTATCAACGTACATCCACATACATTGCAAGCACCCAACCTGTAGTCCAGAAATACCAGATTTGAAACAGGCTCACATTTCTGCTTTAGTTTCTAGGAAGCACCAACCCAACCTTGCACTTGTACATAAAAAACAGAGTCATTAATAGAGATACAGTATTAAAGAGTCTTAGAGAGACATCAATCTTCAAAACCCAGCCTTCATCAGTGGAAGACATTTACAGAAATAACTTCTTCTCAATAATTCCCCATCTCACGGGTTAATAAGTTCTGAGCTGTGAGCTGAGGGAGGACAGAGATCAAAACCACCCAGCTTCACAGGGAGATTTCACCTGCTGTGTTGCAAAGTGTTTGTAGCTGATGCCAGCCTGCTCAGTGGGGAACAGCATTGCTAATTTGAGCATCGTGCTCCTCTTCATAGGGACTAGATGATCTTGTAGGTCCTTTCCAACCTTGTGATTCTGTGTGTGTGAACTGCCCTGACAGCAGTGAAGCAGCTTGATCCTCAGTGCTTCTGAGGTCTCCATTTTGTGTTGTGGTGACCCAGACAGTGGGACACGCATTTCCTCAACCTGAAGCTGCTGTGGTGGATCTGTGGCACAAACCAAGCACAGTGTCCTGGAGCTAATGCCTCACCAAAGATCCATCCATCCCACTGATCAGTTTCTTCTGCTGCCAGCACCATCCCTCAGCATCCATGCTCTCACCCTGCACAGCAGGGCAAGGAGAAGAGATTCCCCTCTTGTATACAGCAGCACAGGAAGCATTTCTGCCTCTCTGAAGGAGGGCTCAGTATGATAAATGGTATAAGCCAGAAATTTTGGCAAATTAAAAAGTTTAATTTATGATGCTGCATAATTCTAGCTGTTTAGCAGATACGACATTGCCTGCTTATTTGCAATCCAGGAGAGGTAAATTAGGTGAAAATGCGTTTTGTAAGGGATGCTAGCCAAAAAGGACCACCAGCTCCTTCCAAACTCAGCTGTTTGCACCCATTGGACTGTGACAGTGCTGACCCCAGGAGTCTGGGCTGCCCACGGGTTCTGCCTGCCTCTTGGATCGGGGCTCCAGGCAGCTCTCCTCAGCAGGGCTCAGCTTCAGCAGCCTGCTCCCCCAGCACAAGAGCTGATCACTGAGTCTCAGCAAGAACTGGCACTACTCCTTGGCTTATTCAGTATCCAACTGAGCGCTGCTGAGTGAAGCAATTCTGGAGGAAGAAAGGGAACAACCGTCTGGAGCCATTCCCTCCCGGTGTCATAGCAAAGTTCATCAGCCAAGAGATTTCTTTTGTATTCGTAAAGAATAACACTAATCTCCGTAACAGAAGAAAACTAGTGTCTCTGAAAGACAAGGTTTTACTATACTACTATATTTGCTACTATACTTACTCAAAAATCTAAAAACACCTGAAAAAATGAGTAACAGGAGGTTCACGACCTTCAGAATATAAATTGCTACACAACTTATAAACGGAATTAAAGGCACTTCCCAGATATACAAGTGGCTGTAGCCAACCACACTCCAGATTGAGTGTTATTATTACAGAGGAGGGAAGGAAATAAGTGCTTATAAGAAGTTGGAGAAGCTGATGTTGGCACTCAGTATGAGGCTCCAAGTGCTGAAGGGGTTCCCCAGGGTTGTGCCACAGGCCTGCTTTACTCCTTCATTTCACTTATTCCACCTCTTTTCTCCAGGCATAAGACATTTTTATATATATATATATATATATATATATATATATATATATATTCATATTTATATATATATATTTATATATATATATTTAATAATTGCTTGGAAGAAGCTGGTAGTGCAGATGTCATCTACACATCCAGAAGATATCTTTCATTCAGCAGCTATGACTGCAGGAAAGAACAAAGCCAAGCAGCCTCTGCTGTGGTGCATTCCAGGGCTGCTCCTCACTCCTTCTCTGGTCAGGCATAGGGCCTGTTCCTCTCCCCTTCCCTGGGCAGGCTGCAGACAGTGCACTGCCACCCACATGGGTACCTGAGGATGTAGGCACCTGCAGGATCATTTCTTATATGCTCTTTTTACAAGCTGCAGCTTACCTGAGAGGCAGTGGGAAGAGGATGCTGTTTATTATGGAAGACACATAGAAATGTGAGCAAAAATCAGTACAGCAAAGCTGTATTTGAAGTCCAGTTTCATCTGCACTCTGCAGACGGGACCTTTCTGTGACATGAAACATTCCTGCATACTACTTAAAATACCCTTCTTGTGCAGTATGCAAGTTGGGTTGCTAATTTCTCTTCGATTCCCACCTCTATAGGACTCTGCTGGCTTCTTAGCCTTGCAGGCTGTCAGAGAAAGGAGAAAGCAAAAGAAAACCAGTGCCTGGAGTGTGACCCGAGGGACAATGAGAGATGCTAAGCTGGAGGACAGCTGGTCACCAGGTCTCCTTTCAGTCTTTGCACCAAGGCCTGCCAACCCAGGCCTTCATTAAACACTGTGATCTAGTGTGCTGCCTTCCCCTTCATCTTCCCTTCCCTTGCACATAAGGTTTTCTTTGTTTTTCTGGGGGTGGCCATGGGGCACTGCTACTGAGATATAACTTGATGCCAAAAGGAAACTCATCTTCCTACCAATTCCTGCTTAGATTTCTATCTCAGCTGAATCTCCTAATCATTGTCACCCTCCACATCTCTTTGACAGTTTCCAAAGAAGGCATAAAATGAGGCAGAAATTAGCACTGGATGTCAGAGAGCCCAGAGTAAATTCCTCCTTCTGGTTTGTCATTTATTTTTATTTTTGAACTGCCTCTCCCTTTTCTTAAGTCCTTGATTCAATCCTCAGCTCTCGTGATGCTTACTTTGCAGGTCAGGTGGCTACTCATTTTTCACATAAGACTTTGTGACGCACTATATCAAATAAGTTACTGAAAGCTCAGAACTGTTTAACAGATTTCATTCCTACCATCCATTAACTTAGTAATTCTATTAAAAAAAAAAAAAAAAAAAAACAATCTATAATGGGTGGTTATACTTGTTCTTGGTAAACCTACACAGATTACTTCTTTGGGTTTTATATTTCTGACATTTATGGAGCTCTTTTCCCCCTAGTATTCCATTATTTAATGTCAGACTAGACTCACCAAAAGGCACACTCTGACAGCTTGTAGCAGGTAGGAACAGACACGATATCCTTCCAACAATTTTACTGTGGTATGGTAGGAATCAGAAGGCTTCTGATTTCTATGCAAGTGATGTTCTATAGCACATGGGGAATCTGATGGCTTCAGATGTGTCGCTGCAAGAGTCCTGAGTATTGTTTAAGCTCCCAACAGTTTTGTATCTAAGATCCCCTTGAGGTTTTCCATAGGCTTCTGAAAGCTAAGCATTGATTTCACAGTGCACTACAGAGACTTGTAATCCCATAGGGTGACACTTAGTGTTCCCAAACAGGAAAGCCTTCTTGTATTTTCACCTAAGTACCAGGCAGCAGTTTCTATGAGGAACAGTTTGAAGAGATAGTATTTCTTGTGTCCTTCTACTGAGAGCTGAAATGTACCAGGCCAGGATAAAGATGGTAAACATGCGGATGTATTTGATAGTCTTACATATACTAATTAAACAACATCTTTAGCTTTACCTTCTAGGTGAGTAATGCACTAGGAAACCTGGAGGTGCAGCAATGAACTGCTAACAGCCTGTCCTTTTCATTTCATCAGACTGCAATATTTTGACTCTTTTACAGTACCGGGTTCTTCATTTCAGCAGCTGGGCTGTTTCACAACAAAGCTCTCAGTGGTGCTCACCTGTTGTGATTGCAGGGACTGTCATTCAGTGCTGATCACTGAGCAACTTCACCTGCAGTGGATAGCAGCTGAGCTGTTTTCTTTTGGGAACCCACATGGAACCTATGAGGTAAGATTAAAAATGTTTCAAGCCCAATTATTCCTGTGGCAGATTTGAAATATAATTGTTGAAGGAAGAGGTTTATGTTCACAGTAAAGAAAAGTTGATCACAGCATTGACAAGAACAAATAAGCCTAGGGCTTGGATCTTGCTCTGAACTCTGCTGGGTAAGAGATTAGAAAACTGAGGGTTTTAGTTGTGTCAATAAGAAGACTAGAACAGCTCTGTGCCAAGCATCTGGTTTATCCATCAGCTAGGGGAGGATAATAAGGACCAGGACAGATTTCAGAAGCCTGTGATCATCATTTGTCTTTAAGGGCAGGAAGAAAGGAGGTCCTGCATCTTGTTTGGCACTGCCTTTGTGCTGTTTTAGAGCAGGCTGTCTGAGGCGCTGATAAACAGTCTACTCAAAGAGATTCCTACAGCTCCTTTTATCTAGAAGCTGATGGCACAGGGTAGTGTGGACATAACAGCTCAAATCAGAGTCAGCTTGGATACCATCATGCTCTGCTCTCAGGAGTTTTACTGGATGTTTCCCTTCCCCGATATAATTTTTACTGAATATTTTCATCATTTAATTGCCATATGGTTTTCATTAGTTACATTTTACATGGGCCAACCTACATCTCTGAGCATGGGTAATCAAGAACTGATTGCATGGTGCCATTGGGGACAGAAGAGGTTAAGAACAACTGGTCTGTAGTGCATAGCTTATCTCCCCATTTCCATTTGCTGTTTTCTGGTCTGAGTCCAGATTCCTTTTTCCCTAGACGTTGTTGGGTAGCAGTCAGATCCAAAAGCACCTCCAGCATGGCATCTTCAGCCTGGCAGAGTCTGAGCAGCAGAGAGAGCTGAGAGATAGAGCAGAGGGGAGAAGCAAATAGAAGCAGTCCTCAGCTCTTACAGTGACTGGAAATAAGCTGGGCAAGAGGTTAGAAACTAAACTTGAAAAGATCTGTTAACATATATGTGTATATATATATATATATATATATATATATATATATATATAATAGTGATGAATTTTCCTCCCATTTTCTTATGACAAGACCATAGATGGTTCGTATACACTGCAAAGTCAATGGTAAAAATTCACATTCATGCTGAACAATCATTTCAATTTCTATATGCCATTTCCTTGTCATACAGCGACACTATCAACACCCACACACAGGGCATGGATCTCAGCCCTGCAGGAAATCCCCAGGTGTTAACAAATCTCATTTAGTCTCCTCAGCCTTTAGTAGGAAGCTGTGATTTCCAGTGTAAATAACAAAATGGCCTATACACACAGTTTCTGAAATGTGAGGACAGTGCAACCTCAGAACTGCCTAGTGCCTGGCCTGATGTTTGCTATGACTTTCTGTAAAAGATTCCCATTGGGAAAGAGATTGAGAGCATCTTCCCGGGCATGAGCCATCACAAACAGCACATTCACTTTTTCCTGTCAGCCAGCTTCACAGAACTAGCTCTCTGAGGCTCCTGAGTAGTGCTCCTTCAATTAATTGCACAGCCTATCGCACAGTATGGCACAAGGCATTACCTCGCATTTATCATTCTTCTTCCCCTGCACCTCCTCAGTCAGGTTAAAGCTGCCTGAAGGGCAACAGTCACCCTTCTGATCCTGAAAAGTGTCCCCACCATGACGAGGAGCATTTCCAGGCTGGGCTGGACTTATTTTGACGTTCCTTCTGGACCCAATTTCTTGGGTCATGGTTGTAGCATTGCACCCAGAAATTGAGTTTTTCTTGTGAAGGCGGAGACAGCCATGCCTGGATTTTCCCCTTTTGTTTCAGAATGTCTCCAGGCTTGAAATGAGTAAAGGTGATTATTCTGACCACTAAGGCGTTCAATGTGATCTTGCCAACTGGATCCCATCTGACTTTTGTCAAGAGAAACAAAGCAAACCACCATTTCAGTGACTTAGAATGAGGTGCTGATTTGTATTTCTTTCAGTAGAAAATTTAAACCTTTTTGAAGAGGATAAACTTTTGCTGAGACTGAGTGACAGATCTTAACATAAGAAGCTTTAGCATTTTATTCATTTATAAGAGTGTATTTGTATTCACTGTAATGTGTAACAATTCCAAATAACCATCTTTTTTTTTTTTTAATGTGCTTTTATTGAAATAGAAGAAATACATTAACAGAAGCCTTTGTTTGGAAATCCAGTTTTTGCAACATATTTTATGCAAATAGCTCTCTTCAAGTCTACTGTCTGGTCTGTCATCCTGCAAAGAAGGGAAAAAGCTGTTGCCAGAGTGAGATGCCAAATCTGCCCACAGCAGCAGAAGTGGGGCCAAGTACCAACTTCCCCTCAGTGCAGCTGATGCAATGCATTGACCCAAGTGCTGACAACCTAATGCAGGTTTAAATAGGCTTGATAGATTAAAAAAAAAAGTGTTTCCCTTACAGCTGTACTACTTGCGCAGTGTCTCTGCTCCATTTCTGTACTTCTTCCTGCTTTTTTGTTTCCTCCTGTGCAGTGGTCTATGACTGAATGAATGTAAGAGGCAAATATGAAAAGCTAAAGTCTTCTCATCCATCTCTTCAGAGGTGAGGAGCCAGTGTCCTAACCAGTATCACATCACAGTAGAGTCATCCTGAGAAAAATGAATGGGAAACAGGAGGAAAACATTTTGAAAAATGACCCAAAACAAAAGAGCATTAATCTCTCTACAGATAAACGTACAGAGGTTAGAGAAAACCAGGGTTGTTTAACGATTCAGCGGGAGAGCTTTTCAGAGCCCAAACTGGAGTAATTGCTTCCCTGACATTCGTATTTGTTATTATTGTTTTTATTATTATTATTATTGAGTATTTGCGTTTCAAAATATCCTCTGTGTTGCCTAGAGGAGATGATAACAGACGCTACAGGAAACTTTAAAATAGATACTTTAACTAAAAGGATATGAGAAAGTAGAAGCTGATTGCAGAAAATCAGCTACATCATCTTTTTTTCTCCCTGTCTCAGAAGCTGTGTTGCATCTTCCAAACTAAATGACTCCAAACCTTGACCGCGTGATGACATTTCTGCTTTGTGGCAGCTCTTCGGGTTGTGACACTTATTGTTGCTGCTGATTTTCATTCTTTACTAGGATAAAAAGGAACCATTTCTGTTGTTTGCACAAAATGAAAGTGTGTCAAAGTGCGTGTTTTCAAAATCAGAATTCCTGAGTTGGCATGTGTGCAGCTGTGATTCCTGGTGATCACAGTGCTGTCCTGAAACATGGGCTCTCTCCTACTTTTCATACCTGCAGAAGAAGCCTCACCAAAACTGATGCCTTCCTGAAATACCTCTGACTAGCGAAGCAGCCTGTTTCCTGTATGATAAATGAATAACATGTCCTAAGCAGCCCTAATGTGCAGGATATGGGTGAGTGACTTGAAATTGGTATGAGAATAAGAACAAATGGAATGGACTGAGGGATAGGGAAAATGCCCATTTACAGTGCATTTCTTGTCACAAGAATAGAGACAGATTTTTCTAAGTACAGTGATATTTCTTCTTGCCCCAGTGGTAGCATTTTTAAAGAGGGTGTTGCCAAGGAAAGAGTTACACACTTTATTCATGAGAGCAAAGCAGCAGTGTATTTACTGATATATTGTAGTGATCTAACAAATGTTAATCATATACAAGACAGTAATTTAACAAAATCTGAGATGGCAAGGTACATTTCATTATTTATTTGCATAGAGGATAGGGTTAAGCCCACTTGTTCAAGAGATCTGGACCCTCCCAAGGCTCAGAGTGTAGACCTCCTTGCTTCCTAACCTCCTTGAACCACAAAGAGCAGGAGCCTTTGTCCACCCTGAGTCCCACATTTGATTAATGACTTATATGTAAGGGATTATATGTACACAATCAATTAAAGATATGGTCTTAGTGAAGCTTGAAATGTTTACCAACTGTTAGTAACTTCCTGAGCATCTGTAATATCAAAGAATCTTTTGACATCAAGGCATGAGGGATTTCTTCAACAGGTGTAACTTTGAGAGATGTCCCTAGTCAAGGGGAGATTCTGTCATGCAGCTTGCTGTTGTATAAGAGCTAGAGGTAAGGAGAATGAACACTGACCAGTGGCTAAGGAGGCTTATTGTTTAAATTAGCCCTTGGCTATTGTGTTGTTGTCTGTTTTCCACAAATCTACTTTGATCTGGATGCAGCCATCACAACCAGCCACATCCATCCTGACTGACATTGATGCTTATCTGCTTAAGTCAGATGCAGCCATCACAAACACCACTGGCAGCTATCACTAGAACAGGGTTACAGGAAGTAAATGTAGTGTGGCAAGGGGAGCCATGCAGTCACACCACTACAGTCCTTGATCCAATGGGAATGGAATGAAAATGACACGGAGAGTATTTAAAATTCACATCCCAAATATTTTTTCTTTGCATATTTGCACTCTTGATTGGCATTAGCATGCAGTCTGGTACCAGATGCAAGCACAGACTAAGTTCATCAGAGATAACAAGTAATTCTGAGTAATGACTAAATGGCACTCACAGGTATCTACTTTTTAAAAATGAAATGAATAGCGTTGGTTGTAATTACCAACTAGGGTTCCACATACAAAGTTCTCATTTATGAATACCGAACTAGGCTCTATTTAACTATGCTAGGTATGTGTCAGTTTACTTTCCTAATGCAAAAAATAAAACAAAATAAAAAATCCAGCCGTTATCACTAAAGCTGTTTGTTAAAGTTGAAAGTAGATAAATCATTAATAAGGATGTCATTTATTCATTACAGTTAAAATATATATATTCACTTGTCACTTTGATAAATCTAGTTTCTTGTCTCATCTCAGCTTATTGACATTGCAGATGAAAAGAGCTTCCTCACTGCATTCCTGTTGGAGCTTAAAGCCTTTACAATGGTTTATTGATGAACTACTATTTTGAAAATCAAGACTGCTGAGGCTTAAGATTGTAGTGACAATTACATGGTGTTTTGTTGCTAAGTTAACAATTTGCATGGGACTGATGATAGCTTGACATTAAGCAAATAAAGTATTATTATTGTAATTCAGCACAGAATTTTGTAGAAAACACTTTCTTGGACCACTGCACAGACGTCAACTACAGTGCTGTGGTATCTCTTTCATGTGATAATTTAACCACTTATACACTTATTACTCTTGGCAATTGTAACTGCCTGATGTGAATATAGAACTGCTGAGTCCTGTAAGCAATAAGGCACGTGAGTAACTGTTTGTAGGGGACTAGTTGTGCTGCAGGTTATTTACCTGGGTGAAGGAAGTTGTGCATCTCCACCTTTAGAGGCTGATCCTGGAAGATCCTGTAGGAGTTTACTTGGCAGCATACAAGCCTGAAAGACACTGTTCCTAGATGAGAACATTTCTCAAATATATTATAGTCCATTTATTGCTGTCTCTGATAATAGCTATATCCTCACTAGAAAGGACCTTTAATACATAAATTTTACTGAATATATTTTGATAAAGCGCTGATTTAATAAGAACATTCAATAACTTTGTCACAACAACATAGAACTGGGCCAAACCTGGTAATTCTCAACATACCCAGTATCAGGTGTCAGGAGTAGCTTTAAGACATTCAGGGTAACTCTGAAACATAGTATTTGCCTGATTCTGTTTCTGCCGATATGAAAACAAATGTATTCGATGCATAAAATGTTGTACACTAAAAGCAGAATACAGCCTAGGAATGCTGAACCTCTCAGTTCTCACACCTGCAATTCTTCCACTGATGAATGTTGTGTAGCAGAAAATGTGTGCTTGTTTTTGGGAGGTGCAGTCTGGGATTTGTTGCTACAGCCTCTTGGGTTTTGGTTCATACCTTCCAGAGTCCTACAGATAATTGCAGCCAGGGCTAATATTTTATTGCTGGATGACGGAGAGCGAAAACTAGTCCTACTTCACTCCAGTCCTACTTACTCAAGGCCATCCTGACAGTAATGTGTGCCTTCTTGAAAGTGCAGTTTGATGGACTAGTACTGTGTAGGCAGTACAGCCTTTAATACTTCAATTACTAACTGAAAATTAACAGTCCTGATGCCTAATCAAACTCAATGATATGAGGAGATACATGTACCCCAGGTTCCATTATGGGTCACTGGGAAGCTGTCCATTCAGTGTATCCCTTGAGTGAAGATCCTCAACAATATTAGCTTTGAATTACATCTTGTAGTTGAAATTCTGTCAGCTCGGTGCATAACCTCCCCACATAGAGCAGGAGAAAAAAGTTGCCTCTTCTAATTCTGATTAGTGGTGTGACAGAATCCTAGAGACTGCCAGCTCTAACAAAATATTACACATTTTGATAAACCACATGTGCCTACATAACCCAGTGTGGCGCTGGGGGCAAATATAGATTGATGATACAGATCTCACAAGATGAAATACAGTAGCTAATGCTTTAATACCCTGAGAATGTTATTCACTGCTGACTAATTCAATACATTATTTATTTATTTATTGAAGAAGGAAACATTTTTCTCAAACTACAAAAAAATGAGGGCATCTCCACAACTTTGTTTCTTCTTGTTCCATATGGTTGCTTTCTGTGTTGAGTCTATGTTGACTCTATTTCTACATTCTGCACAAGCAGAATCACAGAATCACCAAGGTTGGAAAAGACCTAAAAGATCATCCAGTCCAACCATTCACCTATTACCAATAGCTCCCACTAAACCATGTCCCTCAACACAACATCCAAACGTTCCTGCTTTATGCTTTGTCACTTAAGATGCTCACCATTACATGAGTCATGAACTGCAAATTTTGTGATACAGTAGCCTTGTTACCTTTGAACCTCACCAATGAAATGTTTTATTTTCATTGATGCATATTTCACTCAGATGACTTCTGGGTATGTACTGACTATATTGCACATTTCTATTTACAAGGCACTATTACTGTCTTTATCACTAATATTTTACTATATAATCATAAGTAATTTGAAAATACATTTTTCTCCATTCTCCATTTTCTCATCTGCAAAGATTTGTTAATTTTAACCTTGTGCAAGATCATGAGATTTCCACTACATTGTATCTTTTTCCATTTGTCTCAATGACACACCAACTATAATGATAGTTAGTCCTGTGCATCTCAAAACTTCACTTCCCAAAGATCAATACACCATGTTCCAAATGGCCAGGCTACTTTTCTCATTGTTTCAACATAAAAATTGCTAAAAAGAAGTAAACAGTACAACAATGTGACATATTTATCACATTCTTTGTCCTTGGGATAAGAAGAAGAAATTCATTATTCCTGTAAACATAGAGCAGTAGACATGAAAAGTCTGATTGGATTTACCAAATATAACACAGGAGAGAGCTGTCACATCTCAAAGGTACTGTTCAGTGCAAGAAGTCTGCTTCAGATCACAAGACATTGTTGCATCTGCTGTGTTTCCTTCTGTTCCCATTGCAGTGACATCTGGGCCTGGCAGTCCTTGTGCAGCTTGTGCTGCACATTGTATAGATGAGGTGTAAGCATCCTGGAAGGAATATAAAATCTATCTGACTTCACAAGTAAAAGGGTTAGAAAACACAAGGCTCACCTAGAGTTGAATCTAGTAAGGGATGTGAAGGGCAAAGTTGATGATTTCTGTGCCTCACTCTTTATCTAGAAAACCATTCTCCATAAATCCCAGTTTCCTGAGACCAGCAGGAAAGCATGGAAGATAAAAGAAAGGCATAACATGGTGGAGGACCAGGTCAAGGAGTGTTTAAGCAATCTGGACCTACATAAGCCTCTGAGTCTTAACAGGCAGCACCAAGGAGCTAGCTGTTCTCATTGCAAGAGCAGACTAAATTGTCTCTTAACAGCAATAGCAATTGGGAGAAGTTTCTAAAGACTGGAAGAGAACCCCTTATGAGAAACTAGGACAGGGTTGGGGCCAAGGAGTTGCAAGACAGAGCTTTTATCACAGAAGGCAGAAGGCCCCTTTCAATCCAAGCCATTCTATGGAAGCCATACATACAGCCAGAAAGTCTCCATGAATGGACCCTTCAGTTCCACAGATCTGTTGATGCTTATACATAGCTTGCCTGAACCAAAGCCTTCACTCAGAATACAACTGAGCCTAAGGAAAGTCTAGATCCCATTTCACGTGGGACCATTTCTTACTAGAGCTGGAAAGACTAGATATAAATCTCTGTCCAAAATGGTAATCCTCTTATATTTCATCACAAGCACCATAAGCCTCTGTGAAGTGGTCTCTATCAGAATAATAATAACAATGGTTTGTAGCTAGGATACTCTCCATCCTAAGTTCAGTCACATCAAACTCACTAACATGTTAAATCTCTGCCTTTCCACACAGCTGCTGACAGCCAGCAAGTCCTAGGCAGCAGCTAGCAACTGAGATGGAAGGAACACCGGATTCTAATATCGCATCTCTTCTATTCTTGACTATGGGAGTACTTCATTTCAGAATGTGTTCACTTTGAACTGAATGGGTATAAGTCTTAGCTGAGAGCTGTTAACTGAGTACAAGGGCTCTTCTGCTCCATCTAGGGCAGAAATTCAAACAGGTGAATTTAATCCGTTTGATTTTTGTCTTCATAGGCACAGAAGTTCTCAGGTGGGCAATTACTGAACTACAGCCAGCAGCCATGACTCACAGATGAAAAGCAGCTAAGGACAATTTCTGGTTTTCTCCTCTCAGTTTTGTTTGCCCTGCTCAAACTAGAAGGGGGAAAATTGCTGAAGCTGTTTCTTCTTCTGCCATAAACTCCTGCATAAACTCTAAGGTAAATTCAGCTAAACTAGATTAGAAAAGTTGGACTAGATTTTCTTTTACCTTTTTGGTGTCCAGTAATGGATGGAAATAGCTGCTCCCTTTAAAAGAGCTGAAGTTTGTTTTAGCTCTCGTTACAGGTAGAGAAGTTCTGCTGTTTGACAATCACCTATGAGCTGAAGGATAAAAACATAAAGTTCTCTCATCTCTAGCAGAATTGGTGTGTGCTCTTGGGAGGTGGCCTTTCCTAGCAGTTACTTCAGACCATACATGCTTAAGATAACTACTGCACATAGCTATGGATAATACTTTTACCGGGTTTGTGTTTTCAACATTCATATTCTTTTTCTACACCTTTGCACAAACATAAACTTTTGTTTACAAAAAGCAAATCTGCGTGCCAGTCAAATAATAACTATGTATATAACCTTAGTAAATAACTGGATGTTTGGAGCATGTTTGTCTTCCTTTCAAAATTACAGTAGAGAACAAAATTGTATAAGAAAAGAACAAATGCTTCTTTTTTGTTTTCCCTCTATATTGGGCATAAATTACTTTTAATTTTTACTTCAGCTAATAACACCAATGAGTCCTAGTGTTGTTACACTCAGCATCCATATAACAAATATGCTATTAACTTGTCGCAGGTGGATGTGGCTATCTACCACTGAATCATTGAGTGAGCACTGTTATATCCCAGCGGCTTCCTGTAAGCAAATAAGATCGGGGTGGGAGGGGGAGGTGGGGCAACAAAAAGAACACTCGATACATTTGATATTATAAGGGGTAGCTAAGCTGTTTTTTTTCCTGAACTCCAACAGCACCACACAAAGGTCTGTGCTTGTGGATTTTTTTTCCAATGTTCAACAAATACTTTGAAGAATTAGCTCCGGATTTATTTATTTATTTATTTTACTATTCTTGTTGCTAGAGAGCCACCTTGTGGTAGATCTTGAACAAATAAAACAGAAGTCTACAGCTCAGAAATCATGGTCCACGAAGACTGTGGTGGCTTTGCATCTTTCACATGTCTGCACTTCTCAAATCTCCTTTTGAAATGGAAATAACCTAATCTCAAATTACATTTCTGAGTCATGGCTAATATTTGTTAGGAGCTGGGGAGGAGGGCATGCTTTTCTTTGCTGTCTTTTAAAGAACTGAATTGAAAGGATTTGGAGTGCAAACAAAAAGCTACAACTTACAGTACAGATTTATCCCTTCCCTAACAAATAATGTATTGATCATGGCAGGAAGCAGATGGTCTAGTTTTATTAATGCAATATGCACAGGATTTTTTGCAGCCAAAAGACTTATCAAATATTCCTGAATATATTTAAATTCAAATATTACCTGTTGTTACTGGAGTTCTATGGAAATCTGAGCTTTTAAAGCAGCAAAAAAACACACTGAAATGTCATTTGGGATGCTTGCAGATCACAAGAGTTATTCAGCAGCATGGAAGTTTTTCGTTATGCTCTAAATCCCTGTTTTTCAAATCTGTGGCTAGTTAAAAGATAGGATCATTTGAAGTAGAACCAATAAAACCATTCAAAAAGCTCTCTGAATTTTGGTCAGTTTCCCCTCCCATAAGACAGAAATGCATGTATGATGCTAAATAAAACAGTGTTGCATGTGAGAAGTTACTGAGCTTCTGAAAAAGACAACATTCAGAGGAAAAACAAAGTTTAAAAGTCTGTCCATAAAGTAGAATGTGTCAATGCATTGAATGTTTTCCCTCTGTAGCTTTGTATAAGAAACCTACAGTTCTTTTCTGTATGTATGTAACTGTTCCCTTGTCCATTAATAAGCTGTAATTGTCCTTTGTCCTCTCATTGAAAGGAGAAAAGCACTGTGTAGCCAAAGATCATTACTGGTCCACCCTCTGCTATCAGTTAAGTCACTGAAAATGAAGAAGTAATTACAGAGGGTCCTTACTCTTGTATGCAATAATTAATGCTATCTCTTAAAATTTCAGGTTTCAAATTTAAAAAGCATGGTATTATGCAAGAGACTCTGCAGGAGATGCTTAATTACTCTCCTTTGCTCATCCTTCCTGATGGTTGTTCTGTGCGGACAACAGGCTTTCACTGGGTGAAACAACAAAAAAAAAATTTTATATCTATCTATATATATATATGTAGTCACAGTATGTAGACTGTTAAAGAATCTAATGAGGAAGGAAGCAACACTGGGGTGAATTCCAGAAAGTACCTGTGGGACACAAATTGGAGAACAGTCAGATGTGATCCTTAGAGCAATGCTTGAAAAGTAAAATCTGTCTTCCATGGAAATGCTTTGGTTGACAGTTTAATTTTATAATGGTAACAGACTTACGGCTTTGTATGAGTTTTAAGCAGAGTTTCCTTCAGGCTCTCTAGCACAGAGCTGGAAATGCAGTGCCCATATCAAAAGAAGCATGACCAGCAGGGCAAAGTGGGCGTCTGTCCACCCCTGCTCTTCCCTTGTGAGACATCATCCACAGTATAGTATTCAGCCCTGGGAGCACCAGCATGAGAAGAACATGAGGCTGTTGGGGTGGGCCCTGAGGAGGGCCACTAAGATGGTCAGAAGGCTGGAGCACCTATGACGGCAGGCTCAGAATGTTGGGGATCTGGAGAAGGCTCTGGGGAGATCTATAGTGGCCTTCCAGTATTCAAAGATTCAGATACTGGAAAGATCAGGAGAGATGCTTTATCATGGACTGTAGTGATAGGGCACTGGGTAACAGCTTTAAATTGAAAGGGGATAGATGTAAATTAGGTACTATGAAGAAATGTTTTACTCAGAGGGCAGTGAGACACTGGCACAGCTGCCCATAGAAGCTGTGGTGCCTCATCCCTGGTGACACTCAAGGCCAGGTTGGATGGGGCCCTGGGCGGCTGAGCTGCTGGGGGACAGCCCTGCTCACAGCACAGGGTGGGACTGGGTGGGCTTTGAGATCCCTTCCAACCCAAAGCTCTCTATAATTCTATGAAATATAGCATATGAATTGTTGATACAAATATACTTCATTCTAGAAAGTGCAACCAGGTATTTTCCTTCCTCACTTGTAGTAAATGTTTGATCCACAGAATAGGAAGCTTGTTACAGTGATCTTATCATTGCTGTCATAAAGAAGCCAGCTTCACTACAAGTAAAGGTCTACACCTTGTAACAGTGTGAACAGACACAGGCCTGGCATTTACACGTTAATCTCTGAGCAGTGAGTGATGTGCACTAAGCATGTCCTTTGGTCAAGCTTGTCATGTGTAACTGAAAATAACACGTTTTAACTGAAGAGTTTTCAGGAATCTGGAATTTAAAGTACTGATACCATAAAGCTGGTCAATGTTCTTTAGGGCAGGTTCTGGCACGAGGGACTCTTCAGTACCCTATCCACGATGTAAAGCTGTTTTTCCTGGCAAATGCGCTGGGAAAAAAATGTATGATATAAACAACTAGTCTTCCCCAAACGATGCTCATCTCTAGAGCTGGGAAACACAATATGCACTGCAAAAAAAAAAAAAGTAGTAACATGGAACAGATAAACTTGACTGCTCCCGCCTCCAGTATACATCATTTTTCTTTTGTCCACATTTGTATAAATGTCACACAGTGCTGCCAATACGAATAGTCAAGACCAAGTCTTTCTCTGCTGAAGAAGAGAACGTCTGCAGCAGTGAAGTGAGTGCATGACTCCAAACCTGACTGTACCTGTAAAAATAAAAAAGGATTTCAGAAATGTGGTTGGGAATGTCACTCCTGCTCCTCAGGACCAATAGCAGCCACTGCTTCTTAATCAGTACTTAAAGTGCAAGATCAGCTGAAGCAGTGATGAATGAGGCCTTGCTACACTGAAATTAGAGGAGAAAAAATAATAAACTTCCAATTAGCTTAAATGGTGTTGGGATTTCTAGCAGATGATTATAATGTGGATTGTGTTTTGATTCACATTCCAGTTTCTGGATCGTAACTTCATTCTGGGTTGTATAATTTCTGCTGTGCTATTAAAAGGAGAGGAAACTGAAAGCTGAACATGCAAGATTTCATAGTTTCTAAACTTTGCTTCAGAATCTTACCTGTGTTTTTATTGTTAGCCTGCTCTCTTGGGCACTCTCACTTGTTTACATATTCCCTTAAGACACTCTTTATGTGAGACGTTGATAGATTTTTTACAGAGGTGATAAATCTTTTTTTTCCCAGGCTACTAATATACTGTATTTTATAGTTTACTCAAGCATTTCTTTTCCAGCCCTTGAAAGCAATACAGTTACAGCATCATTCTTTGCTTCATTTTCTTGACGTGAAGTCCTTCAAATTTTTAACCACATCTTTGCATAAACTGTGCATAATGCTTGGTCTGTCTTTCAACATTAGTTTCAAGTTTCTGCTGTTCTTGCTACTGAAGAAATGGTCTATCTGAATCAAAGGAACAATGATATGTCTTCCCTTCTTCACTAGAGAACAGTAATATCAAACAAATGAAACAGAAATAACTCTACTTTCTTATTACAGCATGTTTTATCTCTATTAACAGTTTCATTTACCGTAATATATGAATATTGGCACATTGTTGATACCATTGTTGATACTTCTGTTCTTAAGCATATTTACAATTATTACAGAAAAGTTCATTTAAAGCTAGAAATTTGTAATACTTCTTTCAAGTAGAACCATGTAGAAAACCTTTCTTCTTTTATTCCTGCCTGTCCTTAGCATGTATAGAATTAGCAGGTTAGGAAATATATTAGGAAGGATTGAGTGTTAACTGCAAGAACCCGGCTCTCCTCTTGTTATTTTAAGAACAATGAGTGCCACATTTAAGATGATAATGAGCATCAGAGCTGAAGTGAGATTAGGAATTTTTAAGTGAGCCTTAATTACATTTTTCAATTCTTGGTAATCATCTGACAGTAAATCCCTACTATGCCAGTCAGACCAGAATACGAGACGGCTCTTTGTGTTTTCCTTTCTTAAGACACTGGAAGGGCTTTCTGCAGGATTTTCCTGATAGCTTTTATTCACCGTGTCGCTAATTAAGGCTTCAAAACTAAGTGGCCGAGGATACGCCTCCTCTAATTACACATCATAAACTCTTTACCGCATTTTTAGCTTTATTCTCTGTTTCTCAAGCTACATTTGGAAGCAAAAGGTCTCAAATTCAGTTTGATATCATGAATAATTCACATATATCCTCGTACTCACTTCTAAGAGTCTGCCTAGGTTTAATATGCAGTGAATAGGCAGCACCTAGTGGTCTTGAAATGCATACACTTCTCAAGTTCTTAGCAGTTCAACATGTTGAAATAAGCATTTCATGAACTAAAAGCAATAATTAGTTTTCGTTTGTGTATGCGTGCTTATGTATGTGTTTGCATGGGAAAGAAAATACTCAATTTCTGACTTTCTATGAGATTTAGATCTTCACTTCTTGGGGATTTATTCTGTATTATTTCAGAGATTTATATAATATAGGAAAAATCTTAGTTTTTGAAAGTCATTTGTTACAATAGAGCCGACCCATATAGTAACTTTGCACTTAAGAAGAAAAAGTATCTACTATTCTTTGTAACAAATAACATACTTTAATATCTTAATCTAATTGAGACTCCAGTTTTAAACTCGGGGCTTCCAAGTCAATCATAGTATTGATGATCAAGCCTCAGAGATTATTTCAACTAAAATGATTACTAAAGAAAAAGCTATCTAAAAAATAGCTCTCTCTAATTGCTGAGAGAAGAACAAATTAAAAGGAGGAAAGTTGGTCAGTTAAGCTTATTATAACAACCTGAGATCGATAAGATTGCATACCTCAAAGATATGTTTCATCTTTTCTCATGTTGCGATAGTTGGATCATTAACTTTAGGGTTGTTTTTCTTTCCCAATAATGTGTTTATAGATCAATTTATGTGCAAGATTTTTTTTGCTTTCTACTGAGTTTCTCACTTCAGTAGCAAGTGTGGTATATCTGAGTCTATTTGAAGCACTGCTAGAAACAGGAGTGAGGTAAATAGGCTTGCATCAGCAAAAATACTCCTTGCATTTTTCAATGCTCTTCTGAAGTTTATTACAAACTTTGATTCAGAAAAAAATAAATAATGCACCAGTAAAAATCCAATCGGATTCCATAGACATCAAGAAGATAGTCTGTATTTCTAGTTTTGGATACCATGAAAGGTCTCCTAAAGAGCCCTGACGTGTGTAGAAATCAATCCTTATTCCTGGACAATGTGGAAATTCATGGTGTTGCCTATTCACTCATGCATAAAGAAAAGTATGAGCTACATGTGTACAGCCTGTGCACACAGGCTGCATCATCTGTTAAAGGAAAACTCGTTCCGAAGCGACAGTGATCAGAACACACCCCACTAACTCTTACACTAATGCTAGTGGTGAAAAGGCCCTCCATCACATAAAATCCTTTTATTGTCTTTGTACAGATTTGGAGGTGCAATCAACAGCCATCTCATACTATTGATTTTTAGCCAAACTCCCCACCAAAATCAATGAGGAGATCTGTTTAAAATCAATAGTGCAATAAAGACCACGCAGAGCTGTTTGTAGCTTCTAATTTTTGTTTGGTTTCTACTTTGATTTAATCATACTCAATCTGATGTGTTGATACTGGATGATAAATATCTCAGGTGTTTATAGAATTTGTCAAAAATGAGAACAGTATGGATACAGTTATGCTAATATTGAATGTTCAGGTGAGCGGGGGGAAGGCATTAAGGAACTAAAAGATACCGAATATTGATATCTTTCCTCAAATGTACAGAATAGAAAAAGGAAAAGGAGTGATGAAGTTAACAGAAGCTAAAATTCAATCTTGCAATACAGAAGTCACTTGGTTCACTTGCATTTGAGAAAAGATTGTCTGTAAAGCACCCATCTGTTTAACACACATTGTTTTCCCTTCCCCAGCAGAACACTTAGGAGATCGATCTAGAACGGAAGATCAAGGTTCTGCTTTTGATCCTGAAGAAGCTGTTTGAAGCTTTGAAGTCCATCTGGAAGAGACTTATTAGCTGTATTTCTGTACTGAGCCTTTCTTCCTGGGTAGCTCAAGACTACTGTTTCTGGAATTACTCTCCTGAGTTGACATAACTTTTCCGAGATTCAAATCTTGGTTTGGGACTCCACTCTGGTAGCATGTGCAGGTAAGCCCCAATCTTGTATTCATTCAGTGGATTCAGGTTGGATAGTAGGAAAAGGTTCTTCACTGGGAGTCTGCTCTAACATTGGAACAGCTTCCCTAGGGAAGTGGGGCACCAAGCTGCTGGAGTTCAAGAAGCTTCTGGACAATCATCTCAGACATATGGTCCAATTTTTGGGTGATCCTGTGTGGAGCCAGAAGTTGAACACAATGATCCTAGTGAATTCCTTACAAACTGTTTTATTCTATGATCCTATTCTATGATTCCATGATTTTGACTACCATAGTCTTAAAAACCATTTTGCCACCCTTTTCAAAACAACAGTATTCAACCAGTTTGCAACAGGCTCAAGGCTTAACACATCAAATAATCATCTACAGTTTTTCAAATTATTGTATAATACTACACAGCCAAAAGTAACAGGGCCTCAGTCTCCCATTTATAACATAGGTATAATGAAAACTTAAGTGGGTATTGAAAAGATTCATGAATTATAATAGTAACATAGTTCATGTAAGTATCTCAGAAAAGACTGTGAGAAAGATTGATTAAAGAGACATATGAATTAACTGTGCTGATGGACTTAACCTGACTTGCAAGAGTTCCTTCCACTGGAAAAGTGACCAGGCTGTCAATATTCTATCAATACCCGTCAAGCTGAGAGACACTGGTTTTAACAGCCACATAGGCTGCTCTAGTAAATCAACCCTGTTCTCTTCCTATTTCCCAAAGGAATACTTTTCTTTTAAATATTTATTTTGAAATAAATTCAACCTGGACTAAACCTGATAACATATCAAACATGGTGGACAGCAAAACAAACTGAATGCAATAAAATACATGGAAGGAATAGCTTAGGCATGGAAGATTGTAGGTGACACGTAGGAAAGATACACTAAAGGCTGCACAGCAGAAACTGACTGTACATAAGGCTGTCCGGGATGTACAGGAGAAATGTTTTCTTTTCTCTTTAATTCTTTTGCCTTTGAAAAGATTGAAAGCTCTTGTTCTCTTTCAACCATTTTGTGTGCAGATTCTGTCAGCTTTGCCCCAAGCTTATTTCTGCTAGCCAACACCACACTCGTTTGTAATGAAAACATTGCAACTGAGACAGCACTGCCTACTGGCATATTGATTGTTTTCCACCAATTATGGGGAAACAAAAATTCCAACTCTTTCTCTGCCTTTCAAACTAGTTTTTGATTGTTTTCATGTTCCACATTGATATTTTACTCATGTATATAAGTTAGCTGAAGTATAGGCCGAGATATCCATAGAAGTTGTTTACCTTTACTAGAAATGATTTGTACAGTAATATTGGTACATTCCTCCGGTGCAAATATGACTCATAAAAACCCCAAAAAATCAGCAATGAAAAATAGTAAACTACTTGAATTTCTGCAGTACTTCAGAGAGCCCGATGTGCTTGTTTTTCTGCCTGAGGTTTGTAGTTTGATCTTGACAAAAGAGGACTTACTGCTGTATCTCTAAGTGGGAAAGATAAAAACAGATGCTGAAGGAAAAGTTTTGGTGCCACAAGCTAGCTAATGTATATAATCTATACATGCTTGTAGAGACTGTGCCAGGAAATAGCCAGAGAGGAATAAAGCCGAGTAAACTCTTCGAAAGGGCTGATAATAGCAGGACTAGGGGAAATGGTTTTAAGTTAAAAGAGGGAAGATTTAGGTTGGATGTTAGGGGGAAGTTCTTCACTAGGAGAGTGGTTAGGCCCTGGAACAGGCTGCCCAGGGAGGTTGTGGATGCCCCGTCCTTGGAGGTGTTCAAGACCAGGTTGGACGGGGCCCTGGGCAACCTGATCTAGTAAATGTGTATGTTTGGTGGCCCTGCCAGGCAGGGGGGTTGGAACTACATGATCCTTGAGGTCCCTTCCAACCCGGGTCATTCTGTGATTCTGTGATTGGAATATGTGCTGATGGGAGGCACAAAAGCAGGCACTCAGCATGAGGATATGCTGCAGCTGTTGACTGACCAGGAATGTCATAGAATCATAGACTCATAAAATTGTTTGAGTTGGAAGGGATCGATAGACGCCTCCTAGTCCAACTCTCCCATAATAAGATAGAAGGGGACAAACTCAAGACAAGGGGAAACGGTTTCAAGTTAAAAGAGAGGAGGTTTAGATTGGATATAAGGAAGTTTTTTTTTACAATAAGGGTGGTGAGGCAGTGGAACAGGTTGCCCAGAGAGGTGGTGGGTGCCCCATCTCAAGGTCAGCCTGGACAGGGCTCTGAGCACATGACCTGGCTGTAGGTGTCCCTATTTGTTGCACGGGAGTTGAACTAGTTGACTTTTAGAGGTCCTTTCCAACTGAAATGATTCTAATTTCTATGAGCTCTGCCACCCACCCACTCGGCGAAGCCAAAACTCCCTGAAAAACAGCGGGTTAGAAGCACCGCTGGGATACTACGTGAGCTCCTCCTCGGCCTCATCCCAGCCCGTCCCGCTGGGCGGGGCCCAGTCGCTGCCCGCCCCCGGCACTGCGGCGCGGGGCCGCGGCTCCGGTGCAGTAGAGGGCGCTGTGCAACGAGGCCCGGGCCGGGCGCGCCGCTCGTGGCGGCGGCGCTGGTCGGCTGAGTTCCCGTTCCCGTCGGGCCGGGTCGGGTGGCGGCCGCGCCTCGTCCTCGCGGTCCCTTCCTCCCGCTGCCTCGCGGCGGTGGGCGCCGGCGGCGGGCAGGGCAGCGGTACGGGGCGCGGCGGAGGCGGGCAGGGAAGCGCGGCGCCGGCTCGGCGCCGCATGCGGCGCTGATGGAGCCGAGCTCGGGGCTGGCGCAGCGTAGAGCGGGGGGCGGCGGGCTGGAGCTCGGGGCGGGCTCGGCGGGGGGGTCGCCGGCGCTGTCCGGGGGGCAGGCCCGCCGCAGGAAGCAGCCGCCGCGGCCCGCCGACTTCAAGCTGCAGGTGATCATCATCGGCTCGCGGGGGGTGGGCAAGACCAGCCTGATGGAGCGCTTCACCGACGACACCTTTTGCGAGGCCTGCAAGTCCACCGTGGGTAAGGCAGCACTCCGGCCGCGCCCCGACCGCGCCGGGAGCCTTGTCTTTGCCGGGATTTCGCAGTGTAAACACCGCCCGGCCGGGTCCCTCTCCCCTGGGGAGCTGCTCAGCGGGTGTCCGGGGTCCCCGGGCCTGTCCGTGGGGTGGGTGATAAGGGCGCGGAGTTGTGAGGACAGTCGTTGTGCGCAA
Source organism: Coturnix japonica (assembly GCF_054131305.1). Taxonomy (NCBI): domain Eukaryota; kingdom Metazoa; phylum Chordata; class Aves; order Galliformes; family Phasianidae; genus Coturnix; species Coturnix japonica. The sequence continues at coordinate 46,067,105 of NC_140664.1, forward strand.
CTCCCCAGCGCGCCGTGGGATGGGGGTGGAGGGCCTAGTTTGGCCCGGGTCGGGAGGGGGGGTGTTTGGTGTCCTCTTTCGTTCTTGGACAGGATAAGGGGAAACGGTCATAAAGTTGAGCATAGGAAGTTCCGCAGCAATATGCGAAGGAACTTCTTCCCAGTGAGGGTGACGGAGCACTGGAACAGGCTGCCTAGGAAGGTTGTGGGCTCTCTTTCTCTGAAGATATTCAAGATCTGCGTGGACCCTACCTGTGCTACCTGCTGTAGGGAGCCTGCTTTGGCAGGAGTGTTGGACTCGATGATCTCTAGAGGTCCCTTCCAGCTCCTGCAATTGTGTGATATTTTGAGAAGTGTTAGGGGTGGCTGGTAAAACAGGTTGTTGTGCTAAAGCCTGACCTGGTACAGAAGTGTTTCGGGAGCTGAGGAGTTGTGTGGTGTACACTGAACATCACTGATGGGACTTCCAAGTGCTGCTCCAGACCCCAGCCCGACAAACTCCAGATGATCTCCCTGCTGCCAGGAAACCTTCTGCAGCGTTAGATCTGAGGAAGTTGATGTTTTGTTCTGTGAAAAGCACCTCCTGAGTGTGTTTTGCTCCTTGTCCGACAAACTGGGGGGCAGCTCCCCAGCTTCATACAGCGGCATCTTGTTCATGGGATAGTCAGCGGTGCTTTGAGGTGGCTTAATGCCTGCTGTGCTTTGATGCGTGGATGCATAAGGGGAAGAAAACGAGCTGGTTGGACTGCGTTGTTACAGACCTGCTCTGAAAGCTTAGGTCCTGCAGGAAAGCAGTTGTTAAGTCTGTGTCATTGTAAAATGAGCGCACGTAGCTAAGTTGAAGCTTGAAAAGTGAAGAAACCTATAGTATCAGATGGAAAAGGGTGGTGTTGGAAACGAAGATGCTGTTCTCCAAGCCCATACTTCTGTGGCAGAACAATAGAGTTACTCTTGTTTGTTTTAGTTTGTGTTTTGTCAGTTTTTATATCTATTTTTTCCCAGGTCTGCTTAAGAATCCTGCTCTGATAGTGCTGTGGCTTTTCCTCTCAGCAGCCTGTTAGTGCTGGTATTCTTAAGTTGGTAACTTCTTTCTGACTTCCAAAAAGTCAGAAACATAATCCCAAATTGAAATATTGTTGTAGTGAAGAGATGCTGATGGCTTTTGTGGATGGACCAATTTGATTAAAGGGAAGTAGAATTGGCAGTGGAATGTCTCTTTACAAATTCTCTGTGACTGTTGCTTTGAACTAGGTGCATCTTTGGAATGACCTACATTTAGCGTCCCTCTCAGGCTGGGCTGCTCTCCTTTAACTAGGGTTAGTTTCCTGATGTGAGTCTTGAGAAGTGAGAAGAGGTGCCCTAGACCCCAGCCCAGACTTCCAGCCTGGTGCCTTGTAAGCACACTGATTTCCTAGATAACCCGGGCAGTGATTGATGCGGAAAGCTTCCTTATTTTACAAAAGACAGGAAATAAATGGTATGCTGCTAGACAGAGCATTACGTAATGTTTGATGTATGAAGTGTGCCAACATAAAGCAGCATAGGGAAATCAGCTTGTGCCAAAATACATGTAGAAACTTGACAGTAATGGCATTCTTTCAAGGTCTTCTGACTGAAGCTGAGAGCTGTTGAGATTCCCCCGATCCTTCAGCTGCTAAGTGAAAGAACTTCCCACTGTTGTGACTGAAAGCTTGCACCTCTGCTGTTTACATATTATGTAGAAGGAAAATAATCCACAGTCAGAAATGATCAGGGGTCAGAGTTTGATGCACAGTTCAAATAATACACTCTTCCCATGTAGCTGCTTTCTGAAGTGATCTTTTGTGAGAGTTATAAGCGGAGAATGTTTTGAAAAGTGATTTGAAACAGTGTGACTAATGCAATTTCAGAGGAAGCGATATAAACCAAATATACCTCAAAATTAAATTTGAAAGGATGATATAAGAATATAAGAACAATTAAAAATTGCTGCATCTGCTTATATTGGATGCCCCGTCCTTGGAGGTGTTCAAGACCAGGTTGGACGGGGCCCTGGGCAACCTGATCTAGTAAATGTGTATGTTTGGTGGCCCTGCCAGGCAGGGGGGTTGGAACTACATGATCCTTGAGGTCCCTTCCAACCCGGGTCATTCTGTGACTCTGTGATATTAGGGAGATGCAGCTGGGAATGCATGTCGTTAACTCCCTTATCTTGATACCGGCAGCCTCTTTTTATACTAGACCTGTGAAAGTGTAGGTCAAACAGAACAGCATATGGCACCTTAATCTGTTGTATGGAAATGTGTGAGCTGCTCAGAGGTCTTGTCTGACAATGGATGAATTGCAAACGTCCAAAACTTTGCTTATTGGAAAGATCTGGCTGACTTGTCCCCAGCTGCCATTTAAGTTAATAGTGGGATGCCACTGAGTGATTCTACATAAACAAGGAGATGTGGATTCAATTAAGAAATATTCAGCATTTTAATGTTAATTTACAAAGGCTGCATTGCCAGCTTTTATTGCAGGGTTTAACAAACACACCAACATGTCTTCTGTCTCAATCTCAAAACACTGAAGTACTTTGAAAGCGTTCGAAAATAGCTTGGCAGGTTTCAGCACATTATTCATAACGGCACACGATGCGCTGCTGATCTAAAATTCTTTTGATGTATTTATTTTGGGCGTTAGGTTGCACAGAATATTGTGTCTCCTTAATCTGCTGTTTACATCGCGCTGAGAATACTCAGTGCGCTCAAATATTGACTGACTTTTGCACACTGGTGTCACATGGGAGATAGCGTTTGCTGTTTACGGTTTTATGTGCTAGGTTTGGGTGTTTGTTCTTATTATTAGCTTATAACTTATTTTTACTGCCTGTTTGGACATAAACATTTTCTTTAGAGATGTTCCCCCTGTATGTAAAGTTACTCATTTACACCAGTGTTAAATCCAAGGTAGTTAAGGTAACTCCTTTTCCATGATGGTAGAATGCTTATGTGAGGGTAATGTTGGCCTTTAAAGTGGTCAGGGGAGGAGGAGTCCTTGCGTTTCCTTCTTCCTCCCACCTTATCATCCCAAAAGTAGTTCTTATCCCTAATGAAATAACTCTGCACGTCCCAATCTCTACAATGATATTACTGTAGTTATTAATGTTTAAAAACTATAATAAAAAGAGTCCTCTTTATTTTTCAGACCTCTGTACCCCCCTGCTGCTCTCCTGTCCATATCCCGATCTGCTCATTGCCAGTCTTTCTGCTCTATCCCTGACAGATCTACTCAACTCCTGTACTCAGCATTATTTCCTAGCTACCTGAGCATTATGCTTCCCTCCTGGTTTCCATCTCAGGACCTCTGGTTCCTGCTCACCCTCATCTTTCACATGCAAGGTTTCTGAAGCCCAGTATCATCCATCCTGCAGCTCTTTTTCCATCATAAAGGCATCCTGGGAAAGAGGCCTTACCTACCGTAATGCAAGAGCTGAGGTGACCATGCAGGCTCGTGGCCAGCTCCTTTTAGCAGCTGGTTTTGGGACACTACACCACCACTTGAAGCAAATGCCAAAGCCTCCTTCAGGCTTGGTTTACAAGGAACATCATAGGTGGAGCTACTCAGCTGAGTTTGTAATGCGAAGTGTTGTTGTGGATCGGGATGGGAGTGTTGTGATCCTTTTTTGACTAATTGTAGCCTGTGGGCAAGCAAATGTGCTGTGGGGAAAGATCCCTTTGGCTTCACAAATGCACTTTGGTGTTGATTGTCTTTGCTTTAATATACTGTGAAATGGAACTTTGGCCTGTTTTAGGAGCTTGCTGGATTTACAGAGCTCCATGGCTTTTTCTTCCAAGCAGTCCATTTCCTGTTAATTCTTTCTAAAATATGCATGCAAAATGCTCAACTTCCAACAAATAGACAGTAGTGATGATGAAAACTTCTGGTTTAACTTCATCAGACCAACTTTAAATAAGGCAACTTCTGTTTTTAATATGTATGTATGGTATATAAACATATGCATACGCCTATGTGTTTGTGTTTTCTGTCACAATTCAACCTCCTTCTTCATTGTCTTTGGACTAACAACCTAAATATTAGGTTTCATTCCCATAAGCTTTTCCTATAATACTACTAGCAGGACTAGGGGAAATGGATCCAAGTTGAAGGAGGGAAGATTTAGGTTGGATGTTAGGGGGAAGTTCTTCACTAGGAGAGTGGTTAGGCCCTGGAACAGGCTGCCCAGGGAGGTTGTGGATGCCCCGTCCTTGGAGGTGTTCAAGACCAGGTTGGACGGGGCCCTGGGCAACCTGATCTAGTAAAGGTGTATGTTTGGTGGCCCTGCCAGGCAGGGGGGTTGGAACTACATGATCCTTGAGGTCCCTTCCAACCCGGGTCATTCTGTGATTCTGTGATACTTACATTCACCTTAGACTCTGACAAATGTAACTCATCTTAGTTTTTCTGTGAAGGTTTGTTTTGCCTTGTGCATAAGATGGCACTAAAAACTAAATCGTGATGGAGAGAAGGAGAAAAGAGTAGAAGTAAATATCTTTGGCTTTTCCATGTAGTGATAAAGCAGCAACCAGCCTTCTGTTGACTTTATGCTCAAAATCAGCTCTGTACCCACACTGAGAAATCATTGCTGCTCAAAAAAAAAAGGAAGTGAGTTCTGGCTACCAGCACTAGGTATTTATGTGAGAAATAGCCCTTGTCTTCATTTGTCCAGGATATTAATACATACTTATTTTTATTTATTGGGTTTTTGACTACTGTAGGTTAGCACAAATAAAACTTAACAGATATTTTGTTGATGTTGTGCTGCAGTAGTTTGATGAAGTACAAATAGTACAGAGCAGGAGGCTTGAGCTTTGCCTAGAAACCAATTTGACCTTACACAAAACCTTGAGGTGACTGGGGAGCTTGTAGGAACTTGCATTGTTTGTCACCAGTTATGAAACCATGAGTTCAGGCAATGCAGCTTTGAGCAGGAGCCCTTTGGAGGCTTCCTTTTACCATTAGTACTGTTGTCACTTGTAATTGACACTGGAGACCGCAACTGAAAGAACCCATCAATAGCTGTTTGCTCACTATATGTCAGCTAAGTGTATTGTACAGCTTTGCTGTAGTCAGCAAGTATTTTCCATGCGTACTCATTTGAGCCCTCATAAGGTAACAAATCTATATTTTAATATAGGAAAATGTAGTGGGGCGATGCTGTAAATGGTCAGGGTTTGGGAACAGGGCTTTGGGTGGGGCTGTTTGTATTTTTTATTTATTGAATCACCAAGAGCTTGTGAAGATGCAGAGATTTGAAATTGACCTTGTTTTCCTCATTTATAAACCAACTGCTAGCCCGAAGTGAGGGAAATATTCAGGTGCTGGGTTCTATCAAGACAGTAGAGCTATCTGGGTATCTTACAGACTGTTGTCAGTACGCATATGAGAATATGCAAGTACACCAACAGACAGCATGAAGAGCCCACTTGAATGGTGTCAGATGTGGAGTTTCATTTGTAAGGAGAGTGGAATGCAGCTGTCAAACTCAGTCTGGGCTGTGAACAGCTGAGAGTGTCAGAAGCAAAAAGTAAAAATAGGGGGCATGTGATTCTCAGCTATGGACTTTAATATTTCTTTCTGAAAGTTGTGCGCTTAAATAGATGTTCATTTGATGACATGGACCTGTTGCAGAATGCTTGTTTTTAGCCAACCTGTGAAATGGAAGAGAATCCATAGAGTGCCCTTCATCGCAAAAGCCTTAAATCTCTGTGAAGCTTGTTCTACAGGCTGGGCTTGAACAGGAGAGAGGATTAATATTCCCGCTTGTTAAGACTGCAACTACATAACAACACCTAGCAACACTTCTACCATTTATTTCTTCTGATGTCTAAGGAATGGAAAACTTGGTACTCAAACCAAAATGCTGTGTTCTGTCTCATTTTGAAACAGCTTCTGCCTTTTTAATAGTAGGGTGCTATCATTAACATATTCTTTCACATTCAGTTTTCCTCTCAGGTCTGGTCATTGTAGGCCACCAGTCTGCTGTGTTTTAGGCAGGAGTTTTGCAAATGCCTCGTCTTCAGGAAGGTCCAGAGTATCTTATTCATTCCGTTCTGTCTTTCACCTCATTCTGTTTATCAAAAATTTGGTCCATGCTTTGAAGTTGGCTCTGTAAGTAGATTAAAAGTTTATACTTTCTGAAAGACTTTTCATTTTCAGAGATGGTAAAGTTATAATGAAATAACTTTGCCATTTTCATTGTTTGGAAATCACAGAATTATCAAGGTTGGAAAAGACCTAGATCATCTAGTCCAACCATTACCAATACTTCCCAGCTAAATCATATTCCTCAACACAACATCCAAATGTTTCTTGAACACTCCCATGGTCAGTGACTCAAACTGAACATCTTAGACTTAAGTGTGTATCAGGCGTTCAGAAATCACTGCTGGCTTTTTAATTGCACCTCTGAAGTTTAGCCACTGCATATATGTAACCAGTTCTTTTCTTCTGATGTTGGTGTGTCTGTTTTGCTTTGGTCTGTAGCGCAGTTGCCAGCCGAGTTACGTGTGTGCTTTTATTTTAGGCGAGCAGTCTCAAGTTTCTGCATGTTAATTGTTCTAGAATTACACTTCAGAGCCATATGAGCAACGTGCTTCACCTGCCCCCAAAATAATCCCCAAACTGGTTCATAGGTGACTAACGCTTAATGCTTCCAAATCTCTTTTTAATCTTTGGATGTATAATGTGAGGTTTGAAATAAGTATTTCCGCTTTGGTGGTTCTTCAAATTGGTCTTAAAATTACCTACGTGTCTTGAAACTTCAATTGAAAACTGCTTTATTTTCTTCTTCAAACGGTTTTGGTAACCTTATTCTACCTCCACACCTGTGCACTCTACTCTTCTTTGTATATCTTTTCCCCAAAGATAAGTGGTAGAAGTTGATAGCAAAGCCAGCGAGTGTCTTTTCCTCATCTTCAGTAGCTTTGTATTACTGTCGTTTCTATTAATTACTTTATTGCAATCAATATTTAGGACTCTCTTATAGCAGATGCTGTGCAAGCTGGCAGCAGAGCTGGATCCTACCTCTGGAAGCACAGTCATCAACTGTAGTGGAAGGAAGGGAACTTCTCTGTAATGCTGTCAGATGTCCAAAGCAAACAAATAGTCCCAGCCTTTGAATTTTAAGTCCATTCTAATGATCAATCAGTATGCAAAGTCTGAATTTTTAAACTGATTGTGTCTCTTCAAATACAGTCTGATTCTTTTTCACTGATTGCATTACTTTGATGGGAATAGCTAATAGGCCTCTGCAAATTCAATCCATTGGAATTGATTTTAGCTGGAGGGGTTCTGTGTGCTCTATTTGCATCTGTTTTCCCAGCTCCTGCCTGAACTTTGTGATCAGGAAGTCTTGGCCTCTTAAGGTCACTCCATATAAACACAACAGCTCCCACTTCTTTTTTTCTGCTGCTTAGGGGAGAAAAGCAATGATGCAGAATGTGAAGTAAGGAGATTCTTCACTATGTATTTTATTTCTAGACAAACTTTTAAAGAAAGAAACCAGACACAGTTGTGTATTACCAATAGCAGGACTAGGGGAAATGGATCCAATTTGAAAGAGGGAAGATTTAGGGTGGATGTTAGGGGGAAGTTCTTCACTAGGAGAGTGGTTAGGCCCTGGAACAGGCTGCCCAGGGAGGTTGTGGATGCCCCGTCCTTGGAGGTGTTCAAGACCAGGTTGGACGGGGCTCTGGGCAACCTGATCTAGTAAATGTGTATGTTTGGTGGCCCTGCCAGGCAGGGGGGTTGGAACTACATGATCCTTGAGGTCCCTTCCAACCCGGGTCATTCTGTGATTCTGTATGTGTTTCACCGTGTGCTTTAGTAGATTTCTTCCTGCAAACAGGAATGAGAAGTAATTTATATATTATAACCTGTTTCAGACTAGACTTCATTTGTACTGGATTTGTTTTCAGCCTGGAGCAGCCACCAGTTTGGTGCAGTGACAAGATACGCCGCTCACACTGACTCGCTATCTAGAACTTCATTAGTGCGCTTCTATTTTGAGTGCCTGTTCCCTTTCTTTTAGGGCTGTTTGTTTTGGAAAGGAGTGCAGACAGTTTGCTTAGCTGTTTGTTGCATAGACTTCAGAATAAAGGAAGGAAACCCCTCTTCTAATTGCCTTGTAGTCCAGTAGCACTTTATTTTTCCTGGAAAAGCATTGTTTCAGTTGAGTACATGTTGAAGTAGATGCTCTTGTTTTCATGAAGTATATCTTAAATCTAAAGCTCTCGTGCTTTCACAACAAAAGCAGTGTACTTTGAAGAATTTTTCAGAATACTGAGCTAATAACATTATCTTTGGTGTGCCATATAATTGCTGCTTTATTTAATGCCTTGCTCAACATCTTTCATCTAGTGGCAGTGAAACGGCATATCTGCAGTTGGGTGGAATCTTACATCCAAACTGAGCAGTTTTAATTCAGGGAGAGAAGGCTGCTGGGATTCACATGTGAGTGTATTCGTAGTGGAAGAAGTGAATACGTGGCTTGCCGGTGGTATGCGTAAGATTGCTATGGAGGAGGGAAGGTGGTGGCCAGCCTTTTGGTTCCCCTCCTGTTGCCGTGGCCTGGCAAAGGACACGCATCTGAGAGTAACCATAAACATGAACCTGCTGGCTCTGCTGTGTGCAGTTGCTGATTTGCTGTCAATAAAATTGACAATAGTCATTTAAATGTAGACTAGGTAGTGTGAAAACCAGCCTTGGTTTGCCGTTGGAGAGAGCCTTTTACAATCCTTTATTTTTTTTAAGGTGTGTTGTTCGGATTTAATGCAGTTGTCAACAGTGATGATTGATTCCTCAGTTTTATTGAACCTGTGAGTGAGTAAAACCACTTACTGGATGCTGTCTGAGTAATTAAGGACAGAAGGTGCCCAGGTGGCTTGTTTGTGTTAACTGTTGTTGACATCGTGTTTTTAGTACCTGGAGAAATTATACAGATAGCAAAACTTGGTTTAGTTACATTCATTGACTTTAGTCAGGCTAACAATTTATTTCCTTGAACTTTTTCTTAAGGTGATGTTTGAAATTAAAGTGGAAAAGAAGCATTTGTTTACTAATTCGTATGTAAACTCAAAGTCTAACCTTTGACTGGTCTGTGGTGAAACACAGTAATGAAACCTGACAGGCTTTGAAATTTGTTTCTTCGTTTGCAAGAGAACCGTTGCCAGTATTTTTCCTCCAGTGTTGGCAGACATTGAACTTTTGGAATTGTGTTGTTGCTTGCAGAGCATTACTAATTATAAAAATTAGTCGAGCAACCTTTTAGCTCTGGCAAGCTGCATGATTGAAGTGTTGGGTGATCCAAACTGTTGTATAGAACGATCCGCCTCTCCAAAACTTACCGTTTTGCATAGTTTGTTGCAAAATATAACAGCAAATAAATGTTTCAGTCTGTGACTTTAAGGTGGTTGACAGAACAGTTTGCCTTTGGAATAAGAAGCTTAGATATTAGGAAGAAATTGCTCTCAGAAACAGTGGTGAGATAGTGGCACAGGCTGCCCAGGGAGGTGGTGGAGTCACCGTCCCTGGAGGTGTTCAAGAACCGTGTGGATGTGGCACTGAGGGGCATGGTCAGTGGGCATGGTGTGACGGGCTGATGGCTGGACTAGATGGTCTTAGTGGTCTTTTCCAACCTTAATGATTCTGTGACTCCAAGAATAATAGGGACATAATATTTATTCTGAAACAATCCTTTTAATCTGTAGGCATTTTTCCACTTGATTTCATTAGCATATGGTCTGCCTCATGTTCCCAAGAAGTCCTGAGCTGAAAATTTCCTGTGTTACAGCAATTGGATTTTCTCTGTAGTTCTGCCTTAGCAGAAGCTGCATTCTCTCTGACTTCCTATTCAGGTCAAGCTCCTCCACAAGTGCATTTGTTAACCAAAGCCAGCATGCCACCTGTGCTGCAACATACACAGTGTACTCTATTAATATTTCAGTGCGAGGGACAAGGTAGATTTTCTTATTTTACTTTTTTAACCCGAGTTCTCAGATGTGAATAATACGTCATACAGGATGTTGTATTCGTGTGGTAGAAGGATTGGGAACTTGAGGTGGTGGGGCAGTTTCATTGAAACTGAGGAAGACAGAGATTTGTAACCGTTTACATTAACATTGGTGATCTCCTTTGTGAGTAAAGTTGCTATTGTGCAGTTGATAAGTTGTGACCATTAAGACAAGTGTATTTTATACTTCAAATGCAGTTAGTTGGGGAAAGGGCATTTAGCAGTAGATATAGTTGGTGTTTTAAAGCAACTATTAAAACACTAATAACAAAGTAGCAATGACAAGAACTGTTTAGACTAGTTTTCCAGTGTGAAATGTACTTTTGTTTCCACACAACTTTGGTGCAGATGATGTAAGGGCCAAGTTCAGTTTCTTCTATAGGAATGAGTTTGGTATTGATTCTAACGGTATTAGCAAGGACACTTCGTTTTTACCAAGGACATTAGGAAAATGTTTAGTTGTTGTGAGAGGAAACATAAATCTACTCTTTGTGCTCACTTTCGTACCTACTATCCTTGGTATTCACTTGCATGTAAAATGGCAACGTGTTTCCAACGCAGCGTGCTTCTGCACTTCTGTGTGGGTCTAAGTGTGCCAGTCTGAAAGATGTTCTCCTGTCTTTTTATTTCCCTGCTTTTTGATGTGGTGCTGTCGGAAGAGATGGTTTTTAGAAGGGAGAAGTAAAGCAAAAAGACTTATACCAATGTTAAGCTGCTCGTTTTAGTGTTCAATTTATGAGTACTGTGATATTCTAGGACGCTTGTACCCTGAAATATTTTTGTGTTTGAGGTGGTATTCTTTTGTGTCTAGATGCTGTTTGACCATACTGTGTCTTTGTGTTGATTGCCAACATTATCTTTATGGACTTGAAGTCTTTCTGTATAACAAGGTCTTTGTGGTTCTATCTCTGCCGTTTAGCTTGCATTCAAAATCCGGTTGGAATTTGGAGGTGATGGTTGAAACTACCATACGGGTATAAAAGGAATTTCAAAAAGTTGTTTGAAATTGAAGCAGTTTGCTCATAAACATTTGCCAGAATGAAGAACGATGGTGCTGACAAACTATAAACCAACTGTGATTCCAGCACTTCCACTCTGGCACTTTACAAGCACTAAGCGTCTGGCTTGGGTGTACATGTGTACTGTCCCACTTCATAGACTGGTGTGGAGGATGGGGTTTGCTTCATGCCTCCAAGGCAGCTGTGTCTCTTGAAAGCAGAGCAGGCTTGTCTTTGACAGTCAATGTGAATAAGGGAGAAATAACCAACCATGCCTGTTGTTTTCCTGTTGTGTTGGGTTTACCTGCTGCTGGAACCGTTGCACAAAGTGGAAAGTTTGTGTTGTGATGCTACCAAATCAAATGGCTCACGGACCGTATAGCTGTAGTCAAATCCATGTGATGATCTTGCCTGTTGCAAACCTGTTAAAATTTTATTTAAAAAATATATATATAAACCTATCCAAAAATGATAGTAATAATTTATACTCTCATTACTTTTGCTTCTTATTTCTACTTTTCTGTTTACTGTATTTTATTTATAGGTGTTGATTTTAAAATCAAAACAGTAGAGCTAAGAGGAAAGAAAATTAGATTACAAATCTGGTAAGTAAAACAAATGTGCAACCAGCAGTATGTTTTAATTTTTATGTTATAGCATGAATCAATATGCTTGTCTAATACTATTAACTGTTATAAGCTGGTTTAGCTCTTAGCTTTTTGTTTCTCTCCTCCATTCCCACCTGACTGAAGCAAAACCAAATAGCTCTTAGGTTTTTGTGAGGATAAAGGAGGAGAAGGATGGTTAGAAGTAGGGCATGAGTGCACTTACTGAAATATTAATGTGTCTCAGAGATCTCAAGGACTTTTTCCTATAAGTGTGAAATCATCTACGCAAGAAATAGGAGTTCAACAAACAAAAGAAAATGACCGTGTTAAATAGACAGAGTTTGATTTTTATTTTCTGGACTGTTCTAAACTGACTTGTTACCAAAATAATTATAAGGCAGACATAAAATATTTCCTAAACTATGTTTCTAAAAGTTGATATAGACTGTGCTGTTTTCATGACACCATATCAAGTAACTTAAAAGTAAAGAGCATTCAAGACTAAGCAAATTATACCCCCTACAACAGCACCGAGATGTAAAATGATCTCATACAACCAAGACAGTACATATTAACTAGAAATAATGTTCTATTGCAGAAAGCTTGATGTCTGAGCTAAGCTTTTCTGTTCTAGAGTAGGATACGTGTTTCCTCATAACGATTCCCCGTGCTAATGATAGAATTTAAATTGTTTAGGGCTTATTGAGCTTACGTGCTCCTTTGCAGAGTCGTCTAATACATAAGCATTGTTTTGAGAGAATAAACCAGCTATGTTAATATACATTAATCTTACTACTGTGTAGAAGCTTAGCTTTGGTTGATTAACAGTGCTTGATGCATAATTGGCCTTGTAGTTAAGCTGATATAGCTACTAACAATCTATAGAGGGAGGGAAAGAGCTCTGAATACTCTCTGACACACTTTGGGGATATTCTGTTGGTTTCTCATTTGTAACTACACGGGTGCAGTGAATTCAGCTTACTAACTCCTCTTGGCAGGTCACCATCAACTCTTGTCTGTCACACCATGTGTCTGTCTTGCTTCCCTCTGAGTTAACTGCTGCATCATCTTTGGTATCATCAGTCACCTAACACTTGAATGTTACTGGCATGTCTTCATCCATCATGTGTCCCTGCTTGGAAACCTATGACCACAAGGCTGGCAGTTGAGCCAGCAGTTGCTAGCCAGGGTCTGCTGAAGCTGACAGAGGTAACAGAAGTTTTTTGATAAGGAGATGCTGCCTAACTTAAAATTTGCTATGAAATATGCCGAGCTTGACAATCATTTCTTTTCCCGTGTTGAATAAATACTTTTTAAGAGGTGTTTTGCTGGAAAAGAGCACCATTATTTAACCATTATTTTCCACATATTGAGAATATGCTAGTAGGATACAGGAAACTTTTTAAACAAAAAATTGGTAAGTTGCTAAAAAGTGACTAATAGCCCTGTGCAAAAACCTGCTAAAATGGTGAGCAAAACACATTACAAAGAGGAAAATACATTAAAGTCCACGAGTACAGTATCCAGCTCCCAGGTGTCACTCTGTCCCTAACAGTTGCTGTTAAAATGCTGTTTGTATGGATTATATTTAAAACTGTTGTGGCATGCTTGTGAAGTTTTGGAAAAGCAATTAAATAACCACCACTTTCACTTATTTATTTTGAAGTGTGTTTTATGTGTCATTGGGCCCATCTATTCTTTTTGTACCTTCAGATGTTAGATGGAAACAGGAAAGCCATTTACAGAGTCGACCACTTCAAGTTTTAAAATGCTAACTTAAGATATGTTGTTGGTCCTACCTCAGTCTACCTGTGTAGAGACATTGTTACCTCATACTTCCTGGTGGTCTTTACTTATAAAGATCACAGTAATGACTACAATACCCCATATAAGTTTTCAGTCATGTGATGATTCTAATTCAGAAATCAAACAAGGATGGTTGTTCATTTTTGTTTTTTTCAATACCAGATTGGGTTTTCGGTGATCACTTGACTTCTCTCTTTGCTGTCTGCTCTGCCAGCAGCATTTTCCACAGTACTCTGCCAATTCTCTTTATGAAAAGAGAAAAGCAGCAGAGAACTATACAGAATATATCAGTCAGTGATGTTTCCTTTTGAATGTAGCTCTCACCTGGTTGCTCTTAGTAGTGTAGCATACAAATCAGACCTTCTCCATATTGCTTTTGCAGTGAGATATTATATACTCTAGGATCAAAGAGGCTTCCGTTCTTACAGTAGCGCTGCTACTTTCAACCTATTTCCCTGACTTTCAGTCAGGAAACATCCTCCTGCTCCTCAGAAGATGAAATAGTAGCGCAGCACTGAGGATGCTCAGTAGTGTTCATTTTCTGTGCTGCCCCCAGTATAGTAGCAGTGACCCTTGGGCTGGCACTTAAAGTAGTAGATACAATAGGTCAGCTTCTGAGTTGCAGTTCTTGGCTGAAATAAGCTCATATGTTCTGAGGGAAGTAGTGTCTATTGCAGTTATGCAGTGGGTGAAGTAACTGAGCAGTTTGCCTGATTATTAGAGTGAAACCAAGCATCTCTGCTTTAGTGCTTTCTCAGAGCCAGACCAAATGATAGGAATCCCACCTTCCTGCTTTGGAGCATAGGTGTACCAGGTGGACAGTGGGGTCTGACTGGTGCCTTGTCACCTCAGTAATCTAAGCATTTAGCTGAAGCAAAAAGCAGCCAGGTCAGGCTTCCAGTCTGAAGGTACCCTGCTGCTGTGCCCAGTGTCCTGCTGTGCTGCCAGGGCAAGTGTGGGTTTCATGCCCAAGGCGGCTTCTGTCACCTGAAATTTGTTTCTGAAAGTTGTTTTAGCTGCGTTCTCTTTGAAAGCTGATGCTGCCAGCTCAAGGTTTTCTATGGGCAGTAGGGAATTTAACTTCAGAGCCAATGACAGTTATGAGTCTATTTGTGTTTTGTACGGTCATACACAGCGAGTCAACACTTGAAAACGGGCTTTGTGTCATGGTGGTGGTGTTTGTTAATTTGCTTTTGTTTGGTGTAGTGTTTGTATTTTCAGAGTGATGTCTATTTTTCTATTAATTGGGCAGGAAATTGTAGTTGATGCTGGAGTCATAGGCTGAATGTTTATAATTACCATTTGGAAATAGCAGGGCTTTTTTTCCATTAGAGCAAGTTTTTGGAAAAATCGGTAAAAGAAAACTCTTTAAAATACTAAAAAGAGGGAGTCATCTGTTGTGTTTTCTCAGTGATGCCAAATCATTGATGAAGTTGTAGTAGCTTGTTGTTTGGACTTCTGGAGTTGGAATGAGATTGGAGTGCCTCACAGTTCTTATGCTGATTCTTGAAGGAGAAATAAGGAACTGGCAGCATTAGCTTTGTTCATGAAATCCATGAAGGTGCAGTTAAATAATGCTCATCTCATAGCTTTCCATCCTTCCAATAGCTCTATTGTCTCAACTGTTCCCACTGTGGGAGAGAAATACATTGACAGTAGTGTAACAAACTTAATTTCTCCAGTACGGCACATGAAAGGAAGACATTTTATGATGGATAAGTTTTTGATGTTAGCTCTACTTTTGGGCTTGTTATTTTTTTTTTCTTCAATGATGGAAGAATTTGCCACACATTTTTATAAAGATGTCCTCATACAAGATAAGTTTCCTTATGTAAGATCAGCTTGATACTCAATGGCAGCTTATTTAGCTCGTTTGAGATTGCTGATTATTGCTTATTTTAGAGATAATTCTCCAGTTTTCTCCTTGCTACTTGAAGGATAATACAGCGTTACTGTAATGTTAAAGACCACAAATTCAGGTTATTTTCTTTCAGTTTTTGAAGGAAACAGGTATTATCAGATCCTGCTTACAATCAGAAACCTGTTGTCTGGTTTCATTTAAATTTCCTGTAACGGTGAATGCATTGGTTACGCAAAATGTGTGGACATTGTGATCATCAGAAAGCCATAATTCACCGTGATTAGAGTGACTGGCAGGTGACAATTGGTGGCCATCTTTCATTGAACATATAGCAGGGCTTTTGAACCAGCCACAGCAGGGGGTGTGTCTCATTTAGCCAGCAAGGCAGACTACACACAAATGATCTACACAAAGAGGACTGCCAGGACCTGAGGGTAGAGATTGTGGCAGTGTTTTAAGAACCCGAGGTTGTTGTGAGGTGAGGAGAGGTTGGCAATACCGGGTAGAATGGGAGATCATGTACTCAGCAGGCTAGGGGAAGTGTGGGGCTGGAGGAAACTGTAGTGGCTGAGTGTAATGTTGACTCCAGTGCTTACACTCAAGTGTACCTCATGTGTTGATTGGTCTCTTCAGAGAGAGTAGTTGAGTGTTAGTGTGTTTATTTCCTCTGTGTGTTTTCCTAACATACAAACTGAGTGATGTGGTACTTCAGAAGGGGCCCCTTTGCGATGGAATTGCTAAAAAGCCCTTAACATTGACCTGTAGGCACAGTTAGCTCTGAAATGGCTCCTCTGTTTCTCTCCTCTGGTACGGGTACAGAGAAGAGAGGGAAGACTGACCAGCAAAAAAGGCAGTGATTTTCATTAGTCAGACCACAACTTGAATTGATGCATTCTTCCATACGGGGTATGCCCTGCCACCTGCCATCTGGTTGTGTCTGTGCAGCAATAGAACTAAAGGGATCCCATCCCTAATGCACTTGGTCAGTAGGCTGGATTAGCAGCAGATGGCAGAAGCTGGTCTACACGGTTATAATTCTGAGAAGCCTGTTTGTAAGTACCGAAGCAATGCTATCCATATGTGGAAAATCAACGGTTCATAGTAGAATTTTTACATTTTTCATGGAACAAATTTCCAGAGGATCTGACAAAACCAAACCTGACCATCACAAAAGAAAGTAAGAGAGGAGAAAATAGAATTAAGTCTTCTAAGTAATACTTATGTGACTTCAGCTGCCAGAACTCATATTGCTTTAAGAATAAAACAAACACTTCATTCATTATAAGAAAGGAACCAGTTAACCATCTAAAACTGTCTGAAATACTTCTAGAGCTTCATCTCATTGAAGCAGTCTGTTTCACCTTCAGTAGGGTCCCAAAGGTTTGTGTGAATTCAGCTCTTAAGTTTTGAGTAGAGAATGGGATGTGAATAAAAACAAAAATGTATGCAGTAGGAATTTGTTCTCTTCTACCTCCCTGCCCCAAGTTCCATGTCGTGATGCTGCTGGCTTAGTGAAGTGTTAGTATTTTTCCACAGGCTATGAAGGAGAGATTTCACATCTTTTTCTAGTAGACACTGTTTACTTTGTGAAATCACCTACCAAAAATGTGTTGCTATCAAGTACATTTGTGGCTATTTCAGGAGAAAGTCACGTACTTCACTTTTAAGCCTGCTTAGTTGAGATCCTTAAAGATATTGTGAAGAGCAGGATAGGTTTGCTGTAGTTTATTCTGCTACTTGTTGTGCATAAACCTTAAAAAGAATTCTTCAGGATAATCAATGTGGTGTTTTGTGAACATAACGTTTTTCTTTCTTTTTGGTAACAAGTGTTTCAGTTCTCCATTGTTAATCTCATTCCCAAATTCATTCTTACCCTTTTGTCTAAAATGTGACTGTTGTATAGAGTTCCTTTTAAGTTTTCGGGTCCCTATGCATGGGCACACATTTTTTCCCATGCACTCTGAATTTTATTCAGTCTTTTAACTAATCTTTTGGTTGCTTCAAAGCACCGTGTAACTTAGTATTTGCTTTTGATACCAGTCACATTTTAAGACTTAGGGTATACACCAGCTGTTGTATCAGTATAACTGCCAAAAATCTTCCATGACAGGACTCGGTAAAAAATAACTTTGTCTTATCTACTTTGGAATATCAACTATAGCTAGTACAGGCAAACTGTTGACATTGCTTGAAAGTAACCTCCAGTGTAAATGCACTGTGATAGAAATGCCCTCATTTGAAAGTGAAGATAGAAATACTATTTGACCACCTCAGATTAGTAGATGTAAGTGTGAAAGGCAATAATCTACTTTCAAAAGCTGTTCTGTATAAGGTTGTTCACTTACTTTAGAAATCACTTCCTTGGAAGTGAATTCTGCCAGTAGCCTCTGCATTAGTCTTGAAAACCATGGTTGAGTTACTGTGGTTGATCCAGAAAGGCTCTGAAAGTTCAAATCATAATAATCAGTACATTGCTTATTTTATTGTTGGATGTCCAGCTGTTTTAGTCTGCTAAGCATGTATCCATTTCTTTTTCATTTATTTCAGGGCTGTTTAAAAGAGAAACAACCATACACCACAAAACCGGCTTCATCTGCTGGTACATTTTCACTGAACAGCTTCATTTTCAGTCACATGTAGACCTGTTTGGTGGCCTTTCTTGGTGAAGTTAGTATGGGTTAAGTAGTTCTCATGTGAAAAACTTTTTGTAATTGAAAGTAATGCTCCATTTTATTTTATTTTTCCCTGATAAACAGACATGTATTCAGTTTACAATGTAGAGTATCCAATAAGTGCGGGAGGGTGTCTTTATTAAAATAGAAGCCAAGTTATTGTGTACTTTGCAAATCCATGAAACATTTGTGCCAATGTTTGCTGCTGCTTCTTAGGGACACAGCAGGTCAGGAGAGATTCAACAGCATTACCTCAGCTTATTACAGAAGTGCCAAGGGAATTATTTTGGTGTATGATATCACCAAGAAGGAAACATTTGATGATTTACCAAAATGGATGAAAATGATTGATAAGGTAGGCTCTCTTTTTTTGTTTGTTTGTTTTTGGGTTTTTGGAGAATTAGTTCTTTCCCAAAAGGACTCAGTAATATATGCTTTCGACAGCATAATTCCAGGATTATTAAACTAAAGACTGCTGGTTTGCATGGGATTCTTTTAGCAGGAATTTAACATTTACTTGTTCTGTTGCAAAATGATTGTCCATTCTTGCTTCCTTTGACTAAAGTAGTTAGAAGTGCCAGTGGAAATCTGTAACGTTATGCATTTGCCTATTCACAGTGGGAAGAAGAAATTTCAGTCTGTGAAATAAGTCGTTTTGTTCACTCCTAGTTGAATTGGAACAACTGGTTCTTAATAATGTTTTTAAATAATATTTAAAAATTTAAGTTGAAAATCCTTAAAATAACCTTTGGGGAGAACATTAATATATTAAACTGCGTAGATATGTTTCATGATTTAGAAAAGAAATTTCTCTTTTTATTTCTAATTCTGTATGAAACCTCAGCTTTTTATTTTTTTTTGTTTAGTATATTAAAATATTTTACTTGCAGTATGCTTCAGAAGATGCAGAGCTTCTATTAGTTGGAAATAAACTGGACTGTGAAGTTGATCGAGAGATTTCTCGGCAGCAGGGAGAAAAGGTAAGAACAGGTATAAGTAAATTCTAAGTTACAGCTGGAAGCAAAACTGCTGTGACGCTGCTGTTGAGAGTCCATGGCTATTCTTAATCATATTGTTGGGCCTGAGGAGTTTAATGAGAATGGGGACGTTTTGTCAAAATTCATAGTCTGCTTACCTCTTTTTATACAACGTGCATTACCTGCTTTCTTCCTGAAGCAGTTTGCCTTTGCTTTAAAAAGAAGAATAAACTACTAGTGTGATTGTTGGCCCCAGTACGCAGTAATGTAGTGAATACCTCTTTTTGCCACGTAAACTGTGAAAAGAGTTGTAGTAAAGAATTGAGTCATAAATAGAGATATGTCCATTCAGGACATGTTTGTAGTCCTTATTCCATATATTGGCCTTTCAGTACTACTTTGGGATTGGCAAGAGTCCTGCTTAATTACTTAACTTTTCTTCCGTGGTTGTTGGTTTTTCTTGTTTTTCTTAATTGCAAAAGTAGTGAGAAAACTGAAAGGAAAATGCTTTGCCATGGGATTTACAGCACCATCTTGATCAGGACAAATACAAATATTTTTCTTCTGAGAAGTTCTTATTCCTTGGCAATCTGAGTAATGATATATTAATTTCTCAAACTTAGGTCTAGAAAAGTGAAGCATGCTTTTCCACTAAACCAGATCTAAGTGAAAATTAGCTACATCTGGCAATGTTTGCTGCACCTTAGAGATTTGGGGTTATTAATTGCATAAGAGATCAGTCACAGATTTCAGAGAAGCTTATTAAAGGTTTAATGAGGAATGTATATTTGTTGTTTTTGTAGTTATTTTACTTTTTCTCCCATCAGTTTGCACAGCAAATAACTGGGATGCGGTTCTGTGAAGCAAGTGCCAAGGACAATTTTAATGTGGATGAAATATTTCTAAAGCTTGTTGATGACATTCTGAAAAAGGTAAAATATTTAGGAGATAGTTTCTGCCCACATAAGTGGTCCATGCTTAAATACTCAGTCTCTGATTGTATTTGTCAGGAGGACATGGAGGGTAAGTGCGCTCTGTCACGTGAAGCTGATAATTGTTTACAGGTGATGTTTTCTTTTCTTTAAGATGCCACTGGATGTTATAAGAAATGAGTTGTCCAACAGTATCCTGTCCCTGCAACCAGAGCCAGAAATCCCACCTGAACTGCCTCCTCCAAGGCCACATGTCCGTTGCTGTTGACTTGTTACTCCATACAGAGTGAAAAATAGGAGTGGAAGGATAAAGAAAGTATCTGTACTACTCTGCACTACAATCATTTGGCAGTTTCTTGTTGCACTTTGTTATTCGAGTCAGAGCTACACACTAACTTGTAAATATGCAAATATGCAATCCTGTGTAGGATTCAACTATATAACATTTAATTATTACCCCTGACCCTCACAATGATGTTTCATTCATTGCCCCGGTGTTATAAATACTGTACAGTTGGTTGAGATTTACCACACTTCCAATTGAGGAAAAAGGAGAAGTTAAATCTATACCTATTCTTGACATAAATGTTGTAATAGTTCTTGTTATTATAAACAGGCAGGCAGAAGCTCTTCTGGTATGAAGATAAGTATATGGTGCTTTGCTGACTATTTTAAAGACAATTTTTTTTTTAAAGAGGACTTTATGTACAAAGCTTCCATAATCAGCATTATGTTTCATTTTAATGTAGTGAAAACATCTTTGGCTGTAGCATCCTCTGCTGACTGGATTTGTTGAAAAGCTAAGTTTAAGTTTTGGCAGCCTTATTTATTTTGTTTAATGCTGAACCCATCCTTTGTGTACTACGACATCACGTCTGGTGCAAATTTAAGACTGCGCTGAAATTGCATATATAATTTTCTCCACAAGCATAAACTTGATTGCGAGAATCAATAAGTTTCAATAAAAGAATGGAGATATATTCAAAACTCTATAAGAAGGTATAAAAAGCAATGCTGCTGTCCTAGACAAATTCTTTTAAAAAAAGAGAATTTCCTGTGTTAAGGAATATATATGTGTATTTGTCTGGACATCTGTAGGGTTGGGGGGAGGGGAAATTAAGGTAAAAAAAAAAAAAAAGGTTTTCCTTTCCTGATAGTAGAAATTATTCCCACCAAGCAAATACTGTGTTAGATTTTTGTCTGATAATGAATTTGTGGATTATATCTTTGGTATATCTTTTATTAAAATGCACTGTTTAGTTTAGCTGTGGTAAATCAGTAGTTACATATTTGAATAACTTGGTGTGTCCTGAATGTTTGTGGTATTGAAAAGCATTGTGGTCTTTCTAAACTAATGAAGTGCAAATAAAATTTTGTATTTATGAATGACAGTGGAACTGCACCTGTTATTAGAATGGCAAGTATATCAAATCGTGGGTAAAAGGTAAAATCTACAGTATGGAACAACTGCTCTTGTTTTAATTTCCTTGTTATTTAACTTTCTGTTTGACAGTTCCTCTAGGCCTAGTTAGAAGAGCAGCAAACATTAATTGTTCACCTTGATGCTTGCTGTCTTGGAATGACCTAGCCCAGCTGATACCTCCAAACAGCTTGTGACTATTTGTCATGTTACCTTCGCAGGTGGTCACAAAACTATAAATGACACTGGCAACACAAATATTAACCAGTCTTTTCCACACTACAGCTTTTCTACTTCTCATTCTCTGGTGCTGGAACCCATTTTGTCACTTTTGCCACTCCTCTAGCTGAAACGCTGACACTTAACAGTAAGCTGTACCACTGACTTAAGCAGTTTCTCTGCGCTTTATGGAAGGAAAAAAAGACGCAAAGAACTGCGAAGGTTTTAAAAGGATATTTTTTTAATCCCTTATTTCAGTAAGCAAGCTCTGACATTCTGAATACAATACCATGCAGGTCTTAGCACACTTCGATTTCAACTTACAGATTAAGGAAGCATGGTTGATATTTGTGCTTATGTCTTCTGCCACCTTGTGCCTAAGCAGTTTGCTTTTATAGGTAGTAAACTTGTGGTTTACTATCCTATTGATAAGATAAAATCAATTTCCAAAGCACTTGTAAGATTTCTGATGATACTGTGGGCAATAACATGGAAGGAAGAATTATGGAAAAGTGAGTTTTAACTTGACAACAATTCTATTTTAGCTGATTTGTTTTTATATGTACTTAGAATCTTGTGATTTTTTTTTCCTGCAGTTTTTGAATTTAATAAAAATTAAGAAATCTGACTTAGATAAACTTTCTTCTTGTAATTATGTTCTGTTTGTATATAGGTAGATCGGAATTCCATTCTCTTGTACTAAAAAAAGAAGAATTATTACATTTGAGAGACATGTTTATTTAAGAATGCTTGAATGTATTTGTTTATTCATTGGAAATCATAAAAAGTTCAGTAAACCTTTGCTTCGGATCTGTTTTAGTATAACCCTAAAGAGAGTTTTGTCTCCTACTTTGATCTCTATAACTTTTCCTGAGTCAATGTTCATTTATATCTTAACAAGGATTTGCAGTGTGCCATGGAAGGGTGGGTGAGTACACAGTACAGAAGGATCTGAAAGTTATTGGCTTATCAGCCCTTTGCATTTCTCGTTCACCAGATCTGGTCCTGCAGAACAGGGATGCACAACCACTGTCAAAATTTACTGCCTGTAAGGAAGGAGGAGGAGGGCTGGTATGGTAGGAGGCAGCAAAATAATGGAACAAAAGCAAAAATGAAAAGCATATGGTGATTTGCTAAGGGAAACTTAGAATCGTGCGTTTGTGACCATGCCAGAAACTTCCACATTCTCTCATTTGTGTCAAATGTTTAATTTATGTCACTGCACTGAAGGGGCAAGAATTTCTGGCAGCAAAGTCTTTGTCTTGATTGCTCTGCCATTTTATCCTTGTTTGTGAAAGTAGTGTTGTCAGCTGATCATTACTTTTAAGTGCTCGATTTAGGCAAGATCGGGAATGAAGTAGGCCCAAGTGTGTGAAGAATTTCTGGTGAGTCCAGAAGCTAATTGGTATCCTGTGGGCCAGTGTTATCTATTACGAAGGTGATATCCTAACAGGTACAGCAGTCTTGAGTAATAGCTCTAAATATTTCGAAGTGCCAAGTTCATATTAGGCTGAAACGTGCAGTTTTTGGTACTGTGTGTTTTTGCAGATGAGCTTTGGTGCTTTTTGTAAGGGCAGGCGCACTGATGGAATTGTCCATTAGAGGTCACTGGAGCTCCGCCAGTGAAGAAGTGTAAGCCCTGTCCTGCTGCGCTGGCCGCTGCTGCTTGCTTTTTACTGCTGAGCAAATGCACCTTGCCCAAACTTCTCTTTCAAAAGTAGCTGCTTTTTTTTATTTGTAATTTTATTTATAATTTATAATCTTTAGTTTGTATTTACTGAAGATTGCGGTCTCTTAGATGAAACACTGTTTGGTATTGGGTATGATTTTTGATATAAGGGAATTAAGATTTTATTTTAGATTAAAATGTTAATGTTTTCCTCTAACCCAGAATTCCTTTTTACATTTTCTAAGCGCTGCCTTTATGAGTTATAAAATCTGACTGTGTATATCAAGATGCTGGTAGTTGCAGTCCTACAGATGCCTTTCCTAGCTGGCATGAAGTTATGGGTCTCTAGGAGCCAGCTAGTACTGTAGCAACCTATCAGTTGTCTTTCTTGGGAACAGTGATGCAAATTCTTAGTAGCTACATGGACACAGACTGTGTGGAATTATACAAGCCTGGGTAAAATGTGGAAGAGAAGGCAGTAGGGCAACAAAAACACATTGTCTAACAGACTGTAAAATGACTTTAGGCTACAGATGACCACAGTCACCTCTCCTTGGAAGAGGTGGCAGCTGCTGATGGCGGAGTTTCCAGGGGTCTGTCAGCAGGGGGACAAAATCCAGATAGCTCTGATAATCACCAGAAGGAGGAGATGGGAAACATTCATCTGTAGCCAGCGATGACCTATGTATAAGGGAGTGGCTTTATTTCCTCCAGTATAGTTTTGATTTTTAAGATCTGGAAATTGGAAGGAATGGATCAGGCCTCTTGAACTCAGACATCTGTGATTATAGACAAATGTAGAGATGCTGGGTTTTTGTTTTGTTGTTCATCGCGCTCCCACTCCCCACACACACTGCTATCCTATAAGTCACACATGCACACTGCCATCATATAATAGACAAGGATTAAAAGAAAGTAAAGGTTTTTCCCAACTCCCTAGAGCATCTCTATGTTAGACTTGTGCTGCTCATGAACTGAGGTATCTTAATAGCACAATGGATTTTTCTTCCAAGAATCAATCAGATCAGTTGCTTACCATTGTTTAGATCCACATTGATCATCAGTATCTGCCATAAGCTCTAATTCTGCAGAATGAATAGGCAGTGACAGTGTGGAGCAAAGTGCTTCCCTTTATTTTGGACCTGTGATCTATTAGTTCACTTCATTCCCCATCGTTCTCTTAGTGGAAGAAACAGGGAACAGTTGTTTCCTTTCTACCTTTTCTATATGACTCATAATTTTAAGAACTTTTATCAAACGTTTCCATCAGTCATTTCCTTTCCAGGCTCAACAAGGCCTAATATCTTAAGTTGTTTCTATTACTGAAACCATTTCATACCTTTAAGCATCCTTATGGCTCTCCTTTGTACCTTTTTTTTATCATCATCTTTTTTCAAGGAGGTGAGCATTGCATTAGAACATGTCGTTTTTGCAGAAGCTTACATAGTAGCATTGCATCATTCAATGGGTAATTTATCCAGAAGAGGGTTGTTTCTTTTATCCTGTGGCATCTTAGTATATCTTAGAGACTTCAGTGGGGGACATGACTGAATAGCTTTTGCACATCCAGGTGGATTTGATGAAGCAGATCTCCCTTTTCCTGTGGATAATGATGGATGGATTTCACAAATATTAATAGATTCCCGATATCATTCTATTACATCATCTTCGGTTGCAGAATCCAACAACTACCCAAAATCATTGTCAATGTGATATCCCTTAGAGATCTCTGCTCAGTGGAATCTGTGGGAAAGTACTGGCAAGATGCACAGTTTCTGCACTGGATGTATGTTCTCTGTTGGTCCTAAAACTTTGCCTGGTTTCAAACTGTACTTGTCTTTATTTGACTATTGGTACATATACTTGCATGTCTAGTGACATCTATGGTCCCCACTTTAGAGGCTTTTGCTATCATACCTTGCCTGTATTCCTATACAATTACTCCGTCATAATGCGTGATTTCTAAATACTTCCTTCTACGTAGAAGAACTGTCACAACCAGCCCTATAAAAATGCGTATACCGTGTGGTTAAAATAAGCTAAAGTACATAGATTGGGTAGTAGAAGTTTCCATTCAGGCCAAGACGAGCTCAGCCAAAGCCTGACCAGCCTCAGTCATGGGCATCACAGAACAAAAGCAGTCAGGAACTCTGGTCAGTAAATAAAGTGGACTCAAAAACTATGAGAAGAAATGTCCTAAGCTGTGTATGAGATCAGAACTCCGGTGATGAAAGCTCTTCAGTAGCATTTTGTATTTACAGGAGCATGTTCTAGTAGCAAAGGAAGAAAGCACCATGTGAAAACTGGAACCAGAAAGATCAACAAAAACAAGTTAAAAAAAGACGTGAGAAGAATATGAAGTTGCTTAATAAGTGCACTCAGCTGAGCACTGAGAAATTTCTGCAAGCGCCGTGAAGAGATAAGAAATGTAGCTGTAAGTGACCAGGGTCATCTACACTTAAATTATTAGGTAAGGCTTAAAAATGCAAAAAATCTGTCCAAGGGCCTGAAAAATATGCACTCATGGCTCAATGGAAGGGGGCAAAATGGAAAATAACAGTGCAGAAAGACAAGTGTACTTCAAACTGAATCTCATTTTGCTGTCTCCGGTCTTTGTAATGTCTTGCTGCAATTTGGAGCGAGGTGCACTGTGCTATATAAAATACGGCCTGATGTCTTGAATTGCATCTGTAGGCAGAGGGGAGAAAAGCAAGAGCTGATTCTCTGGTGAAATGGTCCAGCAGAAAATGCTTTTAAATGCAGAAGTATCATAGGTTGGATGTTAGGAAAAATTATGCTCAGGAGTGGTGAGGCAGTGGCACAGGCTGCCCTGGGAGGTGGTGGAGTTATCAACCCTGGAGGTGTTCAAGAACCGTGTGGATGTGGCACTGATGACTATGGTTAGTGGGCATGGTGTGAAGATGGTTGATCTAGATGACCTTAGAGGACTTTTCCAACCTTAATGATTCTATGATAAGTAGTAGTTGCATGCTATAAGCTGTAACTGTTAAACCTAGGCTAGTATAATATTGTGTTTATTGCCACTATGTTCCTATGAATCTGATCATTTGCATCTCTTTAATCCTTGCACGTGCTACTTTGTTCGCATTCCTTTTTGCTGCTTTGCTTTGCTGTCTGTCCAAATACCCCTTTTTTAAAGCATGTTACCCTTTAGCAATATCTAGCATCGGATGGCATTTTGCATGCTGCTCTCATTCAGTTCAATTACTGACTGTCCACAGGGCAGTAATTACCATTTCAGGAAGCTAAGGTTAATGAGTAAATTGAGTTTTATGTCTTCCTGGGTCATAAGATACTGGAGTATAAAATGAATTTGGATAGGAGATATATAAATCGTTGCAGTTGTGCTAGGCTGTGTTAGGGAGCTCCTTTATGACACCTAACGTTTAGGTGTCTGCTGAAACAGAAAATGTTCCTGATAAAGGGACGATGGAGGAGAGATAGCCTGCCCAGACAAACTTTAATTTTCCCAGTAAGTGGAAACACAATGCACTGAAATCAGAAAGACAAAGAGGAGGATGTGAGGTTTTCTGCACTAACATCCATTTTTGCCATACACTGCCCAACTCCCAGTAACTTCTATAAATAACTGTTGGTTCGAGAGAGAGAAGGATGTCAGAGGGTTTTGACTCAGGTGGTGGGCAGCTGTGTCCAGGTGTCTTCCCATCTCTGAAGAGGTGAGAAAGCAGTTACAGAATCACAGGATGGCTGAGGTGAGAAAGGACCTCTGGGTCCATCTCGTCCAAACAAATTAGTGTGGATCTTCTTGACTTGATTTAGTAGTTTAAAAAATCTGTGGTCCCAGAGAAAGGCCAACATGTTCCAGCTCTTCCATAAGGAGAGAAACAGGACGCCAGCAGTGAGAGGAGGAAGAGATTTCAGCTCTCCTCATGTCTTTCTCAAAGCATTACACCTTCTAATAGAGCACTGAGGTTCACATTTTCCTGTATGGCAAAAGATTAAATGAAATGAATAGGCAAAGAATGCAAATGTAAGGATGTAGGACAGCCAGTCCTCTGGTCTTAAATGGTGCATGCCATGTAGTAATTCAGCTAAGAGCCACATCCGTGCTGTTTCTCTTGGGGCATTCAGTGCCTTGTGCTCTCCTTCTTCCTCTCCATCCCCTCAGCCTCCTTCAAGATGGCTTCAGTGGTGGCTGACCTAAGGGATCTAGGCCTGTTTCCTTCTTCCTCCAGTGTGCTGCATACAAGGCACGTGTAGGCAGCCTCATCTTTGGTCTGTCATAAAAGCTCTTCAGCAGAAAGCATCTCAGCCTTGGCCAGCACCTTGACCTCTCTCCCAAGCCCATGAACCAGGATGTCACCCTTCTCATCTAGGTCTTCTGTGTGAAGGAAAAGACAGATGGTAGGCCACTCTTTCTTTAGGCAGGAGAATTGGTGTTTAAAGAAAAAGCAAAGAGAAAATGGAGGCTGGATACATCGCAGACTGAATTTTGATGAGGGAATGGAAGGTGGGGAGCAACCGGAGTAGAAACAAGACTAAAGAAGCAAATGTTAATGAGCTGCTGGCAGAGGAAATTGTGCTTGTTAATATTAAGCCAGCGCTGTCAGGCTGTCAGAGTGTGTGGCGGTGATACCTACCTTGTCAGTGCTAGCCGAGCTCCTGGTGTGCCCCTGTGAGCCACCAGAGCAGCATCCTGCTAGTCAGAAACAGGGCAGCTGGGCACCGCAGCAGCTGCACACGGGCTTAATATTAAGAATATACTCTAGGTCTTGGCAAGAAAATTATTAGCGTATGACTGGAAGAGTCTTTCAAGTAGAATCCTTCTGTATCTACGTCGGTCATTTCTAAAATAGGTATGTAGAGCACAATCTTATTCTAACACTGCAGTATTTGACTTGCTTTCCCATTTGCTACTCAGCACAGTAGTGCCATAAGAGAGATGGATTAAAGTAGATAAGTATTTCCTGCATGGGATAAACCTACATAACGCCATTACGTTATACTTTTTAATTCCTCCCCTCTGGGTACACAAACACCTAAAAATAAGTAAAATGCTTTGAAAATTATGACAGTAATCAGAAGGGCCATGTCCTTGACTATTCATCTCTGGCAGAGATACAAGGAATTCGTCAAATTTTGCCCCGTTTATATGTATTTTATAGTATTACAAAACAAAAATAAATAAATAAACAAAGGTCCCTTTTGTTCTCCCCACCTTTTCTTTCTTAATTTCCAGATGATATTGCTTGTATTTCACAATTCTTTTCCTTCAGTCAGGTGATGGTGCTCTTTCTTAATGAATAGTAGTTATTTTCAGAGAATCATAGAATTGTAGAAGGCTTTGGGTTGAAAGGGATCTTAAAGCCCATCCAGTCCCAACTCCCTATCATGAGCAGAGCTGCCATATGCCAGACCCTCAGTTACCCTGGGCAACCTCTTCCACTGCTTCACCAACCTCCAAGTAAAGATTTTCCCCCTGATATCTAACATAAATCTCCCCTCTTTTAGTTAAAGCCATTCCCCATTGTCTTATCACTATCTACCCGTGTAAAAGGTCAGTTTCCCTGCTGTTTATAAGCTCCCTTTAATTATTATTTGTTAATACTGTTAGTATTTCCATAGCCCAGATGGATATTTCTAAGAGAATGACTACATGAGTGCTTGCAGCTGTGGTCAAAACATAGTACAGCCAAACACTGTCATGAGTATATGTGACACACCCAAAACTCAGTTCCAAACAGTGTTGGGGCTGCATTTTAAGAGCTCATTTTAGTTCTTAGATGACTCCATGAGAATCAAAATGCTTGTTGTTGCATGATTAGCCAAGACTGAAGCTGTGAGTGGAGATCTGGGTTCACATCCTTGGTAACTGTTCTCTCTTCTTGGTGAAAGCAGAATGGATTGGAATTGTGATTCTGAACCTACTTGATAACTTTTTAATAAGGTTTTCTTTTTCTCATTGTAGTCATAAATTTCAGATCGAGGGTTCTGGTGTATCCAGAGCTCTTTCCAAAGCTACCTCTGATTATATTCGCTCATGTTTCTAGTCTTGAAGAGGCTGTAATTTCTTCCTCACATTTCAAAAGGTTAATCTCATTAGCAGTAAGAGGTCACATCATGTGGTTAAAAAAAAACAGTAATACATGTCTAAATTTCCTGTGTGTGAACAGTGACAAAAATGGAAGGAGTGAGAAGGAGTCGTCGTGTCACATACTTACCTCATTGAAATTTGGGTGCTTAAATTAGGTTTCTACGCCATGTCATTCCTGTGCTCCCAATTTATGTATTAAAATATTTGTATTTGATTATGTATCAAATATCTTTTAAGCTGCTGCCAATCTCTCTCCTAATTCCCCGTCTTCAACTTCTTAAGCTCCTAACAAACTGATGCTGCTGAACCTTCAGTAGTACATGAGCATTGACCTCTAGCAATGAATGACAGAGGAACTTCAAGAGAGCCAAAAGGGGCCTGAACTCTCACCTGACCTGAACTGTGAGACCTTTATGAATGGAACAAAACATGCATTTAATAAATGGGCTGAAGGACCAAAGAATGTAGTAGTCGTGGAGCCAACAGTGTCTTTAATGGAGCAAAGGCACGACTCCAGCAGGGCCAGGCAGGCAAATACTGTCACGGGAAGGGCAGCTGCGCCTGTGGCCCTTTCCAACAAGTTGTAAGGGACCCTGTGCCGCTGCAGCTTCCCTGCTGCTGGCTTTGGCAGCCCAAAGGTCACCGAGACCTTTAATCTGTATCTAGCTAGATGAAAGCCCCAGCAAGTACACCTAGCCATGCTATAATGGCAACTTTGATTTACAGCATAGGTATTTTGCGAAATAGAAGATCTCGAGAGCTGAGGTCGGGATGTGATTATACAAATTACAGGCATTCCTAAAAGCACCAAGGAAAATAAAAACAAACACAAAACGAAAAGCCCATTGATTACTCTGTT
Source organism: Coturnix japonica (assembly GCF_054131305.1). Taxonomy (NCBI): domain Eukaryota; kingdom Metazoa; phylum Chordata; class Aves; order Galliformes; family Phasianidae; genus Coturnix; species Coturnix japonica. The sequence goes on from NC_140664.1 coordinate 46,097,237, forward strand.
TTAATCCTGATGACCAGCTATGTCAAAACATTTGCCAGGAGCCACTACAGCCGCATCAGCAGTAAAAGAGGCACTGCCTGGTGGAATCTCACATTTGGCGAGTGGGCAGGAGGCGTCAGAAACCTCCACTGATGAGGACAGAGGTAAGGAATGCAGTGCTGGCCTTGCTGCTTCTCTTTTGGCAAATAGCTAGCTCTCAGAAAGCGTAATTAAGTTTCTGTCTTTACAATGTGATTTCCATTTGCTCCCTTAGGTTTAAAAATAGTGAAACAATTTCAGCAATTGATTACGCTCTCAACTAAATTAGAGCGCAGAGGAATTAGGGGTTGCTTCTCATGGTGTCACCCAGTAACAAAGTGTCCTTTTCTTCTTGCCCTTGCAGCAGGACTCTGCTGCTGTCTCCCTGCCTGTGGCACTCGTGGTCAGGGTAAGTTTTCTGTCACTTTTTCATTCATATGCCATCTGGAGCCTTTAGGCCTGTTTTTACCCATGGGCTTGTCATTCCTTGCCTGCATGGCCTTGTGAAATGGGAACTGGTTGGCCTGTATGAGCATCTTTCACAATGCTTTAACTTGGCTGGCTCCAGTAGAAATCCTCTAGATTTACATGACTGGGAACTGAAGCAGACTTGGGGGTTGTGTGGGCTATGGACTGCTGCAATGTATGTGAGCAAATTTCTCTGACTCAAAATATCTTTGTCATGGGGAAAAATATGTATCTATAAAGATAATCCTTTTCATTTTCCATTCACAGACATCTCTTTAACATTGCCCTGTATTTCTCTTAAAACAATTTATTGCATAAGTTGATGCTAGATATATTAGATATTGGCATAAAAAGACTATTGTCTGCAGTAAAGGCCAAGAATGGTGAACATTCTCGTTTTATCACTACGTAATAATTGGGCATCTTTGTGATCAAATAATCCCTATTTCAGAAGTGTATCACCTGCTCTCAGTATGACAGCAGTAATAACATATTTATGCTGTGATTCTGGCATAGTTTTAGCTCTTCCATGGAATTTAAATTGGGGCCATCCATTGCAGTTAGCTTAGGCTTCGGTCTCTGGCAGCTCTCTGTGAATAATGAAGAGGAAGCGATTTGCTCAGCTGGTGGAGCTGACTACAAGGCATTACAAAGGAATAAAGCTGCACAAAATGGGTTAAAGATATAATAGTAATAATATCAAACTGCATAACAAAAAATGTTTGCAATCAACTGAATGCAATGGATGGCACAGTGATGTCCACGGCTTTGTCCATGTTCTTCTGTTTTAATGATCTTTACCACAGCTTGAGGCCCTTTGTCTCGTCCCCTTCTCCTGACATCAGCTGGAAAAGACAGAGATTAAAACAAGGGTAATTTCCCCATGGTCGTTGCTTGGCACCGTTTCTGCTTTGTTCAGCAGTGAGCTGAAGTTTAAAGGATGAAGCGCTGTCACTCAAACTGATTTCCCCCCACACCCTTCCTTACCGGGGTTAACCACTTGGCTGGTCACCAAGGGAACGGTGGCTCCCCTGCCCATCCCATTACTGTCCTATAACCTCACATGGGGCGCGTCACCATAATCTCATTAGTAGGTTGGATTTGCCATTGAAGCTTGAATTCCCATAACAGGAGGGGAGTGGGCTAATGCAATTAAGCAAATTAGAGTTTGGATCCATTGCACGATATTTATCCAATGTCATCAGAAAAAACTAGCTGGTTTTCTTTCTCTGACAGAAATATTAGCTACAACAAAATACCCCAGTCACCCTTATGTCAGATTCATCCTGTAGAGTGCTCTGCCATAAGGGTGTCTCTGCAAGTGGAAAGGAAATTACTCCCTTGACTGAAATCCTGAATCATCTCCCCCTCTTTTTGACAAGTCTTCCATCATGGTGGTTCTGATTGTTGATTTTAGCTGTGTAACATCAGTGGTGTTTAAGGCAAAGTAGGTAAAAGAATTGCTTCAGAGACTTTACACAGTAATGAGTGACTGTGATTTTGTATCTGGGTGGTGTTTTGGTTTCTCCATGCTTATGGTAGGTCACAGTGGGCACTAGATTGGATCACAACTCCCACTGATTTTATGACTGTTTTGATACAAAGTGCTTTTTAAGTGCTACAAATTACTGTTCTAAAGTATGCCGACTTTTCTGGAGATAACTCAGGCATGCGCAGTAATTCTCTGGAAATGTAGATTATTAAATGCCTAAGATGGAGTTTTCTGCCTTTTGTCAAGGGGTTTTGAGGCTAACTTGGTTCTCTCCCTCTCCCTGCCAAGCAAACAAAGCAGCAAAGTGAACCGCAGCAAGAATCAGGAACCATAAATCTTTAACCAGCATCCTGGTGTGTGGGTTCCAAAGGCATCACATCTTTTTGGCAGCCTGGGAAGTGCTGGAGACAGTGGTACCTTCCTACAGATGCTGCTGCCTTTCTGTCCAAACATCTCTTCATGGGAAGGCAGACAACTGAATGGAGGACCTGGGAACCTCTACGTGTAGTATCCGTTGCTGAGTGCACAGGAGGTGGCTGCTTGTTCTCAGTAAGAGGGGCAGAAACACCGAGTGTCCTCTCAAATAAATCCCAGTCTGCCACTGGACACTGTGGGCAGAAGGGCTGAGAACATGGTTTATTGCTAAATAAGGTCATTGGTTATAAGCTCTGTTTCATAAAAAACATGGTCCTCATCGTAAGCTGCTTACAAAATAGACATGTATTATGTAGGCAGTGTACTTAGTTCCCAAGGATAATGTAATCTTAGCAGTTTTGCCTGAAAACTAGTAACTTCAAGGCTGAGTCAGTACTGAGAATATCTGTCACAAACTTAGTAGTGCAGATAATGTGGTGTTTACTTGAAATTGTCGTGACGGTATTTCAGTGACCGCGAACTCCCAGCGCAATAGAGCTGAAGTGGTATAGGAGTGAAATGTGAGTGTGCTGGTGCAGAAGAGACATGACCAAGGCTTGCAGAGTGAGCTCGCTGCTGTGGTGACAATAGCCATACAGTTTGGATTAAAGTGTTTTAGTATTTGTGATATCAGATTAGATAAAGACACACCAAAAATAAAAGGGTGAGATTAATGTTCTAAAATATCTTTTTCCCTCCCAATACCATTACAAGATGGAAATCAGGAACAAATTATTTCCCATGTAAGTTCTTACATAACATCAGTATAAAGTACTCACGTTTTGACTGTTTTGGTTTTTTTTTTTTCCTTTTATCATGTTCGGATTTAAATGCAGCCTTAATCCTGTATATCCTGCTATGAAGAGCTTAGATCTGTAATGTGTTGTACAGTCTTTAAAAGGCGCTATCCAGTGAAAAGTGTGTGGTAGCCTTGAGTTAACAATACAGGTTTCAATTCTTGATTTTGTACTTAATAGTTTTGCTTGGAGAATCTTCTTCATTTCGGACAAAGCAGAAACACTGAACACTGATTAAGAAAAAAAGGAAGGAATTTGGATGCTCTGTCCCTCAAGGTGTTCATGATCAGATTCAATGGGGCCCTGGGCAGCCTGGTCCAGTACCAGATCTGGAGGTTGGTGGCAGGGGGGTTGAAACTTGATGATCATTAGGGTCCCTTTCAACCCAAGCCATTCTATGATTCTATGATCCCATAATAGCAAGTTAAATCCTATGAATTTGTCCTGTATTCAGAATATTTATCATGCAGTGGGTAAGTGTGACTTGCTCTGGAGGAGGTGGGGTAGGAAAGCACGGCCCAGCCCATGCCGAGGTGCTCTGGATACCAAGGCACACACCTTGTTTCACCCAACATGGGGCAACAAGTGCACCAAGCAGTAGTTACCATTTCCCCCTTCCTCCCTAGTTCTCTTTCAATTGGTCTATTGCAAGAGAGCAGTGATCTGGCCTAAAGGGCAAAGATGATTTTCATACTCTGGATGAGCAGGAGATGAAGAAAAGCACAGGTATGCTTAAGGGAAAGAGTAGTAGAAGAGAAAAGTAACGCTAGAAGTGAGCCTGCCTTTCTGTGCTCTGGGTGTGGGTTTCTGCCATGCAGTCACGTAAGCACAGTGGGTGTTTGCTTAGACTGCAGGATCCATTCCTATCTTTATAATCTTTTCTGGAGCTCATTAAAACAGTGCCTAGCTTGAGATGATGAATGCTTTTCTTGAATGGAGAAAGTATGGGGTACAGAATATATAATTAAAGCAACTAAAGAGAGCTGTAAAGTTACAAATGATGATAAGCTTAAAAATAATTAGTGACAAGTGCCAATTTAATAGATGCTAAAGATCTTCCTGCTTCAAAGGAGACGTGTTATAAAAAAATGATGCTCATCTCTGGAGCGTGCCACTGCATATTCCCAGAGCAAAAGTCCAAAAGAAGTGAGAACACGACCTGTTGTATGGCAGAAGCACTGCAAGATCCAAATACATCGCTGCTGATGGACAGCAAGCAGGATGAGTCAGGTGTGCATTGTTTCCACTTGGAGATGGCTGTCATACTGGTGTGCCATGTATTATTGTTCATTGCCTGCTGCTGAAGGAAGGTGCCCCAGTTTTTAATATGAGCACTTGGTCTGAATAGTCGCACACGGCTTTTATTGAGGAGAAGTAACATTGATCCCTGTAGAAAAGGCAGAAGTGACTAACACCAAAACAGAATAGGGGAAATAAAGAGATAAATATAATAGACCTTTACAGTTCCACTACAGGGAAGGCTCTTGTTATGATACAAATGATACATTTGTGTGTCTGTGACAGTGAATTAAAAATGAGAGGAATAAGCTTGCTGTTGAAATATAACTGCACTGCAGTGCTGCTCATTAGCTCCCACATTAGGCTGGCAGTCCTCCAAACAACGTTGCTTGCCCCAAAAGGAGTGAGTGGCTTCTTCACCAGTTAACACAGGAAGCAGAGGGGCCTCATGTGGTGTGGATTTGGCAGTGTGGGCACTGGCCTGAAGCAGGCAGCAGGTATCACATGTGGCCACGTGTCTCACAGAATCACAGGGGTTGGAAGGGACCACAGGAGATCATCGAGTCCAACCCTGGAGCTAAGGCAGGTTCCCTACAGTCGGTCACACAGGCAGGTGTCCAGATGGGTCTTGAATATCTGCATTAAGGGAGATTCCACAACCTCTCTGGGCAGCCTGTTCCAGCGCTCTTTCACCATTACAGTAAAGTTCTTCCATGTTTGTATGGAGCTTTTTATGTTCAAGTCTTAGGCCATTACTTCCTCCTCCCTCCCCTCTTCCTGGCTCCTTTTTGTCTACTGGGAAAAGTGCAGGTAGAGAGATAATGCAAGTCGTTGGCAAGCTGCACTGATGTTACTAGTGGAATGAGGAAAGGTTGAGCCAGTTCTCTGCAGACTGTTCTCAGTTAATGTGCTTATTAATCCCAATGGATGGCTTTTTAGATGCTTCTGATCAGCTGCTTCCTTTCTTTTAGCCCACAGAATAGTTCCTTTTCAGGGCGAACTAAAGTTATCTTCTTATCTTCAGGAATCTTTCTTGGCCATCCCGATAAAATGGAAATGCTAATGAAGTTCCAGTGATAAAGGACTGCCCCTCTGGGGCCTAAGAACACCTTGGGCTTCTATGCGGCCTTTCCATGAATTTCTTTGAAGAACACTGGGGTTTCTTTTTGCTAGTATCAGTACCCCTCCATTCCATATTTACTCATGTATCATTTTCTAAGCTTTGTTCTGTATTTGTTAGCTTAGTCTTCCTGAGAACTGTTCTACATCTTGTCATTACTTGTTCTACTCAGTCACGTATTTCTCTTTTACTTTCCTTAATTCAGCTATCTCTGAATCTTTACAAATCTCTCCTTACCCTATTTAGTTAACACATGAATGAAGGATGCTCTAGGGCTGAGAGCAAGGAAATCAGTTTGTGTTGCTGTTTCCAGATGTCACTGACCTGGAAGAAGGAGTTAGGGCGTGTGTTTTGAGGTGAAATGGACAGAACTTTGCCATAAGCAATTTGTGAATTGAGAATTATTCATAACCATTGTGTTAGGAGTAAACAAAACAAATCAATAAATTTGGGAAAACCATAAATAGACCGAGGGCAGGTAGCAAACATATACAGACACAAAATATGCTGAGTACATAATTATCCACTCCGCTTTGGTCTCTGATCTTTCATGGGTCTAAATTTAATTTACCACAAAATTGTCTATTACCTAATTTTATTAAGATCTTCCTAGAGCATGTCGCAGTGGTGAGCCCCCAGAATAACATTTTGCTATCAGCCAATTTGGTGAATGGGGACATTCACTTCCCCTTCTAAATTGTTAATAAATAGGTTGCAGATGCCAATTATATTGTGATAGCCCTTGACAAATTCAGCAATTAATCGCTTTCCATTTTGCCTGTTATTCCCACATACTTCTCACCTTGTGGTGAGTTTTCAGCTCGTCGCAAGATGAATTTGCCCAGAGAAACTGTGGTGCCGCATCCCTGGAGGCGCTCAAGGCCAGGTTGGATGGGGCCCTGGGCAGGTGAGATGCTGGGGGGCAGCCCTGCCCATGGCAGACTGGGACTGGGTAGGCTTTGAGGTGGACTAATTATACACAGGTAAAAGTATTCAAGTGCATTTAACATAAGATATTAAGATGTTAGCTAGCCCCATGCTATGGCATTGCTGCTTTGGACACAGAATATTACAGCTTTACTTCCGTTACCAGGCAAGACATTGGATGAAAAGGTATTTCTTCCTTCAGAAGCCATGAAGAGAGTCCAAATGCTCTCATATGATGACAACCAGGAAACTCCTCCTTCTCACCTGTTATTCCTGTAATTTTTTTATTAATTAAATTAATTAAAAAAAATATTCCAGCGTAATTCAGAGCTGAACTCTACAAACTGAGATGTGGTAATTCAATTCATTACGAGATTATACCACGTTTTTTGCAAAACAAGGAAAGCAAAGCTTATCTTTGACATCTGAATAGGAGGTGCTAGCAGTATTTAAATGCACAATTTAAAGTAAATAGCCGACTTGCTAAAAGAGCTTGGAATTCTGAGTATACCACTAATTGCCCATCTATGGAGATGTTGAAGGCCAGGTTGAATGGGGCCCTGTGCAGTCTGATCTAGTGCCTGATTTAGGGGTTGGCAGACCTTGCCATGGCAGGGGGCTGGAACAAGCTGATCATTAAGATCGCTTTCAACCCAAGCCATTCTACGATTCTAATTCTACTTGTGGTGATTTCTCTATGCCTTTGTACTTCGACTGTGCCTCCGTCTTGCCCTGCAGTCAGTGATCTACTTTCCAAGCATCCCTCTGGCATGTGGAAATCAGCCTCACTTGCTTGTACTTCTCTCTGCATCAAGATAATGCATTCCTGCTCATTGCCTTGTGTTCCTTTCAGGCCTTTGGGTTTTGATCCCTAGTCAATGACAGGAGGATGAGAGTGTGCATGTTCTTTCAAATTCAATGACTGCACAACTCACTGTAGAGACCGCTCAGACGGGTTAAGCTGTAGGAGCTAACTTTGTGCTTGCCTCGAAGGTGCTGTGCAGTCAAGGGCTCAGCTGTCCCACAGTGAAGTGCCCCAAACTTGGATGAATGAGTTGGATAGAAACAGTGTGTAGAAGCACTGCCAGGGAAGCAAACCTTATTAACCAAAGTCGGCTCTTGCTTTGAAGGAACTAACACTACAGGCAGAGGTCCTAAAGTTTTAGGATCAATTGAAGGGAGATGAATTGACATTAGTGCAAAGAGACAAAACAAAGAATGCAGCATTATCTGTCCAAAATGGACCAACAAGGCTGGAAGCTGGGCTGGGCATTGGGTTGTAGGGGAATCAGTTTTGGATGGAGGTGCTTAAATTCTGCCTAAGCCCTGAAGTCCCTTATAGGAGCTCTTCATGCAACTCTTTCCATTCCCCATTGAATTCTGGCAATCAGTAATATTTTAACAGTAAAGAGCTAAGGCCTTTATTAGCAGGATGTTGTGCAAGTAGGGAACAAGCAGCCACAAGCGCAGTGTGCCTCTGGGGACCAGGAATAAAGCTTGAAAAAAGCTCTTTAGGGCTTTGAATCCTCCAAGGAGAGATAGCAGTAGAGGGAAGAGACTGAAAAAAATAATAATCATCATCATGGTGAACTTTAAATGTCACACATCGGAGCTATGCATGGGTTTGTTGTGAATGTGTTACTGTAGCACCTGCTGGCCCTGGTGAGGATTCCTCTGGGATGCATAATCACAGAGCGCACTGTGGCCAAGAAGAAATTACAGCTCGTGATCTGCAATATATGAAGAGGGGATAATGACAGACTTGGCCAGGCGAATGCTGCTTTATCCATATGAACAGGCTGCACGGACACGTTTGTGTCTTTGTTTTCTGTTTGTGTTGGTTCTATAAACATCAGCACTCCCTCGCAGCTCCGAGTCCGGCCATTGAAGTTGGCTGTTCCGAGTGTGTCATTGAGGTGCCCTGAAATAGGGATTTGAAATAGGAGAAAATAACAGCTTAGGCTCAGGCTACTGTAAGCTGGGCAGGCTGAGGGACACATTTACATTTAGATTGAGCCTCTTCACATCTTCTCCGAGTAATTGTAAACTCTCTTCTGCCTCAGCCCGGGAAAGGAATCTCCGGAGCTCCGAGCTGCCAAACTGCGCCTTGCACTTTGTAAAACATGTGATACCTAATCTAGGCAGTCAGGCTTAGCATCTACTTTTCATAATTATTTGTGCAAATACGACTCGGTTATCAAATGTCTGCATTAATCGGACAAAGGGTATCAGCGCTGCCAAAATAAATTTGTTGTCAAAGTGTTATGTCTGATTATATGTGTTATTCAAGCAACACCCCGGCGTGCTATTATGCTGAGAGCCACACAAGCATGTATGAAACCGTTCCCCCACCAGGGAGTGTATGACTGATTTACGATAAGAGACAACAATTGGACATTACGAGCAAATAAAAAGAATAGGAGAGAAGAATGAGAGTAAATAGGGCAGTTGGTGCCTGCGTGTTCCTGTGAGGACCATTAGAGAGTCTGAAGTAAAGGAAAGAAATGATTTGATATAAATAAATGTGAAATGCGATAGCAGCAATCCTTACTGGGCGTTTGCCCAACCCAGTGGAGATTTCTGTGGCATGTATTTAGCTTTCAAGACGGACTCCTATTCTTGCTCAGACATTTATGGGGATATCTGCTCTCCTGTCCCTATGGAATCATACAATCATCAGGTCCAACCATCACATCATGCCCACTGACCATGTCCCTCAGTGCCACATCCACATGGTTCTTGAACATCTCCAGTGAGCCCACCACCCCCCCTGGGCAGCCTGTGCCACTGCCTCACCACTATTTTGGAGAGGAAATTTTTCCTAATATCCAACATAATAACAACAACAGCAACAATTGCATTGAGGTATATGCAGATTTGCAGGGTAAGCAAAGCAAACAGGACTCCATCCAGCACTCAGGTGTCCCATGTTATTTCCCCCAGCTGATTCCCAGCCTTTCACACAGGCATTTCTTTCCCCACCTCCCTAATTCCTTCCCCTCCAGTGCAAATAATTCAGGCACTGTCTCTCAGCCATTGTATGTGGAAAAGTGGCTTATCTCGAGCCGTGCTTTTCCCTTTCATTTTCCTTTTGAACCGAAGTGTTACAGTCATGGAGCAACCGAGTCAAAACATAGTACCAGTAAATTATTACTGCGCAGTTCCTCTTTCATCACATGGCTTCAACACATTGCAGAGCTAAATGGGGAGGCTGGGATTGATGGTCTGCTCTCCCAAGGGAAAGAGGCAGCACATGAGAGCCAGACTTCCTGATAGCTATTTTCTAGGGCAACATCCATAACATTTAAGATTTCCATAATTAATATTTCCGCAATAATACGTGTTAGGATGAAATACAACTGTCATCTCTCACTTTAAGTTTCTAGAGTTACAGAATCGTTAAGGCTGGAAAACAACATTAAGATTACCTGTTAGCCCATCACCTTGCCCACTAACTGTGTCCATTAGTACAACATCTACATGTTTCTTTAACACCTCCAAGGATGATGATGCCACCACCACCTCCCTGGGCAGCCTGTGCCGCTGCCTCACCACTCTTTTTGAGAATAAACTTTTCCTCATATCCCCCCTGAAACTCTCCTGGAGCAACTTGATGCCATTGTCACTCGTCCTATTGCTGTTACCTGGGAGAAGCGGCTGACCATCATTATGCCACGACCTCCTTTCAGGTCATTGCAGAGAGTGAAAGAGTGAAGAGAGCCTCCTCTTATCCGGACTAAACACTCTCAGTTCCCCCATCCGCACCCTGTAAGACCTGTGCTCCAGGCCCTCAAAGCTTCATTGCCCTTCTCTGGATGCATTCCATAGCCTCAATGCCTTTCTTGTAGTGAAGGGCACAAAACTGAACACAGAACTCGAGGTGCGGCCTCACCAGAGGTACAAAGGGAGTTCGCTGATTTTTCTCCTCCCTAGAGCACATTTTTAAGGGACTTTGCCCACGGAAACGCTGCCGGTCCCCCGCTGCCTGCAGACCAGCGGTACCTGTTGCATCAGTAACACGCGGAAGCAACAGCAGCGGTGCCGCTCTCCAGTGGGAGAAACCTGGAATTATCTCAAGAAATCTCAAGTGCTGCTGGCGGCGGAGCACAGATCAGCCCCCACCCTCGGTGCCCCCCGGTGCCAGGACCCCGTTTGCTATCGACGCGAGGCGCCATCCGGGAACACCGCCCCGGGCGGAGCGCTGCGCCCCGCGGGAGGGCAGCGGGCGGGGGGCGGAGCGGGCGGGCACTGCGCGCTGCCGGGGAGCGGCTCTGCCCGAGCGGCCGCGGCTCCGTGCGGCTATTTCTGGAGCCGGGCGGGGGCGGCGGAGCCGGGGCTGCGGGCTGCGCTTGGAGGAAGGGGGTTCGGGCGGCATCGGGCTGAGCTGGGAGGAGGGAGAGGAGGAGACGGGTACTGCTGAGGGATTTGGGTTCGTTTCATAGAAACAAATCAGTGCTCGGGAGAGAGAGGCGAGGAGGAGGAGAAAGGAGGAGGAGAAGGAGGAGGAGGTGGTAATGGGGGGGGGAGGGCGGGAAGAGGGGGATCGAGCGAGGAAAGTGTGAGGGCTGTGGCAGGGAGCAGCAGAAGTGATGAGAAAGCGAGCGGGGAGGCTGCAGGAGGCTGCCCGAGCCGCCGCCGCGCTGCGCAGCCCCCGCCGCCGGCAGCCCCCATGGAGGCGCTGAACGGGGCCGGCGAGGCGCTGCGCCCGCCGCCCTCCCACCTCCACCCGCACGCCGACAAGAAGCGGCCGCACCGCGCCCCGTCGCCCGCCAGACCCTTCCTCAAGGACCTGCACGCCCGCTCCGCCGCCAAGCCGCCGCCCGCGCCCCCCAAGTCCCCCGCGCTGCCCGGCCGCCCCCCGCCGCAGCCGCCCTCGCCGCAGCCCGGCGCCCACCCGCCGCCCTCGGGGCTGCTCTCCGCTCCGGGCCGCCTCTCCCGCCGCCCCTCCGCCCCGGGGGCCAAGGCCGCTCCCGTCGCCGCCGCCGCCGCCGGCAGAGCGGGCGTCAAGGCCGCCGCCTGCGTTAAGCGGGCGCCCCGCGGTCCGGAGCCGGCTCCCTGCGGCCGCGGCGGGGGACGGCAGCCCGGCGGCGGCGAGGCGGCCCCGTCGCCCGGCAAGGGCAGGAAGGCGAAGCGGGGCGGCGCGGCGGGTGGAGGAGGCCATGCGGCGGCGGCGGCGCTGGTCCGCGTCGGGCACACGGACAGCAGCTCTGACCTCTCCGACTGCCCCTCCGAGCCGCTGTCCGACGAGCAGCGCCCGGCCCCGGCCGCCAGCAGCGACGCCGAGTCCGGCACCGGCTCCAGCGACCGCGAGCCGCCCCGCTCCGTCCACGTCTCCGGGCGCGGAGCATCGCTGCCGCTCCCCGGTGCTCGCGGGGAGCCCACGGCCCCGGGCGCGGGGAGAGCGCCGAGCCGCGGGGAGCAGCGGGCGGCCCCGGAGGAGCTGCAGCGGGAGGTGGAGGAGCTGCGCTCGGAGAACGAGTACCTCAAGGTGAGCGCTGCGGGGAGCGGCCCCGGGGGCTGAGGGCCGTGGCCCGGTGCAAAGGGCGGAGGGGGATGGGGGCGGTTTTGGGGCGCTCTGTAGGGGTGGTGGGGAAGGCCGGTGCAACACGTACTGCGCCAGCGCTGTGCCGGTTGTTGCGGCGGCTTTGAGCTACCCGGACTCTGTCAAAAGCTCTAAGCGCTCCAGCGGTCAGCGAAGCCTGGCTTTCCAGGAACTGTTTTCCTCAATATCGCCCTTTAAAAAACGCCTTAGAAAGACGTTTGCTCCTTTGATGGGGAGAGGACGACAGCTCTCTGCGCGACTTAGTGCTGAAAGGATAACGCCGGCAGAGCCGAGAGCCGCGGGTACGGCCGGGACGCGGTCGTACCCCGAGCGTGTTGCACCGAGGGAGCCTTTGGCTTAGAACATGATCTTTTGGCACAGCGAGAGGCCGCGTCCATAAAGATCTATAAATAAATAAACTCGCATCATCTCGTAACCGCAGCTACCCTACGGTGTGAGCCTGCTGCTGCTGCTGCTGAGCACGGCGTTGGCTCCACGAGTTCTGCTCAGATGAGGGATGGAAAAGAAGGAGGGCGGCGGTGTGCGCTGCTCTGACTGAGGGCTCTGGGCCAAGGGACGGTGCTTGGCACAGCAGGAGGTGAACGGTGTGAGTGATGCTGCGGGGTTGTTCCCCGGGTCTAGTGATGCTTAGTGAGATGGGAAAAGGAGCGAGCAATGATGCAGCAAAATTTTCAGATGGCACGAAGTTGTTTTTTTGACCTGAAGTTCTGTCCGGTATTTGTCGGAGTTGATGTAAACAGAGGTTTGGCCTCCGGGAACGATAGAAAAATGAAGGCTGAAGTCAGGGAATAAATCTCAGTACTGAAAATATGAAGCGTTTGGAGAGAAGTAGGGTGTAGGCTTCAAGTGTGTTTCATTAGCTCAGGAGTGTCCTGAGAGCTGGAGCAATGCAAATCTCTGCTCGGTGTGGAAGCGTGGGCAGAATGGGTTTGGTTTCCTTGAGAACTGAATAAACAAAAGCATGATAGGCATTATAATGTTGTATAGATCCACAGCTGCTGTGTGGGTCTGTAGGTGTGCCTGAAATACTGCGGGCACTGTTGGTCACCCGGGAAAGAATAACACAGAACTAAACTGATAAAGTAATTGGGACGTAGCGGAGCTTTCATAACACTCGTTGGATGGAAAACACTGGGCTGTATCATAGAAGTGTGATATCAGTCTGTAAAACGATGAGTAGCACAGAGAGCCTTCGTCAGAGGCTCTGTTTTACTCACAGCCCAGAAACAGGAGGAGAGGGGATGAGATCTGGGCTGATAACAGGAACGGCTGTTAGGAGTAGGTAGACTGGTGCTGCTGCCAGAAGGGAGCCCAGAGCACAGGGGCAGCCAAGAAAGCTGTGGGAGATCCCTTTGCCTTGTAAGATCTCCCTAAGTACCACACTAAGGCTTGAACCCCTGTGTAGAATGTGTCAGTCCTCCTGTTTCTTGCTGAAGATAATTTGTAACAGTTCAGAGTTGAAAATAAAAGGGATAGTCCGTTGGCTGGGGGTTTGGCGGTGGTGTAACTTAGACAAAGAGCTTAATTTCATATTGTTTCAAGCTGTCACTCTGTGGCTTCAGGTCTTTCCCCTTGTTGCCTTTATCATCTATAGTGGTGTGACCCAACCCTGCCCTACCTCAGGCCACAAGTATTGTAGAGCCTGGTAGAATGACACAGGCTGCTTTCTTAGGGATCCTTGTCCTAGCTGATGTCCGGTGGATGTTTGCTGGTTGGATATTAGGAGAAATGTCTTTTCAGAAGGAGTGGTGCTGCAGTGGCACAGGCTGCCCAGGGAGGTGGTGCAGTCACCGTCCCTGGAGGTGTTCAGGAGCCGTGTGGATGTGGCACTAAGGGGTATGGTCAGTGGGCATGGTGTGATGGGCTGATGGTTAGATTAGGTGATCTTAATGGGCTTTTCCAACCTTTATGATTCTGTGAAATGACTGTGTGGTCCTTCTCTTCTTCTTGGCTACCTGGGTGCATGAACTCTTGGAAGCATTGCTCCTTTCTTGGGTTGTTTGGAATTGACCAAACGGCTCAGAAGTTTAGAGGAGAATTCCCAAACTTTCCTTTCTCTTGCTAAGGAAGTCAATGGAAGCACTTCTTTAGTCCTCTGCAAATTAAAACCGCAGCACTGCACAAGCTGTTGATTTGTGGGTTTGTTCCTTGTGCCTCTTACAAGGCAGCTCTCTCGCCTGGTAAGAAAGAGTGGGCTTTGTTTCTCGTCTAACTGGAGGGGGGGTGATGGAATAATGGGGAAGCTGTCAGCCCGGAGGAGACAAATGATTAGATAAATCCCTGAAGAACATGTTAATTTCCTGAGCGTGTCCATATGCCGAATTTCGTACTTTTCACTCCTCCTTTTCCCTTCCCACATCTGGAATGCAGCAGTAAGTGAACATGATCTTAAAGCCTATTTCAGGGGAATTTATGTTTCACTTAGGAAGGACTCTCATGTATCTTTCTCATATCTGCAACAGGTTACAGAATGTAGTGTGTGTATATCAGTGTGAATAGACACATGTACAAAGGTTTACTTCATGCTGAAAGTTGGCACCTTGCATGTTTCCAGGCACTGTGCTTTTACTTGGAGAATAGGATCTGGCTCTAGAGGTAGAATTGCAGAATATCCTGAATTGGAAGGGACCCATAAGGATCATGGAGTCCAACTCCTGACTCCACACAGCACCACCCAAAATTCAAACCCTATGTCCGAGACTAGTATCCAAACACTTCTTCAACTCAGGCAGCTCAGGGCCCTGACCATTACCCAGGGCAGCCTGTTCCATGCCCACCACCCACTGGTAAAAAAAATCCTTTTCCTAACTGCCACCCTGACCGGTGGCTTCATGCCAGCTGCCTGCAACGTGAGACACTTGCACGGATTGGCTCGGGATTGCATTGTGAAGACTGTCTTTTACTCTGTTAACTTCATCACAGATTTCAGTTTCTTGGACTTCTTGTATAACCTCACTGCAGCTACCTGTGTGGGAAAGCTGTAGTGCTACAGTGGTGTGTAAAAGGTGTCACTTATTTGCTGAGGCAAGAGTTAACCATGGTGGCTGCCTCTGTGGAGCCTGAAGGTTGTTGGGAGGTGCTAGGAAAGGTGCGGGCTCAGTGACCACCAGGCAGCGCTATCCAAAGGAGCAGACAGTGGCCTCACAAGGGACTTGCTTGTCCTTCAGCGCTGAGGTCTCAAGCATTTGGAGAGCCATCCTGCTCTATGCAAATCCCGGGGGACACAGAGAGGGTTTCTGCACGTTGTCAGTCTCTGTGAAAGATCAGGGATCCTGAAGAAGAAGGACCAAGTTCTGACAGCTAAGAATGTTCTTGCTTCATCTTGGCAAAAGTTTCTTTCAGCCTGTTCTGATTAAATAAGCTTGCTAGCAGAAACAGCGATGATTTTTTAGTCATGAAATATATGTATTTGACATGTGCCTCTTCTCTGTTTACACCCTTCATAGCCTGTATCTGAAAAAGCTTCACTATGATGCACATTGCTTCTTACCGTCCTGAAAATGCCCCGTGTCACTTGGCATTGCTGTTTGTGAGCGTGAATGCTGCTGTGTGCACCTGCACAAAAATATACTCTAAACTCTTTGGGATTTCTTAGATATCATCTGGTTTATCTTGGTTAGTCTTTATTCTTTCTACGTTCACTTTTATCTGTGACACATGGTGGATATAAAATGATTAAGTGGCCACTTCTGGCACCTTACCATGCTTGAATACATCTCCAGGATGCTCATTTTTGTTTCAATGCACAATGTGTGTCATACGAGGCTATCCTACTTTTCCCAGCTCCCTTGAAACAGTAGATCCTCTCGAGGTGAACTTCACCTTCAGCTGTGGATCTCCAGGATCTGCGCAGAGCAAAATGATGCAAAGCACCAGGACCAAATGTTTCACCTAGTGAGCACTGCAGGGGCTCCCAAAATAGGGGCTGCCCCCATCTGTGTGACAGAGGCAACCAGCAGAGGAGGTGCTGGGATGGGAACAGCAGCAGTACCTGAACAGAGCAGGTTGGTGTGAGAGCCAATGTAACCAGAGGCTCCAGGGCTTCCTGAACTTGTTTTGCAAGAGGCAAAACTCAAGGCTGCTGCTTTCTTTGCAGCCAAAGCCTTTTACAGTGTGTTTATCCCTGCTGCAGTTGGTGAAGCGCTAAGGGGAATGTGTTTATTCCCTAGCAGTAACACCATCTCCTACATAAAGACTGTTCAAGATGTTTAAAACATGAAAACAAAAAATGATATAAAATCACAATGTGTGAATCTTGTGTTTCTCAAGGACTTTCTAGAACTCCTGGATGTGCCGGCACCATAGCAATTGCCCATTTATCTTCCACATCTCCTCGCTCTCATCTCATTTGACTTAGACTTGATTGAAATAACCTTTCCTTTAAGAAGAGGTACTGGCAATAAGCTGTAAGTGTGACTTACAGCTAAATTGAAAAATAGTTTTGGTGTTTTGTTTTTTTACATGGATAATTGAATTTCAACCTTCTCTTGCATTTACTTAAATACTGTACAGTGGATTGGTTTTGCACACTTCGGTCTCTCCTGTTTGCAGACATTACCGAGTTAATACGTGGCTTCTGGACACTGAGGCATTCCTGGTTTGCAGATGTTACCATCTGTTCACTGATTCATTCTAATTCAGCAGATCCTCTAAACTTTCAGTTTGCTAGTATACATATTTGCAATTGCATGCTAAAGCGCTCAGTACTTATATTTCTTTCATGCTATTTTTGGTGCGTGATTTCTCCCTGACAGTAGTTTCCAAGATTTTGTTTGTTTGGACTTAAGGTTGCATTCTAGTTTTAAATCTGTATTTGTGCTCTGAATTAAGAGCTTTTCTTCTTTTGGCCAGCAGCTTGGCTCAGTGCAAGTGGGCCAGTGAGCTGACCTGGGCTCAGCTGCTGTTGCAGTAGGAGGTTGCTGAGGCCCCTGTCCCACCTTTATATGTAGGTCGGGGGTCTACTTTGCACTGTGCTTCCTCAAGGAAAACTGTTGAGGTTTTGTTATTTCTACATCCACTGGTGTATCCATCACTTATGCTTTCAGGTTGTCCAGAGGGCTCAATGAAGCACAACCAAAGTACTGCCGGGTGTATGGCTCTCTGCTTGTTTTATTTCCATGTGTGTACTCCATGGGCTGTGCAAGAGCATGGTTGGTGGGCATGGCTGGAAAATGTGCTTTGAGCCCTCATTACGGATCTCAGCCAGTCTGGCCAGGTAGATGCAGGCAGTCAGTTGTGCAGTCAATTGTGCAAGTATTCCTGTTTCTTTGAGGGGGAATGACTCAGCTGTGAGCATGGGTTACTCAGTGTAATAGCTGACTCTAATATCTTTATTTTTTTAAGAATCCCAAACAAAGCAGATTCCTGTAATTTACCCTTAATTATACCTCATCATAAATTAAGTCAATATTAAAAATGTATGACATCAATAAAGATATTAATGGGGGCAATAGCTTTTCTTCTGACAGGCAAGTCTTCACTTTGCATGATACAGATAGGCAGCAACATTATCAGCGTGTATTTGAGCTACATAATGTAAGCTGCACCCATGCTTTTGCCTTTTAGCCAATGCACCTTGACACAGTAGACAGACATGGCAACAGTGCATCCTTATTTTCTTGCTTTACCACTGAAGTCCAGGGGAATCCCACAGATGGAGAACCTATGTACATGTTCTGTGCTGATGAGCCACCCAGTGACCTCAGGCGGGTGATCCCTTTTGGACCCCAAGTGACTGGCTTCTAGGAAGTCATTTATACCAAGTAAGCAGCAAGACTCAGGAGCCGGGAGCACAATCAACTTGGATTTCTACTGCAAATTTAGTTTGCTGCTAGTTGAAGTGTCTTTATTTCCCACATTTCCGTTCTCTCTTTCTTAAAACCAGCACAACATCTGGAAAGAAAAGCAGTTTAGCTTTTTCCTAAACAATGTGTTTTCTTGCGGGACTTTGCTTGCTGCTGTTCTTTCTGAAGTCTATAACTTTATTATCATATAATTAAAGGGGATCAAGAGGAGGCTCTCATTCCCTACGGGAGCATACAGAGAAGTGAAGTTTCTACCTGCATTTAACCTTGGAACTTCAATTACAGGTTTGGGATCTTGGAGCAGGTCCTCCCTGTTTAAGGCAGGGAGCAGGCTTCACCACTTGTTAGACACACAAAGACAGATGCTGGCTTCCTTATTTGTTTATTTTAATTAGCCTTACGTGCTTATTCTGGTCTCTCTTTTCAGTTTTACAAAATTAAAGTCCACGGTATGAAATTCAACGCCTCTTGAGAGAAAGATTTAGTACTCACTCACAATAATAACAGTAATAATAACAGTATATTTGAATGAAGTCAGAGATTGGGATTTTCAGGAGCTTCAGCCTCTGAAGCCTCTGGTTGGCCTCACCCTTGTGTCAGTGGAATCTCACCAAGAGGGACAGTGAAGTCCTCTGGAAGGGACAGGGAAAAGGCTTCTTGCTCTTGTTGGCTCTTGGAGGATTGTAGTACCAAGCCTGATGTCTCCAGCATAGAATCATTAAGGTTGGAAAAGACCAGTAAGGCCATCTAGTCCAACTGTAGACCCATCACCACCATGCCCACTAACCCATGGTCCTAGCACGCCAATCTGGGCCTGCAGCATTGCTCTACACCAAAGGTGTGGACAAATGAACTTTGCTTCCCGTCTTTTCTGTGCACAAGTTGCTTCAGAGCGGGACTGGGAGCTGTCCTGGTTTCGTAGGTACAGTTGTAACAGCAATGACTTGGAAGGTGCTGACACGAGGTTTCGATGCTTGAGTTTGGTGCTGCGGGTTTTGTTGTCATATATTGAGAGCAAGATCATGTCTGTCCTGTAGCTAGTAAAAGGCTACCCCAGGATCCACATTTATGTGCTGCCATACAACATCTGAAGGACATACAGTTGCTCTGTGTTTCAAAGAATGATTATTTCCAGTATTTCAAGAGGAGATATATTTGGACCTGCTCCCATACCTGTACTTTTAATATATAAACACAGGACTTTGTCTTGCTGCCACAGGAGGCCCAGTCTGTCCCTTGAGTTTTCCTCTCCCAGCTGGTAATGCCCTCAAGCACTGGCCCAGGGCAGTGTAGCAGGAGTGGCTGCTGGCTGCAGCCTGCACAGCCAGTTTTCTGCTCCCTACACAGACTCATTTTTTCCCTCCTTGTATTTGCATGTGTGTTGCTCTGTTTTAAAACTCCTCCAGAGGTTGCTGCATTGCTGAATATGAGGGTTAGGAGATATTCTGATTTATATATCAAAGTTTTGGGAGTGGAAAAAATAAACCAAAACAACCTTGCTACTTTTTGGAGAATTTCTTTGGTGGGAGGAAAAAAACTGAATTAAGGCACAGGGTGACCTGAGGGCAGGGAGAGCACAGAGAGGATTTGGGACTCCAGTTTCAATGGGGCGCTGATTGCAGGGGCTGGGTTGTTTGAAATGATGATGGTTTCCTTTTCCAAATGTGGTGTTAGTAAATACTTCAAATTCAAACACAGTGGATTACTTGTTGTTAGAAACTGACCAGATTTATTAATTCCAGGAATTGACACATAGACAAGAAATAAGGTAATAAAATTGTAGTTTGCAGGCCATTTGATGCACTAAAGCCATTGCTTTGTTCCTAATGTATATGTAGGACTATAAACTAGATCCCATAGATTTAGTGGTAACAGATATTCTCCTTCATTACAGAATTGTGTTGAAAAAAATTATCTCAGTTTATGACCAAATTATTTATCCAACGTTTGAGTTCTGAAGATGATTTTAAAAGTTAATTGAGCTTAAATCTGGTTGTACTTGATTCATTTCCTGAGTCTGCAGGCAGCCTTAAGCAATAACTCTGGTCCTATTCATGTCAGAGGGCTGTATTAGCTCTGACAGCTGCGGACTGCACTCTTGGTACCATCTCCTAAGCCACAACACCTGGCTAATATGCTGCTAACACAAAAATGTGCTTCTTTTCTCATGTTCAGCAGTTACTGCTGTTTTCTAACCAGTTTCTAAAGCCTTGGCATTTTCTTCTGTGTCTCCATCTTTATAGAGTACCACCTGGTATTGTAGGGTTTCAGAATATGTCATTGCTGCAGAGCTCACTTCTGTTGCTGCGCTGTTACTCTGCAGCCTGGATATGGCTCCAGAATGATGAAGCTCGTTTGGGAGTCCCCAGGAGCTCCTCCACCTGCACAAATACCCTTATTCCTGCAGCTGCCCCAGGCAGCTCACAGCCAGAGTCAGGTGTTCCTTAGCTTTAACTCTGCAGAAATCTGAGTATGCTGAGAATGTATAGGAATACGGTGGGATTGGGAGAAAACCTGTCTGTGCTTTCTGAGATTTTATGAAGAATTGCGTGGAGACCTTGGAGGTCTGTACTGGTGGGAGCAGAGCCTTTCTGCTGAGCTTGGAGTGGTCAGTTCAGAAACAGCAAGCCTTGGGCTCACCCAAAATGTGATTTGTGCTGGTTCAGCTGAATTGAGTTAAAAGATAATTGTGAAATATTCAAGTTTTTGTATGTGGCTGGGATTTTTGTGGGAGTAGCACTCCAATTTCAACATAACTATGCTAATAAGGCTACAGAAGCTGGATGTGTCTTCTTTTGCTCTGTTGGTGAAGGTCAAGTGGAGTGAGATGAGTGTGGGTAGAAGCATGACCATCCATCCAGAGTGGCCATGGAACGGAGGAATAGTTGATAGGGAGTGTAGTCGGACACTGTGCTGGAAGGACTGGATGGATATGGTGCAGCCTGGAGGGGCTTTGCTGATAATGCTTACTCCAGAACAGCCTCTCCTCTACCTGCTGTGAGTGAGCAATAGGCTCCAGGTGGCCCTGGTGTTTCAGGTGCCATTTAGAAGTCTGAAGTGAGGTGGCAGTGCTGCCAGCCCGGGTGCAGTTTTTGCTTGGTTCAAGTTATGATTTCTACAGAAAAAGTAGTCTTTATAATGCCAAATGCAATGTAAAGACAGTAATTTAAAAATTGGTACTTCATTTCATACATCCTTCTCATTTCTCCTTATTTTTTTCCCCAAACTTAGTTCACAGCTAGTAGGGGTTTCCTCCCACACCGTAGCTGAGTGACTCGTACCCCTGAGCTTGGAAGACCTTTGTAAGAGTTTTAGCCCAGGAGCTTCAGCCCTGCAGAGATTAAACAAATGAGAATGATAGAGCTTATCCTGTTCAGCCACAAATCTTTAAATCTGACTTGAGAGAGCATGAGCTTCTCATGGAACAGTGTGGAACTGGGGCAGCTCAAGATGCCCAGAAAGGGATGACCAGGCCATATTCCCATGGCCTCAGTTTTATTTTGTGATCCTGTTACACACACAACTGAAACCCATTCTCTCCTGCATCCCACCCATCTGTCACTGAACATGTCCACGGTGCTGGCTCAGGTGGGAAAGCATCATCATATGGAGTAGCTCTATGGTTGGCACAGAGTAAGGGACAATCTTGTTTTTAGGAATCACTGGTTGTTAAAAATACACATCAGAAAGAGAAGCTGAGGTACTTTGTTAGGTAAGTTTACTGTAGTCCAAAGTTGAGGAATCAGTTCAGGTAGTGGCAAAGTATTACGTGTTTGTTATTTTAATTGGAGATAGTAAAAGGAAGGTGTTGCCAGTTTCGGGAGACAGGTAAGCATCTGGTCTGGCTTTAATTATTAAAGCAATTGCAAGAAATGTAGCAAGTATTCATTAGTTCAGCCTTAATTATTCAATGTTGCGATGAAACTTCAGTTCCTATGAGTTCTGGAGCTGCTCACTGCAGTCCTTATCACCTTATTAGTGGTATCCTAGTGACCGTGTTTCCTATTTGCTCCCATGGGTGAGATCTAGAGTTATGATGGAGCACTGTTTTGCCTTTTTCCCAGGATGAGCTGGATGAACTGCGGGCCGAAATGGAAGAAATGCGTGACAGTTATTTGGAGGAAGATGTTTACCAGCTGCAGGAGCTCCGGCGAGAGCTGGACCGGGCAAACAAGAATTGCCGCATTCTGCAGTATCGTCTCAGGAAAGCAGAACAGAAAAGCCTGAAAGTTGCACAAACAGGCCATGTGGATGGAGAGCTCATTAGGAGCTTGGAACAAGATTTAAAGGTAGGTGAGAGATTTGTATTCACAGCGAAAGGGAGCAGAACGTGGTTTGGCTCCCTGTAAAGGAAGTGAGGGTGACACACGAAACAGGCAGAAGTTCTCAAAATGTCAGCACCAATTTCCTTCTTCAGCAGTGGAAAATAAACGTTCAGCTTCTCATTGTAAGAAGATGTGTTAGCAAGTAAAAAACATGTGCTTAGCCTCAAATGAAAGAAAGGCTGTCGAATTATATTGCTGCACTTGAAAGATTTAAAGGGTTTTGTTTCACTGGCTTTATTCAAAACCTTAGATTTCCAAAACTGTACAAACAAGCCCTGATATGCTTCTCCCAATTCATTCTGTTTCCTTCCTTTCACTTCTTGCTTAAGTCAATAACTGAAAAAAAAAAGTAGTCGCCATTTCATTTCTTCTTGCCTAGCAATCTACACCCATGCAGGAACAGACTGTTACAGCCTCTTAGAGGAACAGACAGAGAATAGAAATACTACTCCCATAAAAACAAATTCCTGTTTAAAAAAAAAAAAAAGTGTTCATACTGAAACAATTTTCATATTTTTTTCAGACATGTTTTCATCAAGGCTAAGCTTTGTGTAAGCACGATGCTTATCTAGCTTTTCTTGTTATCTTTCCAACTATCACCATCGTGTAGCTGTTTTGAAAACAGCTGACGGCTGGAAGCAGTGAGCATTTGGTATTTGAAAATGCAGAACATAAAACCTTCCGAAGCTGGATTTGTTGGTTCCTGGCAGTGGAAATCTGAGTGACATAATCAAGTAGTCAAAATGTCAGACTCGATTCTCACTTTCATGGCAGGAACCAATTGATAATCTGTCACTCCTATTATGATAAGGTTATTCAGCAAAAGTCTTGTCCATGGGTATCCAGTGTTTTGGCTTGCCTGGCCCACACTGAGTG
Source organism: Coturnix japonica (assembly GCF_054131305.1). Taxonomy (NCBI): domain Eukaryota; kingdom Metazoa; phylum Chordata; class Aves; order Galliformes; family Phasianidae; genus Coturnix; species Coturnix japonica. Next base: position 46,120,280 of record NC_140664.1, read on the forward strand.
AAAAGGAATTGCCTAAGGGCCACATCTATGAAGACTGCTCTAAAAGTAACGCTTCCTAATTATTTCCATGGAAGCTACAACTGATACGAGGAACACACTAACACTATTAGAGCAAATTCTCAGCTATTCAACACTGTTTTTCTGTTTATGGGACTGTTCAGCCGACGTATCAAAATCCATAAACTTATTTGTCATAACTTGAGTTGGCACTGCACTGTGCCCTCTCTGTGCCCTGGGTTCAGACCAGATGGGGTTAATAGTGCACCAGATGTTTGATATCTGCTGAGTGACAGTTGTGCACTTGGGGCCAGGCAGGGTCACAGGTTGGATGTGCCTGATTTTGTCCATAGGTCCAAATGAAAGAGATAATCATGGAATCATAGAATGGCTTGTGTTGGAAGGGACCCCAAGGATCAAGTTCCAACCCCAATAATGAGTTTTGTAATTTGTTTGCTTTGTTTTTGCTGAATTTTTGTAGTTCAGTAATTCGTCATTTTGTGTGATGAATTACTGTTCTGAATTGTTTGGTAATAAATATTCTTTCCTGTTAGACTGGACTCATAAAATCTAAGCTAGAATATATTTCTGTTTTCTTATCGCTCCTGCCAAGGTATGATTACTGATGGAGAAGCAAATCTGGGTAGATGAGACTGTTGCATGAATGTGGCTTTGATGGATGACCTGTCAACTGTAAAGCACTATATCTTCCATTTTATCCGTGTGATATGTTGGGACTTTGATATGTAGGCTTCATATCTGCTTGTTTCCTCCTGCTGTCCATGACATTGCCTTATCGTAATGTAGAGAGGACGAATAATCAAATGTGTGTTCATCTTGGATTAGAAGTGAATATTCATTTTGGTATTCAGAAGTCTTGGAGCCTTTAATCGGCAGTCTCATGAAGTGATAAATCTGTTGGCTGTCTCTTGGATGCTTCCTACTGCAGGAAACATTCTATAGGTTTTGTTCCTTGTGGATCTGCTCCACATCTTTGTGTTTTTCTGGCCAGGTAGCCAAAGATGTTTCTGTCAGACTGCACCATGAGCTGGAGAGTGTGGAGGAGAAACGTGTTAAAGCAGAAGATGAGAATGAAGTCCTGCGGCAGCAAATCATCAAGGTGGAGGTATCCAAGCAGACGCTTCAAAATGAGCTGGACAAGCTAAAAGAGGTAAGCGATAATCGGGAAAATCGTGCAGAAGAGTGTTGGTAGCTTAGATGGGAAATCTGGCACACGGGACTAATTCTTGCATGACATGCATGCAGATATTGCTTGTACAACTGTTGAAAAGGTCTCCTTCCCTTTGTTGGAACATCTTAAGTGTGTTGGTAATTTACAAGCAGCAGAGAGGTAGGTGAGTGGTGTTGTGTGCCTTGTCCTGGGCTTCTCACAGGGCTTCTGTCTCATTTTAAAACTAGCTCCTCTCAGCCTCTTTCTATTGGAGTAAAGCTGCCTTTGATTTGAGGCCAGCTATCTGACTCTCCTTTACCCAGACCGGGACTTCCACCTATTTTAGAGTCAAATGAAATGTGCGTGACTCATCCCTGAGAGGTTAACTTGGATAGGCAAGCTGCCGCCTTGGCTGCTGCTCTTCAGTGGTGACAGTGGGAGCCACCAGCATGAGTTAGGCAGCAGGAATGTAGTCTGTAATGTATAAATAACATTGCACTTCAGGCACAGAAATGCTGTCTGTTGAGAAGAGGGATCATCTCAATTGGAGATGACATGTAGTCGTACTGGGTGAAGTGATGATCCTTGGAAGCAAGTGAGCTAGAGCAGGGGACAGTAAAGGAGAGCCAAATATTAAATGTGTCCATATCCCAGCCCGTAGCAGTATTTCTGTTCTGTTGCTCCTACAGCAGATTGGCAGCTCTCAGCCGCTGCTCAGTTCTAAACCAGATTGAGATAGAGCATTCAGACTTAATGAGGTGAGGCATTTATCCTCTGAGCCCTGGTCAGATTTAGAGAGCTGGTGCAATTATGTGTTATTTTAATCTTTCAAACAATGCTTGCAAGTCAACTGGCACAAAGCCCAGTTTAGTTTCCTAAGGACAAACTCTATTTTATTTCTCTGTGCGTTTTGAGTTCTGAGAATGAAGCAATCCAGAACAAGAGTTTTGAAGCATTTTGTACGTAATGGAGCAGATTATCAGAAGCTGTAAACATCAGCATTGCTATGATAGCATCCTCTAAGGAGGACATGAAAGGAAAGTCTGGATGATGGTATATCTTCTTTCCCAAGGTTGTTTGTGAATGATGTGTTGAATGGACATGGTAACATGTTAGAGGGTACTCAGTGTATATTCCACACAAAAATACTATGACACCCACAGTACCTAATGTCTTTTTTGTTGTTGATTATCTCACAGTTTGCTAGATATTGTTTGGTGGTCTTTATGATTATAAACAGCTTAAGAAACCAGATTGTGAATTGTGGATTCTCAAACTAGCTCTAACCAGGGTGAATTTACTCTGCTCCTTGGATGGCTAAGCTGAGCAGGGAAGCCCAAAAAACTCAGCTGTCTTCTGGTCTGCAAGTAGAAGCGAGATTTGGATCTTTGGAAGCAGAATTGCCCCCTCTTAGAGGCAAAGACTGGTAAAGAACTAGGAAAGGAAGAGTGGTACAGTGATGGGATGTATTCATTCTGATCTGGGCACACAGCAAGGCATAAGTTGTAGTAGTCACAGTAGATGGTTTTTCATACCATGACTGGTGTTCTATCTGGCAGGAAGAAAAAAAGTGACAAGGTCACCATGGGTTAGAAGAGGAAGGATTAAATCCTCCGTGGGTCACATGAGGACAGATGAGCCAGAAGTTTGCAACCACAGTGATATTTGTGCCAGTGTTTGCAAAGTAGTTTACATATGGCTGAAAAACACAAAATCCAAAAACACAAAACACAGTTCTCTTGCCTCAAAATGTGTTCAAGTAACTACCAGAAAAGACTCCTCTTTATAAACATTTGATATGTACAAAGCTCTAAAAGAATGTATGTCATGGTTTTGTAATTTTGTAATTTTGCTATCAGTATTCCACATCATAACATCACGTAAAGCATGGATGATTTTGCTGAATGTGCAGTTCACAGAAGACTACATATCCCAGAGAACTTCATGGTCAGGGATAAGTCACGGGACCAGAACGCTATATAATCTCGTTCCCAGGCTGGAGCTCTCTCTCTCGAACTTCTCAGAGAGTGGGAAGCGTTCCAGCCGTGTCGCCTAGAGTTCACAGTAGGCCTCTCAGTTTTTGGGCACACTCTCTCTCTGTTTTGTTCAATTTATTAGCCTCAATTATATTATATTGTGTTATCTTGGATTCTGATATCATATCTAGTAAAATAAGTTTTCCTCCTTAGATTGCTGCTGTTTTTATCCCATTCCCTTTTTTTCCCTTCCTTTCTGGGCCCCGGGGGGAGGGGGAGGGACCCTACAGGGTGGCTCCCCCCTGTCACGGGCATAGGTAAATCTAGGTAACCCGTGACAGATTTTGGTGGAGAATGCGGGCATAGAGCTTCTGCTTTTTTAGCTTTTAGAACGACTCTCTCTTTGCTCTCAAAGAGCTTTATTATCTTTGTTACCTTTTCGTAGCTGCTCACTGAGAACATGACCTTGAAATTCTCTGTTTAATTCAGTGCTAACTTCTCCTTTGTCCTGCTATACAGCTCCCTCAGGTCTAATTTCTTACTGCAGCAAATAGCTTATATATTGGTTGCCTTTAATGTATTTTTCATATCAGAGCTGTACACATCTCTGAAAGCAATCTTTCTTTAAAGCTACCTTCATTTTTATCACATTCTTTCGAAGAATTCCTAAACAGTTATGAGGCTTGGAGGAGGTACATAATATTTCATCCCAGCACCTGTTTTTACCTTGTGTGATACTTTCAGCAAGATTTTTCTGTGTGAAATATATACAGATCTGCTCAATCTAGATAAAATTCTTAATCTCCTTCAAGAAAGCCCCGCAGTTTTAGCCAGGGAATTAATTTTTGCCTTGTCCTGACTGTATAATTTCAGTAGATAGGAAATAAGCTAAGTCACTAAGTAACATTTCTCAACTTTGCAATTAATAGAAGCAACATTACAACAAAGAGAAAGGATGGCAAGGACTCATCTATCATGGCCTTTGCTCTGTGTTCTCATCTCCCGCTCTGCTGCTGCATTGTAGCTAATGAAATACCTTTCTCAGTCCTAGATGCTTTTGGATTCCCAGTTCATGATGCGCTTTCATAAGCTTTTGCATCATCTATCAAAAGAGTGCATCTGGATTCTTTTGCTTTGTTCTGGCACCTTGCCATCATCAAAACATTCTGTTTTCCGCTGACGATTCCAATCACAGGTGAAACACCACCTCTCTCTCTTTCTGGCTTTTCCTCAGGCGTGCTCTATCCCAGCAGCCTTTCTCAGCATTTCCCTTAGATGTGTTTGGAGCTGAGGTATGGATGAGTTAGGTCTTTTGAGCAGCAGTTTTGGATTTTATCCGGTTTTTAGGTTTGCTAATTGGAAGCCATTATTCTCTAATTGTGTTCATCAGCAGCCTGGCATTCACTGTGCTAAATCATGCCACTTTTTTTTTTTTTATTTTTTTTATCACTTTTCTTAACAAAAGATATTACGGAGCTTTCCTTTCCCATAATTATTCCTTTTTCTCTTTTTCTTGCTTTTTTCCCCCCACTATGCAGTTAATCACTTTTTCCTGAAATACTTAGACTGGTTCTTTTGAAACTATTTCTTTTGCTGGATAATAATGTTTTTCTGAATATTTCCTAACTTTACTGCTGGAGCCAAGCTGTCCTCCTTCTGCCCACTCCAAGTGCTGCAGTACTCCAAGTGGTTCATTGAATTCTTTTTCCCACAATTACGTTCACCTACTTTTTCAGTTTTCCTTTTTTATTATTATCCCAGTCTTTTCATCTGGTTTTGGGCCTCCCTTTGATACCTTATTTTTCTTGCGGGGCAGCTGCTTATTACTTTCTCCACCGAAGCTTCAGAGTTTTCCTACTGCTGTGAATGCTTCTTTGTAGTACATCCTTTGCAAAATTGCCATGCCCCTGAGAGTCTCCCTTTCTAGGAATCTGCTAGGATCTTCTGTGACTTATCTAAGCTGCTGCTTCCTTAGAGCTTTAAAAGCAAAGACCATGTTCCCTCAGAACGTGGGTAAGTATATGCATCACTGTCAAGGATTGCATGCTTTTCTTTTGTTATCTAGGTGTCTAGGTTATTAACAGGGACAGCTGAGGCAGTAGAGAGACAGTAAAGTTAAAAAACAAAAGACTCTATCTCAGGCACACCACTTCAGCGACATCCCTTCAACTGTCATTTTCTTTTCCTTTCTAGTTTCCTAATTCAGCTCATGAGAAATGCTGGTGTAAGTTAATCATTTAACTTGACCACCAAGAAAACCTCTTTCCAAACTTTCCTTTCCTTGTCAAAATGATGGAAATACCAGCAATAAATGTGTAGAGGGATGCAAAACCACTTTTTCAGAAGTTAGGACAAATCCGAACCAGTTGCTTATACAACTGTAATTAAAAATTTTCATGGGTATTCATTAGCATACACTTTTTAATTGTATCATCCAGTGTTTTTTCAGCTATACCCTTGCCTCATGCAGTGTGCATATGGCTCATTTCTGCTGGATGGTTTCTATTCATATGTTAAATAAAAGATAAGCTTCCTCGTCTAGCACTGGTTAGTCTTCTAACTCTGAACAGGCTATATTAAAAAACGATGTGAGGAATATATTCTCCATGCACCAGGAGAGGCCATTGTTGCTTTAAATCTGCAGTGATTTCTATCCTTTGAGATGTGAACATCCTTCCCTCTGCAGCTAACCTATCCTGATTGCCACTTCCTTGGAGCCAGGAGGGCACCTTTAGGGAATGTCTTCCCTTTATTTCCTTGGCCCTACTCTGGAAAGTGCTTAAACAGTTCTTGCCCTCTGTTGCCTACTTGAGGTAGTCTCTCAGCTATTTCACAAGTAGATGATCTGGAAGTTTAAACAAGTGTGAAATCATGTTTGTAAAGTGTCTGATGATAACAAATTCCCCTGCAAGTAATATCTCCCAGAATAATGCTCTCTCTAAACCTCAGTACCTGGGGAAGAATGAACCACCTCTGCTATTTACAATAGAAACAAGCTCAAAAGGCAGAGGACCTGCTTCTGGCTTCTCTGGGAGTGAGCTGTTCTGTTACTCACAGCTGCTAACTCTGTATTTTTGCCTGTCCTTTGTCTGGGTTTGGGCTGTGAGCTGGGGAAGAAAAAGAAGCAATGCCACGGGATCATGAGCTGCTTGGGATGGGCAGACAAAGGCAGGGAGGATTAGGGGAGCAGCTGCAGAAGATCTGACATGAGTGCTATGGTTTAGCAAGAAATGAATGAGAACTGTGTCATTGGGAAGAAAGGGGCATTTATTGCTGGGGGACAGCTATGCTGAGCAGGTGACAACCTCTGTGTATTGCCACTGAAGCAGCAGGGCCAGGAGGGAGCACCAGCAGTGCCTCCAGCCTTCCAGTCTGTTGTGGTGAAGGCCGAGTGCTCTGCTGCAGGCACAGTCACTTGGGGAATCACTTCCACTTGGTGCAGAACCATAGCTGCTGCTCATATCTACTGGTGGTGTTACAGAGAAAGGCAGAGGCAACGTAATAGAGCAAGGAAAAAACGTTTCCACTTATTTCCACATGAGAGATGTGGAAATCCATTGGCCGTTAGTAATCTCTTAACATCTCCCTAGGATACAGAGATGAGAAGCAGTGCATGCAATAAATGGGACTTTCCAGGTTACTCATGGACATAATGGCTTCTCCCAGTGCTCTGTCATTCAAGGATCACTTGATCATGGGGATGCTGAGCCTATCCTCTCCTCTACCCCTGTAGCACTTGGTGTTGGAGGCATGGCTTGAGAACCATTGCTTCAGTTAAAATGCATATTCCTTTGAACAGAGTGAAAAGTTGCATTCCACTACCTTCAAAACATGGTAGAAATACCTGAAATGAAATATATTTTGAGCATATTATTGATGAATGGTTTTGCTCCAGAATACATATGTGCTGCTGTTTAGCATCACCGAAGGTAGAGAGCATGTGATAGAAGAATATACTGTAGCTTTCTCCTTATACTACAGAAAAACAAAATCTGCAGGCTGCTTTCTAGAGCTGAGTGTGATGGCCTGATTTTCATCATCCTGAACATATTAAGTAGCGCACAATACATACAGCATGTGGCTAAAGCATAATTATTTCAGTCTGAAGTCTCTTCTCTCTCCCATGTTAACACACAAGCATAGTGCAAAGTCATATACAAGAGGCAGAGCAATTATTTTTGGTAAAAAAATATACTTGTCTGCAGAAAATACTGCCACGTTTTCATTAGCTGGGGGTTCATGTGCATTTACTAAGGTAGCACAGAATGCTCTGCAGTCATTTCCCAAATGAAACTATCCTGAAGGGGATGAAACAGGACTCCGCCACAAAGTGTCTGATTTCTGTGGTGTATGCATTTTTTGAGTTGGCAGTGATTTTACATGATGGAAATCTGCTGAGAAATGGACAAAGAGAAGACCTGCAAGCCACAGGTTCAAATAACATTAAGAGGGCTGAGCAAAATCATCATCATGACTTAGTAACCCCCCTGCTTAGAAATGACTGCTTGTGACAGTTCTAAGTAATGAAGTCTTCTGCAATAATCATAACAAAAACCATTAACTGCCTGAAACTTTTTACTGAAGCATCACTTTGTCTTGTTTTTTGGTTTTGTTTTGTTTTGTTTTTTTCCGCTGCGATAAATAATGAATTGGTACCTAAACCACGGTGAATGATTTATTATCGTTATGGCATTTCAGGAGCTGTAGAAGTAGTGAAATGCTCTACTCAGTGCTGATGCCCACAATGAGGGTTGAGGGAAGGCAAGGGCATGGGTCTGCCTCTACGCAAAGTGCATAGCAGACAGGAAGCACTCTCAGGGAACAGAAAACTTTGTTTTCCAAGGAAGAACACTATACATCTTCTGATTTACTGCCTGTATTTCTTTCTTAAACACTGTAAAAATAACATTTCAACAAAACCTCAGTTTTCAGTATGCCTAGCACCAGTCTCTTATGCCAGAATGTTTAGTGCCAGTCTTATAAACACTGCATGCACACACACACATGCACAGCAGTATCTGCACCCAAGTTTCTGATCTGCTGAATACACTGCCTTCAATCTCTGGCTATGTTGTAGTTATTTGTTATCTGACCACACTTGCAGGCAATCATCTGTTGTTGCTTCCAAGTCCTGCTATAATATTTGAAGTCAGGAGTTTCGGTAGTAATGCTGATGATCAGGTCCATTTTTACATCGTGCAGATAACGTGGCTTTCTGTTATTCAGATGGAGCAGAGCATCTGCAGGTGGCCTTCCTCCAGATCACCCCATCACTGCTCCCTGGTGCACTGCTGGGCCTCCCTTGGCCTTTGGGTATGGAGAGAGATGCTTCAAGTCCGCCCATAGCTGGAGGACTGCCCTGATACTGGATAGCAATAAGTAAACCTTTGTACAATGACTAAATTTTTCTATGCCCCATTAGTCACATATTTTTCTTCGTATTTGTCAGAAAGCTTTCAGTCACTGAACAACTGCTATTCTTGCAGGAGCTGGCATGGAGATAACCTTTTCCAAGCTAAGGCTGTGCATCCTTCCCCCATCCTCCACCCAGTTACCAAAAATAATCCTGCTGTGTGTCACATGTGCCTCAGCAGTGACAGTGCAAACAAGCCATAGCCCGTGTGACATCTGTATAAAATATTCATGGGAAAAATATGGGCTTGGTTTTGATTTTTTTCCTTATTCTATCAACATTTCCTTAGTAAGGCCTTGTAAACATTGGGTAGCAAGTCCTCAAGTGCTGCTATCTGGGAAGAAAATAAGGCGCGCTCTTCAGATTCTGAATCCCATTCCAGCTGATGAAGACAGCACCATTTGCTTTCCTTGCTAAGGTGTAGGCAAGACTTTGTCCCAGGGCAAGCATATTTTCATGGTTATTGGGTGAGCGCAAGCTGGGATTTGAAGTTGGAATATCCACAGCTGAGCATACAGCAAAGCTGATGAGGACTATCTCTCACCTTTCCACTTTATGGTGATATTCAGTGTTTGTCAGCTGCTGGCACAGGAGCATCATGCAGTGCTTGTAGCAGAAATGGGCAGGCAGGGATCTGCAGTTCAAGCATGATGCTCTGGCTGTCTCGCACCTGTCTGACATCAGGCTCAGAGGAACCAGCCTGGATCATGCACAGCAGGGAGTTCTAGCTGAGTGAAAAAGGGAGTCTAAAGCTGTCAAGAAGCACTGGTGATGTGCTGTGTGAGCTTGGTGATGCTGCTCCTGCAACGCACAGCTGCTGTGCTGCATTTTGGCTGCCTGGTGGGGAGCGGTTGCCAACTGCTTTCCTATCACATCCCCAGTAATTTTATCCCCACATCTGGAGCTCTGGGGAGCTGGGTGGAAAAGAAAAAGAGACAGTCTGGCAGAGTGAGAACAGGAACAGTGGGAGAGGTGCTTTCATATCACTGTTGCCATGGGAGTTACAGTGGTGGTACTCCACACAGGACTAGGCCTCAGCACACAGTGCTGGCAGCCCTGGGGCAGCACTGCCTGCAAATGTGTCTGTCTGTGCTGCTCTGGAATGCCAGCACCATTGATTTTTGTCCTTCTTTGAAAGAGTTAATGGATTAATTCTCTTCTTGGATTAATTATTTACAATTGCTTCTCCAGCTCCATTTTTAAAAGGAAAATGTAACTTATTGCACAGATAACTTATGAATTATTAACACCACACTACTCAAGCTGTCAGAGGATGAATGAGGGGATAAAACCTGGCTGCCTTGTTTCATATTGCCACATGCTAGAATGCTGGGCTATCCTGCTTACCTGTGCTTGGCACCACCACCAAAGCCTGGCATTTCTCCTTGGGCACCCACCTGACATTCAGACAACCATAGGTTGGGCAGAAGCCACAGAAAGGGGCCAAAGTGTGCTGAAAGAACCTTCCAGTACTTCGAGGGAGTGTATAAACAGGAGGGGGAATGACTATTTAAATGGGTTTTTAGTGAGAGGATGGGGGGAATGGTTTTAAACTAAGACAGGGGAGGTTTAAGTTACATATTAGGAGAAAGTTTTTCACACAGAGAGTAGTGACGCACTGGAACAGGTTGCCCAGAGAGGTTGTGGATGCCCCATCCCTGGAGGCATTCAAGGCCAGGCTGGATGTGGCTCTGGGCAGCCTGGTCTGCTGGTTGGTGACCCTGCACATAGCAGGGGGATTGAAACTGGAATTGGAACAACTGATCGTTGTGGTCCTTTTCAACCCAGGCCATTCTATGATTCCATGATTCTATGAATGTGTCACAGTTGGCTCCTAGATACTGGGACTGAATGGTAGTACAGAGGCTGTTTCTTCTTTTCGCACTCTGCTGCCTGCAGTAAGCACAGTGGAAAAGCAGGATCAGACAAGCAGGTAGAGCAAAGGTTTTAATATAAAGGAAAAGGTTTTAATATTGAGGAAAGGGTTTAATATATTCTTGTCTGAATATGAATGTTTTAGATTTTGCTCTAGTGATAATAGCTGGAGAAGGTAAAGTGGGTTGATATTTAGGGACGTCAGCATAATGTCTGTGTGGGCAGAGGGAGCATAACGATCCATTTGAGACTGTGAGATGTACGTATTGGTCTATTTAAGGACACTTTCTCAGGGATCACTCCAAAATAGTTCAGCTCAATCTCTTCAGCAGGCTTTTGCTGCAATTCTCTGTGCTGGTAGAAACTGGGACTTGGGTGGAGGTGCGCAAACACAGCTCATTTCACCAATTTTTCATCTCCTCTTTCAGTTATAATGAGTCTGGTCCTTCTGCTTTTCCAGTGCCTTGGTCATGTGTCTTTTATGATGTCTTTTATTAGTCTGTTGATTATTCCAAAGCCAGGAGACGTAGTGCACCCTGCTGCAGTTGTCACAAACTGGACAGTTCTAGGGTAGGTTCTAGTAGTAGTCTGGAGAGGGACTGGAAAGCAGATCCTACATTACTTACCAGGATGAGAAATGGTGGAAATCACTCCTGTGGAGGAAGAAATTATGTACTTGTGCAGTGGTCTTTTATTATGGGGAAAAAATTCAGTTTTCAGATTTCTACCCCAAGCGTCTCCTTTTTGCAGTGTTGCTGTAACTCCATCCATACCTATGGATGGAGGAGGTAGATGACTCATGGAGGGATAAGGAGATAAGTTAATGTTGTGCCTTGACCACTGTGAATTGGAATTGGAATGGTTTGCTCCTTTTCTCTCCTTCACCGTGGTAGTTTCCCATGCATATTGCAGACATGGATGCTAAGTCACACTCAGATCTCTGGTATTTGCAAACCAGCCCTTCAGGCCAGGGGCAGCTGTGGTGAGCAGGACTTCAGGCATAGCATACATAAGATATTCTGCTTGAAAAGTTAATCTACAGCTGCTGCCAGAAGATTTTGCTCCCTGTAGCCAGGGCTTCCAGCAAGCACACAAACCCTTGAACAGAAAGGTTTGTTTTTATGTTGCTTCTGGTTCTACCTGCTTTCAGTTTCCCTGGATGTACTACAGGAACATTCTCCAGTTGGAATGATTCATCACTTGTGTTCTCATCCTGACTGTCATCTGTAAGACCAGTCAAAGTGAAAAGCAACATGCTGGTGCATTTTAAAGTTGTTCGATGGGTTGTTTATTTTTTGTCCTGTAGTGTTATTTCACTCCTGGGTGAGGTTTTTTGTCTGTTTAGTTGGAATGGGGTGTCCCTCAGTGTGCACAGGCAGAGAGGAGACAGCATTCAGCACAAGTTAGGAGCTAGGAGATATGGTTTAGGGGGCTTCTGTAGGTATGGTAAAGGGAGGACGGTTGGAGTAGATTACTTGTAATTAACTGCATGGATGCTGTCGGTGTGTATATTTGCTGTGGAGATTTTCAGCACTGTTGTTTCTTTACTTCAAGAAGATGAGGAGAAAATTTGGTAGACTCTTGGTTAAAGGTTGGACTTGATGATCTTTAAGGTCTTTTTGAACCTGAGTGATTCTGTGATTCTTTGAAAAGGAAAGTAACATTTTCCAAGCAAAGAGAAGAGCCTTGTGGCTACAAGCATTGCTGTCATGGGTGTTTCACACATGCTTCATATCCTCACTCAGCTTCCTTTAGATCCAGCAGTAACAGAAGGGCTATGGACATGGTAATCCACAAATGATGCTCCACAAGTATTCACAGTGTAATATTCCACTTGATGTACAATGCTTCTTCAAATAATGTGATGATAATAGGAAGATCTAGGTAACACTCTTGCATGAGTTTTCATAGCAAACAACAAATCAAGAAAGAGTTAAAAAAAAAAGTCGCTCAATTGCTCTGTACATTACGGTCAGTTTCCTAAAGCAATCAGCATGTAATTCTCAGTATATGAAGACTGTCAATGCTTTCCACATTTCATGGGACTAGTTACTAATAAAGGCATTCTGGCAACTGAAGCTGACAGCCTGTTAACAGGCTTTAACTGCGGCTGTTGATTGGATCCTGGCACCTTTATTCCAGGTCATCAGCTAACATAATTGATGGGGACTGGAGCACTAATTACAATGCAAAAGTTGTCATTCTTATCATATTGCAGTCTGATCTTTAAAACTGAGGCCAGCTTTTCCATCCATTTCCTGCTCTGAAGCTTTTTTGATGGTCAGGAGGCCATCCTGCCCCTTGCCCTGAGGCCCTGCAGTTGGGTCAGACTGGGTTTTTCAGGGAGGAGAATGGGAATAATATGAGATTTCCGGAAACGCTGGAGCAATTGTGAAAGGAAATAGCTTGGATACATCGCCCACCACCAAGGTCTCATTTTACTCTTGTCTGACAAGGATGGCCTGCAAGGAAAGAGAGATGCAGTAATGACCAGCGTGGGGCTTGTAGAGGAGGAGGAGGAGAAGTTGAAATTCTTGGAATACTTTTGGTTAAGTCTTCATTTGCTGTCAGTGCTTCTTGTGTCACAGTGCCTCATAGCTATTTCCAACAAAGGCACTGAACACAATATTTCTACTCTCCCTTTGAATTTTTTTGCAAAGGGTTAAAACCTTAAACCAGGTCGCCAGATTGACAGTTGCAGGAAAAACTGTTTTCACCATCTGACAGCATAAAAGAGACAAGGCATCATTAAGGATTTATGGAGTTTCTATTTTCTCCATTAAAGTACAGACTATTATTTTCAAATGAAAGATTTAACACAATGAAGTCATTAGTGACTGTGCCGTTATGTACGTTTATGTGTTCTTGACAGCAGTTCTGGCTATAACAACTGGGCCTCTACAGTATGCGTACTGGGGACAGTTTGTCTTTCCAGCTTTACTAGGAGACACAGAATTTGACCAGTAGTGTGCAGATGGCCATTTGGTCATTGCTACCCACAGGTCTTCTAAAGGTGGTGTAACAGCCCCTTGTATTTTCACTGTGTTTTATTTCTTTAATTGCAGATATAGGTTTTTTTCATGGCTGAATATTATAAAGGCAGCCTTGGTGTGATGTGATGAAGATGTGCAAAGTGAAATACTGCATTACCTTGCAAGCAAGGAAAATCACTTTGTGTTAAGCTTTATGGACTTTAGCATTCAAGTCATGTGAGTGTTAAAATATGGGAGAAACTTGATGACAATTCTTATATGCTTACAAAGGATTGGAAATGAGGGAATTGGATCCTTAGAGCTGTCAAAGGTCAGATTGTTGCCTCTTTGCAGCTTGTAAGGGAAGCGGGCTCTGCAATGAGGGCATGTCAAACCTTCCCAGGTAACAGGGACGATCTCTGGAGGCAGATGGTGTAATGAAAAGGTTTTTTTTTTTTCATCTCAATTCATTATTCTTACAGGCCCAGGGAAGCCTAACTACTAGTAGGCACCCAAGCACCAGTTATTTTAATTGGGCATTCAGTGGCAAAAAAGTGCATGAGGTTTGCTAAGGTAATTTGAATGCAGCCAAATAAAATGTCATGATTTCAGTATCTTGCAGCTGTGTGTACTCTGAAGCACTGAATTTGTATGATTTAAAAACCTCCCATTAGCACCTTCTGGTGGAGTCCTCACTCCTACCCCCATGGTGCAGGGGCCAGCAGCTGTGCAGTCCCATTTCCCCATCCACAGAACTGTCTGCTCCAGACTGCCAGTTCAGCTGTGTGGCAGCAGGTAACCAATTACAGCGTCGATCTGGTGAGATTGAGTGTGCTAGTTTAGAAGAGTATTTCTGTTCTTGAAACTTGTATGTAAAGTAGCGTCTGGGGCTCACTGATCAAGCAGGCCTTCAAAGTCAGCTTGTTTAGTTTACTTTCTTATTGCCGGTCCCAAAACCTCAGCATGGTGTCAGGTTTGTTCATAAACAGCAGTAGAAAAAATGCTGTGACGAGCCGACTGTATTCCTTGGCACAGACCTGCCACTCTCCACTGTAATCAGTGCAGTTAGCCTGTTCTTGCAATAATGCATCCAAGGACACCATCCAACCCGCCAGCTTCTGCCTTCAGTGGCAGATGTGTAAGTCATTTGTCTGCTGTTAGGCATGGAAGAGAATACGTGTCCTTACCTCTGCTTGCTGAACTAGGACAGAGTCCTCACTCTGCTTGCTGGACAGAGGGAACTAAGCACCCAATGCAGAATGCCCTGCAGCCATCCCAGTGTCCATGCCCTGGCCATCTGCAGGGTGCTTTCCTATTTGCTATTATACCAGCTGCATGTTGCTGCTTCTGCTCTTTGGTATTTTGGGAGCATTTATTAGATGCTGCTAAAGTAACGGATGCTGGAGCCATGCTCAGTGGGAAAATTTAGCAGTAACAACAAAGTACATCTTAATTCTGAGAAGATTTAATAACTGTCTGGGATTGTATGCACTCTCTGCATTTCCCATCACAGTTCTTACTGCAGTGCTTTTGTGAAAGGGAACCAGGAGTGGGAAGAAGATTATAACGCCTGGATTTTCAGAGGCCGATGGTACAAAGGGTAAGATTGTGGAAACAGAACTGCTCTTTCAGATATAAAGCTTGATAAATTGCTTCAGTGTAATGACACTCAGCAGAAACAAGTGAGTAGCAGAGAAGGAATGTAATTTCAATTATGCCATAAATTCACTGTCAGCTGGCACAGACGGCTATCAGAGGGCAGACAGAATTTCCTTCCTTATTTTAATGAAATACAAGTACTCTGTATTTCATTTGCAATTGCTATTTCTTCTTTGGAGCAGCATAGGCTGGAAGAGACATCCCCTTTTTCATTATGAAGACTATTTGCATAGAAGCCTTCATGTGTTTGTGTTATTCATTCCCTACTTTTTTGCTATGTGAATTTCCTGTGATGATCTCATGATGTTGACAGTGTTCCTTGTGATGGCATAAACAGAGATTCATGCTTGCTTTCATATCTGGGTGTGTTAGGGAATAGCCACTTTCAAGTCACTGCTCAGCTACATCCAGGGAGCCCTATCTAATGGCAGAGTGAGATGTACTTCATACACCAGTAGATCCTCTGCTAATGCTGTTGCTCTCGATGGCAATCTCCTTGAGTTTTAGGGGGATTTAAATAGTAACAGGAAAAGATCCATACATGAAGAAGAAAGAGCACACTGAAAGTAAATCTAAACTACTATTTGTTACAGCTACTACCAATAGAAGAGTTACTGAGAAAAAATCAGGAGTGTACAGGATTGTCTTGTATGACAGTATCACTACTTAGTGAATAATTAGGTCTTTCATACTCATAAAAATGAAAAAAGAGGGATTTCAGAGTGGTTCTTGACGTTTAGTGTTATATTTGGGGCTACCAACGTGGTTTAGTTGGAGACTCTTGCTGTAATTCATGGTAGTTAATAAATCGTGACATGCCGTTTCTGATGTGATTTACTCCAAGCTTACTGATGGGGAAGAGCGGGGTGCAGAATTATTTTATACAAGCACTGTTTGGTTGTCGACAATGTTCCTAATCTCTTCAGTAGGGATAGGTGTGGGGATCTGAGGCCCAGCTAATGCGCAATGGATTTTTATGCTCTCATGGCAACCACTCAACTACTAAGTTTGTCCAGGGATAGCTTTGAAAGCATCTTTATGTTCTGTATTGGTTTTCATCTTGCAGTTGTATATTGTGTGTGTGGCCAAAGAGTTTCTGCCTTTTTTGGGTCTCCTTTCACTGACAGCTCACCAAATCACGCAGCTTTTAAAACAATCTTTTAAACCCCCGTCAGTTCTCTTCAGTGTTTACTACAGAAAAAGTGTTTTAGCTGTTTGTTTACATTGTTGCCTCCTTCCAAGACCAACTGACTTTTCTACTGGCACAGGGGGTTGCCAGAGGCAGACGCTATTACAAAATAACTTGTTTGGTAGACAGTGTAAACAAGTCACCAGCCTGTGAAACTCACTGCTACATGATTGTCACCCAAGGGCAGGGATTTAGGGAGACTCAAAAGAGGCGAGGCACACATCTCTGTGTAACAAGTAACTAGACCTGTAATGCAAGTCAAAATGATACCACCGCTTTCAGAAATGAAGACAGCACTGGATTTAGGGTTTCTGTGAATGCTGAATTTGGGGATTTACCTAGGATACCATTAGCTTGAAGGGATTTCCTGCAACATTTTCTGACACTTTTTCTTTGAGGTACTATCAGTGATCAACCCCAGCTTCTTTCCCACAGGGAATGTGTGGATGTCTCTCTCAGTCTGATATGCATAACCTTACTTGCAAACAGGCTCATTGAAGCTGAGAAGCTTCCCAGCCCCAAATTCCCAGTAGAAGATACTGTACATCTGAATTTGCCATAGACTGAAAGCCCAGGTTCATCATCTTCCTTCATCTGAGTTACTGGAAATCCTCATTCAAATGTCAAAAGACTATCCCTGTAATGTGTTTTGGCAACAGATTGTTTTATTCTCAGTACAGCTTTCAGACATATCTGGCTTCACTCGGTTGAAGCTCCTCATCTCCTCAGGAACTTTAATTAAAGATAGTCCATCCCAGTAATTCAGTTGCTTGTATAATTTTTCTCTGGTAAAATAAATTAAATTAAAGTAGGCTGTATCATTTAGCTGCTTACTGATGGATTATTATTACTGTTTTAAAATAGAAACCACTAGATGAACACACCATCTGTTATTCAAACAAACCAAGGTCTTGATTTTTTTTCTGCTAATGGTGAATTAAACAAAGGTAATATAGAATTTCTCTCAAGTCGTAGGGGTCCAGTTTTTAGCTGATGCGGGGTTTTAACAAGGCTTTTTAGCAAGATTTAGGCTATCGTCACTGTTGTGTAATCTTAATCCAGCCAATAGTAAAATAGGATTTAGTGCTGCTCTATACCTACCCAGCAGAGTCGGAGTAAACAGGATTTGTGTGGGTAGGTATCTGAAAGGAACAGCTGCAAAATAGATCTGCAGTTGCTTGTGGGCTGCAGCATCATGGGGGGATTTGGGTCCTGGCTCCATGTAGTGGCAGAACTACTCAGCACACAAGTCTGTGGCCAGAGCTCAGCCCTAACTTTTATTTGATCACTGACTTGCTTTAAAAAGTCACTGAGTTTTTAACTTAGCTGGGCAGGGATTATATGAAGTCTATTGATACCCTCATTAGACTCACAAGATTTAATGTAGGGAAAAAAAAGGAATAAGTATGACCAGGGCATAGGAATCATTCTCATATGGGTGGAAAGTGGAAAAAGAAATGAGACAAAACAGCTGCTAGATGTACAGGCTGTGACGTTGTTGAGGAAATGAGGACAAGAGGTAATGCCATGCCACCTCAGTAGTGCTTGGAAAGCACAACTGGGAAGATTCTAGAATTTTGTTATATCTTTATTGTTATTAATACTGTCCCATGTCACTGGGGAAAGGAGTGGGGGTGTTAGTCCATATTCTCCTTAGGCTAGTTGAGCAGGAAGAACTGAATGACATTTATCCAAGACTAATATGTTAGCTTCCCACAAGCTTCTGATCTCCAGGCGGAGCTTCATAACAAAAGCTCCTTGCCTGCTTTTTCCTTTCTACTCTACAGAAGTAGGCAGCTTCATCAGCCGATCCCTTGGTTGAGCAGTCACTCCACCAGATGCTTGCATTGCTCACCAGGCTCACCAGGATGGTTTGAACAGATGTCTACATGCCTGATAGGCTGGAGCTGTTGGAACCAGGGTACTACATTTCTAAGAGCTGCATCTGTATGGGAAACTGGTAATCACAGCCTGAACCTCTGATTAATCAGCTGAGGCAACTGCCGGGTCAGCTGTGGGAGCACAGGTGAGGGTACAGCTGTGCTCCCGGAAGGGGTGGAGCTTGACGCCACCTCTCCTAGACTTCATTTAAGGGCTGACCAGCACTAAGGCAGCATCTCTTGGAGATTGCTCCTTTGTGGAAATCAGGTAACCAGTCTCAGCATTTTCCAGTCAGACTGAAGGCATTCATATTGGTGAGTTTTTCCTATAGATAACCTTTTGGATATATATATATACTATTTATCACCATCATTCTTGTATTATTACCAGTTTTGTATTACTTCTACCTTACAACCAGCATCCATTCCCACAGAGGTGACATCTGATGTGTCTTCCTAATGCTGAAGCATTGATCCATTGAGAGGGCTGCCCACTGGGCTTCTTCTCTCATCCCTCATCTGTTGTACAGAAAGGTGGAGCAGTGTTGATATGTGCTCACAAAATGACTCCAAGTCCAGGCTAGAATTACTTTTCCCTGCACTAGCTTGGAAATAATGATAATCTTGAAATGAGACTCTTTGCCCACTTTGTAGGTGGGGTTGATTTAGAAGTCCTTGCTCAGATATGTGAAAGAGTAGGTGGTGACATGGAAGATCAAGGAGTTGAAGGCTACCTGAGATGGAAGTATTCTCTTCCCATCATACCCCTTGTTTTGAATTGAGTCAGACAGTAAGGGATTAACCACTTACTTGCAAAAAAATGTATTTTTCAAAAGTGAAATGCAATTTTGTTTTTCAGGAATATGGTATGCTTTTTATCTCTACTTCTGACCCCTGTTGTTTCTGTTCAATGGGGCTTCACTTGGTAGATGAGAAAGGTGATATGGGGAGGGCTTTACCAAGAAGCTGAGAAAGGCAGAAAATGTGAATGTTTGAACTTGCTTGTAGGCTATTCTTTTGAGCCAGCATTCAAGGATGTGGAATAGCGGGGAGTCACCAATGTCAACACCAAGGCTCTTTTGACCCCCTGCTCTCTACTCATTGCTTGAAAAAAGTGCTTGAGAACTTCTTAAAGTTTGAAAGTGCTTGAAAAGGTGTTTTTATTTTACCTGTATGTTCTTGTGGGACATGGCTTCCTTGAACACAGGTAAATCCTGGCTCTGCTGTGCATGTGACACCTAGGCTATCTTTATGCAGAGATGACAAGAAATTTTGCATGGCCTTATCTGGGTGAGTACTGAGAAGCATATCCAAAGTATGGAGAAACTCAAGCGAGAACTTTCCAGAGCTGTTACCAAACTTCTTGTTCTACCATATCCATTCCTTAGACCTTTGAGAACACTGAGAGTATTCATCTGAGGATGCAGGGATTAAATTAGTGTATATTCAAGCAAATCTGTTGTAGTCCGCAGTGGATTCTAAACAAGAAATTCTTGAACAGCTAGAGGTGGGAGGTCTTTGACATTTTCCATTGCAAATGTTAATGTGTCTAGCACACAGAAGGAGTATTATACAAAAAGCTATTACTTTCAGATTTTTCTGGTGCTGACTTATGGCAAGAAGGCCTGCATTTGCATTATTTCTCTGGTACTTTTTCATAAGGAAAGGATGAAAGCAAGGAATAAAGAGATTTAAACTTGAAGTCTATTGTTCCTGTGAAAGTATCATTCAAAGGAGAAATGAAAACCTGTTTAAAAGTAGAAAGGGATGAAATCAAGAGCTGGCAAGGTGGAAATATTTGATTCTAACTGAAACTTCCAGTTAGAAATATATATACCCAAATTCTTCCAAAAGACTTTTTCTATCAGAGAGACCATTATAAGACTGAAATAAAGTTTTGCTCAAAGCTGTGACATAAACTAATACTGTGGGCAGGTTTCCTACCTATGAGTGAGTCAGAGGAAGATAGTGCCAACTGTGAAAAGGCAAGAAACAGTTGCAAATCTCCATCTTCCAATGATTCTTCTGTAATGTGGCTGCTGCCTTGTTCTCCTTAATACATTCTTTTTCTCAAATGAGTGTTCATAAATTACCTCTGTAAACCAAGAATTTTCACACCAGTCTCCACCACATGGCAGTGAAAAAAAGATCAGATGCTATCTTGGATTCATTTGCTTTTTGCATTCCTTGAAATCTAGAGATTGTTCTAGCTGTTTTCCAGAAAGGTGTGTGTGTGTACCAAATACATTAATGTTTGTACCACGTGGCTGTGATTTAGATTATTTTTGTTCTATTTCTAAAGTTTATGGTTAACTCAAGGAGATCCTTGTCTGAGAAGAACAGAAACAGGCAAATCTATGTCAGAAGCTTGGATAGTGCTTGTGAGAAGGCCCAGATAGAAAGTATAAGGTGCATTTCTCTGTGGACACTGGAGTAAGGCTATGTGGATGGTAGCAGGGACACTCACTTGCCTCCACGAGTCTCTCAATTATTTGAAGCAGTATTTTACCAAGGTGTAAAGAGGGGGGTCAGGGAAGATCTTACAGAAGCCTTCCAGTTGCTGAAGGAGCCTATGGGAAAGAAGGGGAGGGACTCATGGAAGGAAGCGACAGGATAAGAGGTGATGGCTTTAAGCAAAAAGACAGGAGATTTAGGTTTGACATTATAAAGAAAGTTTTTACTCAGGGGGCAGTGAGACACTGGCACAGCTGCCCAGAGAGTCAGTGGGTTCCCCATTCCTGGAGGTATTCAAGGCCAGGTTGGATGGGGCCGTGGGCAGTCTGGTCTAGAGGAAGGTGTCCTTACCCATAGTAGGGAATTGGAAGCGGATGCTTGTTAAGGTCCCTTGCAATCCAAACCTTTCTATGAACATTTTAGTCAGCTCTGTGTGGTATGTCAACTCTCTTTACTTAAGAAGCAGATTTAAAAGATAATTTTAATACATTTTATGTGAGATTTAAGATTGCTGCTGAGGAGCAAGTGGACTGCTACTGGTCATTCTTAGTGCACCTGTTGATACCAGGGATGTCACTAAAGAGCAGGTCACTCCTACTTGGTCATTATACACAGATGTAGAGAAAGGTCTTCAGGTTATGTCTCCATTCATTCTGTGTTCTCTGTAAAGAAAATTTGAAATCAGGCTAGACAGGGTGAAGTCATTGTGGTTTGTCGTATTTTGACTATAGTGATGAATTATACTGAGAGAGGATCAATTAGGCCTTTTAAGTTAAAGTAGTCCTTTCAACTTATCTGTTTTCTTAACTCAAGTTATGTACCTTCTTAACCCTCTGGAAAAATTCTTCACAGACTGACTGTAAGCTGACATTCATAACCTGAGGTAATTATTGAGGATTGTATTTGATTCCCATCTGGAACACCAGAAAATTCAGAACTGAATTTCCAGCCCAGTGTTTTGGAAACAGACTTATGCTTTCCATTCATTGTATGCAATAGGAGCCTTAATTTTATTTCTTAAATGCATTTCATTCCTGGAAACTTGTATGATGTGATCTCTTGCTCCGCCTGAGCACAGAATAGGTGAGCCTAACTGCAGCCCATTAATGTCAAAATGAGATGCTCAAGTGAAACTGCATAGCTAGTAAAGACTGTAATGGGGTATGTAAAAGCATTGGTGCTGTCTTAGTCAGCCCTGTAAATAAAATACATGGGTGTTGGACATGTAGGAGATAGTGTCGTAGTGTACTTTATTACGGACATATCCATGTCCATCTCCATTATTGATGGAGATATATTAGCAGTACCAAATGGAAAAGGATAAAAGTTGTGTAGTGGCACCATCTCTCTCCCTATACTTATTTCCTGCCCACTTCAAGCAAGCAAATCTGAAAAATTTGGTAGTTAATCTCAAACTGTTGAACTGCCAATCAGATCAATTTTACGCAAACCCTAGTTTTTCTTCCTCCTGCATCCAGTAAGAAACCCAGCGCCCTTTTAGGCAGTAATCCCCATAGTTTGCATGGCAGTCTAGGAAAAAACTTTCTTCTTAGTTTTTTTGTGAGTTCCCCTCCAGGAACAAAAGTTTAATCTCTGTTGAAGTGTTTGCTGTGCTTTGTTTTCACTAATTGTGCTAGATGGGTTTCTCCACTTATCACAGTTCTTCTGATCCTCTGCAGTCCTTCATGTTTACTATAATATAGCCTTCAGTCAGATAGCATTACACCCATCTTTTTTGTTTTACAGTATTTCCATGTTTGTGAAGCATAGCTTTTTATTACTATAGCACTCTGGCACTCCTGGTCAGCCACTCTGAAACCAAATAAAAGTATCTCTGCCGGAGGGTGCCAGTGTGTGTAACCGGGCTGCCTTTAATCCTTTTCCCTCCCAGGTCACAGTGCCATTGGAGCCATTAGAGCTCATCTCTTAATGAAAAAAAAAATTAAACTGGCATGTAGTTTAATGTTCCCAGAAGGGAGAAACTTAGAATAGAGCCACTGAGACACACTCTGGGCTATTGTTGAGGTTTCGTTAAGCTTTTATTCTCTTCCACTAGATTGTAGAACCAGAAATATTTGTTCTATCTTTTGAAGACATCCATGCCCCTGGAGTACTGTCTTTTCTTAGAGGAGCAGGAAAATCTGCTCTTTCAGTTCTCTTGAAACTCCTCCTTTTGGAAAAAAACATTGCATGCTGCTCCAGTTATTCCAGCATCACTACTGCATAAGCAGAGTACTTGTAGTTTCCATTATTGCAGCTGTTCACGCCTTCAGCTGCATTTTCAGTACTTACCGAGACAATAATAAGGGGAAATAAGTCTGTGTAGGAAGTACATTTTTCCAGATCTGCTCAGACGTAGCATTCAGTTGCAGTAATGAGGAACAGATGAAAACGTTTTTTTGAAGTCCTCTTTCTGTTGGAGCAGTTGTCCACAGTGCCTTTACAGGACATATTCAAGATGCTTTGGATTAGCAGCAAGATAAGCAAGAGTCTATGAAACTTTACTCATCAGAAGAAAAGTTTGTGCCAGTTTGGTTGCTCTTAGCAGTTTCTGTTCAGGTATCTTATGCCTCTTGATGAAAGAAAATATTTGGTTACTGTTAGCTTTGTGCAGTGCTTTAGTACGCTGTTTAGCACACTATATAAAACAGGGGTGACCAGCTTCTTCCCGTTAATGCAGTCATCTGATGCAGCTTCCTGGGGTGTGGGATTTCTCTTTTTAAGCAGAAGTTATTTAAAGAAATGTAGCCCTTGTGCCCCATTGATTTCTACACTTAGACATGATTTACTGCTGCTGTCCCAGAGCTGTGTGTCACAGACATCTCTGAGACTGATGGGATGTTGTCAGGCTGAAGGAGTATGGGCTGCATATAGCTATGAGCTGTATGTTCTTGTGAGCCCCTGTTTCTGGCCACAGAAAGTTCTTTTGCCATAAGTCTCTCCTATGTCTTTGTAAGTCTTGCAAACTGAACTTCTGTTCATGCTGCTGTTGATGAAGCTCCTTGACAAAGGCTGTTTCAGGTAAATGCATGCTTCACTGAAGTTCAAATGTGAGTCCAATTGCAGTGTCCTTTGTTTACTAGCTAGCAGAAAACCATACACAAAGATCCAGGCTCAGCTGAGAGGAAAATGAATATCAGAAGCAGGATGGAGAGACGCAACCTAGTTTTACCAACCCTGCCTGCCCCCGCGAAGGAACAGCCTTCCCATCACCTCTCTGCTGTTATTTGGGATTGTAACAACAGTACTTGAAAACAGACAAAAAAAATCTGAAGTCCCAAAAGGGCTGCAAATCTTTATATTTGATGTCTGAAACTAATCTGTAGCTGGTAAGAAATAAGGAGAAGGCCTCTTTACTTGGTAGGCTATCCCTATTGACTTTCCATGAGGCTTCTTACCCGTTTCTCTGAAACAGCTGGTGTTGTCTGCACTGGGGATATGATACCGGAAGATGGTTGGACAACCTGATTAGTCTCTGTATCCTCATCTTACATTGCTACTGAAATGATCACATTTACAGGCATTCAAGGACAGTCTGCTGTCCTGAAATGGACCGACTCCTCTGGGAGATATAAATTGGGTAAGACAGACCAGGGGGCTGTGTCCCAGTTTATATATTTATGATAAGCTTTAACCAACAGTGAGTTTCTGCTTTGATATATTTTTTAATTTGTATTCAACATCTTTTTTCATCTCTTTTGGGGTCTGAAGAATGGTCCCCTATGAAGCATTCAGCGCTGGTCACCCATTTCACAGCTGTGGCCATAGTTCTCTTTGAGTGGGTGCAGTTATCACCAGCTAGGCTTGTTTTGTGTTGGGGCCTCACAGCTTGGGTAGCCTCCACCTTTTCTGTCTCACTGACCTGGTACAGTTTCGTTTATCCATTTCCTAAGAGAGTTACGGATATGTTTATTACTTTTTTTTTTCCAATTGTTCCAACAAGCACAGGCATTAAATTATATTACTTTAAAATAATAAGGTCATCAGTAGAGAATCTGCTTGGAGGGAAAAAAAAAAAAAAAAGTCAGAGTAAATAGCTAGTTTTCTCAAAGAAAACAGGATTTATACCAGCAGCAGCCCCTTTTACCTACCTCAGCATGCTGCTCTTCTTCCTGACCATCTTTGTAGAATCGTGCAATCACAGAATGGCCTGTGTTGAAAAGAACCACAATGATCAGCCAGTTTCAACCCCCCTGCTATGTGCAGGGTCACCAACCACCAGACCAGGCTGCCCAGAGCCATATCCAGCCTGACCTTGAATGCATCCAAAGATGGGGCATCCATGACCTCCTTGGGCAACCTGTTCCAGACCATCACCACCCTCTGCATGAAAAACTTTCTCCTAATATCTAACCTAAACCTCCCCTGTCCTAGTTTAAAACCATTCTCCCTTGTCCTATCACTATTCACCCTTGTAGACAGCTATTCCCCCACCTGTTCATATGCATCCTTCAAGTATTGAAAGGCGAAAGGGAGGTCTCCTTGCAGCCTTCTTTTCAAGCTAAATAAGCCCAATTCCCTCAACCTTTCTTCATAGGAGAGGTGCTCCAGCCCCCTGAAGCACCTCTCCTTCCACCTTTTCTTTCATCATGCCTTAGAACAGGGAGATCTGAGTGGCCCTGTCTGCAGGGCTGCAGCTGACAAGCAACTTCTTGGAGCTACAAACCTGACTGTTGTCTTTTGTGTGAAATCTTCTTATCTTTACTGATATTTTTTTTTTTATTTTTCTTCCTTTCCTCCCCCCCCCTCTTTTTCTGTGTGCAACCTCCTTTGATATAATGCTTTGCATTCAAGAAGTCAGCAGCATAGAATTAAATAGAGGAGCAGAATTGCACTGATTTACCATACAGGTGTAAAACTGACACATCCCCAGCCTGACAGATCTGCAAAGCAACTTCATCTCTGTTAAAAGCAGCTGCGTCACGGCTGGCTTATGCCAAGTCTCACCTATTAGCACCAATGCTGCATTTGGCTCCTTTCCAGGATAGCTGCCGTAATGTGAAATGGCATATGTGTTTGCAGTGTGTGGGAACATCAAAGAGAAATGAGGAATACATTTTGACTGCTATTTGTGTAACTGTGAAGTCAGCTGAGGTACAATTTATTTGTAATACCTGTCTGTTTTTTAACTTACACCAAACTGTGCATAGATTTTATCCAAGTTTTCCTAATTGCAGTGTAGGGTAATTACATGATAACTATCAGCTGGTCTTTTAATGTCTATTGACTGGAGAATAATCAAGTGACCTTAATGATAGCTGTTATCTTACATATAAAATGCAGACCTTTTCAAAGACAGATTCAAAGATTCAGTCTTTGCAAAGATTTAATCCTTGCAAAAATTATGTAAGATACATATGTGGGGAAAATGGAGTTCCATTAAAATTGGTGTAAAACCAAAACTCAGCATTCTTGCTTACCAGCTCTGTGTTTGTACCCACTGCTTCGGTCATCCATCTATAGGGCGGAAAGAGAGCCGTAACAAAACCTAAACCGTGTTCTCACAAATAATCTGTTTCTCCTGCCCCCAAATGGGGATGGTTCCAGGATATTTTTCTTCCTTTTTCCATCTGTCTGGTGACCTTTATAGCCAAATTCTCAAATTCTCAGACTATGCTGATTGTGCAGCCTCTTCAAGGCTGTGCAAGAAAGCCTGTGTATTTTAGGTGTTGTTTGAATCACAAATATCCAATTTCACAGGGGAAGAGAAAAATCAATCTTTTTTTTTTTTTCTTCATTTAGCAACTTTTTACAACTGTGCATAAAGATACAACTATGTATGCACTAACACCCGAGCAAAGCGTGGTGTGAAATTTGCATGGCTTGGACAAATGCGCATCAACACTGTGGGCTCTGGGCCACTTTGTTGCTGGTTATCCCCCTTTGTTCGGTGCACCGCAATGTGCAGCTAGCACGTCATGTGGGAGAGGACAAAGGGACTTCAATGGGGTGTGAAATTTGAGCTGATCTCCTCTCATAACACATTGCCAGATAGGAGAGCAAGAGCAGGAAACAAAACTGCAAACTTAAAAATCGCGAGGAGAGCTGAAAATGCCAGGCTGTCTCTAATCTGGAGCAGCCATCTGACAGGATGCTTTCAGGCTGGTCTCCTAACAAACACCGTGAAGCTGCAGGATTTCTGCATTGAGGCTATTCTGATTTCATCTGACGATGAATGAAATAGCCAAGTGAAAATGTAAGACGTAGAGATGATTTGAAAGATTGGAACCCCTTAGGTGACGTTATTGCACAGTTGTTGCTGAGATACTGATTCAGAAAGGGACGGGTTGTTTTTCACATTCTGTCTTCATGATCAGTGGTTGGGGGGAAAAAAATAAAAGGCTTTTGAATCCAAAGACTTGATTCAACCTATAAAAGCCTCTAAAAGCGGTTGGACTTGATGATCTTTAAGGTCTTTTCCAACCTAAGTAATTCTATGATATGTGTTTGCATTCATTGTTAAAATCCAGCCCAAAGGAAAATACTGCCTCTGCAAATTATTCTCGCATTAGACCCTGTGCAGTTTCTCACTGTGCAGTGCATCCTGCAGTACTGCTCTATGCTGGGAGTGTGTTGGTGTAGCTGTGGTGCTGGGGGCAGCCATCCCTCTGTGCTGCACTGGTGGGACACCTGGCACCCTGTCTGGAGCTTTAGGGAGCAAAGCCCTGGCTGTTCTCTGGAAAATTGCCTCTCTGGGATTGTACAGAGAATGGTATTGGAAGGAAAAACAGGGGGGAATAGCAGTTGGTTCAGAGTAAAGCTTTTCAAATCGGCTTTCCAAAGCACTTCGTAGAAGAGCTATCAGCTGGTAGCCCGGAGTATTTTCAGACTACTCTTTGCAGTTACTGCAAAGTTTAAAAGATTTCCTCCATTCCCTCGGCTCTAACCCTGGGCTCAGCTCTTGAGCTCTTGCCAGCAAGTGTCTTTCCATGCAGGTTCATTGTGAGACCAAATGTTTCAGCCCGGGGTCTTAATGAATGTGTCTGGGATTCCCTGTGAAAACTGAAAAATAGCATGTGCGAGTTTGCTGAGAGGCTCCCTGGTTAAATTCCCACTTATTATGAAAAGCAACATTGAAGTCAGAGGGCAGAGGAAAGAAAGAAGCGCCTGAAGAGGAGAAAAGCAGGGCCAGAGGAGGGCATGCCATTCAGACAGGCCGTGTGAAATCTGACAGTGTGCATAAATATTGGTCCTGGCCATAATAGGGCTGTGATTCTCCCACTGAAGGGAAGCCTTGCATGACTAACAATGAACCGCTTGCATCAGGACGTGCAGCACAGCTGTTAAGCCTGAAGAGCTGTGAATATTATATAGTCATTTAGTTCCGTAGAAATAAAAGTTATTTGGGTTTATCATTACTATTGTCTAATTCAGAGTTAGTGAGGGGTTTATTTTTATGTCTCAGTAGTGTTCAGGGTATTCTAAAACTTTTAGTTTTCCAAGAGAATCCTTGCTGAATTGTTTCAAAGGAATGAAGGATCTACTTAACTCATGGTGCATGCAACTCACTACTGGAATCATAGCAACAAGTGATAGAATGATACAGATATGTAATGCTGTACAGGACAGAAAACAAGTCATAAACAAAGAATCATAGAGTATCCCAAGTTGGAAAGGACCCATGAGGATCACTGAGCCCAACACCAGCTCTATACAGGGCTACCCAAAATTCAAACCATGAGAAAGCTGTCCAAAAACATTCCCAGGTTTTCCCATGTAAATGCATTGAAAATTCATTCTTGTTACATGCAAAGTGAAAGAACAGTAATGACACCAAACTAGGAAACTGAATGTTGGCTGGGGCATTTGGTGTGGTCAGTAAGAGCTTTTCTGGCATTGCCACTGGTGAGCCCCACAGCATGTGGGTGTGTGTGTGCCTTGGGACTGGGCTGTGGCTGGCTGCTTATCCAGAGCCTGCAATGATTTTGAAGGCGGGTTTGTCCTAGTATATGTGTGATGATGTTGCTTTTCACTGCTGTCTCTGAACAAGAATGGTACAAGCCAGTTGGCTTGTGGCCACAAGTTGGTGTGCTCTGGGTGCCCTGCACAAAGTACCTGGAGAAGGTCAGGTTTGCAAAAGCCACTTCATTTCAGATGTCACAGCTTGGCCATTGTGAGGCTGCTAATTACACAGCTCTTTGTGAGTGTCATTAAGGGAGATGTTTGCGCCCCTGTTTTAAGCAGTGCCATTGCAAGGAGCTGCCTTTCCCAGATGGGTGAGGATGCAGAAAGAAATAAGTAACCAGAATGGTAGAGGGAAACAGTTTTTGTGTTTTAACTAAGAAGAATGAAAAGTACACGAATGTACCACTATAGTATTTTCTGCCACCTGAGAAATAATGGTCTAAAAAAAACCAGTGGCATTTCTAGCATTACTTCCACCAGGCTGCCATTATTCATTCTAATGCACATATCATTCATCATCATTAATCTTTTGCACCCGAGACATCCTATTCTCTGCTAGCTACCACATTTCAGGTCAGGATCTGGTCCTTTGATGGGCTCGGATACACTGTCTTGTCACTTTGCTGCTGCCAGCTAAGTACTGACCAGGAAGGTAACCCTGAGCAGTGCTGGGGCAGCATCCAGCATAGCATCCCCACAGCAGCAGCAAGGCTGCTCTTTCCTGTAATTTCCACATTTTGGTGCGTGATAGCAGCCTTAAGACATGTCAGCTGGCCTACTGGCCATTTCCAGATGAATCTTAGGTAGCCTAGCACTTTTCTCTTGTGATAGTAACTCTGGCTTGAGTTTTATTTGTACAATTGGTGGCCTTGTTCATTGTTTGAGAACTAACTTTACTTGTGCTTGAACTGTGACTCCCATAGCTTGACGGATATGTGTGTCTTTGGGGTGACACACCACCTGTTGGTAAACTGCTATGTGCATTATAGGAATGTATGTTACAGTTAGCAGTTACCTGAGGGTCAAAAATGTCACCAACTATAGGAATGTGAATTTAGCATCTAGATGAAAAATAGAAACCTTTTGTTAGAGCGCAGTGTCTCTAAAATGGTAAAAGAATAGATGACTGACTGAGGATTACAAAGGCTATCTGGGACGCGTTCACTAGAGATCGCCTCATTTGGCCTTTAATCTCTCTACTTCTTTAGAATTTTGTTTAATATTTCATAGAAACAGAAGTTGCTCTAATCCAAGGGTGACTGAATATAGTTGTACTTATAACTGTCTACTCATGGAATAAATTTCTTTCCATCCCCAGTGAGATAAACAATCCCGTAGTGTCAATAAATTAGTACAGAAAGTGCAGGTGTTGTGCAGCTCTGTGTATTGTTCTCTGCTAAGAGTTCCAAAAATATAACTTTTCTTTCCTTTCTATTCAATTTGTTCTTTACACCTGTGCCATGGGCCACAGGGATTTCAGAGCTGTGTGTTTTCTCCCCTCCTGGTGCTGTAAATCGCTGCAGTAACCTCCTGACCCAGTAAGAACTTGGAGCTTCACCGTGCTCCCTTCCTTTCTTTTAGGAGAACAATCCAAGGCACAGCTCTGCTCATTCCACCACTGAGAAACTGCAATTTGTTTCTCTCAGTGCACTGACACCTGTATAAAGCCTGGGACCATAAGCGACATAGCAGTGTTTCTAAATTCTGTTAGTTACAGGGAAAGGAAGAGCTCTATATTGAAGTGTTTGGAGAGCAGGTATCTGTCCCTGCATGAGTTGTAAGGCATTTCTCAGGGAACACAGGAGAGAGCACCCCTCCACTTCTTGGTCATGGATGTCATCTCCTCAGTGTTTTGTGGCTTGTCCTGACCTACAGGCACCAGACTTGCATTGCTGTGTGTGATCTAATGGCAGAGAACAAATTATGTGTTGGCAGGCAGCTTTGGGACAGCTATGTTTGTGTGCATGCAGTGCCCAGTGTATTTAATGAGCTGCCTGCTACTCTGTCACACCAGCAGGCCTAGTTGGTGTCAGCACAGTGCATACCTCTGGGATTATGCCCCAGCTCTGGTATGACATCTTTCCAAAAGGGGTGTGAGCTGACGTGGTTCATGGCCCATTTGTGGGATGATGCTCAGTGGCTGCGGTTCAGCTGGCACAGGGGAAGCAGCAGTGCATCAGACAGCAATATACCAGTCAGAATTTGGGATGTTACCTTTCTGTTGTGGCATTTCAGTTATTGTGTTAGTAACAACTATTACATCACTGTGCTGTAACTGTTCACTAATTATTCCTATAATGATTATCATGTAATAATCCTACTGATAAGTCTGTCTGTCCAGGGCTCTGAGCAACCTGATGTAGCTGTAGGTGTCCCTGTTCATTGCAGAGAAGTTGGAGTAGATGACCTTTAAGGGTCCCTTCCAACTCAGATGATTCTATGATTCTATGAAATGACTAAACTGGTTTCAGGTCCCCTCGTCAGCCCCCATGGAGCAAATACCAGGAGATGCAGCCTGTTGTGAGCCAGCCTGGCTGTCTTCCCATATCCATGCACTGCCCTCTCAGCACAGGGCTCCAGGCAGCCAGCAAAGTCCTGCTGCTTCCTCACAATCAATTGTGTCAAATTATCTGTAAGCACTGGTCTGGCTGCTATCTCAGGGGGATCAGTCCACATGCAGAAGGCACCAGGAATCCGTGGGAGACAGCTGATACTGTATGCTGCTAAAAGGAGCAAAAGAAAGAGGCTTCTCCAAAGCCCCCTATTCATAAGCTTAGCACAATAGTGGAAACAATGGTTAAGGAAATTTAAGCCAGTGCTGAAAGCTGCTCTGCTTTGCTGCTTTTTCACTCAAGGGATGGCTTTTATTCTGAACTGTAATGCTTATGATATTTCAGACATGGCTTGCTTTGCTAGGTCATGTGAATGATGGATATCGCAGTATTTGGAGGTTTCCAGTAAATGAAACACACGTGGGGATGAATGCAGATATAGATCACTTGCGTCAAACCAAGTATTATCACGGCTCGGTGAGATATCCTTTGCAAGGGCCTACAGCAATTGAAAAGTGATTAGGATTTCATTGTGTTTTCCCATTCCAGTAGCCATCCCATAGATATATATGAAAGTCCATGTGGAAGATCTGCCGCCATATCTTCACTGAGTGACCAGTGTAATACTGAAGTACGGGGTGGCAGCAAAACAAAATTCCAGATGTTTTGAGAGTGTCAGTTCTCTGCACAGTTTTTGTCTTTATCTACCAAACTGAGCAAGAGCAGGGTAGCACCAAAGCAGTGGGATAGAGGGGAATCTTGTACCTGTGAATGACAGGCTGGAAAGTGAGAAACTGCCAAAAACATGAAGCTGCCTGCAGCGGCCAGAGGAGCTGAATGGGGGTTTCTGGAGAAGGGTTTTGTCATCATCCTTCAGTAACCTTTCCATGTGGTCTGGTACAGTGCTCAGATAACACCAGTGGTAACAGCAGTGGTGAGTCATTCCCAAGCAGTGATTAGTGCTGCAGTTAACGAACACTGCTTCACATCACTTGGGAATAAATCCACCTTCTGACTGCCTGTTGGAATCGAAACTGGTTTTCTCCTAATTCACATTCCTGCTGAGCAGGGTTGCCTTGAGCTAGACCACTGCCATGAAGGGGTCAGTGCAATGATTGGGTTTTAGAGTCAACCATGTGCTGTGATGCTGGGTGTTTTGCTCACTGCTGGACCTGAGGAGGCTCAGCATCTAACCAGAATTGGCTCTCATTGGGAAATGCCAATGTGCAGCTCTGGAGATTTTACCTTACAGAAACCAGTCAATTGAAAGCAGCCTGCATAAGCTACTGGGGCATTTAGAGCTAGTGGGTTTGGTCACTCATGCAGGTTTTTTTAGAGATCTCTCTCACTGGCAGTACTTTCTAATAAATGCAAATGAAATCTGTGATAATCCATTTCAAAGCAATTGGTAGCAAGCCATTGCTGTGCAGAGAACATTATTTATACAACTCATAAACCACCGTGATGCTCGTGCATAATTCCTCACACATCACAGTGACAGAAATTGCCTTCGGGGCCAGAATTTCCAAGGCAGCCTCTCTGTTTTTAAGTTGCAGACATTGTCACTTTTGTGGCTGACTACTTGATTTTTCAGGTTCAGTTTGATGCACACACGATAGCATCTGCCTGCTGATGCCAGACTGCACCCAAAATGCCTCACTCCTTTTAATAGCAGTGAATAAAATGACAGACTGACAGCTCCAAGTAGCTCTTGATTCTTTCTTCTTTTTTCCAAGTCCTTCTTTACTGCCTCCTGTCCACAGCTCTATTCCCAGCCTTCCCACATCCTGGCTTAGTATTATAACTCAGGGTAGTATATCATATGCTACGTTTGTGATTTCTGTTAACTCACACACACCTTATCCCAGTGTCCTGCTGAACCTCTAATTTAAGTCCATTGACTTACTGCTTGCTGTTCCCCACATGGACAGTTTTTCTCTCCGTTCTTGCTCCCATTGCTCTGTTTGCAATGCTTCCTGGATCTGTGCTGAAAGATATAAATCATCTCTTCCTGATCTCTCAAGGCTCCTAGGAGAAGTGCAAATAATTATATCTCTTTCTGCATTTAGTACTGCAGTCACTACATCCAATGATCTTATAGGGAAGTTTAACTTCTAAAACAACAGGCTATTTATTAACCCTGTGTATTAAATCTCCTTAGTAGCTATGAGGTGTTGTGAAAATCAAACTGCAGTGAAACTGTGGTGGTAGAAAATTTCCATTGAATAACCTCTTTCCTGAGAGACTATGTTATCCAAATGACTAATAAAGTCTTGTTTAACCATCACGGAGAGACATTTTGGTAGACAGCCAGCTCTGGTTAGTCTCTTGAGTATAAAAAGTAGCATAGAAATATTCCTTCCAGCATTAACTCATATCAGCTTCTGGTGCCGATTTCCTGCACTTCAAAGAGAAATGCTCCTTTAATGCACTATTTTATATCACTTGGGCTCGTAGTGTGTTCCACCTATATTTCTTTTTTCTGCCCTAGGTCCTACAGAAATGTCAGCATTGTAGGTTGCTGTTTTGTGTACACATGCATCTGAGACTCACAGCATCACATTGGAGACCTTTAATTGCTCTCATACAGTGTTTAGGGGACTTTAGTCTGAGTAGTCCCTCATGGCCATCCCCCTGTGTTTGTAATCCTGCACTGACAGTTGAGGTTTTCTCCCTGCTGCCCCCTGAAAGCCCACAGAGATAGGTATTGCATGCATGCTCTAATACAAGCTAGAGTTGAGTCCCTACATGCTAGAAATACAAAGCATTCTCCCAATCCACACTGATCAGAAGGTTTTCATGCAAATCCAGCAGATCGGTGTGAAAATGCTTGAGGCGAGGTCCCATCTATGGCATGATGTTAAAATCTTGTTACTCTGGATCTGTGAAATCCATTTTGTACAGTGAGGAGTGAAGCTCCCAAGGCCAGGTTGCTACCTACCTGTTTCTTGCCATGTGGTCAAATCCTCCTACCTAAGTTTTGCTTCCCTTCCCCTTACTTTTCAAGTATTACTCCTTACAACCAAACAGAGGCTCCATTACTGCCCATTGTACACCACAACCCATCTTGCTTCCTGCTTATGCTACTCTAGCCTGAAGTCACAAAGAGCAATGGGTACAAGAGTAAGGCGGTCCCCATGGCTTTTCAGCCACACTGACCAGCCCTGGGGGCTGAAGCAGGCACCGTGGCTGGCAGCTCATTGCAGTTACACCTCTGTTTTCACAATAACACCATGCTGAAAATAGAAAAAGGGAAAGCAGTAACTGTTTATCCTGGCTAAGCTTGTGTAGCAGGTTTTCATATGTTTGTGGGGTTTAAGGTCTTTTTTTTTCTTAAACTGTTTCAGTATCTTTTAAAAGAAAAAAAGAACATTTCTCTAACACAGCTTCATTAGTTATAGGACTTCATGAGATTAAAGTAGAGAGCAGATTAGCGAAACCAAACTGTAATATGTCTTGGGCATATGGTGCTGCATATGAATGGTTTTTAACTACTTAACTGTGTATAACAAAGAGCAGAAGGAGAGATTTGTCTTAGCGTGCCATAATGATAATTTGTAGTAGCTGCGTAGCATAACAGTCAGAAGCCACAAGGCCACGGGAAGCTTTTGCTTGCATTTCCATAGTGTGTGTTCCCGAGCTCACGCCATGTCTTCAGTCATCTGATGACAGGAATAAGATGTAGCTTAACTAATTAGCAAGATGCTTCTCCCTCCTTCTTCCTCTTTGCTGGGCTTCTGTTTTGCAGACCTTGTAATGAGCCTAGCTGAGCTCTGGAGTAGAATCATAGAATTACAGAATATTTTGACTTGGAAGGGACCTCAAAGCCCACCCAGTCCCACCCCGTGCCATGGGCAGGTCTGCCCCCCAGCAGTTCAGCTGCCCAGGGCCCCATCCAACCAGACCTTGAGCACCTCCAGAGATGGGGCACCACAGCTTCTCTAGGCAGCCTATTCTAAGTTTGCATCCTCACTTATGCACCTGTAAATTTCAAATACATCCCAAAATCGTGCAGTGCAGCCCTGGGTTAACACTGGGTATGGAGTTGTGTTCTAGCCCTTGGATACAGGAGCTACACTGGTACGAGCAAGCTCATGACAGCCAAAGGTTCACCTCAGAGTTGCCCCTTGTAAAGTGAACATAAATGGAAGTAGTCAGTGGACTATGTTGGGTTGATTGTTTGGGAACATCATCCTTCAAGCCTTCACTGCCTTTATGGATTGAAAGAATCCTATTTTCTCTTTAGCTGTGTCAAAGCCTGTGTGCTGCTTGTTGGAAGGACAAGCAAGCAGAGCATTTTCTGATCACGAAGGTGTTTCAAGCTACTGAAGGCCATGTTAGAAACAGAGGCATAGGTGTCTATGAAGGGATCTTGAACTAGCTGAAGGGGAGGCACTGCAAGCCAAAGAACCCCTTATTTGCACCTCCCATGTGCATGAAGCAGGTTCCAGAGAAGTTGAAACTCTGGGCACCGGCAAAGTGATGTAGCCAGCTTTGAATCAGGCAAGTCTATGTTTTCCAGCTTGCTCCTTTCTTGCCTAATGTCTATTGTCCTACTGTGATATTGACATACTTCAAAGGACAAAAGTCAAATTTTTTGCAGTTTCTAAATAGATCTGTCTTACAGAAGTTTGAACTTGGTCCTGAAACATAAGGTTGGCAAGGTTAGTGAAACACAAGTAACGTGGCTGAGCTCCACCTACCCCTCCTGAGAAGAGCCGTGCTTTGGAGGCAAGAGGTTTCATGAGCCAAGCAGGTGTGAGGACATAGTTCCCATGTCTTAAACATAAACTCTGTCTTTAAAAAATGCTTATAAAGTGATGTAAAGATTTGAAATGGCAATCAAATCTAACTTGCATAATAAATTCAGGAGAATAGGTGTCTTTTTTCCCACCTGGTTTTATCTGGGTTCCTTGTGTATTTGCAAGCAGGGACTAACTAGCAACATTATGTCGCATAGCTTAAACATGCCTGACTCTTTGCTTTCCTCTAAGGTTTCCACAATGTGTTTCACATCCACCATGAGTAACATTCTTGGACTTCTGCCCTGGATTAATCAAACATAAATCATTGCTTCATACCAAAAGAAAGTTTTGCCAAAAATTGTGGTGGTCCAGAGGAGAAGAAAAAGAGGTTTTCTCGCCTCTGTGAACTTTTAACTGATTTTATTCCTTTCTTTTTTTGTGTGCCTGGGAAATACTGTGCATTGGAAAACTCGCTGACAAGCCCCTGATAATCTTGTTTTCTTAGTGATTAATACCAAAAATGAAACCCCCATCTGCTCAGGAGAATATCCCTGCTTTCCCCTCAATTAGTTTTATGGTGGTGGGCTCTGCCAAACTTGCTGACTCAGTGCTCGGCTTATCAGTAACCCAGAAATGCTTTATTTCAGAGTTCCCTGAAGAGAAGAGGCAGCAGAGAAATGCACAAAGAAAAAAAGGCATTTACCCAGGTAAGGTTTTCGAGAATGTGCAGTTTAGATTTAAATCACGTGATAAACTCAACATTTCTTTTTATGGGTGTTGACAGGGCCATCAGGCACATTAAGGCCTAATTGCACTCTAGTTAATCTACTGAGACTTCCCAGAGATAATGCAGAAGCAATTTAGGACATGAGTACAGTCCCGAAATCATGCAGCGATCGGGTTTGCTGTACGTTCATCAGCAGAGCCAGGCTAAAGGTTTCCTACAGGAAGAGAAAATCACTTTGCCTCACACAGTAATTGGATCGCAGCTTAGGGAACAGCTAAATTTATACGTGGTGCCGAAGTCATTGCACTGAGGAGTGGCTTGGCAGACAGCACGGTCCTCAGATGGCAGCAACTGCTCAAGATTACTGCTTCCCCCAGCTCAGGTAAAGGACAGAGCCTGAGCTGGACCCTTTATCTGCATCCGGACACTGTTTTTTTTGTTGTCCCCTGGGCTGGTCTTCCTCAGAGCCGTGTTTCCTTTGCTTTTTGTGCTGACAGTGAGAGTTGAAGCTTTTCCCAGCAGCCATACGGTTACTGTTTATAGACAGAGGGATGTGGATAGCATTTCCCCTCGCTGCAGAGGGAGCCAAGAGTGGCATCATTATCTTCACCAGAGAAAGATTGAGCCTCCCCTGCTGCCCCCTTGGCAGGCTCAGTGCACAAAACCGAGACGTATGGTTTTCCTTGGAGCTGATGGAGCCTTAAAATCCCATTGATTTGTAATAATAGCTGTAATAAATTAGAACATGCTGCACTTGAAATGGGCTCCATGCACAACTGGTAAGGTGGGATGGGCAGTCCAGGAGCTGCAGCCTCCGCCTGTGGGGTAAAGCAGAGCTAGCATCCCTGTGGAGTGAGTGCAAGTACAGCTTAATTGAACCTCAAAATGGGGAAATGGGCTTTCTTCCTGCATCTCCTGTTACAGGGAGTTAAGACATCAGTGAGGTCAGAAGAAATTTGTTATCCTGCATGTCTGTAAGATACATGTACAAGATATATATGTGCGTGCACTCTTGGAAATTACAAATGAAGTCATGGTTGAGTCATTTGGGGTATGTGGGAGGGTATGTCCTTCCTTCCTTCTTTCCTTCCTTCCCTGATTCCCGGAAATACAGAAAAGAGCAGAGAGAATGAATTTGTGTGCGTCCTTCCTCTGCCCAAATCCAGACACTGCAGCATAGGAGCAGCTGTAGTTTGCCTCTGAAAGACTTATGAAGGGCTCCACAAAATTAACAGAGTAACCCAGAGTCAGCTCTGCACCACTCACAATGTGAGAACGTGATCCCGGAAACCAGCCAAGGAAAAAGACTTTACACTGTATGCACATGGGTGTGTACAACATGCAAGCAAAGGATTTGCATTTGAAAATGAGAACCGCTGTGATAGCACTATACAAGGGAGCCATTTTTTTTCCCCAGTAATTCTTCAGGGCAAGAAAGATGGAGAAAGAGTCTTATATACTGACATGCTCTATCCAACTGGGGCACGTCCTCACCATCTCCCAGATCTAGGGCATTACCCAGAGCAGTCTGCAAACCCGCGTATCGGTTCAGAGGACCATGCTGTTTAAAGCCAGAGCACACCGTGCCAAGTGCCCAACCTGGTCCAACAGCCTCTGGGTCCTGGGGCACGGCTCAGAGGGGTAAGTGCAGACACAGCCAGGCAGGTTCGCAGCACTGCTCTACAAGGGTAGCCACTCTAAATAACTAAAATAGTTTCACACACTTAAACTGAGATACCTTACGCTGGACGCAAAACAGCTTTCGAGGTGAAGGCTGGGCTTACTTAAGCCCACAGTATGAACCTCATTGTTTTTCTCTTTGTCCCTATAACATACTTTGTGACTGAAAAGCGGCCGCAGACTTGGATTGTGTAAATCTGTGCACCTGCATACCTACAGATATGTATAACGTGGAGCAGATCTGGTATTATTAGTTACTGGGAGCTCATCATGAAAATAAGTGGCAACATCACATCCACAGCGGGACACAGCTTAAATATGTATTAAACTGATTGTCTAGAAGTCATGTAAAAGCAGAGTTGTTAGGTGTGCTTACCTGCTTCTAGCAGTACTGAAGAAACAAGTTTTTATTCAGCAGAATTGCAAAGTGGAGCTTCCTGGGAAGTACCAGGCACCAGGCAAAACACAGAGAAAAGTGGTTCCTCAGCGCAAGGTAGGAGTCTGGTGCTCACCAGGTGCTTGGGTGCTGGTCGTACTGCCCTGTTGTCGGGCCCACAACCCCGACACGCTTCCCCATCTTCTGCCTGGCAGCTCCTGTGAGCCGGTGATGGTAGAGGAGATGGTGTTGGTCTCTATCTTTCTTTGTGTCTTCTTGCCAGAAAAGAAATATCATTTATGGGAGTTTTTGATCAGCTCCTTGTTCTCATCACATAATTTACATTGCATAATGAATTTAAGTTTCTTTTTTTTTTCTTTTTTTTTTTTTTTTTCATTTAAGTTTCATTTCTTTATCTCCACGCTCTCCATTTGCCTAAATTAGACTGCAGACTCTTTAGGGGCACATATGGGCTTTCTCCTTTTGCCGTATTTTTTTTCATTAATATCTCTCTGTAGTGCTGTACAGAGGTGTGGTGCTGTAGTATGCAAATATGCACAATCAGTAATCATCAATTCCCATTTATCCTTCATAATCCTTAAAGCCAGTGATGAGCGCCATTAATGACTCTACATTTTTGCATTGTCATTTGTCCTTTCTTTTTTTTCAAAGCAGTCTGCCCTACATACACCTTTTCAGGAAGGTGTCCACATGCTGGATGTGAAATAGAGAAATACATTTAGGCTGATCAATAGCCCAGGTTTCACCCCTTTGAACTTAAACCTTTTGCTCCTCCAGAATGATGGAAAGACTGTCTTCTCTTTCTTTTTGTATTTTTTATTCTGTTTTTTGCTTTTGTTGTATTTGTTTTTCACTAGTAACAAACTGTTAGTAATTTCTGTGATTTGGCCTCCCTGTAGTTTGCCTTATATTTCAAAACTACCTGTCTGTGTGGGTGCCTTGCCCTCTCGCTCCTTCCACTTGGTTTCAACTGATCAAGAAATCGCTGATATTTCTGTACACAAAGTTTCAGAGGGACAGATGCATGAAGGTTGGGATCCTACCCTTCTGGCATGTTTAGATCTCGCTGATAATCTCTCCTGGCCATTCTTTTCCTTTGGAAAAAAAGCTGTCTGGGGAATGGGATTTTCAGTAGTCACATTCCCTACTTGAGAAATGTGGAAGATCTAGAGCTTTCTCACCTTTCCAGATGGGATCCATATTTAGTAGGCGTCTACTAACATCCATCAGCTCTGTTGTTCAGTGTGAGGCTTGTGTTTGTATAATGAAAAATAGATTGTTTGTTTCAGCTCTTATAAAGAAAGAAAGAAAGAAAGAAAGAAAGAAAGAAAGAAAGAAAGAAAGAAAGAAAGAAAGAAAGAAAGAGAGAAAGAAAGAAAGAAAATAAAAAGAAAATGGCAAATGTGGTATTTATTTTTCCCACAGACAAAACCTAGCAATAAAATAATGTCATTAGAAGAATACTTATAACTGTTTTGGTCCTGCTATGAATACATGCTACCTACATGAAAGCCTTGAGGTTGGGCTGTGCTGCAGCCATGGGCCTGATCCCAAATCCACTACAGCTCTTACCTTCGCATCAAAAGCTTCAGAATGCACAGTGTGTTGGGTCAAGTATGAGGCAGTGAGTGCTACTGGTACTGTTTGCAGTCCAGCCAGGAGAAGCTCCTGGAGGAGCTGCCTGTACTGCTCAGAGCCCTGGGTATGATGTCTTCACCTTGGACATCAGTTCCACTGCTGTAGGCAGTGGCAATGGCTGCTGGGCTCCTGCAGCCAAAGCTGGACAGCAAGCATGGAGAAGGACACTGAATCACAGAGTGAGTGCTGTTTTACAGCACTGCTCTATATGTACTTTTACTTGTAATCTTTTGTGGGATACTTAATTTGCAATTCAGACTCATCAAGAGAAAAGCCGTTCGCACATGTATGTCATCATGGCAAGGAGATGTGTATATGTGAGAAGACAGAATGGAAAAAAAACACATCTCCTGGACTGTACTTGTAGTTAGTTATATGCATCTTGCTTTGAGTTGTATAGAACTCACATTATTAGTGCCAGAAACACGACAGAGTTTTAGTTAGTCAGCTGATGGCAGCTTTCTGATAAGCAGGCTCCTGCTTACCACTGAAAACCACGTATTGATAGAAACTTTGACTATTGCTTAACCATATGATGGCATCAGCATATATTATATATATATATATATTACTATTTAGTATTTTAAAATCATGTGAAGCTTGAAATGATGAAATTAGAAATATACAATTGATTACTTCTGCGTCTGTATTAACAGACACAGTATTAACAGCTGAAATTATGGCATCATTCATAATTAGTATATATTTAAATAGGAT
Organism: Coturnix japonica; assembly: GCF_054131305.1. Classification (NCBI taxonomy): domain Eukaryota; kingdom Metazoa; phylum Chordata; class Aves; order Galliformes; family Phasianidae; genus Coturnix; species Coturnix japonica. The sequence continues at coordinate 46,161,227 of NC_140664.1, forward strand.
GAGGAGAAATTAATCTAGGTAACATAAAAGACGCCATCACCAATGTGCAAGGACTGTGTACTTTAGAAATTAAACCATTTCCTCAGATTGCTGAGCCATAATTAGTTTTGTAATTTTTTGCTTCTAATAGGCTGATCTGGGTGAACAATTAACATCAGTCATGTAATCTTCTGGATTTGGTTGCCATTATTAGGAACTGTAACAAAATGGTGATTATGAAAGACAACAGTGCCACAGAGACTGAATCGAAGTTTCCACAGTTAATTGCACATATGTCCACATAGCCGAACAATAATGATGAAATCTGCTGTCTCCAGAGATCATCTTTCAAAGCCTGCCTTCCATTATGCTGCTAATGCTGATAAATGTGTCTCCTACAAGGCCAAGTGCCTGTATCTCCATGACAATTCATGAAAGTGATTCAGGCAAAGAAATTGTTCATCGCCTTAGAATTTACTTACCCTCATCTCTTATTTCAGCACAATCACAGTTTTCATCAGAGTGACGTGTAGAACTTTAAAATGCCCGACTCCAAAGAAATAAATAAACAAACAAACAAACCCCTATTTAGTACTCTGTTGCTTCCAGAAAATAGGTTTTCATATAGGATGGGTTTGAATGTAACTGTGGTTTAATGATTTTTTTCTTTTTTCTTTTTTTCCTTGTGTTTTCCCTTGTGAGCAGTTGTCTGTAGCAGGAAGAGTGGTCACATGCTGTTCCATCTTAATAATAACAACAGCAGTGACAACAGTAGTAATTCCCATGCTAAAAGGGAGCTAGGTACTCAATCTGTTTCACAGTGTTGAGAGATCCAGTTAAAGAACACAGTGAAGTGCTTCTTCACTTTGCAGGGCAACTGTGCAGCTTAGCACATGTTTTTGTGCTTCACAAGCTGAAGAAGCCCAAGGTTTGGGATTTGTCACGGGTTACTTAGATTTACCTATGCCCGTGACAGGGGAAGCCACCCCACGCCCCCCCCCCGGGGCCCGGAAAGGAGGGGGAAAAGGGGAGTGGGATAAAACAGTGACAATCTAAGGAGGAAAAACTTATTTTACTAAATATGATATCGAAATACAAGATAACACAATATAATATAATTAAGGCTAACAAAATCGAACGAAACAGAGAGAGAGAGTCTCCGAAAACCGAGAGGCCTACTGTGAACTCTAGGCGACACGGCTGGAACGCTTCCCACTCTCCGAGAAGTTCGAGAGAAGAAGGAGGGCACTCCAGCCTGGGAACGAGATTATATAGAGTCCTGGTCCCGTGACTTATTGTTACTCCTGTTGTTCTCTGGGATATGTAGTCTTCTTTTGTGGACTGCACATTCAACAGAAGTATCCATACTTGACATGATGTTATGATGTGGAATACTGATAGCAAAATTACAAAATTACAAAACCATGACATTCCACCCCTTATTCTACATTATTACATCATGGTTAATATATACATATATATACATATATATACACGTATGTAAAATTGTGATAGCTAAATAGTAGAATTGCATGTAACATAACTAAATGTACAACTATAATAACTAAAATACACTACACATGCAAACATATATATATATATATAGATACATAAAATTATTGACTGCACTCCCCCAGCATCAAATTCCCTTGTGGCACACATTGAACATCCCCATCCTTCTGCATTACCCACCAAGTGCACCCAGGTCCCTGGGCAAAGACAGTTCCACGGATAGGTTTGCCCTTTCCAGAAGCTGGAAGGACCCAAACAGCTTTTCCCAACATGTTCTTTACATGTATAACAGGGACCTTATCTCCTTCTACAGTGTGTAGGGGGCTAGATTGACTAGGACCATCACGATTGACAGATCCTCTAGTATTGACCAACCAAGTGGCTTCTGCCAGATTCTTCTCCCAGTGCTTAAATGTTCCACCACCCATTGCTTTCAACATAGTTTTCAACAACCCATTATATCGTTCAATTTTACCAGAAGCTGGTGCATGGTAGGGAATATGATAAATCCACTCAATGCCATGATCTTTGGCCCAAGTATTTATAAGAGAATTTTTGAAATGTGTCCCATTATCAGATTCAATTCTTTCTGGGGTGCCATGTCGCCACAAGACTTGTTTCTCAAGACCTAATATGGTGTTTCGAGCAGTTGCATGGGGTACTGCGTATGTTTCAAGCCACCCAGTGGTTGCCTCTACCATAGTGAGTACATAACACTTACCACTGCGAGATCGTGGCAAGGTGATATAATCAACCTGCCACGCCTCCCCATATTTATACTTTTGCCATCGCCCTTCCTCCCAGAGAGGTTTCATCCTTCTGGCTTGTTTAACTATGGCACATGTTTCACAATCATGAATAATCTGCGCAATAGCGTCCATGGTTAAGTCCACCCCTCGGTCTCTGGCCCACTTATATGTTGCGTCTCTTCCTTGATGGCCTGAGGTCTCATGAGCCCATCGAGCTAGAAATAATTCACCCTTATTCTGCCAGTCCAAGTCAATTTGAGCCACCTCAATTTTGGCAGCTTTATCTACCTGATGGTTGTTTTGTTGTTCTTCAGTAGCCCGACTTTTGGGCACATGTGCATCCACATGACGCACCTTTACAACCATATTCTTTGTTCGGGAAGCAATGTCCTTCCATAGTTCAGCGGCCCAAACAGATTTTCCCCTCCGTTGCCAGTTATTTTGTTCCCACCGCTGTAACCACCCCCATAAGGCATTTGCCACCATCCATGAGTCAGTATAAAGATACAGCATTGGCCACCTCTCCCGTTCAGCAACATCTAAGGCCAGCTGGACAGCTTTTACCTCTGCAAACTGACTTGATTCTCCCTTACCTTCAGTGGCCTCTGCAACCTGTCGTGTGGGGCTCCACACAGCAGCTTTCCATTTGCGATGCTTCCCTACAATGCGACATGATCCGTCAGTGAATAGGGCATATTTCTTTTCATTTTCTGGTAATTCGTTGTATGGTGGGGCCTCTTTAGCACGTGATACCTCTTCTGCTGGTGATGTTCCAAACTTTTTATCTTCAGGCCAGTCCATGATTACCTCTAGGATTCCTGGACGATTGAGGTTTCCCATTCGCGCTCGCTGTGTAATCAGCGTAATCCACTTGCTCCAGGTGACATCGGTAGCATGATGGGTGGAGGGAACCTGTCCTTTGAACATCCAGTTCAGCACTGGCAGTCGAGGTGCCAAAAGGAGCTGTGTTTCAGTCCCGACTACTTCGGAAGCAGCCCGAACCCCCTCATACGCGGCTAAGATCTCCTTCTCAGTTGGAGTGTAGCACTCTTCAGACCCCTTATATGATCGACTCCAGAATCCCAGGGGTCGGCCTCGGGTCTCTCCTGAGGCTCTTTGCCACAAACTCCAAGTGGGGCCTTTCTCTCCAGCAGCAGTATAGAGGATGTTCTTTACATCCTGTCCAGTCCGTACTGGCCCCAGGGCTACAGCACGGGCTATCTCTTGTTTAATCTGTTCAAAAGCCTGCTGCTGCTCAGGGCCCCATGCAAAATCATTCTTCTTCCGCGTTACCTGATAAAGGGGGCTTACAATGAGGCTGTAGTTTGGAATGTGCATCCTCCAAAAGCCCACTGCACCCAGGAAAGATTGTGTCTCTTTCTTGCTAGTTGGTGGAGACATGGCAGTGATTTTGTCGATCACATCTGCTGGGATGTGACGACGTCCATCCTGCCACTTTATACCTAAGAACTGAATTTCCTGGGCAGGTCCTTTTACTTTGCTTCGCTTAATAGCAAAGCCAGCTTGTAGAAGAATCCGGATTATCTGCTCTCCTTTTGTGAAAACTTCTTCTGCTGTATCACCCCACACAACAATGTCATCAATGTACTGCAGGTGTTCAGGAGCACCACCCTGTTCCAGTACAGTTTGGACCAACCCATGGCAAATGGTTGGGCTGTGTTTCCACCCCTGGGGCAAACGGTTCCAAGTATACTGAATGCCCCTCCAGGTGAAGGCAAACTGTGACTTGCATTCTGCGGCCAAAGGAATAGAAAAGAAGGCATTGGCAATGTCAATGGTGGCATACCATTTGGCTGCTTTTGACTCCAGCTCGTACTGGAGTTCCAACATGTCCGGCACAGCAGCGCTCAATGGGGGTGTGACCTCATTCAGGCCACGGTAGTCTACTGTCAGCCTCCATTCTCCACTGGCTTTACGCACTGGCCATATGGGGCTGTTAAAAGGTGAGTGAGTTTTACTGATCACTCCCTGATTCTCCAACTGGCGAATCAAATCATGAATGGGGAGCAAGGAATCCCTGTTGGTGCGATACTGCCGTCTGTGCACTGTCTTTGTAGCAATCGGTACCTGCTGCTCTTTTACTCGTAGCAGCCCCACAACAGACGGGTCCTCTGACAGGCCAGGCAAAACAGACAGCTGCTTAATGTTGTCCATGTCTACAGCAGCTATCCCAAAGGCCCATCGATACCCCTTAGGATCCTTGAAATGCCCCCTTCTGAGGTAATCAATACCCAGTATACATGGAGCCCCTGGGCCAGTCACAATAGGATGTTTTTGCCAGTCTTTGCCAGTGAGGCTTATTTCAGCCTCCAGCACAGTCAATTCTTGAGAGCCCCCAGTCACTCCAGAAATATGGATTGATTCTGTCCCTTCATGACTGGAGGGCATTAGGGTGCACTGTGCACCGGTATCCACCAGCGCCTTATATTCCTGTGGTTCTGATGTGCCAGGCCATCGAATCCACACAGTCCAATAAACTCTATTATCCCTTTCCCTCCCCTGACTGAGGGCAGGGCCCCTCTATTGGTTACCTGTGATGACTGGAGCAACTCCACTGGTGGTTGGTATGTCTAGTAGTTCTTTCACCCGTACTCGTAGTGCAGACGTGGGCTGATCATGCCACTTCCTCATGTCTTCTCCACGGTCACGTAGGTAGCGCCACATGGAAACACGCGGTGCAATCGTACTGTTGTTCTTTGCTCGAGCTGGGAAGCGTGTGCGTTTAACAGCTGAGACTTTTGATGATGCAGGTGGGGAGTAGGACTGGACTAGTTTGATCAGATCCTTCATTAGACCTGGTGGCCCGTACGAGGATTGACCTTCATCAGTTGTTTCTGATACTATTACGGGATCATTACAATTAGTTGATGGAAACAATTTCTTGCACATTTCATCTACTCGGTTTTCTAGCCGTGAGATGGCAGAAACTGCGGCATGCAGTTGGGGGAGCTGCTGATCGATGGTTTGAAGCATTATAATCAGCTCAACAACTCGGGGCCATCTGTCCACGAATCCTTTAGATCCTGATACCAATGACTGTGCAATTCTCTCTGGTGCTGTACTTGTGATTTTCTGCCACATGTCAGGATCGGCCCTCACTCTCTCAGGGTCAAGTTCGCTTGGATCAGGGCTGTACAACATTTTCGCCATGGCCAATTCCCTCAGGCGCTGAATACCTTTTTGGACGGTATTCCAACTATCAAATTTAGGCTTCAAAGCATCCTTATAGGGGTACCTTTCTCTCACGGCTTCTAACAGCCGCAACCAGAGAGTAGCAGCTCCATCCGAACATCTGCTAATCCCTCTGTCGATACCTGCATCTTGGGCAATGCTTCCTAGTTGGCGAGCTTCATTACCATCTAGAGACAAGCTGTTGGCCCCATTGTCCCAGCAGCGAAGCAACCAAGCAAGGATACCTTCATCTTGACGCCGTGTAAACTCCTTTCTTGAGCCTTGGATTTCAGTCAGCTTCAGAGGTCGACAATAGGTGATTTCCTCCTCATCATCAGTCTCTTCTTCATGCCTCTTGGTTTTTGCCTTTGCTTTTTTCGGTACTGCTCCATGCCCGGCACCTGGGTCTTCTGCTGCCCCCCCCTGTGCTTCTCCTTCTTTTCGTTCTAGACGCGTGGACACCCGTTTCCATTTCTTGCCTTCCACAGGGGCAACTGATATTGCTACTGATGCCTCCTGTGACTGATCAGAATTAACTTGGGCTTGAATCTCAGATCGGAAACTCTCTCTCTCCAGAATAGTATGATACAAAGCACGGTATGCATAAGCCAAACCCCACATAAGGTTTACCTCCTTAGATCTCTGACCCAAATACTCACTTAATTTCTTAGGGTCCCTTAGGTGTTCAAGAGTGAAATCCCATGACACTGCGGGTCCCCATGCTTCTAAGACTTTTCCTAAACCTTTCCATATTCCCTGCCAGTCATCATTCTCTGGTTCTGGAGGAGACTTCCGCATAGAACGAATGCATAGGAACATATATGCATGCATTGATAGTGATAACATGAATGCAAGTATGAACCCTATCTCAGTTATTGAAAAGCGTGTGGAAATCTGAGAGTACAACCTAAATAAAAAGGGTTTTTTTAGCCTGTACAATGAATTAAACATGGTGGTGTTTGTAAAATTGCCTGTTCCATCTGGGATGCAAGTATTTGTAAAATTGCCTGTTCCATCTGGGATGCAAGTGTTAGTAAGATTCACAATTGCATCTGAGGTGTAGATGCCAAAATTCTGACCATACCACATCTCGTAAAAGTACCAGGCAGGTGTCTCCATCAGTATCCACCTTATTAGGCTATATATCTGCACAATTCCACAACACCAAATTATGGTGTTAATAGTTGACCAATACTTTAAGAAGATCATAATTGCTTTCAATCCCTTAAACAGAGCAACTGGGATGAAGAGTGGATTCATAGCTGGCAGGCTCTGTAAAAGTCAGAGCTAGCTAGCTTTGCTCTAAGGGAGAAAGAAATCCCTTTGTTTTCTACACAAAAGTTAGATAGCAATGCTGAGAATGTGCAGCAGCCCTTAATGTTGACAATTTGTCTGGTATTTCAAGGTCACGTTCTCCGTGAGCAGCTACGGAAAGATAACACTCCGAACACTCCCGTAACGAAGCTCTTTAAGAGCAAAGAGAGAGTTGTTCTAAAAGCTAAAAAGCTCTATGCCCGCATTCTCCACCAAAAAATCTGTCACGGGTTACTTAGATTTACCTATGCCCGTGACAGGGGAAGCCACCCCACGCCCCCCCCCCGGGGCCCGGAAAGGAGGGGGAAAAGGGGAGTGGGATAAAACAGTGACAATCTAAGGAGGAAAAACTTATTTTACTAAATATGATATCGAAATACAAGATAACACAATATAATATAATTAAGGCTAACAAAATCGAACGAAACAGAGAGAGAGAGTCTCCGAAAACCGAGAGGCCTACTGTGAACTCTAGGCGACACGGCTGGAACGCTTCCCACTCTCCGAGAAGTTCGAGAGAAGAAGGAGGGCACTCCAGCCTGGGAACGAGATTATATAGAGTCCTGGTCCCGTGACTTATTGTTACTCCTGTTGTTCTCTGGGATATGTAGTCTTCTTTTGTGGACTGCACATTCAACAGAAGTATCCATACTTGACATGATGTTATGATGTGGAATACTGATAGCAAAATTACAAAATTACAAAACCATGACAGGATTATGACAAGGAAATTTGTTAGAGTAATCTTAATTTCATGATGCTAAAAGGGAGCAAATGTAGCATGAAAAATAAATGGAACATAAAGTGCCAACAAATCACTGCACCTTTTCAACGTAGTCATTCTCATTTTGCACAAAATTTGCTCAGTATTTGAGAAGAAC